>NC_092349.1:701509-1378234 GCF_963676685.1 Mytilus edulis
CAACAAGCTATAAATGGCCCAAAAATTACTAGTGTAAAACCATTCAAAAGGCAAAAACATCAGACTAATTTATATAAAAAAAAAACGAGAAACGAGAAACACGTATAAATTACATAAACAAATTTTACCCATTAAACTAAACTGTTCACCTTTTATTCTTTTAATTCTCATAAAAATAGTATTGATCAATATAGTCAGATTTCCGGTACTGATATGCTATTATAAAGTGTTCATTTTATATCCGCATAATTCTTTTACGTATGGGAGAAAAAATATCATGCTGGGCTTGCTTTTGATAAGACTTATTTTACAATTCAAGAGATGTTTATAGCATTTGTTTATATAATTGTTTTCTTTATGTGACATGTTTATGACCTAATTTACGCCTTTGATGGTCTTTAATCAATTAATCACACTATTTCGGGTTCATTAGTGTGATAAATACGGTTTAAATTACACTAGCCAATTATTACTTTTTAATTTCCTTCAATCCAGACAATTTGTAACCTTCATTTTTAACGGGTTAAATTTTTAATTTTTTTTTTTAGAAAACTAAAATCCACGAATTTAAAAACAACCGTACATTTAAATGTTGCTCAAACCACGAAATCTTTTACCAACGAATTAAAGTACTGAAAGGAGAAACGGTATTGAAGGCTTGCAATTGATCACGTGAATTAGCTACTTGTCTAAATCCCAAATTTTGAGATAGTTGGTCAGACGAATTCGTCACATAGAAGACTAGTGATCTAGTACGATAATTATGGGATGCGTAAATTCCATATAGGAATTCGAGCTGCGCTAAAATTCAATATTAAACTGATAGATCCCATATAAATCGTATTACGTTACTAGCACACTTTATAACTAAGAATAACTTTATAAACTTTAATTGGTGTATCTAAATAACTTAAAAAAATATTGGATCTTAATCAGAACTCATCCCAATCTTATTTAGTGTGTGAATAAATGATGTCACTGTTTAAAATTATATCAATTTTGAATGCTTTCGAAGATGACCACTCGCTCTCTTGGATGCATCAAGTTCTTTTCATGATCATAGAAATCTTGGTAAAAATATGCCATTCAAAATGTAAAATCAGAAAAATACTATACTCCGAAAGGGAAAGTCCATAATCGAATAAAATTGAGAATGGAAATGGGTGTGTCAAAGAGACAACAACCCGACCATACAGGTAAACATAGTTTATTTTCCGTTCAGTGACCACGACGGTGTATCCATGAAATAAAAACAAATGAACCAGAACGCGGTCCCGGAACGTGGAAAATGAACTCATCAGTTATTCAATCGGATTTATTTAGAAATACGTTCGAAAGCTTTTGGGAAAACTGGAAATTAAAAAAATAAGTTCGAAAATAGTCTTAAATGGTGGGAGGAAACTTAGATAAAAATAAAAAGTATTACTATAAAAGTGGCAAAGCAATTAAACGTTACAGAAAAACAAATACGGGAGTGGGAAAAAAGGTTGGATAAAATTACGGGAACCGATCTTACAAATAACGAAAATGAATTAAATGATTTAAAAGTTAAAATAAAAGACTATTATGACAAAGAAGCAGAGGCAGTCAGAATTAGGTTTAAGGTTAATTGGTACGAGAAAGGCGAAAAATCTACAGGGTACTTCTTTAATCTAGAAAAAAAGAGGGGCGCAGAAAAATTATGGTCTAGAATAAAAAGTGCAGACGGAAAGTATAAAGATGATATAGAAACTATTTTAGAAGAACAAGTATCTTTCTACAAAAAAATATTTACGTCCGAGAGGTTATAGGGAGGCTGCAGAAAATCCATTACAGAATATAGAACATAAACTATTCGAAGAAAAATAAAAGAATGTGTGAAATTGAAATAAGTAAGGTCATTACAATTTGGAAACTTGATAAATCCCCTGGGGAAGACGGAATTGTAAATGAATTTTACAAAATATATTGGTATTTGATAAAGGAAGAATTCTTGGCGGTTATCAAGGAAATCTTTGACAACAATTGCTCTGTGAATCTCAATATAAAGGTATGATTACGCTTATGTTGAAGTCTAGGGAGAGAGAAGACATACAAAATTGGCGTCCTATAACGCTCTTGAACACAGACTATAAAATTATTTCCAAAGTACTTGCGGAAAGGTTAAAAAATGTATTACCGCAAACAATTGATTTCGATCAGAAAGGGTTTGTCAAATGGCGCAACATTTTTCAAGGCAATAGATTTTTACAAGATGTTTTAGATTTTTGTGAATTAGAAGATGAGGAGAGTGCGATATTATTTTAAGATCAACAAAAAGCATTTGATAGGGCGGAATGGGAATAGATCGATTTTTGCTTATTACAATTTGGGTTTGGGAAAAAATTCAGGAGTTGGGTAAATAGTTATCAAAGGTACCAGGATTATAATTTAGTACGCCAGTACGCAGAGCATTGAGGATCCAAAATTCCAAAAAGTTGTGCCAAATACGGCTAAGGTAATCTATGCCTGGGATAAGAAAATCCTTAGTTTTCGAAAAATTCAAAAAATGCTTTTCATTAACGCCAAGACGTGTATTCATACGAATGGGTTTACTTCTAGATTCGTAGGTATAATCCGTTCAATTCGTCAAGGATGCACAATAACCCCGATGTTATATATTTTGCAAGTAGAACCAATCAATTAGAAACAATCCTAATATAGAAGGAATAAAACTTCCTACTAGAACTGGGGACTATATTGAAATAAAGCTAAATATGTTTGCTGACGATACTCAACTCTTTAACAAAAGCGAGGAGTCTATCGAAGAAACAGTTAAAACTTTAAAACTGCATGAAACCACTTCGGGGGCTAAAATGAATATGGATAAGACTGTTGGCATGTTTTTAGGCAAGTGGCGAAATAAAAAACCAAAATTTAACAAAATTAAATTGTCTAAGTGTCCTGTGAGATTATTAGGGGTACACCATGGCTATGGGGTGGACTTTGATCAAATTTGGTTAGAAAAAATAAATAAGATTAAAAGCTGTATGGAAGTTTGGAAATCAGGAGATTTCACATTCACGGGAAAAGTTTTAATTATTAAATCCTTTGTACTGTCTGTCATTGGATACGAAATTGAAATGAGAGGTATCCCGGATATATACGAAAAACAAATAAATAATATTATATGGTCCTTTATATGGGATGGGAAAACAAATCAAATCGCTAGAACAGTATGCTGTTTACCGGAAGAAAAAGGAGGGATAGGAATGATAAACTTAAGGGACTTTATTAAATCAATACAGGTGAAAAGTATGTACAGTATTGTCAACTCAAAAACACATAAATGGAATGCAATAGGAAAATACTGGTTAACGTTACTAGACGAAAAATATGATACAGATTTTTTTATATGTTCTTGTGCGGACACTACATGTTTTAGGCAAATACAAATGTCCAAATATTATAAAGAACTTTTAATTTCCTGGACTGACTTATAGAAAATCAAAAAATCGGTCACGAAAGAGGACCTTTTAGAAGAAAATATATTCGGCAATTGTAAATTTAAATTCAAGGGACATGCATTATATTGTGCAAATTTTGCCTCCAGTGGATTCAAAAAATAAAAGATATATGGGAATCAACTCATCATGGATACCAGGACTAAATATTGTATATACGCCTGACGAGCGTTTCTTCTACAAAAGACTCATCAGAGAGGCTCGAATCCAAAAAATCCAAATAAAGTACAAAGTTGAAGAGCATTGAGATCCAAAATTCCTAAAAGTGTTGCCAAATACAGCTAAGGTAATTTATGCCTGAGGTAGAAAAGCCTTATTATTTCAAAAAAAGTCAAAATTTTGTAAACAGTTAATTTATAAATATAACAATATAAATTTCGGGAAGCAGTTCTTTCTTATTTGCCATTAAAGTCATATGAAACGGGTGACTGGTAAACAATAATGATTATCCAATTCTTTAACCAATGTATGTCTATATCATGAACTTAGTATTCTGTGCACGATTTTATGTTTTTTTTTTTGCAAACATATCGTTTAATCGTAATTGTTTTCTCTCTGTGTCTGTTCTGATGTGAAAATATGGCAGCTTATTTATTGCCGTGTTTCGAAGCCGTAGTTTACCGATTGTCACCTAGTAAGCAATCAACAAAGATGTATGACTATTAAGCACGTGTATAATACGAACAATCAGATAATAGTTTATTTCAGTGACAGTAAACTTCTTCTAAATGTGAACAAATTAAAGGATGTTCTTCATAAAAAAGTATATGTATATCAGTTTAATAATGGAAACTATCCGTTTTGTTATAAAAAACATCTGCATCATTTGTTTTTTAATTTGAGGATTCATATGACTTTGAAGGTACATGTATGTTGATTGTTTTCAGTACCAGGCACAATAAATGTTTGCCTTTAAAGACAATGATTGAACCTTTAAACAGAAGAGCTGTGCATGCTTTAAATTAAAAAAAATTAACATTGAAAGCAATGGGGTCATGCATTAGTGGTGTACTTCCTTATGAGCAGAGGAATGCATAATATAAGATATAATATGTTTTAAATTGGATAAAGATCACAAAATATGAACACAAGAATTACATTTTTTGTTCTAAACGTTTTTGTGCGACGTTTAATTTAATAATTTACCTGGAGATTTGCTACACGCATGTATTCAGCTAATTAGACAAAAATAATGTCATCATAGAAAGTGGAACCAGTTTGAAATTTTTAGTTAACGGATTCAATCCATAAAAAAAAAAGTTTTAACACAGGAGGAACGATGATAAACATACTTTTAAACCTATTATATAAAAACAAACAGACCTAAAACAATCCAATTGTACGTTCTCGCTTTCAACATGTTCAGTTTAAGTATCAATATATGTAGAGTATTGAGGTAATGTTGATATCAAATGAAAGCTGAAAGTCTGGTGGTCATCATTATCGTTGTAGAACACTTTGAGTGATATTTTTGAATAATAAAAAAAGTGCATGAAATTTTACAAACAAGGTTAATTTTGCCTGTTTGTCAGATCCAAAGTACCTATATCGGTACTGCCGACATTTCGGGAAGCAGTTCTCTCTTATTTGCCATTAAAGTCATATGAAACAAGTGACTGGTGAAAAATAATGTTGAACCAATGCATGTATATATCATAAACTTAGTATTCTGTGCACGATTTTATCATTTTTTTCGCAAACACATCGTAAAATCGTCAGTTTGTATTCTCTGTCTGTTATGAAGTGAAAATATGGCAGCTCATTCATTGCCGTGTTTCGAAGCCGTAGTTTACCGATTGCCACCTCATAGTAAACAATCAACAAAGACGTATGAATATATAACCCTTGAAACTACTGTCCTACTTCACTAACATGTATTTGTTGCAAACTTTTAGAACACATCGTAGTTAATCACATCATGAAACATGCAGATAATCACAACATTTTATATTCCCTACAGCATGGATTTTGTAGAGGTCGATCCTGCGAAACATAACTACTAGTAAGAATGTATAGACGATGTCACACTTAATATGGAAAACGGTAAACAAACAGATATTTTGGTCATGTATTTTTCTTAAGCATTCGATAAAGTTTCACATTCTTTTCTAACTAATAAGCTTCATCATTACGGGATACAGGGGGAATTAAATTACTGGATACATATTATCTTAGCAATCGCAAACAGGGAGTAGTTTTAGAGGGGGAAATCTGAGTATGTTGCAGTTGAGTCAGGGATTCCACAGGGGTCAGTTCTTGAACCTAGTCTCTTCTTGTACTATATTAATGACATTCCAACTGGTCTAACATCTACAATACGTTTATTTGGTGACGACATAATAGTTTATTTGGCAATAAAATCAAATTCCGATGCATCAACATTACAAAAAGATCTTGACAAACTGGCATCGTGGGAAACTACGTGGAAAATTGCATTCCACCCAGATAATTGTAAAGGTATTTCAGTAACCAGAAATAAAAAATAACAAATATCATTTAACTACACATTACACAATCATTCATTAGAACATGTAACAACAGCAAAATATCTGGGGGTCACCATCAGTTCCAACCTTAAATGGGATGTGCATATAAACAATATATGCAAGAACGATAATAGCACACTAGGCTTTCTAAGGAGGAACCTGAACATAAGTTCAACATTCATTAAAGAGCAAGCATATAAGTCCCTAGTAAGACCATCACTAGATAATGGTTGCTCTGTTTGGCATCGATACTAACAACAAGACATAGATAGCATTGACAAAGTTCAAAGGAGGGTTGCGCGTTTTGTTACTAACAAATACAGAAACACTTCAAGCGTTGGTAACATGTTACAACATCTTCAATGGCGCAGTCTCTCTGACAGAAGAAAAGACTCCAGATTGGTAATGCTTTACAAAATTGAACACGAAAAGGTTGCAATTCCAAAAAATAATAAATTAATTCCACAAAATATACAAACAAGACATTCTAATTCGAACAGCGTCCAAATTCCATCCTGCAAAACACAGAACAGAAAAGAATCCTGATAACATTGTAAATTGCACTTCAGTACACTCTTTCAAATCTTCAATTTCAAAGCATCAATAATAACTCAATTACAACATCTTACTTTATTATAAAAAACGTTTAATTTTTAATTTTGTCGTATTTTTAAAAAAAATGTACATTTTTCAATCTTTGTCTTGTTGTAAGGTTCCTCCTGTGACATAATCATCAATTTGTTGAAGGCGATCACTATATGGTAGAATAGAATAGAATAGAATAGAATAGAATATTCAGCCGTATAAAGCCTTAATGATTTTTTAAAACGCGATGGTATTAGCATATCTTTACATTGAAGTTATGATTTATCGTCGAAACTAGTATACAATTTGTTAATAATGTTTTGGCTTAGTTTGTTGCCAGTACAAAAAAATCAACTCCAATTGCTTATTATTTTTAAAAGAGAAATAAATAACCATCTATCACTGACGCATTATTTTAAGTGATTGTATGCAAATTGTATGGCAGCCACATGTCAAAGTATATCTTTTAAATTGAATATAGAAGAGAAATTAATTCTGTCTTTATTCAAGCATTGTAGAGCGGATGAAATGAGTCACCACTGATGGGTAGGCCTTAATAAATATTGTTTGTGAATATTCTATTCTATGATTTGTTTTCATAAATAGAGATTATTACTTAAAAGAAGTAATTCAAAAAAAAATGTGTAAATATTTTTAAAATTTAAAAATCTGAATAATATAATAATAATAATAATAATAATAATAATAATAATAATAATAATAATAATAATAATAATAATAATAATAAATTCTTTATTTAAAGAGGGTAAACTCAGTTAGTTACAATGAACCAATCTTCCCATAGGCCCTCGAATACCTTTTTTTGTTTAAAAAAAAAGTGAGCTGTTTAGGAGGAGGAATAGATTTTGACCACTTGACTACGGATATTAATAAATGAAGTTTAGTAAACACGATCTCACATCAGATGTTACACATTTATCAGTCTATAAAAGTATCAAATTAATACGAATGTATGTACAGTTAACATATTCGAGTCTAAATTGAAAACTACGTTCAAACCTAGGATTGCGTTGGATAAAAACCGCAATTTTTATACGTGTGCATGTAAAACAAATTTCGTTAACATATTCTATAGAGATAAGATAGACTGCAAATTATACAAACCTTCCAGACCTTATCGTTTAACCCCACTGCAATTGTTTGCACATGTCCTAAGCCAGGAATCTGATGTTCAGTGGTTGTTGTTCGTTTATGTGATTCATAAGAGTTTCTTGTTTTTCGTATTTTTTATATATATTAGGCCGTTGGTTTTCCCATTTGAATAATTTTACACTAAAAAGTTTTTGTAATCTTATAGTTTGCTGTTCGGTGTGAAACTAGGCTCCGTGTTGAAGATCGTACCTTGACCTATAATGGTATACTTTTATGAATTGTGACTTGGATGGAGAGTTGACTCATTGGCTCTCATACTACAACTTCCTATATCTTTATCTTTATAAAACGAACAAAATCTGTTTGTAAATCTAATGTGTGCTGGAGTTAATATTGAACCCCTCACTACAACTGATAACTGTGCCAATAATAAATAGAATTAGACACGTCTATATGATGTATGCAGACCCGACAACACTGACAATCTATGCATTTAAAAAAGTAATTATTGCATCACAGTACGTTCAATAAGGCCATAAACGCTCCTTGTATCTAGAATCCATTAGGATGTATGACAATTATCACAATCAATTATAGCTAGTATAATTACTAGACAGTAAATATTTCTTTTTATAGAATATTTTAGTAGATGAATTTCCACTAAATATTTAGAAGAAATGTGTTTAATTCCGATGCACATACCCTATACGTGAATCAATATTAAGGCCAACATATGCAATCTGCAGTCTGTTTAAGGCTTTTGTGAGCTTTTGAGGTGAATACTGACATGTTTGTGCTTTGTTAAGAATATTGACATAAACATATAACTAATAAGCAGTTTCATCTTGAAGAAGAACAAACAACACAAATGAAGGAAATATCACTCGACAACATGCCATTTATTTGGTGGTCATTTTAGAAATTATAAATTGACACAATGAACATTAAAAAGAGAAAGCGTCTCCATCTGATGTGTTGTTGTTGAAAGTTGAAATATGGAATGAATACACACATGATTTGCAATAAGTATATCAATTCGAGTAAAGACATCTTTTGTTTTAATATTCTGGATTATAAAAAGAAAGTATCTGAGACGTATTTGAAAAAATAACATAAAATCAAGGATCACAAAACTTTTTCCTTTCCCGTTCCAGAGTTTTAGATTTTTTCAGGGCGTTAAAATCATGGTAATTTTTTTTCTGAGAAAGACTTTAAGCTTAACAAGGCAACAACATATCAGTACATGGCTAACCTGGATCTTTTGTCCATTCAAGGAGCGTATTTCTGAACTGACGAACATGTAACGGTTTCTTTGCCATTCCAACTTTCTCCATTATATCTTTAAATACTATATCGTCTGATTCAGCTAACTTGATGACATCGACCTCGCCTGGAACAAAGTTACTATTTGATTATCATGTTTTAGATGAACAAACTATGCACTTTTTGTTTACTTTATTTTTTTACATCTAATCAATTAAAAGTATGACGAAATGTACAAAACGTTTAAAAGATTCACAGTGACACTAACACTCAATTTAACACCGCAAAAAAAACCCCAATTTGTCTTAACTGTTCTAATTGTGAAATTATTATTCCACAATTAACAGTGTGATAGCTTTACGAAAAAAACAGAATACTAAATGCTACCTTCCTCTCTTTAATAATCATCTTTCAAAGGAACAGTATATCGTGAATGTATCCCACTTTGAATTTTGGTTCTAAATGCACTTTAACTTCGTACTTTATTTGGCATTTTAACTTTTTTGGATTCGAGCGTCACTGATTAGTCTTTTGTAGACGGAACGCGCGACTGATGAGTTTATTTGAAACATGTTCTATAGTTAGTCTTTTCTAAAGTTATTTCCATTTTTTAAAAATTATGATAAAATCCTAGAAAGTACATAAGATATGTAATCTAACCGAATCTAAACAACGACATGCACATTGTAGGAGAAAGGTAAATCAACAGTAGTCAAACTAACAATATTTATGGTATAGCAGTAAGCACAATAATTTAGGTCGCCATATGCACATGTATATTCTACCTTTGTATCGAGCGTTGATTACTTTGTTGTGACTCAATACTGTACTTGTGCTTAATTTTTATAAATTTACAGCTTTATTATTGGAAAGGCAGAAAAGAAAACAAAACGTATAGAAGAATGCAAAAAGCAACAAGAGACTATAGAACAAATATATAGACATATCGTCTACATTCCCAACTGTATCCCTATGATGTTTCCAATTTAAACCAAGCTCAATTAAGTCTCTTTGTAAACTATGCATTGCTATTATTATCTTCAGTTATCACCAACAACCCAGTTCAATTTATCCAATATTCTATATCTAATATACTTTACCATTATTGATAAAGCTGTCATAATACTGAATCAGACTTGCCCTCTTTAGAACACAATGAAGCTGCCATTCGGACAGATTCTGTGGTTGATTTGTTGCCATTCTGATCAAAGAATTACCTAAAACATAAATTACATGTATATATATAAAAGTAATAGTGTATTGCCTGTGTCATGAATATTACAGTTGTTTTCCATTTGTTTGATTTTGCTTTTGACATTTGATTAGGGAATTTTGGTTTTAAATTCTCCACGGAGTTAGTTATTTTTATATTTTGGAATATATTAATGACATATACATGTCAGATGAGTTTGATGATATATTGATAAACCATGTTTTTTTTGTCTCTTATTCGTTTTTGGAAACATAAAATCGCAACTACAAATCCTAACTAGGCGGTTATCTTTATGTTCAAAATTGGTCTTGTCGTCTGTAGATTATGAAATGACCAAAAGAAAAGAGTTATAAAAAAGACACTATAATAAAAAAGCAAGTCTTTTAAATGGTATGCAATTCAGTTACCCCTTACGTATACGCATGGCGTTTAAATCACCCATCAAAGCCCACATGGACTAGGGCTAGTAAACCTGACATAAAGAAACCCGATAGTGGGATGCAGAAAATGCAGTCACGTCAGAATGTTTTATCACAAAAAAAAAAAAAAAAAAAAAAAGAATTTGATAGAAATTTTTATCTTCTAAAAATGAAAAAAAAGAAAATAAATCTACGTAAGATTTCAATTTAACTTCTTAATGCAGGGCTCAATGCAATCATAATAGAAAACCAAATAAATATATAGGGTACTGATGACTTTAGAAAGATAATTGACGTCAAATTTATCACGGGGAAATAGAAAATAATTCAATGATATGGAATTAATTTTTTTCAGTACTTCAACAATATTAGAGTGGGTATCTTGAAATACTTCCTGCTGGACGTTTACAGGCTTTAAATCAACAATAACTACTTTTGTAATTATGGTATAATATCTGTGATCGTTCTTATAAGAGCGGTCATTAGAGCTATCAATTATCTGTAGTCAAGGTTTATCTATATTTATTTGTATATCTCTAATCATTGTTCACGCCTGTAATTCTCTTCTCTCAAGTGGTCTATTAAGATTAACGCATTGAGGTTTTATTAGTTAATTGGCTTTGGTCTGTTGTGTCGGTATTAACTTTGGATCATACGCTTGGTGTGTATTTTATTATGTTTGAAACATGTTGTATAAATCAGAGTTACACATGTTACATGTACCTAATAACTTAAAGATGAAATTTTGGAGTGAAATATTAATCGATATGCATCTTTTTTTTTATGGAAACATAGTGTAAATCTACTTTTGACTTATTCGTAAGTCCTGTAAACAAGCACCCCCACCCTGAACTTGTATTACCTGTGTACCACCTGTGTAGTGCTGCAATGGTTTTTGTGAGATGGCGAAATACAATTATTATTTTACTGCAAATGCATTGCTTATCAAACTCCATCGGCCATGGCTATAATGGTCTTTTGATTAAATATGTCATTTATTACTTTGAAACAATTACCGAAAGGAGATAAATATATTCTGTTCAAAACTAAATAAAATGGTGCTTTTGAGTAATGCGAAATGTGGTATTTCAAATGGTACAAAACCGTCATAAAAAAAATAATCGTAAACAGGCTGATACGTACTTCCTTACTTTTTAAATATGTTAACACAGACATTTTTTAATTAGGTGTGTACGATTCATATGAAGATAATCTGCTTATCCAACAGTCACGAATTTAACTATGTTTTGTTGTTGACATGAGGTAAACATTAAGGTATATCAGTTACAATATTCATAAGGTTGACACGTAAAAAAAAATTAATCGCACCAAATTGTAATGTATTTGGAAAGATGATTTTTTTTATTTAAAATATTAATTGATATTAATTTTTTGTTTATGGAGACAAAGTGCCAACTATAATTTTGACCTATTCGCAAGTTCAGTACAAAAATCAACTTCCCACATCCAGCCCCGTTCCCCCCCTTGACTTTTAAAATCTGTGAACCATCTGTGTATTGTACAGCCATAGGAATATGAACACATGGTGAACTTTAAGTTATATCAATTACAATATGCATAAGGTTGACACGAAAACAAATTAATATAACCGCACCAAATGATAACGAAATTGGAAAGATGATATTTTGATTTGAAAATTTATTTGATATGCATTTTTTTTCATGAAAACAAAGTGTGAAATACAATTTTGACCTATTCGCAAATCCAGTACAACAGACATTTCCCCCCGACCAAAACCATACACCCTAACCCAAACCTGCCTTGGACTGTTATACTCTGTTTACTTCCTATGTAGTGATCAGTCATGGGTATTATGAACATAAGGTATATCGGTTACAATATGCATGAGATTGACACGAACAACAAAAAATAACCGTAACAAATGGAACCTCACATGTAACTAAGAATTTACTTCATCTTTTAAATTTTGTCACTTTTAGGTTACGTCTTTTCTGTGTTTTAAAGTAGAAATATGTCGACAGTGTGTTCAGGACAACGTCAATACGAACAATGGTATTGTTATTCTTTTATCTGGCAACTATTGTAATGATGCAAAATTTGTATGAGACTGCTAATCATGTTTACAAAACGATTGTTGTTGTATCGATATCATACATGACAACAAAATGTATTAATTGACAGTTTCATTGAATTGAAATATACATACTATCATCTATAATCACATTGAAAAACTATACATTGATTGATTGTTGGTTGCTTTACGCCGCATTAGCTGAAAAATTATACATCACATGCAAATAACTCAATGTTTCAAGTATGATGGCAATCATTTAAAAAATGTGTTATCAAACCAAATTTAACATTATGCTTTCTAGTACGAATAAAATCAAAAGAATTCGACCGAAGTACAAAACAAAACATATCTTAGATTATATTTCAGACATGGTCAGACCTAGACAAGAATTTCAATAAACGATTAATCTTACATCTCCACAATTGTTTTTTTTGTAAAGAATCATGTGGTTACATTACACGTATATCATGTATATCTATAACTGTGAGTCCTGCGATAAATAAAAAAGTTTGTTTTATCGTTGGTGAACTAACAAATAAGTATTAGCCTCATCTTCGATTCATCATTATATGCATTTTGACAAAACAGATATTACTATTTGATATGATTTAAGTAGATACAAAACAGTTTGCGGTATTGTTATCTTGACTTACATCTAGAAATTGACAATGAGGGTCGGCTGAAAACAAAACTTTACGATAAAAGAGATGATTTCAGCTTTCCAATTGTGAACTTTCCATTTCTAAGTAGCAACATTCCAGCAGCACCTGTTATCAAAAGTACAAGGATTATAATTTTATACGCCAGACGCGCGTTTCGTCTACATAAGACTCATCAGTGACGCTCAGATCAAAATAGTTTAAAAGCCAAATAAATACAAAATTGAAGAGCATTGAGGACCAAAAATTCCTAAAAGTTGTGCCAAATATGGCTAAGGTAATCTACTCCTGGGGTAAGAAAATCCTTAGTTTTTCGAAACATTCAAAGTTTTGTAAACAGATAATTTATAAAAATGACCATATAATTGATATTCATGTCAACACCGAAGTGCTGACTACTGGGCTGGTGATACCCTCGGGGACGAAACGTCCACCAGCAGTGGCATCGACCCAGTGGTGTAAATAGTTATCAAAAGTACCAGGATTATAATTTTATACGCCAGACGCGTGTTTCGTCTACATAAGACTCATCAGTGACGCTCAGGTCAAAATAGTTAAAAAGCCAAATAAATACAAAGTTGAAGAGCATTGAGTATCAAAAATTCCTAAAAGTTGTGCCAAATATGGCTAAGGTAATCTACTCCTGGGGTAAGAAAATCCTTAGTTTTTCGAAAAATTCAAAGTTTTGTAAACAGAAAATTTATAAAAATGACCATATAATTGATATTCATGTCAACACCGAAGTGCTGACAGTTTTGAACAGTTCTAATTGGGAACAATACTAAAAAATACTTGCTTAGAAGCAGTCTGATCGCAGTACATATACCGATTTTTAAATTTTGGAAAATTTAACAGAAAAAGGTGCCATTCCTCCCCGACCTCCACATGCAGAAAAAATGCATACCTTAGGTAATCGGTGCTAATGGCAATAAACATCACAATTGATAATGTATAGTCTGGTTTGGTTTACGTCTAAAAGGTATATACGTTTTGTTATTCCATTGATATCACTCCATCTGTTAGAATATGGACATTTTTTTCAGATAATATTACAGGTCGAGTTCGCAGGAAGTTAACATTCATGTTTATATTTGGTTCAAGATTATACAAGGTACATACATTTTCCGGAAATTGTGACATCTTTTTGATAACATTAACAATTATATATGTGAATCAAAATCTTCAATTGTTCACCAAATTGAAATATTTTTGTTAAAAATGCATTTTTAAGTACTTTTAAAACATTTTAAGATTTGCTTTATCTTCACCCTTGTCATACAAGTAAACTAAAGTTTTAATATAGAAAAAACGTTCACTTATGATATTACTTTTAAGGTGGTATACCATGCAATGATAAAACGTCAATGATTATCCTTTAACCCGGTAATAATGGCCATGTGGAGCTTTCCAATCATTTCGACTCTGTCGGGTGTTACCCTTCATTCTTTTTTTTTAAACCTTTGGTTTCCTCACGGACACTTCTCAACATGAAAACATGTCAACAAATATGTTACAAATTTGGTTACATTGTATAAAATGCAAACATAAAAAAGTGTGAAAACCCATTTTTGTACGTAATCTGTATTTTGTCCAGACAATTCAATATTCCGAATTCCTTATAATGTCCTGTAAAACCATAGACGTAAAAACAGACAATGCGTCAATTTTATATAACTCTAATAGTGATAGTTTGATCAGCACTTTTACAATAATCAACTATACGAATATATAATATAAAAGTAGTTGATCTTAATCTATTCATGTGAATTAAACGTAAAGCTATCTTTAATTACGCCTTAATAGGATTACATGTTATCATTAGGGTGTTACATTCTGATATAACTAATCTACAAAAACAAAGCACTAATTCAGTCGTACTGTAATGTAATGACAAAACTCATGTTTTTTTTAAAACTAGCGGCCTACAGGGAAGTCAACAAGGACATATTTGTACTTAAACTATGAATATAGTTATACCAGATCAAATACATATCCCGGATATGATGTTTGTATATTTCTAAGAATCACTTTACTGTGGGTTTGAAAGTTTAAATACGTCACTAATTTGCCATTGTAGGTTAAACAAACAAAAATCAATTAAAATACGTCATGGATTTGGAGTCTCTTTTTTAATGAAGTCTTCCGTTTGTATATCATTAATAATGCCAACTTCTGATTGGTGTATATAAAATAAACAAGCCTCCTGCAATAAAAGGATAGTCTATAAATAAGTTCTGGTATGAGTACATATTATTTAATTCTCCATCCATGTTAATAGTCAATGTATGAAAAAATTATTAATAAGCATGGTTACCGTTATACTCTGTATTATTTCTATACTTATTGAATGACCAAGTTATTTTTAGTTTACTTAAAGGCTGCTTCATAAAATAACTTAAGTCATGGCTTGATTTGTACTGGATGAAAAAACATTGACAAAGTTTTCCAATCATTTATTAAGAACAAGCAATACAGTCTTGGGAAGAATTTTAAACAATAAGCGTGAAAGTCAACTCAAAATATTAAGTCCATATGCTGTCTTATCGAATAAAGAAATATGTTCAAACAATTTGCCAGCAATTCATTTAGACCTGCTCAGCCTGCTGTTTGATTTTGTAGAAGTTGTTATTTACCTGAACAAAACAACAAAAAATGAAATAAATAATAGAGTGTGAGCAGTAGTTTATCATCTGAGGTTGAAACTTCTCAAATGATGTTACGTTCAAAATGGCCGTTTGAAACTAAATTTAATCACAAATATACACATAAGCACTTCGGTTGATTGTTTAGAAACATAAGATTAAATATTTTTATTTGAAAATGATAATTTCACAATATAGTTCGACCTGACAGAAAATAAAAGACGCCGTGCTTATATCTAAATACTATGTATGGTTATACTAATATAAACTTGATACGGAAATTGATGTATGTATATTTGTTATAACCTAACTGAGAGGTTTTAATGAATCATTTGTCAGCAATTTTGAATATGTTTTGGTGGAAATTTAAAAGAGGGACGAAAGATACCAAAGGGACAGTCAAACTCATAAATCTAAAGCAAACTGACAACGCCATGGCTAAAAATGAAAAAAGACAAACAAACAACAGCACACACGACACAACATAGAAAACTAAAGAATAAACAACACGAACCCCACCAAAAAACTAGGGGTGATCTCAGGTGCTCCGGAAGGGTAAGCAGATCCTGCTCCACATGCGGCACCCATCGTGTTGCTTATGTGATAACAAATCCGATAAATGGTCTTATTCGGTAGGTCACATTCATGAAAGGGAAGGGGATTGTAGTTACGATGTAAGGAACATATCCGATATCATTTGTGAAACAGTTATTCCATAACGGTCAACCAACTCGTGATGGCGTCCGTAAAATTTACGAAGGGATGATTTCAACTTCACCATTTGGAACTCTTGGTTTAATAGCTTCCTTGTGAGCAGCAACCCTCTATCAAGAAAATCATGATAGGAAATGCAAGCACGGGAATATCGTATCAACTGGGAGATATATACCCCGTATGCAGGTGCTGCTGGAATGTTGCTACTTAGAAATGGAAAGTTCACAGTTGGAAAGCTGAAATCATCTCTTTTTTCGTAAAGTTTTGTTTTCAACTGACCCTCATTGTCAATTTCTAGATGTAAGTCAAGATATGAGGCCGACGTAACTGTATCTGTAGTATCCTTTATCTCTAGCTCGATTAGATAGATGCGTTCCACATAGTCATCAAATTTTAAATTATTTAGTGAAAGAACATCATCTATATAGCGAAAAGTAGAGTTAAAAGATATTGCTAACTTCTTATCTTTCTTATCTAATATACATAGAAATATTATCATGAAAATATAATATCATATCATTATTTCTAAAAAAAAACAATGATTGGGTAAGATTTAAAAAAAAAGCTTTTGAAGCTATTTGCAATAAAATCACGAACAGTAATGTATGGGTCAGCAGGAAAACTTGTTATTGGCACTACATGGAT
Source organism: Mytilus edulis (assembly GCF_963676685.1). Taxonomy (NCBI): domain Eukaryota; kingdom Metazoa; phylum Mollusca; class Bivalvia; order Mytilida; family Mytilidae; genus Mytilus; species Mytilus edulis. The sequence goes on from NC_092349.1 coordinate 718,787, forward strand.
AAAGGTATAGGACTTTGATTATATTGGCAACTAGTCAAAACAAGATAAGGGAACATCCTATAGAATAAATACAAAAGATGTAATAATCAACATGGTTTTGTTATGATATAATTGGTTTATGATACACAGCTATTATTTTTAGGGTTATGTTTATGTTTATTTGAAATCACCTTTATCTTGAACTAGACATAATTTTATAGAAGTAACAATAATAGCTATTCATGAATTTAAAAAATCAACCAATGAAAATATTTTTTAGGAAATTATTCTGTACATTTAAAGTATCCCATGTACCAATAATTTCGGATTGTCAGTAATAATGAATAGTCAACTGTTATGTGCAATTCATCGTTCATGATCACTCACACATAACTAGATGAGTTAATTTAAATTAAAATCAGGAATATATAGTAAAGATAAGAATCCTATTTAAGATAATTATTTCTATGACACAAATTAATAAATTCTTAAATGTGTTTTAATATTTGCCTTTAAATTTAAATTCAAAAACAAATAGAAATTAAATTTTCATTCTGAACGATGGTTGTTTAGATTTTTTTTTATTAGTATACCTCAACTTATTCCATACTTGTCAAAAATTACAGCAACATTTTTTATTTTGCTGTAATCTATTAAAAGTTTGGTTTAAAGGACATGTACATTTCAAATAATGGCACTAGTTTGGAGTTAAATATTATTTGATTTCTTCATTATTTGCACAACAACAGTCTTGTACATTGTTGTACTTGTAACACAATAACGTGTTTATCCAATAAAGATATAACTACATGTCAGACTTATACCTACCAAGAATTGTGCTGACAAATATACCAACTTGTAATGCTATATAAAATCAAATTGGTTCTCGGTGATACGGATCTATAGAAATAGATAGTTTTACGTTTGATCTTAAAAAAAAATAGGCAACACATTTTCTATTTCAAATCTTAATTACCTATGCCCATCTGTGTTTGTCTGTGTATTAGGTAAATGTAGCATAAAAAGAATCTCATCTGGCCCTTGATACTAAATTTATACAACCATCGCTTCAATTGATTCAAATATGAATCGTTACGTAGACATTATGTTTATCTACACTATATTATCCCTTTTTCATCTTTATTAAGAACGGGACCGAATGTTGTATACCTATAACAGACCCAACCTTGCTAAATTGACATTTGTTTAGCTTTATGTTATTCTTTGACATATTTTAGCTATAAAACGTATGACTAGTTTAGCCAAACACGTTTTTTCGTGAATTGTAGATCAACTAGGAATAGTAGTAACGTATACATTTCATTATAGACATGGTTATCAGTATTGACCAAAATAAGACTTTAACCTCATTTACAGGTATGATTTATTCATAACTATAACTCAAAATGTGCATACCAATATATTGAATCTTTAATGAAAATTTAACTGTCTGGAAGCTCAATGACCAATCCAAGCTTATTCCAATGATGTGAGGAGCACCCACTTAACTGTTTATTTAAGAACGATTTAACATGATTACTTACAATAAAAATTAATAGTAGATCTTATTTCAATTTTAGATATTTTGATAATCATTCAGAAAAAATCGTTAACCTAATAATTTAAACTCATTAAGGATACTTTGTTTTAGTTGTACATACCTGCTTTACTTAATAGACACCAGTCCAGCTGTTTGATAATGAAATTTATACATCTTAGCTAAAATGGCGACATACCAGGAAAAACACAAGGACATGTTTACACTGAAACTCGATATACAATTATACTTGTATGACGCATACACAGTCCGGAAATCGTTTAGATGGTTTGATTTAACATAGGAACTAGCCACTTATTGTCATCAAATTCATTTATATTTGTTAGAAAATCTTAATGATTTTTGAAGTAAATGTTTTATCCTTCTAATTAACAAAAATGTTTTCTTTATCTTTGTACGTACGAATAATACACCTCCCATGTAAAGAAAACTGTGTCAAATAGTAAAAAATGCGGAGACCTGCAGAAGTAAAACAACAATTAAAATGTATTTTGGTAAAATAGTGGTGAATGGTAGAACACAATAAACAAGATTTTTGGCACACAGACCGGAATAGTAAAATGAGCTTTTGCAATCATTTAGCATCCACCGTCCTCATTTTTTTTTATATAGATTGGTTTTCCCGTTTGAATATCAATAATGTGGTCATTTTTATAAATTTCCTGTTTACAAAACTTTGAATTTTTCGACAAACTTAGGATTTTCTTATTCCAGGCATAGATTACCTTAGCCGTATTTGGCACAACTTTTTGGAATTTTGGGTCCTCAATGCTCTTCCAACTTTGTACATGTTTGGCTTTATCAATATTTCGATTTGAGCGTCACTGATGAGTCTTATGTAGACGAAACGCGCGTCTGGCGTACTAAATTATAATCCTGGTACTTTTGATAACTATTGAATGATTTCACATTAGTAATTTGGGGGCCCTTTATAGCTTGTTGTTCGCTGTGAACCAAGGCTCAGTGTTGAAAGCGGTACATTGACTTATAATGGTTTACTTTTTTAAAATTGTTATTTAGATGGAGAGTTGTCTAATTGGCCCTCACACCACATCTTCCTATAGCTATTTTCTCTAAAATCCATGTATTCTGAAACATATCAATTCATTGTATTTTAAGAGTGTTTCCTTCGTCTTTTTAATTTCCGCTATACATTTTGTAAGTTTCAATGTCGATCAACAATATACCATATTGGTCAAACGACATGTCTTGGCTAAGATCTTAAAAACTTAATCATTTACAGGAAAGAAAACTAACGGTAACCAGAACAAGCTGATTGTACCCTGAAACTTGTTTGAAAGATGTGTCCATCCGTTTTATAGTTGTCGTCTCGGATATCTTGTTCCTTTTTTATTTGCAAATCTTGGCTATTGTTTCGAAAGCTATTAGAGATAGGTTACAAGTTTACTTAGAAGCGATAAATAGAAGTGATAGTTGGGCAGTCTGTGGTTGTTCCAATAACGAAGAGGTGTTTTACAAAAGACTTTGTCGCCTTTGTGTACAAAAGTAAGCCACATTTGTGTAACTTAGAATATGGCCATTGTTATATTATAGTTCGTTTCAGTGTGAATTACATTTTAACGTTGTGTCGTCAGTTTTCTCTTATTTTAGAGTGTAAATTCACATTGCGATAAGACGTGGGACGGTACTTGTCTATCCCAAAATCATGTATTAGGTTTTGATGTTATATGTGTTATTCTCGTGGGATTTTGTCTGATGTTCGGTCCGTTTCTGTGTGTGTTACATTTTAGTGTTATGTCGTTGTTCTCCTCTTATATTTAATGTGTTTCCCTCGGTTTTAGTTTGTCGCTCCGATGTTGTTGTTTGTCCATGGATTTATGAGTTTTGAACAGCGGTATACTACTGTTGCCTTTATTTAGAGGTTTTTGCTTTTAATATTTGCTTAATGGGTCGCTGTTGTTTGCTTTTTTGTTCAACTATACTAGTTATCTCTATATCATGAACATTGATACACTGACTTAGTCTTAGTAAAAACTATAATTTGTTTTGCATTTTATAATCAACCCATAGCGGATTTAACCTCCTCTTACTTGAACCAAAGTGAAAATACCACAGCAGCTTACATTGATAAACAACATTAGCCAGTAGAGATGCATATATGTTGAAATCACATTAAGGAGTATTGAAATGAGAAAAAAACAAGGTTATAGATAAATATAAATATTTCACGAATTCGGTATCTTGTACATCCAATTTTCAAATCCAATTTTTGATTGATGATACTCCTTCAATTGACAAGTTGTCAATGCAATTAACTTATGTGAAAAGGTCTTTTATATTAATTAATTATGCATCTTTCAGCAGGACAGGTTTATTTAAATTCATATATTTGAAAGAAAATAACATTTTAATTGTTTGTGTTCCGAAGCGGGTATCTAGATTTTTAAATTCATCTACATTCAAATTCATCCGCTCCACAGAGAGTCATATGGTACACAAGCATCAAAAGCATAAGGCTTCTTCTGTGCATTTGAAGGTCCCTACTTTGTATTGGCTACCTAAACTACACAAAAACCCATTTAAATATAGTTTCATCTCGGCTTCTAGTAAGTGTTCTACAACTAATCTCTCAGCGCTCGTAACTAGTTCATTAACTACTATTAAAGAGCTTATCATAAACTATTGTAATAAAATATATGAACATATTGGAATAAACCATTTTTTGAGTGTAAACAATTCTTTAAATGTTTCAGATAAATCACGTGCTTTTGATGGCCCTTTTGATTCTGTTAATAGTATTGATTTTTCTACTCTTACACTACACTTCCACACTATCTTATTAAACAAACGTTTTCCTATTTAATTAAATGGTCGTTTGGTAAAGCTGAATGTTACGGAAGCGTATTAGCGCGACACATTTTTATATTTTTCTTCCAATGTTTGCGTTACCTTTGCGTTATAACGCAATCCTTTGCGTTATAACGCAAACCTTTGCGATATAACGCAAACCTTTGCGTTATAACGCAAACCTTTGCGATCTAACGCAAACCTTTGCGTTATAACGCAAACATTTGCGTTAAAACGAAAACCTTTTGCCTTATAACGCAAATATCTTGATTTCAATTATTCAATAAGTTTTGTATATATGTCCGTCTGTCATTCATTTCGGATGTGATTTACTAGTACATAAAAAAAAGAAACATACATACAAGGCCAAATCATTATAATAAATATGCATAGGAATAATGGCATACTTGAAGTGCAATTATACATAAATTAAGACTGATTTTTGCATTAGAAAAGTATATTATTTAACAAGAAAATAGACATAGTTTAGTATATAGTCATATTTAAATTGAAAGATCAAAAATAATGTCATACAATTATGAAACCTCCAAGTCAAATAGACAAAATGATCTTTCTGCTTTAAAATGAATTATTAATAAGGAAACATTTTTTTTTCAATCTCAGAATATGATCAAGATTCTTTGATAGAAAGTCATTGAATTTTCATTTCAATATAATGAAGTATTTTTAAGATGCTTGGGTAGCAATTTGAATAGAGAGAACATAATTTTATTAATAAAACATCTTCATTCTATACATGTATTGCCAAATGTTAGCTTGTTTAAATCTAACCTACTTTACACAGTTCTCAAACGAGAGCTTACTTTGGAAGGATATTTATATTCGGTTATAGCTATATTAGCAGGGTTGATTTCTTTCTTAGGTATAACCTCAATTAACTCAATTTTCTTTGTAATATATATACTAGTAGTAACATGTATCGTATTTTGGGACCTTTATAGTTTGTTGTTCAGTGTGAGCCAATGCTCCGTGTTGAAGACCGTAATTCGGCCTATGATGGTTTACTTTTACGAATAGTGACTTAGATGGAAAGTTTTATTATTGGCACTCATACCACATCTTCTTATATTATTCTGCTCATTATTAGTCATTGATATGATCTAATTATTCAAGCATTTTACTTTGCAATGACTACAAAGGTGATAAATTTTAATATATACAGCCTCCTCCATTAATAACTACTGTTTCCTTTGAATCTTAAATCAGAAATAAGATAAAACAAATGTTTGTTTTATAACGCAAAGGTTTGCATTATAACGCAAACATAGGAAGAAAAATAAAAAAAATAATGTGTGGCGCTAATACGCTTCCGTAGAATGTAGATATATTTGCTGTAACTCATTTAAAGCCTTTTTCTCTAATGAGAAAGGTAAACATGCTAGATATACTTACTGGAGGTGTGATGAGATGATTGAAGCTGTTAACTTTCTCATTGATAATATTTATGTACGTTTCGGCAAAACAGTTTATCGAGAGGTTGTAGGTATTCCCATGGGAACTAAGTATTCCCCTCTAATAGCAGACTTGTTTTTGTACTGTTACGAATCACAGTTGATGACTAAACTCAGTAAAGACCCGTCGAAATTGCATTTAATTGATAAAATCAACAACACTTACCGTTATCTTGATGATAATTTTTCGTTAAATAATCAAGAATTTTCTCAATATACTGCTGAAATTTACCCCAATGAACTTACTTTAAATATATCAAATTTATTCGGTAATAACTGTCCTTTTCTGGATTTAGATATTTTCGGTTTTGAAAGAGAAGATTTTTCGTTTCCTATTGTTAATTTTCCATTTATAGATAATGATGTTCCTTTGGCTACATCTTACGGTGTTTATATTTCACAACATTAATTTTCGTGGGTACCAAATTTCGTGGTTCAAAGGTTTTGTATAGAAGAACTATACAAATCCTTGGTATTTCTATTTTCTTTTCTACATCAGTAAAATGACCCCTTGTCTGAGGGAGGGTTGTTCTCAACCTGATAATAACAAACACAGGTCAAAGTACGGCCTTTTACACAGGGCTTTGATACAGCCCAAACAGCAAGCTATAAAGGACCCCAAAATCATAAGCGTAGTACACAATTCGAACAGGAAAACCTACGATCTAATTTATATATCCAAACGTGAAAATACCAATGAACAACATCAACAAACTGCTGACCGTCATGCTCCTGAATCAATCAGGACAGGTGCATAAACATGCAGCGGCTATGGATAGTTTTGTTTCGCCATTATACAATATAATTTTAGTTGAAGGCAAATCCTTCAGAAGTTCTTTGTACTTTATTCTAACAACGAACATTTTATGATAGGGAATATAAGTAAGGGGGAAAGAAACCAATTTTTTGTTCTTCACGGAAATAGCCGCTGTTATAACTTTTTATCGGAGCACTCCAGGTTTCGTGCTGAAACAAATATTCTCACAGATATTTACACAGTGTGGTGGGGTGCTTTTATGTTTAAAATCGTTATATACAGGTTAGACTGTGATTCAAAAACAAATGTTGATATCTTTTTATAATATTTATTAAACAAAAACGGTGCGGGAAATGGACATGATGACAATTCCGGATGCGGGAAGCGGGAATATAAAAAAAATAAAAAAAATCTGTTTTGAAAAAAATAGGTGCGGGCGGGTCCGTTGAACAAGGAATCAAATTGGTGTGGCCTAATATTACTTTAACTTATGGATCTTGACATACTTTGAATGACAAAACTATTTTATTCAATAATACCACTTTTTCTGTTAGGTCTGTTTTTTATGATATACATTTGACGTGCAACTGTACTTATGTATCCCGTCATCCTTTGAACCACACAATTATTTTATTCATTATTATTACTTTAACTGTTTAGTCTGTTTTTTTTGTTATATCTAATTTACGTGACTCTGCATTCATGTATGCCGTCATACTTTGAACGACAGAATTATTTTATGTCTACCTGTGCGAATTTCAAACGCGCAATTTCACACCAGTACTGAAAACCTCCCATCCTTTTACAGGTAGACTTTACAGCAAAATGAGAATGTTAAATTTGATGTATGCCTTTTTGTGCTTCTTCGTTACATTTGTTGTTTTTATAGTGATTAAGATGATAACACAATATTGACTGCTGTACCCCTATTTTTGACATTTTTACTCTTTGAGTATGTTTGTTTTGTTCATGCATCGTTGACAATGTAATGGAATTTGATGCGACTGTTATACAAGTGAGAGGTTTAGCCAGCTATAAAACCAGGTTCAATCCACCATTTTCTACATTAGAAAATGCCTGTACCAAGTCAGGAATATGACAGTTGTTATCCATTCGTTTGATGTGTTTGGAATTTTGATTTTGCCTTTTGATTTTGGACTTTCCCTTTTGAATTTTCCTCGGAGTTCAGTATATTTGTGTTTTTACTTTTTACTACAAATATATTGGAAACCGTTTTTACTATTAAAACGAAACGGTAATCACCAAACAATAAAAATGAGGTTTGGATCATGGGAACACCTCGGTTTTTTTACAAAATCGGTCAATAGCAAATAAAAAGAAGTAAGTAACAACACGTCAATGACAAAAGGAAATTTTAGGCCATAAAATTTGTAAACAGTATGATTAATTCAGCTACTATGACACGTTTAACAGGGTTAACACTCCACCGGCATTTCTAGGTCATTAACCTAATAATACAATAATCCGAAATCATTCAAACGGAAACTCAGTATAGTAATTCAGTTTTCAAATATTATGTAAGTATAAAAAATATACTGAAAAGTCGACACAAAATGATAATAACTAATAGCACTTTTAGTTCTGAATCGAAACAAAAAAGTCCTCTATATGATAACATTTTTATTAAGCATTAGAGACATCAATCACAATTTTAAAATATGTGTATTATTCATTGGATACCTGTATTATCCAATCAAAATGATTCTGAAATATGTCTAACTGCTATTAAAACATTAACGTTTTGATATAAATACAAATTTTCAAAAATATTCATCGCGTAAATAAAGACATACAAATCGTCTAATCATCTTGATTTCCTATGTATGTCAGGTTATGTAAATGACTTATTTCGTGTATTTGAGTATTTGGAAGGTCATTTGTTATATACAAAAATAAGAATTAAAAAACAATAACGATTATAAACTAAAACGCAGTTCAATTATGATAAGTCTGATACTACATGCATACATAAACAAATCATTTACTTTCTTACGGTATCGGTTAGACACAATTGTAAGATCTCTGATCAGCAATTAATTTCACATAATTTCTTTTCACCCTATATTGTATCTAACATAACTATAAACTACACTTTTAAATGATATGCATAAATAAAAACAACTTAACAAACTATTTCATAAGAATACACATGACAGCAATATAATAACATGGAAAGATCTGTCAAAGGTATATGGTCAGTGAAACAACGAATCCATTAAATGATTGGCAATCGGTTGAGAGTGAATCATCGGTAATATGCAAACACAAAGTTGGGTGATAACTACATAACATGTTTACATGGTTTAATAATGCACAAGGATGATTTATCTCCTACGATGTACAACTATAAAACAAAACTATAAAATATATTTAAAATAAGGAATTCACTTTAGGTCAGATTGACCAACTGTTTTTTCTTGATACCGGCCTACTCAAATATACGCATCTGTACATTTTTCATATCTTATGTTTAATGCAAGATGTCGATTTTGACGAAAACTAATCAAATATCAATGAAGCATTTCAAATAGTTAACAAGGATGTACATTTTATCTGATTTACTTTATCCTCGATATATACATGTCTAAGTTTGGATGAATATATTACGTACAGTTACCCACCAAGACATAAAAGTTTAATGATTGATGAAGTGTAAAAATGTAGATCACTTTGACCAACTTTTCCTAGATGTTGAGAATGTTGAGAATATAATTTGAAGTTTAGAAATTTCCATATCAATGTTTAAGCTAAAGCTAACAAAAACAAAATATATTTTCAACAATAGACAAGTCTTTATATCATATGGCAAGTGATAAATTATTCCTAGTACTTAAATGCAAGTTAACTCAATTTAATTGATCAATATACTTTTAAAAACTATAAGTAACAAAAAAAAAAAAAAAAAAAAAAAAACCAACCAGTGCATACACATTACCCAAAGTATTTTGATCATACAATTTTAATCAGTCAACTAAATAAAAATCAATTGTTCTGGCAAATGTGGTATGTAGAAATGAACAGTGTATACAACACATGGAATGATACGTTGCATTTATGCATTGACATTAACAAAATATCCTCCACATGAATGTGATTTTAAACGATGCAATGGATGAATCACCCCCTTTTTGTTAATTTTCCAGCTAAATAATGTATATGGCAGACAACTCATAATGAATATACTTTTCCTGCCTAACGACTAGTATTCGAATGTATCAAGCATGTCAAAAGAGCTGATAGTATTGTGTCAATCTTTCTATACATGTATGCAGTTGTAAGGTAAAAAAATCAAAACTTGAAAAGAATTAACAAAAGTAAAAAAAAAACACAAATAGCTACATATATCAACACTTTTCCTTTTCATAGGTATCAATACCATACAAGTCATAATTGGCATTTATTTTATTATTCAATTTGAAAATGTGTTGGTAGTACTAGTATGAACAATAGGAACAATCAATGTGTTGGTAGTACTAGTATGAACAATAGGAACAATCAATCTGTTGGTAGTACTAGTATGAACAATAGGAACAATCATTAAATCTGTTGGTAGTACTAGTATGAACAATAGGAACAATCAATGTGTTGGTAGTACTAGTATGAAAAATAGGAACAATCAATCTGTTGGTAGTACTAGTATGAACAATAGGAACAATCATGTGTTGGTAGTACTAGTATGAACAATAGGAACAATCATTAAATAAAAAGAACTAATGCAAATTTGAGTGATAAAATGTCGCATACATCAACAGAGAAGTTAACAATATGATAATAAAGATAGCCAATATAAATGTCAAAAACTATATAGTATACATCATTAGGAAATTTATACGTGTATATCACGCCAAAAACAGTACTTCCAACAAAATAAAGCGATCTGGTATGATTGCCAATGGAACAACAATTCACCAAAGACAAAAGGATAAGGGATAAAACATACTTAGCTTCAGGGACGACATTCAATAATGAATAAAAATGCTAGCCAAATAGCAAGATATGACAGGTCAAACTGTACTAGTTAAATGTGAAACAAATTAAAAAAAAAAACCAGACTCATTTATACTATATGTTTTACAAGTGTCACTGGGGTAAAGCTGATGACCGTAACTGCATTCACGGTCATCCCAAGATGTCGGATGAAAAATTAGGTCAGTTTCTATATTGTCTGTTAAAATGTTTCTATATCATTTTCTTTACAAATCATACATTGAAACGACGTAAATTTATAAATAATCACTCGGAAATCACAAATTTCTACCGAGAAATGTGCATGAAATGGGAAATTCGATTTGAAAAAATCGTTAAGATGACCGTAAATCATAATCAAAATATTTTCAAGATGACCGTAACATATAACAAGGATGACTGTGATTGGCAAAAAGATGACCGTAACTTGTAAAGGATGACCGTAATTTGTAAAGGCTGACTAATTTATAAAGGACGTCCGTCAGTTCTAAGAAATATCCGTACTTGTATTCCAAGCTTTTTGTTGAGTTTGTCGATCTCAATAGGGGCTCGGTTAGCGGATATAAATATGTTTCATAAATTTCTTTTTTTAAACCATTGGCCGTATTTTGGGTTCATGACAATGATAGTAAATTGCATATTTCTCGTAAACAATGAAATATTTATTGATAAAGACGTTAAAATTTTAATACAAATTGACAGCGATACGACGAAAATTTGAAGAAACATGAATGTGTCCCTAGTACACGGATGCTTCATCTACACTATCATTTTCTATGTTTAGTGGACCGTGAAAATGGGATAAAACTGTAATTTGGCATTAGAATTAAAAAGATCATACCATAGGGAAAATGTGCACCAAGTTTCAAGTTGATTTAACTTGAAGCTGGACAAACGGACAAACGAACAGACGAACGGACGAACGCACGCACAGACCAGAAAAACATAATGTTCATAAATGGAGCATACAAATAATTAATAATACATATGAATATTCGGTAATCGAGCCAATGTGTATGGTTCCAGAGGAAGCAGATTAAAATCTTAATTTGTCTTAATATATGCAGGCGGAAACCCAGTTGAAATAGAACAAAATAATCGTAGCTCTTTGTTAGAGAAGGCGATACATGTTTACTGTAATGTTTACTATAGTAACAAATTTTTTAAAAGTTTTTAGAAACAAATAAAACGACAATTTTCTTCTCAATTACGAAGTGTTTAATTTTAAAAACACCATTTGCATAAGTTTCCAATTTATCTATTACATAGTAATGCAGAACAATAAGATATCAAGTCGACGACATGGGTACTATAAGTTGGATGTAGAAAATGATTTTTTTTTACCACGGACTAAGAACATATCAATCTATTAGTTCAGAAATTTTAGTGTCTGCCCTTCCATTATGTGAATGAAGAAAAAATTCCCAAAAATAGGTAACGATTGTATCGAAAAGAGAAAATCGAGTGCACCTTTTTATGTTAGTTCGTGTTTGAGGTGTATATTTTGTCTTTAAAACGTACAAAGCAAGAGTATTTGATATAGCATCTCGCTTCAGATTCTATATTTTTTATATATCAAAGCTACAGATTGACTTTATAACGTAAAATAATTACAGTACGAAAAGATGAAATATATGGGTCAAGTGAAATACCTATCTAATGAAAACAGAGTAGGTGTGTTCGAATAGCTTTTTTTTCTAAAAGTACTTGACGAGTCTTTTAATTTGGATGATGAAAATGCATATCTTCGAAAACATATTTTTTGTGTGTGTGATAACTAGGGTTTATAATCTCCAACCACTTAACATTTTTTAGTCTGCCCTTCCACGAAATATTTCATCAGATTTTTTTTTTTAAATGTTCAATGTTAAATGTTTTCGAAAATTCCACCTGACATCCGATTAGATAATAGTTTTAAGTTGAATCAATGCATACAAGATCATTAACTGATGCTCATTAGCTAGTAGATACATTTGTCTTTTAAAATACAACTGACATATACGGATCGTCATGGTGCTATGTGGATAAATTTATCGGTTTTCAAGAGCAAAATTGGCAGCGCGACATCCCTACAATGGCTTCAATTTCTACGATTGTGAAAATGAACTGCCTGGCGTAATGGGGAGACAATTTTGACGAAGTAGAATCCTGACTGTATAAATAACATTTCGGTTTATATACAAATTGACAACGTTCCCCCTTGTGATACGCCATTTGTACAAGACTATTTGCTGGAGCTCACCATCACTAGTTTAGTCGTATGATATTTAAGGTCTTTCCTTTTTCTATAAGGAAAGACCTTACTGTATTTCTTCTGATTATTATTATTAAGGTCTTTTCTTTCTTAAATGGAAAGACCTTACTGTATTTCGTTTGTTTATTATTAAGGTCTTTCCTTTCTTAATGGAAAGACCTTACTGTATTTCGTTTGTTTATTAGGTCTTTCCACTTTTCTGTGGAAAGACCTATTGTTTTTGTTCTGATTATTTTTTTTTTTCTTCCGCCAAATTTTGTTCTTGCGATAAACATTTGTTTCGCAATATGTCGCTTAGATATTTGGTATATGATATTGAACAGTTTATGCGCTTTTGAAATTTACCCTGCGTAACCGAATACTTTTCTTTGTAGGAGTTATCTCCCCAAACACTGTTTTCCTTGTGCTCACAACTCCTTCGCAACCGTAAAAGATAACGACAAATGTATTTTACAAAATTGCTCGTTATATCCTTTGCATGATTTGTCCTATTTTGACCGAAGCAATATGACCGCTCCATATGAGAGTTATTTCCCCTTATGCATCTGATATAAGTGATATGCATTTCTATCTTATAAACCATAAGTGATAGAGACCTAGGATCTTTTGATTTGAGGTCCTTGGTCCAAAAAAATGAAAATTAGGTCAAGGTCAAAGGTCAAGGTCATATTCTAATATTTGAATTTGGCTTATTTTCACTTATATCCAAAGACCGTATAAGATATCAACAAATTATTTTTACTAAATTGTTAGTTGCGACATGTGGTAACACATAAATTTTTATTGCAAGGGCACGTTGAACGTAAAAAGGAGTTTTCTCCCCTCTTGTATTTAAAAATACGTGTTTGATGATATAAGTCATTAACCAAATATAATAAAGACCTATGGTCTTTTGATTTGAGGTCCTTAGTTCATGACCTTGAAATTGATCTCAAGGTCATAGCTTAATTTGACGTTCTAGATTTTGACCTTTGCTTTTATTTTATATGTATACATGATAAAGCTATGAAACTTTTGGAAAAAGGTATCAAATCATCTAACCTTGAAAGAAACAACCGGAAGTGACCTTTTGTAAACCGGAATTAGCTATTTTTTGTACTTTATTAATATAAAAGTATATAGAACCAGATATTTTTGGAATCAGTGTCAAGTAAATATTCAAATATAATCGTAAGTAACATTTTTCAAACCGGAAGTAACAAATTATCTCCCTTATTTAAAAAAATGTATGGAAACCAAATATTTTTGGAATCAGCGTACTAGAAGCTATCATTTGACGATTGAAATGGCATTTTAAACTTAGTTTCACAACTTTCATATCAAAATAGATTGTTTTGATGGAAAGACCTTCAATTGTTCTCTGAACAATTGGTTTTTAATTATTATTCTTTTTCTTCCGCCGTTTTCAAAGTCAATCGCCAAGAAAAGTACGCAAGATATCAAAATGATCTTTGGTACCAAGTATCGGGTTAATAAAAGCTATCTTGTATTAGGGGCACCGAAGTGTACTGTTTACCTTATAGGAGTTATCTCCCCAATTACAAAAAACACTGTTATCACTACTCCTCATAAACTATAAGACTTAGCGGCAAATGGTTTTTTTTAAATGTTCCTTGACAGATGGCGCAACTTCAAATAATTTTAACCGAAGTGATCCAGTGACTTTTAATAGGAGTTATTTCCCCTTGAATATTTTACTTTTCAATATGCAAATAAATCTCATGAACCATCAGTTGTAAAGACCTCGGGTCTTTTGATTTGAGATCCTTGGTCCAAAAAAAATAATTAGGTCAAGGTCAAAGGTCAAGGTCGTATTTTAGATTTTTATTTGTTTTTGATTTCCCTATAACTTTGGAATGGTTATAGATACAGAAAATTTAAGTAGTGAAAAATGCTTGATACTTCAAGGGGCAACTTTGTTACGTTATGACTGTATTGGTTTTACCATTATGTAAGGGACATAACCCCCATTTATGGTTTATAAAAAGCCATTATTAGGCAAAACTCTTATACAAAAGGTCCTTGACCCATATGGTCTTTTGCATTGACATTGTGGAGCAATGACCTTGACAAAGGTCGAAAGGTCAAAGGTCAAGGTCATGTACTAAGAGGCAAATTATGTTATTTCGGCACTATTTAAAGAGTTTTATATGTGTTTGAATTCCAACCAACCAACCAACCAACCAATCAATCAATCAATCAATCAATCAATATGTATGACAGTTTATTTAAGACAGTATAATTAAAACAATGTGGAAGGAAAGACCTATCAATTATTCAAGAAGAATTGAACTTTAATTATTATTCTTTTTCTTCCGCCGTTTTTCAAAGTCAATCGTCAAGAAAAGTACACAACATATCCAAATGATCTTTGGTACCAAGTAATCTTGTATTAGGGGCACCAAAGTGAAATATTTACCTTATAGGAGTTATCTCCCCAATTACAAAAAACACTGTTATCACTACTCCTTATAAACTATAAGACTTAGCGGCAAATGTTTTTTTTTTAAATGTTCCTTGCCAGATGGCGCAACTTAAATAATTTTAACCAAAGGGATCCAGTGACTTATTATAGGAGTTATTTCCCCTTGAATATTTTACTTTTCAATATGCAAATAAATCTCATGAACCATAAGTTGTAAAGACCTCGGGTCTTTTGATTTGAGATCCTTGGTCCAAAAAAAAAAATTAGGTCAAGGTCAAAGGTCAAGGTCGTACTTTAGATTTTTATTTGTTTTTGATTTCCCTAAAACTTTGGAATGGTTATAGATACAGAAAATTTAAGTAGTGAAAAATGCTTGGTACTTCAAGGGGCAACTTTGTTACGTTATGACTGTATTGGTTTTACCATTATGTAAGGGACATAACCCCCATTTATGGTTTATAAAAAGCCATTATTAGGCAAAACTCTTATACAAAAGGTCCTTGACCCATATGGTCTTTTGCATTGACATTGTGGAGCAATGACCTTGACAAAGGTCGAAAGGTCAAAGGTCAAGGTCATGTACTAAGAGGCAAATTATGTTATTTCGGCACTATTTAAAGAGTTTTATATGTGTTTGAATTCCAACCAACCAACCAACCAACCAATCAATCAATCAATCAATCAATCAATCAATCAATCAATATGTATGACAGTTTATTTAAGACAGTATAATTAAAACAATGTGGAAGGAAAGACCTATCAATTATTCAAGAAGAATTGAACTTTAATTAGGTCTTTCCACTTTTCCGTGGAAAGACCTATTGCTTTTCTTCTGATTATTATTTTTTTTTCTTTCTTCCGCCTAATTTTTTTTCTAAGCTGTTTTTTTGTTTCGCAAGATGTCGCTTAGAAATTTGGAATATGATATCGAACAGTTTATACGCTTTTGAAACCAACTCTGCTTAACCGAATACTTCACCATATAAGAGTTATCTCCCCGAACATTGTTTTTCTTGTTATCTCTAAGGCTTCGCAACCGTATAAGAAACCGACAAATTTATTTTTCCAAATTGCTCGTTACATCCTCAGAATGTTCTGTTTTATTTTGACCGATGCCGTATCGAGATTCCATATGAGAGTTATTTCCCCTTTTGGATTTGAAATTTTGAAATGTATTTTAAACTGGAAACCCATAAGTGATAGAGACCTAGGGTGTTTTGATTTGAGATCCTTGGTCCAAAAAAATGAAAATTAGGTCAAGGTCAAAGGTCAAGGTCATATTCTAAATTTTGATTTTGGCTTATTTTCACTCATTTTCATAAACCTTATAAGATATCGACAAATTATTTTTACTAAATTGTTAGTTGAGACATGTCGTAACATAATAATTTTGGTTGAAAGGGTGCGTAGACAATGACTGGGAGTTTTAGCCCCTATCATATCTAAAATTATGCGTAAAGTGATATAACTTATTAACCATACATATTAGAGACCTAGGGTCTTTTGATTTGAGATTCTCAGTTTGTGACCTTGAAATTGAGGTCAAGTTCATAGGTAAATTTGACGTTCTAGATTATGACCTTTGCTTAAAATTCATATCTTTACATCATAAAGCCATAGGAACTGACATTTTAGACTGATTTTTAATATGCTAATATCAAAATAGATATTTACTGGTGGAAAGACCTTCAATTGTTCTCTGAACAATTGGTTTTTAATTAGGTCTTTCCACTTTTCTGTGGAAAGCCTATTGTATTTGTTCTGATTATTATTATTATTATTAGGTCTTTCCACCTTTCTGTGGAAAGACCTATTGTATTTCTTCTGATTATTAGGTCTTTCCACTTTTCTGTGGAAAGCCTATTGTATTTGTTCTGATTATTATTATTATTATTTTTTTTTTTTTTCCGCCAAATTTTGTTCTTGCGATAAATGTTTGTTTCGCAATATGTCGCTTAGATTTTTTTCATATTGTATCGTATAGTTTATGCGCTTTTAAATTTCACCCTGCTAAGCCGAACCATTTTCTTTGTAAGAGTTATCTCCCTATTCACTGTTTGTCATGTGTGTGCATCTCCTTCGTAACAAAATAAGAAAGCGACAAAATTCTTTTTACAAATTGTTCGTTACATCCTCAGGAATTTTTGGCTAATTTGGATCGAAGCGATTCGATGAAATTTTATAGGAGTTATGTACCTTTACGGAATAAATTTGTCGGTATGTTTTTTTAACTCATAAACCGTTAACCGTATAACCCTGGAATGTTTTTATTTGAGTCCCCTGGGTCCTAACTTAGAAAATTAGGTCAAGGTCAAAGGTCAAGGTCATATTTTAGATTTTCATATGTCTTTGATTTCCCTATAATTCTTGAATGGTTATAGATACAGAAAATTTAAGCAGTGAAAAATGTTCAGTACTTCAAGGGGCAACTTTGTTACATTATGACTGTATTGGTTTTACCATTATGTAAGGGACATAACCCCCATTGATGGTTTATAAAAAGCCATTATTAGGCAAAACTCTTAAACAAAAGGTCCTTGACCCATAGGGTCTTTTGCAATGACATTGTGAAGCAATGACCTTGACAAAGGTCACAAGGTCAAAGGTCAAGGTCATGTACATATGTGATTTGGGGCACGACTTGAAGAATTTTATGTGTGTTTGCCAACCAACCAACCAACCAACCAACCAACCAACCAATCATGATCAATCAATAATGATCAATCAACAAATCATGATCGTGATCAATCAACCAATCATGATCATGATTAATCAATCAATCAATCATGTTTCCGTCTCATGTGTTTAATATAGGGTTCAAGATCTCCTTTGTTTCTTTTTCGCTGTTTCAATTGACCCTTTCCAACGTGTTTAACCAACCAACCAACCAACCAACCAACCAACCAATCAATCAATCAATCAATCAATCAATCAATCAATCAATCATGTTTCCGTCTCGTGTGTTTAATATAGGGTCCAAGATCTTTTTTGTTTCTTTTTCGCTGTTTCAATTGGCCCTATCCAACGTGTTTTACCAACCAACCAACCAACCAACCAACCAACCAACCAACCAACCAACCAACCAACCAACTAATCAATCAATCAATCAATCATGATCATGATCAATCAATCATGATCATGATCAATCAATCATGTTTCATGAAAAATTGAAATTTAATATTGTTCTTGCGTCACTTCTGAAAAAAAAAATCCACATGTATTCTGAAACTACAAATACAATCGACCTCAAAATTTGCAGTCAGCAGGGCATACATGTACTAAAAGTTTATAAAAAAACTTGGTGCAGATATCTCTCAAAGCTTTTCCTAGAGAAAAGAAATTGCAATGCCGTAAAAATTGCTTGCTAGGTCTGTAAATTTCAGTAAAAGCCTACAATAAAATGTCCGCTCCGAGATTGAAATACTAATCTGTGTTACAAACAGGTGCTGAAAAATGTACATTATCAGAAAATAATCAATAAATGTGTTTTAAAGTTACACCGGATCAAATAAATCCAAATCATGCACTGCTTGTGATCTGTCATCAAAATGTCAATTTCCTACAATGACAAAAGAAATTACATTGTGTGCATTCCGTCTCTATACATGTTGCCTGTTCAAAGTCCCCACCTAAAAAGGAATAAAAAGACTATCTTTTCGTTATTATAAACCCGTGTCACGTGATGTGGCGCGCGCGCTGTACCTAAAATAAAGGAAAAACTTTCCAAACTAAACATGAAACTTCTCCGGTAACAATAATATAGACCCCATACAGAAACAAACAAACAAACAAACACCCCCCCCCCCCCCCCCCCCCAATTCAATTAATTTTAAAGGGGGAAAGACCCCCTACAATTGCTTTTTTAAAGCAATTGATTTATATTTATTATTATTTTTTTTTTTTTTTTCTTCCGCCAAATTTTGTTCTTGCGATAAATGTTTGTTTCGCAATATGTCGCTTAGATATTTCTCATATGGTATCGTATAGTTTATGCACTTTTAAATTTCACCCTGCTAAGGCGCACCATTTTCTTTGTAAGAGTTATCTCCCTATTCACTGTTTATCATGTGTGTGCATCTCCTTCGTAACAAAAAAAGAAAGCGACAAAATTCCTTTTACAAATTGTTCGTTACATCCTCAGGAATTTTTGGCTAATTTGGATCGAAGCGATTCGATGAAATTTTATAGGAGTTATCTACCTTTACCAAATAAATTTGTCGGTATGTTTTTTTAACTCATAAACCGTTAACCGTATAACCCAGGATAGTTTTTATTTGAGGTCCCTGGTTCCTAACTTAGAAATATAGGTCAAGGTCAAAGGTCAAGGTCATATTTTAGATTTTCATATGTCTTTGGTTTCCCTATAATTCTTGAATGGTTATAGATACAGAAAATTTCAGCAGTGAAAAATGCTAAGTACTTCAAGGGGCAACTTTGTTACATTATGACTGTATTGGTTTTACCATTATGTAAGGGACATAACCCCCATTGATGGTTTATAAAAAGCCATTATTAGGCAAAACTCTTAAACAAAAGGTCCTTGGCCCATACGGTCTTTTGCAATGACATTGTAGTGCAATAACCTTGACGAAGGTCACAAGGTCAAAGGTCAAGGTCATGTACTAAGAGGCAAATTTTGTGATTTTTGGCACTATTTAAAGAGTTTTATGTGTGTTTGAATTCCAACCAACCAACCAACCAACCAACCAATCAATCAATCAATCAATCAATCAATCAGTGCATGAATGTTTCTGTTTCATGTGTTTAATCAAGATCTTTTTTGTTTCTATTTCGCTGTTTCAATTGCCCTATCTAACGTGTTTAATCAATCAATCAATCAATCAATCAATCAATCAATCAATCAATCAATCAATCAACCAACCAACCAACCAACCAACAAACCAACCAATCAATCAATCAATCGGTGCATGTAATTTTCTGTCTCATGTGTTTAATCAAGATCTTTTTTGTTTCTTTTTCGCTGTTTAAATTGACCCTATCCAACGTGTTTAATCAACCAACCAATCAATCAATCAATCAATCAATCAATCAATCAATCAATCAATCAACCAACCAACCAACCAACCAACCAATCAATCAATCAATCATTGTATGTATGCTTCCGTTATGTGTGTTTAATACGGGGTCCAAGTTCTCATTTGAGTTTTTCCGCTTGTTTCAAGAAAAAAAAAATTCACATGTATTCTGAAACTACAAGTCCAATCGACCTGAAAATTTGCAGGCAGCAGGGCATACATGTACTAAAGGTTCATAAAAAAACTTGGTGCGGATATCTCTCAAGACTTTTCCTAGAGAAAAAGAATGGCAATGGCGTAAAAATCGCTTGCTAGGTCCGTAAATCTCAGTGACATCCTATAATAAAATGTCCGCTCCTAGATTAAAATACTAATCTGTGTTACAAACTGGTGCTGAAAAATGTACATTTTAAGAAAATAATCGTTAAATGTGTATTAAAGTTACACCGGAAAAATTAAATCCAAAACATGCACTGCTGGTGAACTGTGATCAAAATGTCAATTTCCTACAATGACAAAAGAAATTACATTGTGTACATTCCGTCTCTATACATGTTGTCTGTTCAACATCCCGACCTAAAGAGAAATAAAAATACTAAGTTTTCGTTATTATAAACCCAAGTCACGTGATGTCTCCTCAATCTGGCGCGCGCTGGACCTAAAATAAAATAAAAACTTTCCAAACTAAACATGAAACTTCTCCGGTAACATAATAATATAGACCCTTTACAAAAACAAACAAATAAACAAAAACAAACCCCCCCCCCTCCCTCAAATCAATCATGTTTCAAAGGGGGAAAGACTGTCAACAATTGCTTTTAGAAAGCAATTGATTTATATTTATTATTATTTTTTTTTTTTTTTTTTTTTTCTTCCGCCAAATTTTGTTCTTGCGATAAATGTTTATTTCGCAATATGTCGCTTAGATATTTCTCATATGGTATCGTATAGTTTATGCGCTTTTAAATTTCACCCTGCTAAGGCGAACCATTTTCTTTGTAAGAGTTATCTCCCCTTTCACTGTTTATCATCAGAGTGCATCTCCTCCGTAACCGTAGAAAAATGCGACAAATTTATTTTATAAAATTGCTCGTTATATCCTTCGCATGATTTGTCCTATTTTAACCGAAGCGATATGAACACTCCTTATGAGAGTTATTCCCCCTTTTGCATTTGATATTAGTAATATGCATTTCTAACTGGTAAACCATAGGTAATAGAGATCTAGGGTCTTTTGATTTAAGGTCCTTGGTCCAAAAAAATGAAAATTAGGTCAAGGTCAAAGGTCAAGGTCATATTCTAAATTTTGATTTTGGCTTATTTTCACTCATTTTCATTAATCTTATCAGATATCGACAAATTATTTTTACTAAATTGTTAGTTGCGACATGTCGTAACATAATAATTTTGGTTGAAAGGGTGCGTAGACAATAAATGGGAGTTTTAGCCCCTACCACATCTAAAATTATGCGTAAAGTGATATTACTTATTAACCATGCATATTAGAGACCTAGGGTCTTTTGATTTGAGACCCTCAGTTTGTGACCTTGAAATTGAGGTCAAGGTCATAGGTAAATTTGGCGTTTTAGATTATGACCTTTGGTTAAAATTCATATCTATACATCATAAAGCCATAGGAACTGACATTTTAGACTGATTTTTAATATTTTAATATCAAAATAGATATTTACTGGTGGAAAGACCTTCAATTGTTCTCTGAACAATTGGTTTTTAATTATTATTATTTTTTTTTTTTTTTTTTCTTCCGCCTAATTTTGATATTGCGACAAATGTTTGTTTCGCAATATGTCGCTTAGATATTTCTCATATTGTATCGTACAGTTTATGCGCTTTTACATTTCACCCTGCTAAGCCGAACACTTTTCTTTGTAAGAGTTATCTCCCTATTCACTGTTTATCATCAGAGTGCATCTCCTTCGTAACAAAAAAAGATAGCGACAAAATTCTTTTTACAAATTGTTCGTTACATCCTAAGGAAAATTTGGCTTATTTGGATCGAAGCGATTCGATGAAGTTTTATAGGAGTTATCTACCTTTACAAAATTATTTTCTCAATATGTGTTATTAACTAATAAACCGTCAACCATATAACCCTGGAATGTATTTATTTGAGATCCCTAGGCCCTTTATTAGAAAATGGGGTCAAGGTCAAAGGTCAAGGTCAAGTTCTAAATTCGGAATTTTCCATGTTTTTGCATTTTCTCCAACCCTTGAAAAGGTATATATTAAAGAACAAGTGCAAAATGATTGCTATATAGTTATGAAGATATTTTACATTTGGTCTGATACAATTAAATAGCATCTAATAGGAGTTAGTGCCCCTGAAATGTCTTGATATGAGGTTATTTGATTATAACTTCAACTAAGTCCATTTTAATGGCATTTGACCTTGTGCAAAAGGTTGGATGACAAATGACCTTGAAAAATGACTACCGGAAGTGACCTTGAGAAAACCGGAAGTAACCTTTTTTGCAATTTTTTCGTATAAAAGTACTCAGAATCCATATCTTTTGTCATATAGATACATAAACTTATTACTGAAGACTAAAAATGACTTCCAACAAACCGGAAGTGACCATGTATCTCCCATTCTTAATACAAAAGTATATAGAAACTATATATTTTTGGAATCAGTGTGAAAGAAGCTATCATATTAGACCGGAAGTGACATTCATTTCACCGGAAGTAGCATATTATCTCCTTTATATCACTTAAAAATATGATTAAACCATTATTTATCGTATCAGTATGAACAACTATCTTCTTATCAAAATTTCTTTGATATGGAAAGACCTTCAATTGTTCTCTGAACAATTGGTTTTTAATTATTATTTTTTTTTTTTCTTCCGCCAAATTTTGTTCTTGCGATAAATGTTTGTTTCGCAATATGTCGCTTAGATTTTTTTCATATTGTATCGTATAGGTTATGCGCTTTTAAATTTCACCCTGCTAAGCCGAACCATTTTCTTTGTAAGAGTTATCTCCCTATTCACTGTTTGTCATGTGTGTGCATCTCCTTCCTAACAAAATAAGAAAGCGACAAAATTCTTTTTACAAATTGTTCGTTACATCCTCAGGAATTTTTGGCTAATTTGGATCGAAGCGATTCGATGAAATTTTATAGGAGTTATCTACCGTTACGGAATAAATTTGTCGGTATGTTTTTTGAACTCATAAACCGTTAACCGTATAACCCTGGAATGTTTTTATTTGAGTCCCCTGGGTCCTAACTTAGAAAATTAGGTCAAGGTCAAAGTTCAAGGTCATATTTTAGATTTTCATATGTCTTTGATTTCCCTATAACTCTTGAATGGATATAGATACAGAAAATTTAAGCAGTGAAAAATGCTAAGTACTTCAAGGGGCAACTTTGTTACGTTATGACTATATTGGTTTTACCATTATGTAAGGGACATAACCCCCATTGATGGTTTATAAAAAGCCATTATTAGGCAAAACTCTTAAACAAAAGGTCCTTGACCCATAGGGTCTTTTGCAATGACATTGTGAAGCAATGACCTTGACAAAGGTCACAAGGTCAAAGGTCAAGGTCATGTACATATGTGATTTGGGGCACTACTTGAAGAATTTTATGTGTGTTTGCCAACCAACCAACCAGTCAATCAATCAATCAATCATGATTATGATCAATCAACCAATAATGATCATGATCAATCAATCAATCATGTTTCCGTCTCATGTGTTTATTATAGGGTTCAAGATCTTCTTCGTTTCTTTTTCGCTGTTTCAATTGACCCTAACCAACGTGTTAAACCAACCAACCAACTAATCAATCAATCAATCAATCAATCAATCAATCAATCAATCATGATCATGATCAATCAATCATGTTTCCGTCTCATGTGTTTAATATAGGGTCCAAGATCTTCTTTGTTTCTTTTTCCGTGTTTCAATTGACCCTATCCAACGTGTTTAACCAACCAACCAACCAACCAACCAACCAACCAATCAATTAATCAATCAATCAATCAATCAATCTATCTATCAATCAATCAATCAATCAATCAATCAATCATGATCATGATCAATCAATCATATTTCCGTCTCATGTGTTTAATATAGGGTCCAAGATCTTCTTTGTTTCTTTTTCCGTGTTTCAATTGACCCTATCCAACGTGTTTAACCAACCAACCAACCAACCAACTAACCAACTAATCAATCAATCAATCAATCAATCAATCAATCATGATCATGATCAATCAATCATGTTTCCGTCTCATGTGTTTAATATAGGGTCCAAGATCTTCTTTGTTTCTTTTTCCGTGTTTCAATTGACCCTATCCAACGTGTTTAACCAACCAACCAACCAACCAACCAACTAACCAACTAATCAATCAATCAATCAATCAATCAATCAATCAATCAATCAATCAATCATGATCATGATCAATCAATCATATTTCCGTCTCATGTGTTTAATATAGGGTCCAAGATCTTCTTTGTTTCTTTTTCCGTGTTTCAATTGACCCTATCCAACGTGTTTAACCAACCAACCAACCAACTAACCAACTAATCAATCAATCAATCAATCAATCTGTATGACTGTTTATCCATGACAGTTTATTGAAGGAACAAACTCTCAATTGTTCAAGAAAAATTGAAATTTAATATTGTTCTTACGTCACTTCTGAAAAAAAAAATCCACATGTTCTCTGAAACTACAAGTACTATCGACCTCAAAATTTGTAGTCAGCAGGGCATACATGTACCAAAAGTTTATAAAAAAACTTGGTGCAGATATCTCTCAAAGCTTTTCCTAGAGAAAAGAAATGGCAATGCCGTAAAAATCGCTTGCTAGGTCCGTAAATCTCAGTAAAAACCTACAATAAAATGTCCTCTCCGAGATTGAAATACTAATCTGTGTTACAAACAGGTGCTGAAAAATGTACATTATCAGAAAATAATCAATAAATGTGTTTTAAAGTTACACCGGATCAATTAAATCCAAAACATGCACTGCTTGTGAACTGTCATCGAAATGTCAATTTCCTACAATGACAAAAGAAATTACATTGTGTACATTCCGTCTCTATACATGTTGTCTGTTCAAAGTCCCCACCTAAAAAGGAATAAAAAGACTATCTTTTCGTTATTATAAACCCGTGTCACGTGATGTGGCGCGCGCGCTGTACCTAAAATAAAAGAAAAACTTTCCAAACTAAACATGAAACTTCTACGGTAACAATAATATAGACCCCATACAGAAACAAACAAACAAACAAACAAACAAACCCCCCCCCCCACCCCCAATTCAATTAATTTTAAAGGGGGAAAGACCCCCTACAATTGCTTTTTTAAAGCAATTGATTTATATTTATTATTCTTTTTCTTCCGCCGTTTTTCAAAGTCAATCGTCAAGGAAAGTACACAACATATCCAAATGATCTTTGGTACCAAGTAATCTTGTATTAGGGGCACCAAAGTGAAATATTTACCTTATAGGAGTTATCTTCCCAATTACAAAAAACACTGTTATCACTACTCCTTATAAACTATAAGACTTAGCGGCAAATGTTTTTTTTTTTTAAATGTTCCTTGCCAGATGGCGCAACTTCAAATAATTTTAACCAAAGGGATCCAGTGACTTATTATAGGAGTTATTTCCCCTTGAATATTTTACTTTTCAATATGCAAATAAATCTCATGAACCATAAGTTGTAAAGACCTCGGGTCTTTTGATTTGAGATCCTTGGTCCAAAAAAATGAAAATTAGGTCAAGGTCAAAGGTCAAGGTCGTATTTTAGATTTTTATTTGTTTTTGATTTCCCTATAACTTTGGAATGGTTATAGATACAGAAAATTTAAGTAGTGAAAAATGCTTGGTACTTCAAGGGGCAACTTTGTTCTGTTATGACTGTATTGGTTTAACCATCATGTAAGGGACATAACCCCATTGATGGTTTATAAAAAGCCATTATTAGGCAAAACTCTTAAACAAAAGGTCCTTGACCCAAAGGGTCTTTTGCAATGACATTGTAGAGTAATGACCTTGACAAAGGTCACAAGGTCAAAGGTCAAGGTCATATACAAGAGTCAAATTATGTGATTTTGGCACTATTTAAAGAGTTTTATGTGTTTGAATTCCAACCAACCAACCAACCAACCAATTAATCAATCAATCAATCAATCAATCAATTCATCAATCCATTCATCAATCAATCAATTATTCAATCAATTAATCAGTGCATGCATGTTTCCGTCTCATGTGTTTAATTTGGGGTCCAAGATCTTATTTGTTTCTTTTTCGATTATTTCAAGAGACACTATTCAACGTGTTTAATTAATCAATCAATCAATCAATCAATCAATCAATCAATCAATATATAAGACAGTTTATTTATGACAGTATAATTAAAAAAAACTGGAAGGAAAGACCTATCAATTATTCAAGAAAAATTGAACTTTATTATTATTATTATTATTAGGTCTTTCCACTTTTCTGTGGAAAGATCTATTGTTTTTCTTCTGATTATTTTTTTTTTCTTCCGCCTAATTTTGTTCTTGCGATAAACATTTGTTTCGCAATATGTCGCTTTTATATTTGGTATATGATATTGAACAGTTTATGCGCTTTTGAAATTTACCCTGCGTAACCGAATACTTTTCTTTGTAGGAGTTATCTCCCCAAACACTGTTTTCCTTGTGCTCACAACTCCTTCGCAACCGTAAAAGATAACGACAAATTTATTTTACAAAATTGCTCGTTATATCCTTTGCATGATTTGTCCTATTTTGACCGAAGCAATATGACCGCTCCATATGAGAGTTATTTCCCCTTATGCATCTGATATAAGTGATATGCATTTCTATCTTATAAACCATAAGTGATAGAGACCTAGGATCTTTTGATTTGAGGTCCTTGGTCCAAAAAAATGAAAATTAGGTCAAGGTCAAAGGTCAAGGTCATATTCTAATATTTGAATTTGGCTTATTTTCACTTATATCCAAAGACCGTATAAGATATCAACAAATTATTTTTACTAAATTGTTAGTTGCGACATGTGGTAACACATAAATTTTTATTGCAAGGGCACGTTGAACGTAAAAGGGAGTTTTCTCCCCTCTTGTATTTAAAAATACGTGTTTGGTGATATAAGTCATTAACCAAATATAATAAAGACCTCTGATCTTTTGATTTGAGGTCCTTAGTTCATGACCTTGAAATTGATCTCAAGGTCATAGCTTAATTTGACGTTCTAGATTTTGACCTTTGCTTTTATTTTATATGTATACATGATAAAGCTATGAAACTTTTGGAAAAAGGTATCAAACCATTTAACCTTGAAAGAAACAACCGGAAGTGACCTTTTGTAAACCGGAAGTAGCTATTTTTTGTACTTTATTAATATAAAAGTACATAGAACCAGATATTTTTGGAATCAGTGTCAAGTAAATATTTAAATATAATCGTAAGTAACATTTTTCAAACCGGAAGTAACAAATTATCTCCCTTATTTAAAAAAAATGTATGGAAACCAAATATTTTTGGAATCAGCGTACTAGAAGCTATCATTTGACGATTGAAATGACATTTTAAACTTAGTTTCACAACTTTCATATCAAAATACATTGTTTTGATGGAAAGACCTTCAATTGTTCTCTGAACAATTGGTTTTTAATTATTATTATTATTATTCTTTCCGCCAAACTTTAACGAAATTTCCCAAAAAAAGTACCCGACATGTTGAAATGATATTAGGTATCTAGTATCGGTTGACCAAAAGCTATCTTGTGGTGAGGGCACGACCCCGTAACATTTCCTTTATAGGAGTTATCTTCCCTAACACAGAAAAACTTGTTATCATTCTAACTCCCATTGTTCCTTTTAAAATTGTTAAACGATGATGACTGATGTACCCATATTTTGACTATTTTATTTATTGTGTCTGTTTATTTAACGCATCAATGTAAAAATATCGGAAATTGATGAGACTGTCATTAAAGTGAGAGGGTTAGCGCTATAGAACCAGGTTTAATCCACCATTTTCTACATTTGAACATGCCTGTACCAAGTCAGGAATATGAAATGTCTTGTCCATTCGTTTTTGATGCGTTTTGTTATTTGATTTTGCCATGTGATTATGGACTTTCCCAATTGATCTTCCTCTAGGTTCAGTATTTTTGTGATTTTACTTTTCTCCATAACCATAATAGGTAGAAAAAAAAACAAAGGGTGCAATTTGTTCAGAAACAGACCCTGGTGCTTCGTTACATTTAAATCGAAAAGATTCAACGACTCATTGGTAGGGTTATGCCCCTTTGAAAATTAACAAATGTCGTTTGGCCACTAAAACTCAAAAACTGTAAGTTGTAGCCACCTAGGATCATCACCAATGATCATCAATTCATATGAACATGAAAATTGACCTAAGGTCAAAGGTCAAGGTCATGACCTAGATTTTGACCTTAGCTTGTTATCGGATTTACTAAATAACCGTAAAAGATGGCTGATAAAATGTAACGGAGAAAATATGTGTCTTGTCGAGATCAACATTTGTTATGTTGGGTTGAAAATCATTGGACCAACTGTTATGGAACTAGGGCACCTAAACTGTTTTTGGGGTCCGAAATGATGATTGTTTGCTTATAACTCAAAAGTGGTTAGAGATAGAAAGAAACTTTGAATTGCAAAAATGATCAGCATAATAAGATCTACAAAGTTAGGTCAAGGTCAGAGGTCAAGTCCCTAGCAACGACATAAAACACCATAGCAACCATATATTTTTGAACTTAGAAGGCTATGAATAATATAAATATGACATTTTTATTAATGGAAATGACATTTTTGTCCCTAGCAACGACATACAAGTCCTTATCAATCACTTATTTTTTTTTACTATAAATACTATGAATAGTACATATGACATTTTTAATAACTTATTTTAATATATTTATCTTTAGGAATGATTTTTGCCCTAAGCAACCACTTATGAACATAAAAGTCCATAGAAACCATATATTTTTTAACTAAGAAGGCAATTAATAAAAGAAAAAAGGAAAGACCATTCAATTGTTCATGAACAATTGACTTTTTAATTTCAAATTATTTTCTGTTATTTTATTTGCACGACAAAATGGAAGATGATATAATATCGATGGGTGTACATGCATTGGCATTTTTAAAAATGTGTATTTATTATACGTCATTAAAAGGAATCCCAGAAATAAAAAAAAAATCTTTTGTCTTGTAGTTGGAGGCTGTGCACCGCATTTGTTTTCATTATACTTGTAAGGTGTCATTTTATCGCGCTTTTGTTGCCTCTACTGTAAAAAAAAAGATACATATGGTGAACTATGCATTTGAAGCACTTCTTAGTTTCTTCTACTTATAGGATAATACTCTCATATCAATACGTTTGTTGAACACAAGCTATCGGGATTCAGAAGATCACATATTCAGTGCACTTCCCAATGATTATGTTGACAAAACTGACAACCGGCTAAAAGTTGAGTTTGAGCAGCTAAATGAAAGGGATTTTACAACAAAAAGAAAGAGAAACTATTTCGTTTACAAATTTGGTAATAGATGATTCTTTCACCACCGTAAACAGATCCGGATACTATTCATTATGGCATGAATTATAACCAACACTAGATAATGAAAACCAATCATATAATTTAAAAGATGCAGCGATAAAGTTAGCACATTACCATTTAAATGACGTGAGAAATACGTGTATCCGAAAACTGAACGTTTGATAATGGATTAACGAGTTTAATTCGTAATTACATGGATACATTTTTTTATAACAAATTCCAAGATCAATTCGAACTGGGGTAAGTCGTCTTTCACTTTCTTATTTTTTTTGTTTATTACGTTTTGAAAATCAGGTGTTATTTACTGTTAATGTTAAAGCATTGCGCATGGCACTTTCAATTTTTAATTTATATGACAAAATCAGTGGTCAGTAATTATTTCAATACTAGAAGCGTTTTCATTCCTAAGTTTATTTTTTTCCGCGAATGACATAATTCATGCTGTTTGAGACCAAAGCCCCATGCATCTGCAACTCTAGAATCTTTAATAGATAGAAACAAATCAACTGTCTAACTTGAAAAAAATATGCTTGTTTATCAGATTTCATCGGATTATTGAATTGTTTTTAACAGAAACAGAACAGAGGTTGGTAAATGCTCAATCGTAGTGAATGATTCACATTTTTTCTTTTTTTGGTTCACAGTTCAAACTGTGAAATACTATTACCCTGAATTGTTAGAAAAAAACCCATTTAGAATTGAAAAGACAAATACATTTCATTAACATAACACATATATAGCGACCTATAATGGTTTAATTTTTGAAATTGTTATTGGATGGAAAGTTGTTTCATTGGCACTCACACCACATCTTCCTATGTCTACTTACTGGTTAAGTCGCCCGTTATCTATCAGACTTAATTAATGAACTTTCATTTTTATGAGAATGTACCCCGAAAACATTATAGCCCCGAATAAAATATCTTGAAAATGAATATACATTACCGTGTCTGATAAAAGTGTCATAACTCTGAAGTTGGGGTGTCTTCCGTAAAACACAACGTGACTCTTCTTCTGACAAATCCTGTGATTGATTTGTTGCCATGGTGACTAATGAAGGAACTGAAAGAAAAAAATCACGGAATACATTTCAAATTACGGATGGACAGAGAGTTATTATTTTTTACTATTTTGGAATATGATGACACTTAAAAAAATAGATGATAAATGAAAAATCCAGAAGCTCCATATGCATTGTGTTTGTGAAAATGTAAGACACCATACTTATGTAGCCTTATAAACAAATCATGATTTAGACGTTTTTTTCTCTCAATTTGAATTATTTTGCAACAACCATGTACACGTACAGAATATTTTATTGTATGATGTGATTCTCTATCTATACATATTTTAAGTACAAATAGACAAGAAAGGATTGGGTAATGTTTAACAAGCGGTAATACGATTTTAAAATCTGTTAAATTAGTATCTCATAAGGCTTAACAATATATAAATCACCACAGTTAGGAAAATAAAGGCATCTTGTTTCACAACGAAACTTCGAAGTATTATTTATTATTCATTTTAGTTGGACAAGGAGTTGGGAGTATG
Source organism: Mytilus edulis (assembly GCF_963676685.1). NCBI lineage: Eukaryota > Metazoa > Mollusca > Bivalvia > Mytilida > Mytilidae > Mytilus > Mytilus edulis. Next base: position 750,193 of record NC_092349.1, read on the forward strand.
TGCTACAATGTTTGTGATGCTGTATTACTCTTTGTGACGCTGTTTTATTTATCTTTCTGTTGGTATATTTTTCTATTTTCTGTATAATTTTGAACAAAATGTTTGGAATACCTTTCCTTCTTTTCATGATTAATAAGTTTTTTTTATCAAACAAAGAAATTGGGAACTCACCCTATGCCGACCCATTATCGCAGAGAAATGTATTTGATCATTGTAATACTACAGTAGTTACAGTTACCAAATGATAAACATCGGTTTTTTGAATATCTAAAACAGAAAACAGAAGACTTTTCATCACAATCATGAACATTTAAATAGGAGTACGTCACATAAAATAACATCAGACTTTACTTTCTTCAATATTGAATAATCAATCCTTTGACTTATCATTTTATGCGAAAGCTATTATCGTTGACAAATTGTTAAAAAATCTTGTTATCATCTACTTGTATCAAATTATACTTTAATTTTACAGTTCAATTACATTTAAAATATTAAAAGGTTTTGAATGGATTTTAAGGTTTATTAACCTGATTCCTACACCACATTTCCTTGTCGAGCTGAAAAAGGCACCTTTATTAACTGCTTTCGGAATGTTATCGCATGCCTTTTCGTTATTGTCCGTTGGGTTTATCACATGCAACTTCGGGTATTTCTGGAAAGATGAATTGTTTGTAAACATGGCAGACGACACGGACACTGCTGCTTTTGTTCAATCGTTGTAAAACGATAACACAGTTAGGAAAACTGCTAGTGATATGAGACTTTTTAACAAATGGTTGAGGTGCAATAACGAGATGGGGTTAGCAGAAGAAATTCCTGTAACGGAGCATGATAAATGTTTGGCTCGTTTCTTCATTTCAGTAAAAAAACGACGACCAAAATATGAACCACAATCTGTCAGATCAATGCAGAGCAGCATCTCAAGATACCTTACCGAGAAATGTGGAATAAATATAATGAGTGACAAAGAATTTCATCATTCTAAAGATGTGATGTCTGCCAAACTGAAACAGATTAAATCCATGGGAATGGGAGCAAAAAAAAAAAAAAGAAAAGCAAACCCCTTTACAGCTAAAAAAGTTAATTTACTATATGAAAAACAGCTGCTTGGTGCAAGTAACAATTATTTGCATAAACATTTATTTTGTTATTGAGATTTTAAGTTACTTTGTCTCTTTGTGACGTCACAATTTCCTCTAAAAATGTACACATTGATATGATCATGATGTAATTAATGAAAAAGGATTTGACAATAACTTGCCTGATATTGTACAGTCGTAAGCAGGGTTTCCGCTGGCGAATTGTGGCGATTTAAATTCGTCATTGGCGAAATTATTTGGCGAAAGAAATATATAGCGATTTATTTTCAACCATCTTGTTTATTTAATTTTTTCGGATTTCTCGGACTTTACCTGATCGGAAAATACTCGAAATTCACCTTGAACTCGTTAAGATTTTGACATAAAATCAATAATCAGCTGATTGCATTTTTAAGCTATCGATAACAAAGGACTAATTAATAAAAGTGTTGATTGTATATGTATTGTTAGACAAAATGATATGGTTAAATGGCGTCCGTCACATGTGACATAAAGGATTTATTTACCACTTTACGACGCACGTGTTTGAAGCAAACTTTTGACGTCTCCTCTCCTTTTTTTAATGATAGTCCAGAAAAGAAAACTGTTATTATGACGAAAAATGTCCAAAAGCAAGATTTAAAACTTTATCTTTTGACTTTGATATAGATAATTGATTTGAGTGGGTGCTTTAAAATCGTTTCAGTGACACACGTGTTTTAAGCGTTGTTTTACTTCTCAACTTTTTAATTTACAACGGTCTAGAAAAGAAAACTATCGTTATGAAGAAATGTATTCAAAAGGTTGGGAAGATCTGGGAACAACGTACCCCTCGATTGAGAGTAACCCTTCAATGTAATGACTACACCTTAAATGAGGGATAAATTTCTAGTGATCAAAACTTTTGTTTTGTTGTAAAAACCACTTTTAAGTTCAAAAAGGCAAATATTTTTATTTTGAAGAAACTTTCCTAAAGAACTGTACACCTTTCCGGTATTATATGGTTAAAATATGTCTAAGAATTTTGTTATATTCCGGGACTTATATTTTCTTTTTTTTTTAAAGTAAGTTGTTCAAAATATAATAAATTTTCCCCCTTTTAAGTTAAAAATAAAGTTCTTCTTTTTAGAAGTAAATGTCTAGTGTTTATTCATTACAATGTAGACTTTAAGAGAAGTTTAAGAGAATAATCATAGACAACAATTGGGCAAAATCATCTTATTTAGGGGGTTGTGGAAAAAAAGGAAAATTTTAAACAAAAAATTTATATTTTACTTGGCGAAAAAAAATAATAAAGTGGCGAAAAATATTTTTTTTTGGCGAAAGAAGTGGCGAAAAAAATAATTGACCCAGGAGAAATCCTGGTCGTAGGAATATATATTATTTTAACCTCATTGTCTAAATACACAAGTCTAAATCAAATATTTTTTACTCAAACGTTCTGAAATTTATTTGCAGGAAATCCTCAATCTCTTGTAAGAACAGTATGGATGAATAAAACTCTACATTTTGGTTTGCTCTCCAGGGAAGAGCAAACAGCTTTGAGACCTTCAAATGAATAGATATAGTAATATGTGGTGTGAGTGCCAATTAGGCAACTCTCCATCCAATAGATATAGGAATATGTGGTGTGAGTGCCAATTAGGCAACTCTCCATCCAATAGATATAGGAATATGTGGTGTGAGTGCCAATTAGGCAACTCTCCATCCAATAGATATAGGAATACGTGGTGTGAGTGCCAATTAGGCAACTCTCCATCCAATAGATATAGGAATATGTGGTGTGAGTGCCAATTAGGCAACTCTCCATCCAATAGATATAGGAATATGTGGTGTGAGTGCCAATTAGGCAACTCTCCATCCAATAGATATAGGAATATGTGGTGTGAGTGCCAATTAGGCAACTCTCCATCCAATAGATATAGGAATATGTGGCGTGAGTGCCAATTAGGCAACTCTCCATCCAATAGATATAGGAATATGTGGTGTGAGTGCCAATTAGGCAACTCTCCATCCAATAGATATAGGAATATGTGGTGTGAGTGCCAATTAGGCAACTCTCCATCCAATAGATATAGGAATATGTGGTGTGAGTGCCAATTAGGCAACTCTCCATCCAAATAACAATTTATAAAAGTATTCCATTATAGGTCAATGTAAGGCCTTCAACACAGAGCCTTGGCTTACACCGAACAAAAAGCTATGAAGGCTACTACTGATGGTCAGAAGTATCTAGAACATACTAAAAGGATAACAAAAACAAGAAATGGTGCTAACTTGGATACACGTGACTTCAAGCAAATATGTTTGCTGACACAGGTTATGTTTCCGGAAAATGTTTATAGGGAGACAAAATTAAAATAATTATTCAAATTTTTAATTAAATTACAGAAATAGTCAATTAAAAAGCACGAAACATAGTGTACATGTAGTGTAAATATGTATTAAACAAGATATCAAGATATTGCCATCACAAAATAACAGCCAAATATTACAAGTGTAGCTATTTATATATATTGTTAACATGTGTATAATGATGACATTTTAGCAATCAATATATGAACTGGTTTATTTTCTTTCAGGTAATCCTAGGTGTCCTTTATAGACATATAAACAGTTTCTTAGAAGAAGACCAGAAGATATGTTTGCAGATGATTGTCCACTTGTCTTCAGGATTTTCCAAGCAAATAAAGGATGACGGTGTCTGGTTGTCAAGACAAGCTCTAGGAAGGAACACTTTAAGTACTTTTGTTAAAAAATGTGTGAAGATAGTGGTATTACTGAAAAATTATTACACAAGAGTTTTCGATATCACAAACTAGTCAAAACATTTATTAAATTTTATCATCGGTATAATGAAGTATTTCACATCCATTCTTTTATGGTAATAGTCTTTTCAAAGCACTAAAATGTCAGTAGTCACCTCAAAAGCTAACAAAACCTGCAAACAGACTTATTAAGAAGGAATATAGTTAGAATACTGTTGTCAAGTCATTAAAGATTGCATGTATTGGCTTTAAAGGGGCACTAGCTGTCACATTCATGCTCACCGATTTGACTCAAATTTTCATGTTTGATTTATAACAATGTAAAACATTTATCTAAACTATCAAAAGTCTAAAATAAACAGTTTACAGAGCATGGGGTAGATAATATATAGGTTCGTTTCGTGTGTATTTTAGTCCAGACGCCATCTAATTAACTATCGATTTGACTTCAGATGACCATATAAGCGATGTAAACATAACTAAAGATATGAATAGATTAAACCAACACGTGCAATTGGATTTTTATAGGTCTGTTTGATTTTATTTAATAGATTAAAAATATATGTTTCTCATTGTTTTTAACCGTATAAGAATGATTTAATGTGCATCGAATTAGTAATCAAATGATACACCGTAGTTTCACTTTCATTGTTGACATTCTTTTCCTTTAAATAACCAGTACACGTACAATGCATGCGTTGTCAATTTCTAGCTAAGGGTTTAATTGAAGTTCACATGAATACGGATTTAAAGAGGTCGACTCATTCACTTGCAAGTGAATAACTAATTATCAATGTTTCTTAGCGTAATTTGACAAATTAAACCTGTTTGACTGATATTCATATGATGAAGACATAATCTTTCAATCAGTTCAATTGAGTTCTGGAGCTGGCATGTCAGTAACTGCTAGAAGGCTGTTGTTATTTAATGTATTATTGTCATTTTTGTTTATTTTCTTTTGTTTCATATTCTGACAGGGACTCGGACTTCTCTTCAACTAAGTTTTACTGTGCGTACTGTTGCGCGTTTTTTACATTGTCTAGAGGTATAGGAGGAGAGCTGAAATCCCAAAAAAACATGTTTAACCCCGCTGCAATTTGCGCTTGTTCCAAGTCAGGAGACTCTGGCCTTTATTAGTATTGTAATTTTTAGTTTCTTGTGTATAATTTGGAGTTTAGTATGACGTCCATAACACTGAACTAGTATACATATTTGTTAAGGGGCCAGCTGAAGGACGTCTCCGAGTGCTGGAGTTTCCCGCTACATTGTAGACCCATTGGTGGCCTTCGGCGGTTGTATGCTCTATAATTGGCGTATTGTCGCTTTGACACATTCCCCATTTCTATTCTCAATTTTATTAATTTCTAATGATAAGTGATATATAAAAGCAACAGCAGCATACCGCTGTTCGAAATTGATAAATCGATTGAGAAAAACCAAAACCAAATCCGGGTTACTAACTAAAACTGAGGGAAACACATCAAATATAAGAGAAGAACTATGACACAACAGAAACACAGCGTTAAAATCTATAGCACACACAGAAACGAGCTTCAAGGCAGAGAAACACACGAATAATAACTTCCAAAAGGTACTAGGTTTAAAATTTAATACGCCAGGTGTGCGTTTTGTCCCCATATACCAGATAGATAACCATAGCTAGTATATACTGATTTAGATATATAAATAGTGATATCAATAGAGCCACGTTTATATATATTTTATATATATATATATATATAAACTAAGTCAAGGTTGTATTATCAATTGTCTTTATTATTACAAGTGCACTTAAGTTTAAAATGATTATTTTTCATCGATATGAATAATTTAATGAGTAATGTTGTCTAAACTATCTTTTAAAAAGTGGATTTGAAGATATTACGTACATCGTACCATATATGAAACTAGACCAGCTAATCCAGATTATTGCATGACATATTTGTCTGTTAAATACAATGCTTACGTACATGTGAACACGAAAGAACAAACTTATATTTTGACCAAAGTGTTAATTTTATCTGAATATCAAAAGACAAAATTATGAAATAAGCCTTAGTTTTAAATAATTTTTCATTGCGGGTGAAACAAAAATTAAAACAATCTGTAAACCCGGGAGAGAAAACATGGATGTAGACAGAAATAGAGTTATTTGCAAAGCTTAAACGTTACTATATATGTACCTAAAAAAGTCGTTACTATTCGGTAATCTGCAGTTATGAACCACTGGCCAAACACAAATTTACCCGGTCTTATATTTTCAGGAAGAATCGATTTCTATTGTGAATTGATGTTTCTGTGTCAAAGTATGTGTGTTCCGTCAAACAGAATTTCGTTTAAAAAATTTATTAGAACAATTCATCACAGATAATGAATGTTCAATTTGGAGCAATTAGTCGTTACTTTTCATTCCACCAGATTTTAATAGATACATGTACATTTCTCCCCGTTTAAATTAAATTCAGGAATATTAGGAAAAAATATTATATCGGAATTCTATTGCACTGCAGACGTAACAACCTAACAAAAGGACGGGCAATATTGTATGAACTTTGTGTCTTTTATTATTAAACAGTGTCATAAGGATTAGTATTATTCAGTTATGATTTTGTTGCTCTAATATAAGGACAGGGATACTTATCAATGATCATGACCCCATTATTATCATTATGTTGTGTTCAGTTATTGAACTGGCATAGACCAGTCGGAACTTTTATCAGTACAAATGTGATCTTTGTAAACGATTAAGCTTAATATCATTACACATGACTCCAAGATGATGTTGGTCATGATTGCAATAATTTTCAATGATAATTGAACTGTTTAATTTTTAGCACGTGTAACTCTTTCATGTTTAAGCACGTGTAACTCTTTTATGTTTTAGCACATGTAACTCTTTTATGTTTAGCACGTGTACCTCTTTTATGATTTAGCACGTGTAACTCTTTTAAGTTTTAGCACGTGTAACTCTTTGAATTAAGAGTGAGGTTGATCTGCTAATGTAAAAATGATATGTTTTTTCCGATGAATATTTGTTCTCTGTAGAAATATATAAAGGCAACAGTAGTATACCGCTGTTCAAAAATCATAAATCCATGGACAAAAAACAAAATCGGGGTAACAAACTAAAACCGAGGGAAACGCATTAAATATAAGAGAAAAAGAGCCTTCACAACGGATTCTGAAGAAATTCTAAATGGTTCGTTAATTCAAATAAAATTTTGTTGGATAGAATTAATGGTCCTAAAAATATTTGTTTCTTCTGTAGTAAGGCGACGAACTACTATGTCAGTTTGAATGATGGCCATATTTAAGGTTTAATATTCAGGTGTTAAAAATACTATAGAATTGTTTTCCCACATTTTGATTATTTGACAAACAAGTTAGTAAATAGTGACCATATACCAACTTTTGGTATCCTAAAATTATTTCGGTTTTATATCTTATTAATAGAAAATAATGATAACCTAGTGATACATAGTCTGTACAAATGTATCTGATATTTATCTCATTATATTTAAATATAAACATACAAAGTATAACGACCTGTGTAATGATTATGATATAAGATAAAAATATATGGCCTTCGTTTTTGTCAATTCTTTTCAATAATGTAATAACAAAGCATCTTACTCAATAATCCTCTGACTATTTGAAATAAAAACTTGATGCCAAAGTTAAGGTGGTACCTAACACTACAGGGAGATAACTCTATAAAGTCAGCTAAACGTTTTAATTACGTTGTGTTGTAAAAGGAATATTAAGCTCCTCAATGATCAAAATTAGTGTTTGTCAATTTGCTATATAACCAGTGTATTTTTTCTGACAAAACGGTTGGTTCAAAAAAAAATTATATTTTTATTAAAGTGTCAAAGTTTTATACTTTGACAAAATTTTATGAAAATTAAACGATCCAAATTAATTTTAGTGAAAGTGTTGGGTACAACCTCAATAAGTCGTAATATGTATTTTTGTTTTACCAAATCCTTAATTGATGTACAAACACATTTTTGGAAAAAACTTTATGAACATTGTCTTATGTATTTAATTATTGTGTCTAAAGGAGTAGGTTCAGTAAGACCCCAAAATATAGAGGTTTAACAAAATTGTTAAAATGTAAATTTTTAGTTATTTATTGGAAAGAAGAATGCTTCCGCTACATAAATATGGGCTGTTTTTTTACAATATAATGCACACTTATTGGGTATTATCATCATTAAGTCATGCTAAATTACTGAAATCTTCACAATTTTAGCATTTTAGTTAAATTTTAGACGGTTTCCGTCTTAAATGAAAGTCGCCGCATTTGTGATCATTGTTTATGTTGCAATGTAATTGATGATAATACATAACATATAGAAGGTTGAGGATTAACACGGATGCAGCCACTTTCATCGTTGACAAAAACCATCTGAAAAGTGTCATTTTTTGGCATATTTGATAGATTTTTAAGCTAGAATCGGAGCGTTTTTAATGAGTAAATCAGTTAAAATCTTTAACATAAACCAATTGAATCAAATGAAATAGACACTTGATTGTTTGAAAAGTGTCTCAAATCTTTCGTCAGATGAATTGACATTTGATTCCAAAATCGGCCCTAACCGGACCAACTCCTTTATGCAACGTATACACAACGTGATAAGGAAATGAGTACTTAATATAGAGAAGGAGAGAAATGATGAATAGTTGTCTAAAATATATCAAGTATAGTGTATAGAAAGAATTTAATTTGTTTCATCATAAGACGAATTATTTAAAATTACTTTTAATTATGTCTATCTAGAAATGATCTATTTTCAGACCTATATACTCATTTGGATACATTTCTAACAATCAGAGCCGTGGTTTAGTGGTTAGTGCATCGGACTACTAACACAAAGGTTTCTGGTTCGATTCCCGTTTGGGATGAAAATTTCAGGAACTCAATTTTCGGCCCTCCCTTGACCCCATCTGCCAGTATGGTCTTAAGGAAACGATGATAGTCCGTCGGAAGGGGATGATAAATGGCTGGTCCGTGTTAAGAGAGAGCCATATCTCTTGCACGTTAAAGACACCCTTGTAGATTTCGAAAAAGAGTAGGCTAATGCCGCTACAAGGCAGCACTCGCACCCGCAAAGTGGAAAGGGATTAATATAAGTTGCCAAACTTGTTTCCCAATCCACTATAAATAAATATGTTTAAACTAAACTTCTAACAATAAATCTTTTCATCGTCCAAAAAAACGAGTTAAAACAGATACCAACACACCCTGAAAGGGATGTCGCTATGTTAGCATCGACTTAATGTCTTTTTACTTTAAATTTTGACAAAGAAGAGATAAAGAAAATAATTTTATACCATTGAACTCGTTTTCAAAAGTCATATTAAAATCCTATTTATCTTGCACTAAATATTCACTTGATGATTCGGTATATAACACAGTCGTTCTACTGTATTCTTTCGATATCCAATCATATGATTGATTTTGTTTCTATTTGAACTGTCATATGAACATATACTAGTAATTCAATTTTAAACTAAAACGGTCATATTGATAATAGTAATGGTAAGTCTTTAACGCAATTGTCAGATAAATCCATTGCGAAATATAGTACTTTTAGGACAAATCGCCCTCAGTTAGTGTAGTTATATTATACAGATATGTGTTACTTACCTGTACAATTTTACAACATACTGAACCGTCTGAAAAGCTGCTGACTAGTCTGAATTTACTATAAACCAATTATATGATCAGAATTCAACTACTTACACAATTTATTTGAAAACGTAATAAGATATTTTAAACAAGATGTAACGATTTAAGCTTCATATCTTGAGGTACTGTTCAGATCAAAATTACCGTGTAATACCAACATTCATTTGATAGTGATACAACGTTAAGATATTTAAATACTTACCCGTTTTTTTGTATTTGTATTTCTATGCTGCCAAATTGTCGGTCAGCTGGGCGGCTTACCAAACATTATCTAAATTGATTTACATTAACAGCGATCACATTTGAAAAACAAAGATGATATGAATTTATAAATCTATGATTGTATAATCTATTGTCAATAGAAGTACATCTACCGATAACAATACATTTTATTATGTGTCATCAAATTAATTGTAATAGTTTTCAGAACATGTTTATGTAGAATTTAACTACTGGCCTTACTGAATCTTAAAAAAATGTTAAGTGTTTTGCTTATGAGTAACATAAATGAAGGATTTAAAATTATTTAATGTTGACAAAATACTTGCTATAAATTACAAAGCATCTGATTAAGCATACAAACAATATATGCTGAAACAGTTGCTTTATAAATGTGTAGTTCAAATTATAGCGAGTCAAACTATCTAGAATTGTAGTTCAGTTTCTTGTCTGTGTACTAATTTTAACCAAATGCCTTTGTCGTCGGTGGATACTCGATAAATCAAAACGACGATGGTTCACTGAAAAATAGTTTATAACAATGTAAATTTACGGGGTGCAGAAAAAATCATGTACATGTTGATTATGTCCTCAATTCATAAGTTAAAATGACCAATGATTTCTTTCTCAAAATAATATCATGGTTCATGGGGCATGAACCTGCACAACAATAACTGTATAACATACCATAATTCACAATTGGAATTTCATATTTCCAGAGCCCTATATTTCAGACGAAATCTACCTTGTTGAAACTGTCTTTTGATTTTTTTAACAGACAAGACCTATTTGTCAATGAACTTGGCGCAAACAATAAGCAATCTCATTGAAACCGTTAATGCCTCTTTTGGAGCTAATAAAACCTTTACTTTCCATCTATAATTCCATTTATTCAATTAACGCCAAAACAACGGAATATGACTATTATTCGTCGAAATATTTTGCGAATCGTCATTACTTGAAATGAAAGATAACATTTGTTGTTGTTGACGTCATAATCAGATTACTATATACTACACCTTTTTGGTTTTCGTCTTTGTTAGATAACTGTTCATGTGTGTTTGAATTTCGTAGTCAGTTTTGTTTTATGTCTGTCATGTAAATTCACATTTTTGGCTGTTGGATAAAAATGATTGTCATGCACATTACCTATTATGTCTGTTTGGGTTAGTATCATATTTTAACAATCTAACAGATCTTTAAAAGACTGTATTTCAAGTGAGAGGTTACGTTAACCGTTTAAACAAGTTTTATTTACCATTCATTTCGGAAAAGGTAAGTTCATAGTCAGGAATATAGCAGATATGCGGTATGAATACACATGAAATTACTATTTACCAGAAACAAAATAACAACCATTACAAAGTGCAGAATCTCGGGTGTACAAGTACGAATGCAAATGAGTTGACTATCTATCGAAGACTAGATATCAAGTAACGTATGTACTAGGTATGAAAAATCATCAGTGTGAGTGATAATGAGATAGCTATGTACCCAAGACCAAACGACGCATTTACAAAGTGTGAAAATGGTCAGTATGATTAACAACGAGATAACTATCTACATGAGATCAAGTAACGCTAGTACAAAATATCACGTGATGCTAGTAAAATGTGCGGAATCCTACTTGTACGTGTATGAATGCAAATAATATGATTATGTACACAAACCTAACCAACGCCTGTACATAATGTGGAATTTATCAGTATACATGTCTATAGATAAAAATCTACCAGAGACAATATGACCAAATTGTGTGATCTCGTCAGTTGTCGATGAAGAAATTTAACAGTATGTTAAATGAATTTTTCACAGTTTTAGACTTGGTTCGATTTCATACTGTACTCATTTTTTAACAATAATGTATTGTTGACTTCTATACGTCTTAGATCTTCTGTGTAAAGTTCAGTTGTTGTCGCATTGCCAAATCACTTTCTATTCATATAATTATGAACCAAGTTTCAATTTTAAAAAGATATGATTTGCGTATTGCATAGACATTTTTATATACTTTCTTTAAAATGTTAAAGGGGCATTAGCTACGAGATATACAAAATTAAATAATTCAAAAATGATTGTGTATTCCCAATCATAAATTAAAGTTAAATAGTAAATTAGTAGGCATCAAACACGCTACATATTGTTGCAAACTAAGAAAAAGTATCAAACAGTCAAAATAAGTTCGAGACCTGAGGTCAATACGAAATTTAGTCAGGAAGAAGACAATTCTATTGACACGTTGATTGTCCTGGTTTGATTGCGGGTAATACGTCACATAAACGACGTCACAAAAATATGATTGTATACTTTAATGACAAATAACGATATACGTAGATATGATACATGTATAGCCTTAAGGATCAAACTTATTTCTCTGTTATGTTGTGTCACCTCACATGGATTTTATTAGTAATTTTGCAATGAAATTCGACCTGACATGCAGCTTGTTCGGTTTAAGGGGTTTTTGAAGTTTTTTTTAAAAAGTTCGAAGAAGGTTGGACATCTAGTAATTTAATCAATTGTAATTAAAATTTCATATATACTTATTTATTTACGGTTGAAAATGAAATATTTATAATATAGATTAGATAAATTGTATTGTTTTATTGTTAAACAGAGAGAAATCCTGGATTTTTTGTTAAAATAAACATACCCTTCACTAGAATGCTGGATTAGTGAAGTAAATTGTTAACAGCAAGCAATATATTGTTGAATAAAAAAAAAATAATTGTAGGAAAAGTCTTTCGGTCGTGAAGTTATACTAATTCAACAGTTTCCTCTTGTTTTTATTGCACTTTATTGTTTTTTTTTCAATGTAAAACCTTGATCTTTATTCTAATGCTTTGTTGTAAATAACATCTTAATAAACTTAGCTTAATAGATATTCAAAAAAAAAAGAAAAGTAATTTAATCAGGAAACCACAATTTTGTCCCAATTGTTGTTTATAAATTATGGCTGTTTTTACAATGCGATTTTTAAGTTAATAGGATATGAAATGTTTATTAGCATGTGACCTTCCTTCTTTCGAGTGATAGTGTTGTAAAAGCTCGTCATTGAAATAAAATATTAAAATTCAGTTTAAAGGCTTGACTCATCAGATTAAAGTACCATAACAACTTACAAAATGCCATCAAAAACACGACCAGAAACACAAAGAACCAATTCCAAAGTTTCCGCGGCAGCAACGTTAAATAAAACTTGAAAAATTTAAACATACTTCATTTAGTAGTAAGAGCAAATCCTTAGGTATAGAAAACCTATGTAATCTTGTCCCTTAATGTGTACAAAGTACAACCAAAGGTTTTTTTGAAAGATTGACATGATATTATTGTTCCATTTTGTCAAGTTTTCCTCACTACTGAATCTTTAATTCCCATGTGTATTATACGTGAGTGGATAAGCGTGATGCAAACATCTGTAGCGTCGACTCTATATCCAAATTTACCAAAGATTGAAATACAATAGTCTCCTAAATAAAGTTGAAACGTTTTTATTTGTAAGGTGCGCGAAAACTGATTATTTTTCTAACTCAATGCTTCATTCTTGTATTATGACCCTTTTTAAGGTCGGATATGAAGGATATCCATTATTACCTTTTCGTTTGTCCGACATAAAAATTTTGTGAAAAGACACTTTACTAAACAAAATATGCATTGCTTCCAAAAACCTTTGCTTTAGATACCATGAATACAAATCTAATTAAATGCAGAAAATTGAAAATTTCGAATGAACAAAATATCCGAGTTTTCAAGATCTCTCCTTCTTACTTGAAATGTTGTGCATACTGACATTATCGAAAGAATCATCAACACCTGCGTCCTCATTGCAGAATAATATGATTTTTAAAAATTTTGTTTCTAGGTCGAATTATATTCTATGAAATGCATTCGTTACTTTCATGCTGATTAAACTATGTTTTGTATATACATGTACTTATATGGTTTTACGGGGAACACTTAATCAATATGATGCACTTATTTCAAATCCAACTTAGAGAACAGTTAAAGAATCGTCTAAAAATCGTTCTCCGTTCTCAATGATAAGACGAATGAGTGTTAAATGCATTTTAATCTTATCTTTCTATGAATTATCTACTGTCATCTAATATACTCCAACGGATAAGGTTTTAGAAAGGAACCTTCCACATAAAAAAGTGTCCTAAAATCTTTCGTCAGATGTACTTACCCTTCCGGAGCACCTGCGATCACCCCTAGTTTTTGGTGGGGTTTGTGTTGTTTATTTTTTATTTTTCTATGTTGTGTCATGTGTACTATTGTTTGTCTGTTTGTCTGTTTTTTTCATTTTTAGCCATGGCGTTGTCAGTTTGTTTAAGATTTATGAGTTTGACTGTCCCTCTGGTATCTTTCGTCTCTCTTTAATGTATCTGATATTTTTTTCCAAAAACCTAACCGGGCCTACTCTTTCTGACTGCTACTTTAACCTCTAACGCACGAAAACATATTTACACTGGTAAATCAATTTTGCATTGAAACCGTTATTTTGAACTGACTAGCAGTAAAAACACATATAACTAAGTAATGTTCAGTTTTTCAGGCAATTGTCAGACCAACCTATTGCAAAATCTAGGACTGTTAAGAACAATCATATATGTCATTCTATCCTTAGATACTTGTAAAATATATGTGCGCATTAACAGCATACTGAACTGTCTGAAAAACTGCTGATTAATACTGGATTGACTGTTAACAAAATGTATGACCAGTAATGATTTGCTTACAAGAACTAATTTGAAAAAATAGCAAGGACTTGAAAACAAAAAATACCTATTGTACATGTTTTAGATACAGATTTTCAGAGACTGTTAAGATGAAAATGGCCGTGTAAGATCAAAATTCATTTACTAGGGATACAGGTAAATAACTAAATACATATACTGAGTGCCAATGAAAACGCAACACTTTTGTTTTTCCAAAAAATCTTATAATTTTTATTTTATTTATATTAGAACTTTGTATAGTTGGTTGAAAATGACTTTTAAGACAATTTTCGACAACTTTACGGTTGAGTGATTTTTGGAACAAATGCGAAGTAAGGATTATTTTGAACGAACAAAAACCGAGTTCACCGCTTTTCAACATACGCACCATTTTTACGATTTTGTCATTTAAAGCTTGGCTAATGTCATGAATTTTCCCGTCCTTATTGTTAGGAAACTGCAATAAACATCTGAGTAAATGCCTTTACTTTCCGACAACCAGCGACATGCAGTTTTGGGCATGATCCAACGAAGCCTTTCACAGTATACAATTACGAGAAGACTGAAGTTGTAGCCTCTACAATATCCCAAATCATCCACAAATTCAATCAAAATGGATCATTTAATGGTAAGCCACATCCCGGGGTACAAAAAGCAAGAAACGCTCAGCAAGACCGATACATTTGGCCT
This sequence comes from Mytilus edulis, assembly GCF_963676685.1. Classification (NCBI taxonomy): domain Eukaryota; kingdom Metazoa; phylum Mollusca; class Bivalvia; order Mytilida; family Mytilidae; genus Mytilus; species Mytilus edulis. Next base: position 765,365 of record NC_092349.1, read on the forward strand.
TTCACATATCCGATATCAACTATGATGGCTGTCCAAAGGTCAAAGAGTTCAATGGTGGTCACGGTAGAACCTTTGGAGCAATTCAGTTGAAAGCACCATTTGCGCAGAAATTGTTTAAGAGCACCACAGTCTTTCCTTAGTGACATTTAAACGGCCGTCTGGCGTAAATATCGAATTCTGTAGACCAAAAACCATTCATTATGTACAAAAAACGTCAATATTGGTTACATAGACATTTGGCACCCGCCTTGGCTAAAAGTCATGCTGTTCGCCGGATTTTGGTCCGATCGACCAAATTTTGCATCAGATTTGACACGTTTTACATTGTTTTAGACGATGAAAACCACCTCCAATATCATAAAGTCAGCTTGAGTTTGCTTTGCGGGACAAGTGGAATAACATTCCTCGGGATCACATTAAACGTCCAGGATGATCAATTCCACGGCGCTGTCGAGATTGCGCTGCACCAAGGGGGTTGTAACATTTTTTGTTAGGACTGTTAGTTGATGATTCGACATTGGATGTTTCGTTTACCTATTGCGCCCGAAAGGTGACAATAAAACATTTTTGTTTGATATCGATCTATTGTTAAAATAGTTAATTTTCGAGAACAATTTATTTTGAGAGATTATCATTTATTATATAAATTTTATTTTTGAAAAACCAAGTGTTGCGTTTTCACTGGCACTCAGTATATATACCTGTCAACTAAACATACAACTTGGCAGCTACCTATACATTATGTTGTTTCTGTAGCAGTTTTAACAAAATGTATGTGTTTTCAGAGTATACTCTATAAATCAAAACGATCGTTCATTTAAACATAATTATACACATGGAAAAAAGTATTGCAACACCAAATTGAAATTCAAATTAAAAAAACACTCTTTATTTTTTTGTGATATAATTTGTTGAAATAGAACTGGTTAAACATTATTTAAATATTACCTGAGTTTAATCAATAAATATCGACTCGATAAGTTCTTATCTGCACATGCAGCTACTGTACTCGTAAACAATAAAACAGATGTTTGTATCCCAAGTGTTTTCAACTCTTTAAATAACCAAGTTTATAAAGTTCTGTGAATGACACCTTGCAATTGGTCATCCACAACTCATAACTGCAGCAAGATGGCAGATAATCAGCTTGAGCGAAGCAGGCATGTCATTGTGACAATTGCACGTATTGTTGGTCATCACCATTCCACTATAAGTCGTTTTGAAAATAAAAATCAGGCAACACACAATGTAAAAGACATTCCGAGATCAAGACCCCTTATAACATCTGCTAGGGAAAATCAAGCATAATGAAGGTTGGTCAGAAGGAAACCCATTGAAAACAATACAACAAAGAGAGTGATGACCACACATAAATTAACTTTAAACAAAAACTGTTCGAGAACGGCTCATCGCTACTGGTTATTGTGCGATAAGACCATTTCGGGGACCTTTGCCTACGAACAGACACACAGTTGCCCGTATCCAATATAGTGCAGAACTCGCTAAAATTGGAAATTAGCATCGTGGAGGAAGATCCATTGTTCCAATGGAATTCGGCTTATCTTCCTTGGCCCGATCGTTTCCCGAAATTTGAACCAAATAGAGCATATATGGGACATTTTTGGGCGTAAAGGGCATGAAAGGACACCCCAGTTCAAACACGTCATGAAATAAACAATCCCCTTCGACAGGAATGGTTGCTGCTACCATAGCAACAAATGTGTTGCTATGGCAGGATTCAGAAGACGTTAAGATGCGGTTATCCGTTTGAATGGAGGCTGCGCACAAAGTACTAATTCTTTTGCAAATAACAATCAACCATGATGTGAACAATCTTCTAAAGATTAATTTTGAATTGTCTGACATTGTAAAGTTCGACTACAGTAAAAGTTGTAAAATTAATTTTTTTGTACAAAAAAACTTCATTTTGTTATGAAAATTTTAGTTAGATAAAACATTTTTTTTTCATACATTTTTTGTTCGTTTTAATGCCAATGTTATAATTAACTATGTTTCAATATTATTTTACAAATATTTTATCATATTCAAGCCACCGACCTTCGATAGGAAAACTGACAATTCTAGTCAATAAAAATTGGAGTCGAGCGCATCTGCACGACCTGGGTTCGAACTCACAACCTCAGTGTTGACTGGCTGGTGTTTACAGTATTAATTCTTACACCACACAGCCGCCGAGGCTCTTGTTAAATTATGGACATACCAAAACTAGAAATCAACATCAATCAAATATTGCATGATAAGTTTTATTCCATCAATTACATGCTCATGATGTTTGTCATTCACGTAACAGGATAAATATATATAATATTAAATTTTATTTGAATACAATTTATATGATTATTATAAATAATATAAGTATAATAAACACAAGATAAACAAAGAAAGTACCTTACATTAAAATAATTTAAGAAGTATTTTGAACATCTTGATTAAACATTAATTGCTTTCGAAATATATAAACATTTTAAAATGGTCATACATATAATACAAATATTTTAATAAACATTCAAATTTTCACCAAACGAAGTAGATTGGATTGATGTTGGTCTGGAATAAATGCTGCATTATTCTTACTTCCAGTTAAGCTTTTTATATCATCTAGAAATAATACACAAAAACAATACAACTATTAAATCAATAGGTTCATACAATGCCTTTGATACGTTGAAAAAGAACTATATCAAATATATTGTCACAACTGTTATATTACTTTTTCCTTACTTGTGGCTATTTACGACTCCTTGGAACAAAATATTGTAAAACGCGTATATGCAAATGAAAGACTATATTGGTTTTATTTCTCAGCAAATTTTCTATCAGATAAATAGTTTTTAGTTGTTCTATAAAGCATTGAGTCGGGGAATATTTGGAAAAAAATTATATGACTTTTATTCGGCCAATTTTGGAGTATTCATCAGAAGTTTTCATGTTTTTATTCTTAAATTATTTGTTAGTATGAAATATTTGATGTGTTCGTTAATTAATGTGTATATTTTGTATTGGTTCGGAGAAGACGTTACTAAGTTTTAAAACTTGTGTCTCATCCTTTTATCATTTTAAACAATAAAATATTTTTAAATTATTGAGTCAGAATTACAATGCAGAATTTCTTGCGAACACAAGTTTACTCATGGTATCTATCTAAGATCAGTAAATTACCATAAGTGTATATATAGCTTTTTCCTTTTTCCGATTAAAAAATCTTTGCCGACTCCGAAACTTACCCAATAAAACACGTAAAAAAACTGTCATTTTGTTTTTGCAAGACATTGTTATAATGGGTTTAAAAAAACTTATAAATGCAACACAAACACAATACAGATTTTAAAAGGTATATAAAATTGAGAATGGAAAAGGGGAATATGTCAAAGAGACAACGACCCGACCTTAGAACAGACAACAGTAGAAGGTCACCAATAGGTCTCAATGCAGCGAGAAACCCCACTCACCCAGAGGCGTGCTTTAGCTGACCCTTAAAAACTATATATACTAGTTCAGTGATAAAGGACGTCATAGTAAACTCCGAATTATACACAAGAAAATTAAATTAAAAATCATATAAGACAAACAAAGACCAGAGGCTCTCGACTTAGGTCAGGCGCAAAAATGCGGCGGGTTTAAACATTTTTATAAGCTATTTAGAGTTGTAGATTCATTTAATGCAAAGCATATTTGACATCTGCTTACAATATGTTTACTTACTCGTTATTACCGTGAACGCATAAAAGTATAACGTTTTATTAGACTTCTTCTATACCGTTTTTGGTGGACTATTTATCAAAAAATATCACCAGCTCAGAAGTGAGTGTCTCTTAATATCAATGACATGTTTTATATCATAACTTTTGTCATTTGTGAATTGATTAATTTATTAGTTGTGAAACAAACTGGTTCCATTGTCCTAATTAGAAAATATAATGTAAGATGTATTTGTCTATTACTAAAAGATCCACTTTGGTATTTTTAATGTTCATGTATTTTCGTATATGCATCCCTAGCTATCACTATATGATTTGGTTAATGGATCCTTGTGCGCTAAATTTAGTAATAGACATGTTACGAAAAGGTATATTCTCGTCGCTGAGGTTGACAAATTACACTTTAAATTTGGGGACGGTGTCAAAACCTCGTCAAAACATTGATTATAGATAAAAATTAAATCATGTGCGTCTTGGTGAATTCAAATCACATTTACGTAACATCCTAATATTATGACATTTGCTTTTGTGATATTGTTGACTATCATACGACTTGAAAGCTGTACGCGTGCATAGTGGGTGGGATAGAAAAAGGGGGGCTGAGAGTTATACAAGTTCATTCGATTCTAGATTGATTATATATACATAGTAAGCCAGTTAGATAATAATTGTATTGTTGTATTACAGTTCATGAAAAAGTTTAATGTATGGCTTTATTAATCCCACACAACGCTCTATTGTCTGATTGATTTCTTCTCTCGGGTGTCTCCATAAGCTTCCATTAACTCTGAAAGTTTTGAAGCGCCTTATATCGTGTAGGACATATACCCGCCACTCTGATATACGCAAATTCATTTTTTTTTTAAATTTTCTTCTTTCTGCTCGTTGTTTATCTCTTAGTTGATGCCTTTTTCAAATCTAATCCTATCCCCCTCCCTCTCCCTAAAAAAAACCAAATGGTTAGTACACATCTATAAAAACGCCATAATTATTATTTTAGGAAACCCCTAGCATTGTTAGCTTATAGAGGAAAGACCCATCGGCCATCGGTGTTAATTTTCCTATTGTCATTTTCTTATGAAACGTTTGGCGAATTTCAACCAAACTTACCAGGAATTTGTAAAATACAAAATATCTGCATAAGGTGGTGTTAAGGTGTAAATGCAAAGTCATTATGTAATGCTTTTGAAACTCTGCGGGAATGTTCAACTGATGAGTAGTGAGTCATATTTTACACAAACCTCGTATCGTTCTAAACAGGCATTATAAAATATTTGCCACTGAACGTTATGCAACCAATGATCAATCAATCACAAACACCTTATAAAGAAAATACAAATTGAGCTGAAACTGTTTAAGTTGGACAAAGTTGGAAGGACATAAAGGAAGAAAAGTCATGCCCTCGAAGCTATGTGACCGGGAGTATAAATTTTCTAAACTAGAATGCAACATGATTCTAGTTGAAATTGTATAAAACTCATGTCTATGTGTTTTAAAACAGACCCCGTCAGATAAAAATTTAGATGGCAAACAACTGGATCAAAATACATACACTTCTTTGTGTGCTTTTCATACCTATATAAAAATGACCGTTACATATATTCACGAGCAGGTATTTGTAAAGCAGATTATAATACTTAAGATTATTTGCAACTTCTATCAATTTTGCAAGGGCTCGCCCGAAATATTTACACACGCATGTACCCCGTGTCTCCGTTGCATTTACATGACCGCTCCCTCCCCCCCCTCCAAATCTTTTGCATTAGAGTTTCTTAAAAATATTATGGAATTTATTAATATCTATTTCTTATATTTCTTATGGTAAAAATGTTTCTGAATATTCGTTCCATACGGCGGAATTGCCTCCAAAAGTAACAATGCAGTTTTTAAAGATTATTCAATGTATACACAGGTAATCTCTTTTGTGTTTCGACACAGTCCTCACATTTAAAGTGTAATTTGTCAACCTCAGCGTCGTTAATATACCTTTTCGTAACATGTCTAGTGAGTTTTGGAAGAATACACTTATTATTTAAATTACTATTGGATTGGTTTATATCACTAGGTTTATACCTTCGCTGTCAGACAAATGTTATGTTTAATGGTATCGTCAGCTCCATTGCATCGGTACTGACATTATCGATAACATGCTTTCCTTAAAGTTTTATTTCAGAAATTATTACGAAATTGAGATTCCAACTTTATCAGGAGAGTTAACCTCAGATGAATAAGCTTATTACTTTGGGTCTTTTCTTCCCATAGTTTCTCGTGTAATGTGGTACTTATATATATATTTGACTTTAAAATGTATTTTTTTAAATTTGAGTAAAGGAAAGTGATTGAGACTTTAAATGTATTTATATCACTTTCCGCTAAATGTTTAGCAAAATTTAATGTAAACATCACATTAATAGAACAAGACTTCAAATTAAATTAGAATGTAAAAAAGAAAGTCATGTAGCGCTCGCATGATCCTTTCGCAAGATCATTGTTTTTTCTGTACTCACAACAAATACGAATTATCCAAAATAACATTATTTTGTATACGCATGACAGAGTTGACTAATATTTACCTTTATTGAGGACATATACAGTGATGGTGTTCTCCATGAGGTTCGCATGAACAGTTAGCTGGACATGCTATAGTAGCATTTGTAGGATGGCATTCAATCGGAATTTCGCAAAAACAGCAATTTAAAAACATATTGAAATAGTGACAGTGGGGTTCGTCACCAACATATTGACAAGGTTTGGTACAGTCATCAGTGTGCAAGTTGCATGGAATACAACTAAATGCAATGCCTGTAAAATGCAACAAAAATACGTCAATTACATAACTCTCAGATTAGAATATAGGGAATGGTTGTAATTAAACTAAGAGATGAAATAAGACTTTTATTTGGACCTGACACTTTTCAAAAAACACTATGTATACCTTTTCAATTTCTGGTTTGCAGTTAAACAAAAAATATCCTTTAACTACATAACGCAAATAATCAATTATTTGATATTACATTCGGTATGCAGCAACCAAACAACAACAACTTCAAAGACACTATAAGTTGTACATCATTTATTATAAACTTGATATTACATTCGGTATACAGCAACCAAACTACAACAATTTTAAAGACACTATAAGTTGTACATCATTTGTTATAAACTTGTGGATAATACAAACGGAACATCAACTAAATTTGTTTCTTTAAATAACAACGCAAACCCAAAACGATGTGACATAGTAGAAAGACAATGTGTATGATTTAAAACATAAAATTGTTCAACAGACCTTAAAACATATTAAACAAAATGTACAAATCAAAAGGAAGGACAATTCATTAATTGATAAAAAGAAATAAATTCTACCACAGTAACAAATCTCCAAGATATACAAAAGCTTATTTTAATTGTGCATAACATTTGCTTTGGTTATTCTTTGTATTGCATGAACAATTAATGTTAAAAAAAACAAGCAAATAACCAAATTTACATATTTACATATTTTTTTTTTTTTTTTTTTTATGTTGAACAAAAAAAGCAATATGAATTATTTCCCATGATGAGTTATCGAAAAATGGTCCCTTAATACATCGTTTATATTTAAACTGTGCAATCAGTATTGAGTTACTATGGATTCATTATTATTCGTTGGATACCAATTTTTGGTGGGTTTCATTAATACAGGTGAACCACGAATTCAAATCTTAAACGAATAACATATTTTCAATAGGTTTTGTATACAGAGATTGGCAAAACCACGAAATCATATATCCACGAATATGCAAGTTTTCAGCAATCCACGAAAATTGATACCCACGAGTTTAAATGAATCCACAGTAATAAATATTATAAATTTCAACTTACCATACAGACAGAGACATATCACTCCAACAGTAAAGACTTTCATATCTAATGTTGGTAACACGTGTTTATTTTTGTTGCCACCTTTATTCTGTATTTATACCAAATTGTACATTTTTGCTTTTAAGTGCATGATGACAAATCGCTAAAAATCGATATAATTTGTACATAAATTCAAATCAAAAGAATTAAACGGCTGTCTCATCAATTATGACCAGGATATTCAATAAATATATCGGCCGAGAACAATAAAAAGTGCATTATGTTATGTAATCATTACAACACAAGATGTAGAATGACAAAATATTTGAACAGGTATTTTCGTGTCGTAGTGACAAGTATCCGTCTTCTATGAACAACAAATTTAATTTTCCACAGTAAACCAAAGATATATTGCTATAAGCATGTCATGAGGTTATATTGTCATTTTGACTGTCACCTTTAAACATAATATGTAAATTAAGTACTTTAGGAAGACGTGCTGTACGTACAATTGATACTTCTAAGTAACAATGTAGCATTTGTTCCTGGAGGAGCCTTTTTCTACCTAAATGTAGAACAATGGTTTTCTTTAATTAAAATGAATTAGGAAAAAAAAACAATCTGCACTATGTCGTTTTTTGTTTTATTTTGGGGTTTGGTAGCAGACGTTTGTATCATTCCAAACAATAAAGGGCAAAAAAATATATGATAATTTTTAGGCATTTAGAAAATCATGTCCACTCTTACCTCATTTATATTGACATTTCACAATTCTGCATATGCTTTGAGTTTACACAACCGGTATAACTATGAACCATCTTGTTTGGTACTCATTTGAAGCATAAGTCACACATAACCTTCCGTTTACGATAAGAAAAGCATTGTCTCCCAAGTTAACACGAGATAGGTATGATACTTTCTAAGCCATAACGTCCTATGCAGACCCTAAATGACGTTGACATATCTCAATGTGCACGTTACGTTCTTGTAACTTCACACTATACGATTAACATGGGTGTTCTCATACACAAACCGCTCTAACAGAGTCTCTAAATAACAATACATGCGCTTTCCGTAAACGATCACACATTGTTTGATCGATACGATTTGATTTGTCTTTATAAGTCTATTCTTTTTTATTTTGTAAGACGACGAAGTTTTAGTAAATGTCAGATATCTCTTCAATGACAAGCAGCATATATTGTAGGTACATTCTAAAACAAATTGACAAGTCCATAGATTATGTTTTTTTTTCAGATAGACTTAACACTTCTGGTAAGACTTCCATCGAAAAAACTTGGATAGAGAAGGATTTTTTTCTTTTTTTGATTGATGATACCATTAATAATTCTATTGGAACAGAGCATTTCTTTATCAATCGTGATACCATCTTTGTAATGGAGCTTGCTTTCGAAATGATTTTTTGTTTAGGCGAATCGCGCGGTCGGCGTTCCAAACTATAAGCGTGGTAGTTTTCACAGTTCATACAAGCTACCAATTATGGGTGTTTCGTCCCCTAGTTTATCTCGAGTTCATTAGACAGTATACCTGTTTTTAAATTAAATATCATTGATACCATGGTCAGTTTATGTTTAATGTAAACCATTTACCGCTTATTAAACTGTAAAATCTTTCGAAATACTAATTTTTCACCTATGTAACTTTTTTATTGTATGATTAGATAAATCGTCTACAATTTGTTTCTATATGCTTACATTTCATCACAACTTTTGAGACTTTTGAAGACCAAACACGTGTCTGGAATACTTATTCAAAAGTCTTTCATCTTTAATATGTTTAGACGCTATACAATGTATATGGCTCTTATTAAGATTTGAATTCACTAATATGCTAAAAATTTGGGTTATATCAAATCATTTGTATGAAAAAAAAATCCTCTTTTGGTTGTGTATAATTCAAATTAATGAATAAATGATTTGTTGAAATTGTTATAAATGCTGCGTTTAATGGACAATGTATCATAAAATTGTGAAAGGAAATGGGGAATGTGTCAAAGCGTCAACATCCCGACCATAGAGCAGACAACAGCCTAAGGCCACCAATGGGTCTTCAATGTAGCAAGAATTCCCGCACCCGTAGGTGTTTTTCAGCTGGCCCCTAAAAATATGTATACTTGTACAGTGATAATGGACGTCATACTAAACTCCGAATTATACACAAGAAACTAAAATTAAAATCATACAAGACTAACAAAGGCCAGAGGCTCCTGACTTGGGACAGGTGCAAAATTGCATAACATACTCAGCTTTGGTATTGCCTATTCTAATTATTACTTCAATGTTTCAAACAATGTATAAGATAAAACAAATTCTTTAAATGGTGCAATGATTGCAATTATCTAGCATTTGGTGCTTGTATTTTGTCTTATAACATACAGTGCATATTTCTTGAAAGCTTGATTTCCCATATCATATTGCTTACAATCATGATACTAGTTAAAACAATAAAGGGATGTTACTTAGTATAAGGATAACATCTTTTTTATAGACACCTTAATATAATGTTTAGGTGTATGGAATTGAAGGAAACATTGTAGGACCTAATTCTCCTGCATTTATTTCCCACAGAGGCTACGTATGAAATAAACAGTCTTTCAGTCTTACAGGTTATTCAAAGTAAAACTGATCCATTTCAATAATTTTAAGTGTTAACAATATGATTGCTTATTTCTAAACAGATGAACAAACGTTTTAAACCTCTCACTTGCTTGATAGTCGCATTAAATTGCATTATATTAACAACAATATATGAACAAAACAAACATACATAATAGGTAAAAATGTCAAAAATAAGGATACACAGCAGTTAAAATGATGTTATAATCTTATTCACTATAAAAACAAAACAAAGAAGTAACATGAAGCACAAAAGGGCGTAAAGACAAAGCACATTAGCAAAAAGCGAAAGACAAGAATACAAAAATTAACAATAGCATAATAACACAATGACGGGATGTAAATGTACCGAGCCACGTCATATCTAACAAAGACATGATCGTGTGTTGTAAATATTATGTTTGTTGGCAAAATGATATGGGTTATCAAGTTTCAAAGAATTATGCACTGCATGCTATAAGACAAAATACAAGAAGGAAAAAAACACGAATAATCTTCTTCTTTACACGAAATTATACGTACGGTGATCTATAATTTGACCAAAAAAAATAATGCATAATCTGGTCGTCTTTATTGTTAGCTCAAGTCTTGTTTGAAATGAGAAGAAGGTAATGAACACATTACAATGGAAAATTTAAATGTAGATATCGACTCTAGATTAAGATGAAGACAACGTAAAATCTGTACAAATTAAAGAATGCATGCTACACATTACAAGGACAATTCAAATGTTGAAATCGAATCGATATCACATTACGAATGGAAATTCAAACGGAACTTAACTTGCTCAGATTTTCATTGGCTTCGGTCGTTGATTTCCACAGGCTTCCTAGACGAAATAGGTAGTTGTTTTTCAATGTAAAGTTCATCATCAATAAGTTTATCATTACTATCCGGTAGATAGGCTCTGCTAAGCGCGTCAGGTATGAACATAATTTTTCCAGGAACGTTCACAATTCGCAAATCATATCGCTATAATTTAATAAATATGTGTTGTAGAAGAGGTACGAAAGATACCAGAGGGCCAGTCAAACTCATAGATCGAAAACAAACTGACAACGCAATGGCCAAAAATAAATAAAAAGAAAAACAGACAAATACTAGTACAGATGACACAACATAGAAAACTAAAGAGTAAGCAACACGAACCCCACCAAAAACTAGGGGTGTTCTCAGGTGCTGCGGAAGGGTACGCAGATCCTGCTCCACACGTGGCACCCGTCGTTTTGCTTATGTTATTACAAATCCGGTAAATAGTCTAATTCGGTAGGTCACATTCGTGAAAAGAGAAGGGTATTGTAGTAACGACATAAGGAACATATCCGATATCATCTTTGAAACGGTTATTCCCTAACGTTCAACCAACTCGTGATGGCGTCCGTGCAATTTACGAAGGGATGATTTCAACTTCACCATTTGTAGACGTGGTGTAGCACGATAAAGCGGTTTAGATTGCAACTGAAGTCTTATGGTCGGTAACAATAGCGGCTCGTCGACCGTAAATATAATGATCAGATTTTTCGCAACCGTACAAGATTGTTAACATTTCACGTTCGATCTTTGCGTCTCGGTGAAAGCTCTGGATCCGTACGCCTAGGGCTGTTTATTTTGTAGAAGCACAACTCCAAGACCTTTAGAGCTTGCATCAACTGATATCGTTACAGGCTCATTCACATTATAAAATCGTAAAACCGGAGCAGACGATACCAACTGCTTGAGTTCGTAGAAACAGTGCTGTTGATCATGATCCCAATGCACTGTTTGTCACCTTGTAACAATTTGCGGAGCGGATCGGCAACATGTGATAGATTAGGTATGAACTTGGCAAAAGACTGTACTATACGAGGAACCCTTTAACTCCTTCCACATCGGTCGGTGCAGGGATTTCATGTATGGCACGAACTTTTTCCGGATTACCTTTCAAGCCATCTTTGTCCAACGTAATGGGCATCCGGAACGCGCATCTCAAATTTATTTAGCTTAAAGTTCATTTGCCGGCACCTGTTAAGCATTTGTCGAACACGGTAGTCGTGTTGTTTATCATTCTCTCCCCATACAAGAATATTATCAACGGTACATTCGAACCCCGAAAGATTCATAAGATCTCATGGACAGCTTTCGAGAAGACTTCCGGTGCTGAACTTATACCAAACGATAATCCACGGTATCTATAACAACGAATGGCGTATTGAAAGTAAATACTTTTGAACTGTCCTCATCCAGTTGAATCTGCCAGAATCCGTGTGTTGTATCAAAACAGGAAAAGACGCTTGCTTAAAGCAATCTTTCAACAAGCTCGCCATTTGTTTTTAGGTGATAATGTTCACTCTTTTTTTAAATGATAATGTTCACGCTTGATCGTACCATTCAAATCTTTCGAATCTATGCACACACGTAGTTTTCCTTTGACAATGTCAAACAGACAAATTTTGAGAACTGTACAGCTTATAATCAGCATGACTTTATCAAATGACAATACGCATACTAAAAATCCAGGCTAAAAAAGGCATAGGTGCTTTAATTCAGTCACGGGCCCGCGGGTGTGTTCTACTCGTATTTAAATGTTCGGGCTCTATGCACATCAACACCGTTAATATTATGATGCGATATTTGGACACCGTATAATGAGCCCAAAGGAACTTCACAGTCCAAAGAAGAAAATTAACAAAAGGTAAATATTTGTACAGAGTTGATCATGTGAAATCCAAATAACAATCTTTATAAGGACAGGTATTGCTTTTCTTTTATTACCTTGTCTTGTAACTTCTTATTTGATTAATGAGATATGGACATTGGAAAACTACTGTTCCTGATAATGTTCGGCTTGAAATATCACTGTCGAGTCGGATCTTTAAAAATAAAGTACAAATAGGTCGTGGAGAATGAGCAGATTCACAGAAAAGAGGAATGGGATATTTCTGTGTTGAAATTTCATCTGTTTTTTTTTTCTTTTTTTTGGTTAAAACAATGTATAGAAAAATACGTAAAGCGTGAAATAACTCGTAATCTCGTGGTTGTAGCATAGAAATGTAAATATAAGAATATATGCTTCTTTTTATAATTTTATATGTTTGTAAAAGCGTTGATCGTGAACACATTTTTTATATGAAGTTCTGTGCTTCAAACAAAATGTTCTTTGGTCATTGCTTTTACACCTCAACAAAATTATAAGAGGAAACATTAAATTTCTAAAATAAAACGTACATTTTAGTCTTAGATACATGTTTTATTTTTTATTTGTTGTTATTGGCTTTGAACTAGCTGTCAGTAACTGCGAGTACTCTCAAGTCTGTACTTTAGGGAAGGGTTGGGTGCCCGCTATCATGCTTAACCCCACCACATTCTGTAAGTACATGTCCCAAGACAGGAGCCTGTTATTCAGTGGTTGTCGTTTGTTATAGTATATCATATTTGTAGTTCGTTCATTTTTATTTTTTTTTTGCATAAATCAGGACGTTAGTTTTCTCATTTGAATTGTTTTACATTTGTCATTTCGGAACCTTTTATAGCTGACTATGCGGTATGGGTTTGCTCATTGTTGAAGGACATACGGTGATCTATATTGTTAATTTCTTTGCCATTTGGTCTCTGGAAGGAGTTGTCTTACTGGTAATAATATACAACATCTTTTTATTTTTGTATGTTCAACAACGATCTACAGAGATTCTGTCTTTGTTTCCCATTAGGTTTAAATTGTTAATACTTACATGACAAAATACCAAAAAAATATCTTGCAATAAATTCGTGTAAACCTTTCATCTAAAATATAATTGTATATAAATGTTAGTGGACTTGTTACAATGTAATACGGGCATCATTCATAGTAATGAAATCGGGTTTAAACCAGTTAAAAGTATCCTTAAAATAAGATATAAAGGGGGAAATTCATGTTATAGGAAGTAGAGAAGTATCAAAGATGACAGGAAGCAATTAAAATAAAAGTAAACTTCTTAAATTAAAGAATTTTCCTTAGAAAAAACTATACGTACATAATTTTTATCATAAAAACTATCCATTGAGTTATAAAAACACATGTGCATTATTGTTTTTGATTTGAGGTTTCTTATGACTTTAATTACTAGTAAGAGATTCTGTCTTTGTTTCCGATTAGGTTTAAATTGTTAATACTTACATGACATAATACAACAAATAGTTGTAAAATTCTTGCAATAAATTCGTGTAATCCTTTCATCTAAAATATAATTCTATATAAATGTTAGTGGACTAAAATTAAGATATAAAGGGGGAAAAGATATAAATTCATGTTCGGAAAAGACTTAGATCTAGGAAATAGAGAAGTATCAAAGATATGAAAAAACATCACTTCCACTTATACACACGCGTGCCGCAAACATATAGCATTGGTTGTACATGTAATGAGTTTTGTGACGCAAAAGGACGCAAATTTAGCGCAAACGCATTTCTTCCGATGAAAAGTGGACGGAATGGTACATTTGGTCTCGACAATTAGAACGTAATTATCCGTATTGATCATTGACATAGATTTTCCATAATGTTTATATTTTATTTTTTTCTACTTTTGTCAGGAAATGTTTTTTTTTATTCCATTGTTTACAAGTTTAGTGTAAAGTATTTCCTTACATCAAAGGAAAACGGCCTGTTACGACAAGGAAAAGGAAATTTTAATTATTTATTTTTTTTTCAAATATCAAAATGAAATATATGAAGTGCTCATTTCCGTAAATATGAAAATAGATCATAGCCTGGAAGTACCTGTGGGTCTTAAAAAGGGTATCTTCTACTCTGTACTCTTTGACTATAGGCTATTGATCTCTATTTTTGTTTTGTTTATCTCATTATTCTCTATTCTTTATATTTTAGTACCTATTTTTTCTCTTATTCTTTTTTTTACCCATTTTCCTATGTTCTTATTTGTATGGCCCATTATTCTCTATCATGTAAACCCCATCAATACCCTCATATAGCACTCGAATGATCATATTTAATTAATGTTTCAGTTCGTTCATTACACAATATTAGGATTTCTGATTAAAGGTGAGTATTCATTTATAGATTCGGAATGATTTAGACCTGGAAGAAATGTTTAGACACCTGTCTAATGTTCATGACTGTATGTTAACACTATGAGTCATCTGTTGTGTTATTGATGTCGGGTTACTGTCTCATTGAAGTATACGCCATTTTTCCCTTGATCCAAATCGTGGGACATTGAATAAGGAGAAAACACGAACAAGAAAGTAATTCGGAAAACTTTTGCGTAACAAGAGAAATGATTTTTAAAAGATGTAGCACCTAACGTTCATATCTTGTGGAGGAGGGTTGGAGACATTGTTTTTTTTTTCTAGGACAAACATATTTTTCTACTTTTTTTTTTCAAAAACCATTTGTTTTCGATAGTATACAGAAATAATAAATGTTTTTTTCTTCTGATGTTATAAGAAGCCTATCCATTTCATCCATCCCCTTGATTTTTATATTTCCCTTTGTCCAGATTGTGTACAGTGAAAAAAGGGAAAACAAGAAAACGAAAGTATTTCTGAGATCTATTGCGTCACACGAAAACTGAATTTTTAATTAACAAATAAAGCACCGACCGTTCGTGTTTTGTTCGGGAAGTGGGGTATCGTGTTTTTCTCTCGGGACATACGTCTTTTTCGACTTTATTCAAAAACCATTTGTTGTCAATAAAATATATAAACAAGACATGTTTTTTGTAACTTAATGTCGTATGCATCCCCCTCTTATTCAAAATTGAAACACACAGGTTTTTTTTCCTTTCATTTCTATTCTCATTGGACAGGCACATATACAATGTGTTTATGAATAAATAAGATTTGGTGTGATTGCACCTGAGACAACTCTCCGCCAGAGAACAAATGATGTAGACATTAGCAACTTCATGTCACCGCCTTCAACAATGAACAACCGCATACTGCTATAAGAAGCCTCAAAATGACAAATGTAAAGGATGACAATCGTATTATTTATCTAAAATAAAAGGTATTTCTGTCATAACGTTCATCAGATACACACGAGACAAAAGTTCGAAAAGTCTAGATTAAAACACGAACTATCAAGGTTCAAACATTAAAATCCAAACCCGTTTTCGTCCTGAACATGCACGAAATATTTGCCACTGGACAAACAACAACCAACAAACAATCGATCCAAAAGCATGAAAAGGGCTTATATTTGCATTTCATGATATTACGTCGTTTTTAAACCACATATTTACAGACAAATGTATGATGATTTTAATTAATTTATGCCATTACCGAAACACTGCCTACACCAGGGGACTGATAATCGAAAAGATCTAAGCTAAACAGACCACGTGGCAATGGTAATATGTTATGACGTATCTGAGAACATGTCAAATATTTTTCTAAATTCAAAAGCCGTTTGAATAGAATTACTGTGCTATAATGTACAGCAGAAGATGTTTTAAGTGTACGCATTCTTTAAGTTACACAATCCTATAGAGATATTGAAAAAGGAGACAGCTAGCCAACCACATGAAAAAGATTGATTGATTGTTCTGTGTTTTACCTAACTTCAGCACTATAGGCTATTTCGTGGCGGTCAGTTTGTAATGCCGGGGGAGGCGATGTGCCCGGAGAGAACCACCTGCCTTCGGTAGGAAAACCGAAAATCCTTGTCAATTCAGATTGGAGTCGAACGCACTTGCCACGTGTGGGATTCGAACTCACAAATTCTGTGATTCTAGTGATACCGGTGGCCAAGTAGTCTAAATATAAGTAGTCGAACTACTGTATCACTAGCCTGTTAATACTGATGTTGTGAGTTCGAATACAGCACGTGTGCGCAAGTGCGCTCGACTCCAATTGACTAGGATTGTCAGTTTCTGAAGATCGGTGGTTCTACTCGGACACTCCGACTTCCTCAAACAAAAAAAACTGACCTCCACGAAATAGCACAATAGTTCTGAAAGTGGCGTTAAAAATCAATCAATCAATCATTAAAAAATATAATTCTGTGTATTAGTCAATCTTTAATGATCCTAAACCTTTCAACATAATTGGTGCCGGTAAAAAAGGTGCGAAGGAGTATTCATGTTTGTCCTTGGCTAAGAATAAAATTTCTATTATTGACTTGCACAGCTTTAGCGTATTAAGTTCAATAAAATATTTTTTTTATTTCCATTTTAGGTCGAACCATGACATCAAACATACATGTACGTGTAATGCACATGAGGTCACAATGAAACTTCCAATTCTCCTGGCACTATCCTGTTATGCGTATGGAGTTATTGCTCAAGATTTAGACGCCAGTCTACTTTCTAGTAGACTCAAGGAAATAAAAAAGAGTATTGGGATTGATCATTTGCAAGTAGGTTTATTTGAGTAAATTATTGTCATTGGAAAGTATTATTACCCCCCTTTTCCCCCTAAAAAAAATTTGAAAATACGTAATTGAAAAGTATTGTTATCCCGTGCCATATATAAAACAACAACAAAAACACATGGCATTTACAATAACAGAAATTCCGTATGTATGAAAGTGGAACAGGTCTTTATGTAGAAGCATCGCTTGAAAATCGCTCTGCTTGCTTCCAAAAACGCAATAACAATGTTCTCGCAAATACATTTGCATTTAAAGTAAGTATGATTTTTGCACGGTTGTTCAAAAAATATTCCAGACCGATTCATTACCAAGATGGCAATAAAAAAACGAAAGTCGAAGACTGATTTGCCATTTTTGATACCTTTTCGATAACCAAGGTGTTTTCTTCGTATTATCACACCATCAACAAATTGGCAACAGAAACTTCAAGGGAAGACTACTGTATTATTATTGACATTTATTGTTTTACAGGAGGAGTTTAACAAACTACCATTTACTACAAAAACCGGAAATGGAACGAAACTTTTAGCTGATGTAAGTTTTTGATCGTAGATAAACACAAATAGTTTTGTTTGTGATTGTGTACATTTAGTACATGTATCATATAAGGATACAAAAAATATATACAATGTTCTTACTAACAGTTTTTTTTTTTTATATAAAATTGTTTATTTTAATACAATCATGTAACTTTAAAACGCTTGCTTTTATATCCATTCAATAACTTAACTATACATTTATCTAAAAAAAAAAAAAATAGTAAATTCGTTGATGTAGGTACATAGTTGGGGGGTTGTTTTTTTTGACAACTCAAATTTACACGAACCTTGAGACACGGGTTAATTATTGGCATTTGTCTCCTGTTTGTTATATCTTATATCAAGTTTTTCTCTTTGGCTATTTTATTTTGGTATAACTTTTTTCACATATCTTATTAAATGAGTGTCTTCTCCTGCATGTACTGTATCTTATTTGTGCATATATATATATAAATATTATGATTAAAGCAACTCATTTTTTTTTATTAGGTCAATGGAATAAGGGAGATAATTTCAATTGACGTAATAAATAAGGGAGATAATTCCAATTGACGTGATAAAAAATTGTACTGAAATTTATTAGGACAATATCAGCCAATCAAATTGCGAGAAATTACTCTAAATCAGGATAAATATATATATATACGAGTCTAAATTGAAAACTACGTTCAAACCTATGATTGCGTTGGATAAAACCCGCAATTTTTACACGTGTGCATGTAAAACAAATTTCGTTGTAGAAGGGTCTAAAAACAGCACAATCAACATTTTCCAAAAGACTAATAAAAGTGAAAAGTATATTTAAACAAAACGCATTTGACTAACAGGTCGAACAACTGATGTTCTTTAACCCTACTGACTGCCATAGGCGATTGCCAAATAAAATTGATCACAAGATGTAACAAAATGGATCTTAATATAAATTTAATACTAAACAGGAAAAAAAAATTAACTTGTGGCCACGAAGTTATGCCACAAACATACGGTGTCAATGTTTTTTTAGTACACCAGATCCGGATTTCGACAATAAATGTCTCTTCAGTGATGTTAGGGATCGAAACGGTATTTGGAAGGCCATATAAAAAGTACCCTCATTTTTAGAAAAAGTACCCTCATTTTTAGATGGACTCTTGAAGTTTAAGAGTCAATATAGGATGAACGGATCATATAAACCGGAGGGAAAATATGATACAAGCCCAAACGAAAAAATATATACGAGTCTAAATTGAAAAACTACGTTCAAACCTATGATTGCGTTGGATAAACATAGGTTTGAACGTAGTTTTCAATTTAGACTCGTGTATATATATATATAGGATTCGCTGTTATAAAATGTTGTTTTATTTGAAAGTTCTTACGTGGATTCGTCACCTTATCATTAACTTTCAGATTCAAGACAAGCTTGCAGCATCGCTTGTTCGATTTAAGAATGTTCTCGACGCCGTTAAAGACGAAGTATTTCAGAATGAAAACAGATTCACCACGCAGACGACACTTCCTCATTGCTGTGATAAACCCGGAACATACGTGTACGACCCAAAATTCAGAAAAGAGGTAATTCCAAACCAAGAACAACTTAAGAAGTAATTCCTTCATGTCATGATCTATGCTAAGTTTAACATGGATAGGCTTTATATGTGTCGATAATTTACATTGAGCGTTAGCAAGGTGTAAATATGGTCAAATATAATGACTACCCATGTTACGATGAGCGTAGAGCATGACAATAAAGAATTATTTCGATTCTAATAGGACAAAAAAGGTATTTTTATAGGTCGAAGCGTACAAAAATACCTTCCAAATGTTTCGTTGTTCCCGTTTCCTCCCCATGAAGTGTGTACATTATACTTTCATATTTCATGTTTAAAAACTAATTGCATGGTAAAATATAATTATTATGTTGTTTGATTAACAATTGCAAAATATAATAATTTGTATGTAAGCAGACAAAATGTATATATCTTATTTGGATACAAATGAAAATAACAATAAAATTGAGAATGGAAATGGGGAATGTGTCAAAGCGACAACAAAACGACCATGGAGCAGACAACAGCCGAAGGCCGCCAATGGGTCATCAATGTAGCGAGAAACTCCCGCACCCGTAGGTGTCCTTCAGCTGACCCCTTAAAAAAATATGTATACTAGTACAGTGATAATGGACGTCATACTAAACTCCGAATTATACACGAGAAACTAAAATTAAAAATCATACAAGACTAACAAAGAATGTAAACAGTAAGTTTGTGCTTATGTGTCAAATATATTTTGAGCTAATTAGAACACGGCTTTGTTTACAAAGCGAAATAAGGACGTCATATTAGAATTTTGTACAAAATAAAATTATAACCAGCGTAGAGTCACATCAACTCTCATATAAGAAATCATTTAGTAATAATTATTACTCGAACATTGAAATAGATAAATAAAACGTTATATAGGAAATGATTGATTTGTGTTGTTTAACGCCACTTTCAACTCTATTGACTAGTTCGTGGAGGTCAGTTTTTATTGGTGGAGGAAGCCGTTTCATTTGTATTGCTATCAATAACTAGTCAGTTTGCAATACATTCTGCTTTTATACATTTTACACCCATTGGTCAAGCACAAACAAAACACAAAATATAATACAGTATTAACACAACAATATAGAATTACAAGTTTAAACATTAAAACAAAATCATAGTTATGTTAATGTAACTTTTGGTGGAAATGGACCTCATTTTCGCAACTCGAAAGATTAGTTTATAAAGTAACCAACTGCTGTCAAAAGTTCAGACTCAGGATTTAAAAGATGTTTTAGCTTGAAAAGTTGTTGAGAATTTGCAAAATCCGGTTTCACATGTATACTATCGATTTTTATACGCCCGTCAAAATTTTGACGGGACGTATTATGGTATACATATGTCCGGTGTCCGTCCTTCTGTCTGTCCGTCTGTCTGTCCGTCTGTCTGGCTGGCGTAAACATGTCGCACCGTAACTTAAGAACGACTTATCCAAATTTCATGAAACTTAATATGGTTGTTTCTTATGATGGTCAAATGATCTGTATACTTTTTGGTGAAAATAAGATTTAAACTTTTTGAGTTACGACTATTGTAACTAAAACGGGGGGGGGGTTTCACATGTCGCACCGTATCTCAAAAATGATTCTTGATGATGGCTTAAAACTTTAAAGACTTTTTAGTTATATTAATCTTAATATCTGTATACTTTTTGGTGATGATTCGAAATTTCATTTTTGAGTTATTGAGTATTTTGTAAAAAAGGGGGAGGGTTTTTTTTACATGTCGCGCCATATCTCAAAAACAATTTATGATTATTGCTTAAAACTTTACACACTTCTTTGTTATATTAATCTAAAGATCTGTATACCTTTTGGCGATGATTAATTTTTTTTATTTTTGAGTTATTGAGTGTTTTGTTAAACAGCGGAGGTTTTTTTCCGACGTAGTCGGTATAGTTTCGGTTTGTGCCCTTTGAACTTAACGACGCTTTACTATGGCAACAGAATACGCATGCTCGAAAATCTTTTCTGTGATTGGCCAAAATGTTGTCATGGTGGGTGATTTGGTTGTGTTTGAAAAAATGTCTCGTTAATTATATCGTGATTGAAGCAAGTGAAAAACTATAAATATTTGAACTAGATCTTACAAAGATTTATATTTTTATTACACTAATTGTTTCTCCAAAAGCTCTTTGCATCCGTGACAGCTGTTTATTCTGGACAATTATATAATTTTTAATGTAAACTTTGTTATACGAACGTACATGACTTTTAAAACGCACCTACGCATGTGAGATTTCCGCGGAGTTTTGGTGAATGTAAACAGAAAGATACGAGGACCAAGAATAATGAAAACAAACAGATAAAACGTTATTTAAATGGTATCTTTGTGCTTCTGAAGGTTATCGAAATGATAGTTTTAAACATATACTCAAATTTAAATACGTCGGATATTTTTTTTTAAAGATAATTCTTGTTTACATGTCATGCCGTATCTCAAAAATAATTTATGATTTTTGCCTAAAACTTTACACACTTCTATGTTATATTAATCTAAAGATCTGTATACTTTTTGGTTTTGATTCAAAATTTTATTTTAGTGATATTTAGTTTTTTGTAGAAAAAAACACAGGGTTCGGGGTTTCACATGTCCCGCCGTGTCTAAAAAACAATATATGGTTATTATTTAAAACTTTCTCAGAAACTATGATTATTGCACAAAACTTCCACACAAGACGTCGGGCGTATCATGCGCTCATGGCGCAGCTATTTATTAAAAATAACTGATCTTTTAAAGTTAAGTTTAGTTCACAATTTAGAAAAAAGGATAATCATCATCAAGTTTAATGCAAAATTTACATAACGTTTGTGCTCCGGGTATGTTTCTATATCTTCCCATTTCAACTTCTAGCTTATGGTCACTCACCCGAAATTTTTAAATACATGTATTAACTGACTGGTTTTTAAATTTGATTCTTTTAATAATTATATACAACATAGTTCTAAGAAACCCACTGCATTTAATTCATCTCTTATTGATCTACAATGGGACGAAACTGATTTTGGTATACGTCGAGGAGGTATCAACTGAACGACGCAAAAAAAAAAAATGAAAGAGGAAAAAAAGAAAATGAATACGAAACATATTTGTTTTAAATAAACTCATCATAGATACCAGGACTAAATTTAGTATATACGCCAGACGCGCGTTTCGTCTACAAAAGACTCATCAGTGACGCTCGAATCCAAAAAAGTTAAAAATGCCAAATAAAGTATGAAGTTGAAGAGCATTGAGAACCAAAATTCCTAAAAGTTTTGCCAAATACAGCTAAGGTAATCTATGCCTGAGGTAGACAAGCCTTAGTATTTCAAAAAATTCCACAATTTTGTAAACAGTAAATTTATAAATATTACTAATAAAAGACTCATCAGTGACGCTCGAATCCAAAGTTTAAAGTTGTCTAATTTAAGCACAAAAGAAGAACATGAAACATTTATGCTGTCTAGTGGTCAAAAGCATTTCATAAAAAGATATGAAGGGTTTAAAAAGCGTCAATCAAATTTAAAATGTTTATGGACTATACGACAAGGAATTCGACTTTTTACCGCTTCGCTGAAAAGTTCCTGAAATTTACACCGAATTGTTATTAATTGCATTTAGTACCACATTTTATTTCATTGTAAAGTTGCATGACTTTCAAACAGATATGTTCACAATACACATTGTATTTCAATAATTATGTACTAAGTACACATCTGTTAAAATAAATAAGGTTGAAAATTTTCTCCTCAAGGTTGATTTTTCTACAGCCTGTGTTACAAAATCTCCCAGTTCTACCCCTGAAGCCAAATATCCACACAATACCGTAAGCGACATCATGAAGACGCAGTACGATCAGAATAAGAACGTTTTGTGGCAGCACTATGGTACCTTAGAGGGCGTGTCCATCATATACCCATCAACCTATTGGAACGACTGTTATAACTATGATCCTCGCTTTAGGTAATAGAAACATGATAGTTAATTGTGTATATTTACTATATTACTGCATGGCAAAAAAGTCTAAAGACGACTAAATGACAAAACAGTCTAAAGACGACGAATTGACAAAACAGTCTAAAGACGACGAAATGACAAAAAAGTCTAAAGACGACGAAATGACAAAAAAGTCTAAAGACGACTAAATGACAAAACAGTCTAAAGACGACGAATTGACAAAAAAGTCTAAAGACGACGAAATGACAAAAAAGTCTAAAGACGACTAAATGACAAAAAAGTCTAAAGACGACTAAATGACAAAAAAGTCTAAAGACGACGAAATGACAAAAAAGTCTAAAAAAGTCTAAAGACGACTAAATGACAAAAAAGTCTAAAGACGACGAAATGACAAAAAAAGTCTAAAGACGACGAAATGACAAAAAAAGTCTAAAGACGACGAAATGACAAAAAAGTCTAAAGACGACTAAATGACAAAAAAATCTAAAGACGACTAAATGACAAAAAAGTCTAAAGACGACGAAATGACAAAAAAGTCTAAAGACGACTAAATGACAAAAAAGTCTAAAGACGACTAAATGACAAAAAAGTCTAAAGACGACTAAATGACAAAAAAGTCTAAAGACGACGAAATGACAAAAAAGTCTAAAGACGACTAAATGACAAAAAAATCTAAAGACGACTAAATGACAAAAAAGTCTAAAGACGACTAAATGACAAAAAAGTCTAAAGACGACTAAATGACAAAAAAGTCTAAAGACGACGAAATGACAAAAAAGTCTAAAGACGACGAAATGACAAAAAAAGTCTAAAGACGACGAAATGACAAAAAAGTCTAAAGACGACTTAATGACAAAAAAGTCTAAAGACGACGAAATGACAAAAAAAGTCTAAAGACGACTAAATGACAAAAAAGTCTAAAGACGACGAAATGACAAAAAAGTCTAAAGACGACTAAATGACAAAAAAGTCAAACCAAACACCACTACACAAAATAATTAAAGACTGAGCAACACGAACAGAAAGGAAAAAATCGAGGGTGATCTCAGTACACCGTAAGGGTTAACAGATCCTGCACCACTAGTGGCACCTTCCATGTTGCACACATTCGTCTATAAGTATCATTCAGTCGCATTACTGGACATACCAAAAATACAAAGCACCATTAGCTTAGCAAAATGTCAGTTAAAGCAAACAAATCTAAAATGAAACCAGCAAACAATCCGCCGTTTCAAAGTCTATTGCATTATGGGTAATATTTTCAAACGCGTACATCCTAACGTTTTGATTGGGTTACAACGTCTTAAGCAATGAACATTTAACCAATGATATGATATTATTTAAGGTCACCCTTTGCCGCAACAGCTTCACCAAAAGATAAAGATGTCGTGATTCTTATAGATTCAAGCTCATCTATGAAGCAAATCTCCGGCGTTACAAGTAAATCAAAGATGATTATAGCTAAGGAAGCTGCTCGTACAGTCATAGAGACTCTTAATCCAAACGACAGAGTAAGTAGACCTTTAGGTATAAAAATAAGAAATTACCAACTATAGGTCACCGTACGGTCTTCAACAATGAGCAAAACCCATACAGCATTGTCACCTATAAAATGCCCCGAAATGACAAATGTAAAACAATTAAAACGAGAAAACTAACGGCCTGATTTATGTTAAAAAACCCAATGAACGAAAAACAAATATGATATACAGCAGCAAACGACAACCACTGAATTACAGGCTCCTGACTTGGGACAGGCACATACATTATGTCACATTGTGGTGGGACTAAACATGTTAGCGGGCGTCCATCCCTCCCCCTATAAACCTTTGGACAGTGGTGTAACAGTACAATAAATGAAAAAAACTATAAAAATCAGTTGAAAAGGGCTTAACTTATCAGATCGACACAAAGAAGAAAAACAAAAAACACATATTGGACGTGGCAGAGTATTTATACATCCCTAAAACAAAAAAGTACAGATTAGAGAGTATTTGCAGTTACTGACAAGTTCAAAGCCAGTAAGAACTAATAGAATAAAAAAAAAATCTTGTATCTAAGACTAAAGACGTTAATTATATCTGCCATTACTATGAGTCACACAAGTGCAAGCATAATTGTGCATCACATATAAACGTAAAAATTAAAAAAGAGAAAGTGATTGATTCATGATGTCAGAAGGTTGTTTGCAGCTAAATCTAGGGCCATTCGGAGCAAATTCAGCGTAATACACAAAGGTGCAAACACATCTGGGGTCTGTTGTTCAATTTGTCGTTAGTGCTAACGCGTCGTTAAAATTTCTTAATCATTCGATTAAAATTAATCATATGATTAGTTTAATCACAAGTTGAACAACAGACCCCTGTACATCACAAGTAATATTAAAGAGATTTCTATAATGTGCTTTACATCGACGTTATTTTTGTCTGATGGAAAGCTCATTTTGGCCACGAGCATCACTGAAGAGACATGTATTGTCGAAATGCGCATCTGGTGCAGGAAAATTGGTACCGTTAATGTTATTGTCACACTGACAATTACAAATGTATACACATCACCTTATTTTTATGTTGTACATGTTTTAATGTGCTGTAAATAAATATGTATGACATATACAGAATGTATTAGCAGAATTGAATAAAAACCAGAATTCGACAATACAAGGATACAACCGGCCTGGATAAAAACAAGGATACAACAGATCGGTATAAAGACAAGGATACAACCGACCGGTATAAAAACAAGGATACAACCGACCGGTATAAAAACAAGGATACAACCAACCGGTATAAAGACAAGGATATAACCGACCGGTATAAAGACAAGGATACAACCGACCGGTATAAAGACAAGGATACAACCGACCGGTATAAAAACAAAGATACAACCGACCGGTATAAAGACAAGGATACAACCGACCGGTATAAAAACAAGGATACAACCGACCGGTATAAAAACAAGGATACAACCGACCGGTATAAAGACAAGGATATAACCGACCGGTATAAAGACAAGGATACAACCGACCGGTATAAAGACAAGGATACAAGCAACCGGTATAAAAACAAGGATACAACCGACCGGTATAAAAACAAGGATACAACCGACCGGTATAAAGACAAGGATACAACCGACCGGTATAAAAACAAGGATACAACGGACCGGTATAAAGACAAGGATACAACCGACCGGTATAAAGACAAGTATAAAAACAAGGATACAACCGACCGGTATAAAAACAAGGATACAACCGACCGGTATAAAGACAAGGATACAACCGACCGGTATAAAAACAAGGATACAACGGACCGGTATAAAGACAAGGATACAACGGACCGGTATAAAGACAAGGATACAACCGACCGGTATAAAAACAAGGATACAACCGACCGGTATAAAAACAAGGATACAACCGACCGGTATAAAGACAAGGATACAACCGACCGATATAAAGACAAGGATACAAGCAACCGGTATAAAAACAAGGATACAACCTACCAGGATAAAAACAAGGATACAATCGACCGGTATAAAAACAAGGATATAACCGACCGGTATAAAGACAAGGATACAACCGACCGGTATAAAGACAAGGATACAACCTACCGGGATAAAAACAAGGATACAACCGACCGAGATAAAGACAAGGATACAATCTACCGGTATAAAAACAAGGATACAACCGACCGGTATAAAAACAAGGATACAACCCTACCGGGATAAAAACAAGGATACAACCTACCGGTATAAAAACAAGGATACAACCGACCGGTATAAAAACAAGGATACAACCGACCGGGATAAAAACAAGGATACAACCGACCGAGATAAAAACAAGGATACAACTAACCGGAATAAAAACAAGGATACAACCGACCGCGATAAACATAAGACTACAACCCACCGGTATAAAAACAAGGATACAACCTACCGGTATAAAAACAAGGATACAACCTACCGGTATAAAAACAAGGATACAACCTACCGGGATAAAAACAAGGATACAACCTACCGGTATAAAAACAAGGATACAACCGACCGGTATAAAGACAAGGATACAACCTACCGGTATAAAAACAAGGATACAACCGACCGGTATAAAAACAAGGATACAACCCTACCGGGATAAAAACAAGGATACAACCTACCGGTATAAAAACAAGGATACAACCGACCGGTATAAAAACAAGGATACAACCGACCGGGATAAAAACAAGGATACAACCGACCGGTATAAAAACAAGGATACAACCCTACCGGGATAAAAACAAGGATACAACCTACCGGTATAAAAACAAGGATACAACCGACCGGTATAAAAACAAGGATACAACCGACCGGTATAAAAACAAGGATACAACCTACCGGGATAAAACAAGGATACAACCGACCGGTATAAAAACAAGGATACAACCTACCGGGATAAAAACAAGGATACAACTGACCGGGATAAAAACAAGGATAAAACCGACCGGGATAAAAACAAGGATACATCCGACCGGGATAAAAACAAGGATACAACCGACTGTTATTAAAACAAGGATACCATATACCTGGATAAAAACAAGGAAACAACAGATCGGTATAAAAACAAGGATACAACCGACCGTTATAAAAACAAGGATACAACCGACCGTTATAAAAACAAGGATACAACAGTCCAGGATAAAAACAAGGATACAACCGACCGGTATAAAAACAAGGATACAACAGACCGGGATAAAAACAAGGAAACAACCGACCGGTATAAAAACAAGGATACCACAGACCGGGATAAAAACAAGGATTCAACCGACCGGTATAAAACAACGATATAAACGACCGGGATAAAAACAAGGATACAACCGACCGTTATAAAAACAAGGATACCACATACCGGGATAAAAACAAGGATACAACAGATCGGTATAAAAACAAGGATACAACCGACCGGGATAAAAACGATGATACAACCGACCGGTATAAAAACAAGGATACAACAGTCCAGGATAAAAACAAGGATACAACCGACCGATATAAAAACAAAGATACAACCGACAGGGATAAAAACAAGGATACAACCGACCGGTATAAAAACAAGGATACAACCGACCGGTATAAAAACAAGGATACAACCGACCGATATAAAAACAAAGATACAACTGACAGGGATAAAAACAAGGATACAACCGACCGGGATAAAAACAAGGATATAACCTACCGATATAAAAACAAGGATACAACCGACCGATATAAAAACAAGGATACAACATACCGGTATAAAAACAAGGATACAACCTACCGGGATGAAAATAAGGATATAACCTACCGGTATAAAAACAAGGATACAACCGACCGATATAAAAACAAAGATACAACCGACCGGGATAAAAACAAGGATATAACCTACCGGTATAAAAACAAGGATACAATCGACCGATATAAAAACAAAGATACAACCGACCGGGATAAAAACAAGGATACAACAGATCAGTTTAAAAACAAGGATACAACCTACCGGTATAAAAACAAGGATACAACCGACCGATATAAAAACAAAGATACAACCGACCGGGATAAAAACAAGGATACAACCGACCGGGATAAAAACAAGGATACAACCGACCGGTATAAAAACAAGGATATAACCTACCGATATAAAATAAAGAATACATTCGACCGGTATAAAAACAAAGATACAACCGACAGGGATAAAAACAAGGATACAACCTACCGGGATAAAAACCAGGATACAACCTACCGGGATAAAAATAAGGATACAACCGACCGGTATAAAAACAAGGATACAACCGACCGATATAAAAACAAAGATACAACCGACCGGGATAAAAACAAGGATACAACCGACCGGTATAAAAACAAGGATATAACCTACCGATATAAAATCAAGAATACATTCGACCGGTATAAAAACAAAGATACAACCTACCGGGATAAAAACAAGGATATAACCTACCGATATAAAATCAAGAATACATTCGACCGGGATAAAAACAAGGATACAACCGACCGGTATAAAAACAAAGATACAACCTACCGGGATAAAAACAAGGATAAAACAGATCAGTATAAAAACAAGGATACAACCTACCGGTATAAAAACAAGGATACAACCGACCGATATAAAAACCAGAATACAACCTACCGGGATAAAAACCAGGATACAACCTACCGGGATAAAAATAAGGATACAACCGACCAGGATAAAACAAAACAAGGATATAACCTACCGGCATAAAAACAAGGATACGACCGGCCGGTAAAAAACAAAGATACAATCTACCGGTATAAAAACAAGGATACAACCGACCGGGATAAACACAATGATACAACAGACCGGGATGAAAAAAACAAGGATACAACCTACCGCTATAAAACAAGGATACAACCTACCGCTATAAAACAAGGATACAACCGCCGAGATTAAAAAAAAAAGGATACAACCGACCGCGATAAAAACAAGGATACAACCTACCGGTATAAAACAAGGATACAACCGACCAGGATAAAAACAAGGATACATCCTACCGGTATAAAAAAAGGATACAACCTACCGGTATAAAAAAGGATACAACCGCCAGGGATAAAAACAAGGATACAACCGGCCGGTAAAAAACAAGGATACAACCTACCGGTATAAAAACAAGAATACAACCTACCGGGATTAAAACAAGGATATAACCGACCGGGATAAGAACAAGGATACAACCGACGGGGATAGAAACAAGGACACAACCGACTGGTATAAATACAAGGATACAACCGACCGGTATAAATACATGGATACAACCGACCGGGATACAACCGGCCAGGATAAAAACAAGGATACAATCGACCGGGATAAAAACAAGGATACACCCGACCGGTATAAAAACAAGGATACAACCGACCAGGATAAAAACAGAATAAAATATCATTAAATAACAAACATTAATATAAGAAAGAACTCATCTCTTACATCTGTTACATTTGGAAAGTGTTCCTGTTTTATGCTGTCAAGTTTATGTAGTATACATTTATATATCGTTGTGGAGTACCAACTTATGAGGTATGCATGCAGGTGAAAGAAGAAAACATACTTACACATTTGCTACGCCCGAGATTGAGGCAACCAAACAAAGATTAACGTATGCCAAGCTTTACATTGTAAAAAAGACAAAATCTGAAGTAAACCAAGTTTATAAAATATTTAATTTAAACATATTTATTTATAGTGGATTGGGAAACAAGTTTTGCACTTATATTAATCCCTTTCAACTTTGGGCCTAACCTTTATAAAATAAAAGCTGAGCAAAATGCTTAAAAGAGTAACATCACACATTTCTTTTCAGGTTGCTGTGATATCATTTAGCTCAGGAGTTACTGTTCCCACTGGAGACCCAAACCACGATTGTTATAAAGACACACTGTCATTTGCCTCCAAAAGAAACATTGACAAGTTGCAGGAATTTGTCAGTTTATACATTCAAGAATCCAACACTGGTAATACAAATTTCGAAAACGTTCTCATCAAGGCTTTCACTTACTTGGGGTCAACAAATGATAATGTTGATGTTTCAACTAGAGGTAAATATATGTTATAGTACCAAATAACAGACAAAACGAGTGTTGTGAAATGGGCTTCGCAGGATAATACCGTTCAGATAGATAAAAAACGCAACAGTAAAAAAAGCACAAGACATTCAGTAATATAAGATATTGAAATTGATCAGAAAATTCGATCAACAAATGATAAATTATCAACCGAGAATAAGAAAAAAAAGCTAACTCAAGTCCTTAAAGCTGTCATATAAAAAAGAAGATGTGGTATGATTGCCAATGAGACAACTATCCACAAGAGACCAAAATGACACAGACATTAACAAATTTAGGTCACCGTACGGCCTTCAACAATGAGCAAAGTCCATACCGCATAGTCAGCTATAAAAGGCCCCAATATGACAATATAAAACAATTCAAACGAGAAAACTAACGGCCTAATTTGTATAAAAAATGAACGAAAAACAAAGATGTAACATATAAACAAACGACAACCACTGAATTACAGGCTCCTGACTTGGGACAGACACATACATAAATACTGTGGCGGGGTTAAACATGTCAGCGGGATCCCAACTCTCCCCTAACCTGGGACAGTGGTATAACAGTACACCATAAGATCAAACTATAAAAATCAGTTGAAAAAGGCTTAACTCATCAGATGGACAAAAAAACAAACAATTGAACGTGGCCGGGTACTTGTACATCTCGACAACAAAAAGACACTATGAACAGATCTGAGAGTACGCGCAGTTATCTAAAAGTTAGTTCAAAGCCACTAACAACTAATAAAAAAATCATGCATCTAAGACTAAACTGACCACTGACTTAATAATGAAAGATTGTAAAGGCAATGCAATAATAAAATCCATATTTAAAAGGACTAAACTAAATAACGACCTTGCTAGGACATTTGAAAGGTCATCATGACAGTCCTCACTACGTTTGACCTTCAATATTTAATTCTATTCAACATTTACTATTGACTTTATGATTAATAAATCTGTTACCTAAGTGGGTTTTTTTTCGTTTTTTCCCCTGTAATTTAGGGTACCCATCCATTTGTTAAAGCTATATTACTATTCTTTACTTTTCATTATATTCATTAATTTAGAGACTTGCATGGCAATTCATTGTCAAATCATTGAACCGTTAGCGTACGAAAGTATATCTTAAATATACAAAATTTTAAATAAACAAAACAAACAGAGACTAAAAATAATAGTAATATATACACATGATATTGAAAATTGATTAAAAAAAAAAAAAAAATAACATTTAAACATAGCATTTAACAGCCATACTTAATAGTGTTGTTGTATCTTAATATAAGTATAATATCATTTATTAAAAGATCTAACCTCACATTTGAAGACGTCACATTACCACGTGTTATGCACGTACTTGATGAACCAACATTATTTGTCTAATAGATGACATATTGGTAATAATAAAGTAAGGTCAATGGCACCTTGATTTATTTCACACTAGTGGGATATTAAAAAAATCATCTTATCTTTTAAATTTCTATTGAGGAGGTAGGAGGAGGTGTCATCTCGAATTCCCGTGAAAATAAACGCTGAACCCCGAATTTCCCTAAAAATAAAGCATTCTTACCAGGATGCCGAAAAAATCATCAGTAATTCCCGATTCCCGCGATAAGTGTAAATGCCACATCTCTGCAAAAGTAAAGGACACATCCCGACGTCCGAAAAAAAGACCTTCCGCAGCTCTTTCTAAAATTTAAAGTATGACAGCTCAGACATCGCGTCGTGTGTGTACTGTGAGGTTCTAGCAGGATCGTGGCGTATTTATGAACATTTTAAACTTATAAATGCCTGAAAATTGCCTGAAACCAAGTTCTTTGTATATTTGGGTAAATTATGTGTAGTTATCCCTAAACTGTAGTTATCCCTAAACTGTAGCTATCCCTAAACTGTAGTTATCCCTAAACTGTAGTTATCCCTAAACTGTAGTTATCCCTAAACTGGCTTCATCATAAATATACATCACTGGGTAACATTTTGATTTTTTGGACATGTGAAAAAAAATTGATGCAAAATCTTTAATGTGTATTATTTCAATTCCAGTTGTTTTAACAACTTTTCTTACCCTACAGCTCTACAAATAAATGAAAGAAAAGTATTCCTTTGTCCATGGTATACTTGTATTGTAAATATCTTTTGTGAATCAAAGTATTCAACTTTTTCGTCTCCGGATCTTATGATGGTGGAATTTATATATTTAAATGAAATTTAGCAATATAACACATTAAAAGTGTTAGGGGACAGACATTTGATTTTAAAATTTAGGCTTCATTGATAAAGGTGCCGCATGTATTCAAAACGGATAGTCATTTAACAAAATTATATTTATTTTATATTTGACTATCAACCTTCAAAGTATTTGTTTTCATTCGGCACACCTCTGCAGTTTCAGCGAACTAACTTTGGTGTAGGGTACAGGAATGTGCCGATGTTTTACGATTGCTATTTTACTAAGTCAAGAGATGTAGTGTATACATGCACATTTTGAGACAGTAATGAAATATACATATACCGAAAATTCTTCTTTTAATTATTTCAAGATCAGGTTATACTTTTACTTACTGATGGCGGATCAACTGAAGGGAGAGATCCAAGGGAGGTAATCAGCGACGAAAATGCCAAATTACAAAACAGAGTAATCATGTTTACCTACCTGCTTGGCCCTGGTAAGTATAAACCATATTTAAATGGCTAACGAGCAATGAATGGTACATTGTGATGGAGTTAATATCTCCCTTGTCGTATTGGTACATTGTAACTATTGTAAACGAGAAAGCAAAGTTAAGTGTTCATTAGCTTTTGAGAACCGCACTGGAGTACGTCCATTATTCATTTGTCTTTTTTAATTTGTAGCATGTGCCATGTACTAAAATTTAGTGTGATTTGTCCATGTTGTACTCTTAAATTCGTATTTGGACCTTTTTTTCTGAATTAGCCAAAACACGAGGTATTATTATGCGCCAAATCCTGAATTAGTTTCATAAAAAATACATGTAACGTCTTCATGACTTCTTTTATTTTGGGTGTAAAAGCATTTACCGAAGAACATTTTGTATGAAGCGCTGACGCGGAACACACTAAAAATATGCGCACGATCAACGCCTTTACAACCCTATAAAATTACATGAAGTATTCGATTCTTAGAATTACGCTTATATGCTACAACTATGGAATTACGAGTCTTGACAAGCTTTTCGGTTGTTTACCCATCCAATAGTATGACGTTGTCATGGGAAGCACGTGCAATCATGCATGTTGCATTTTATTGAGAATAACATCTGATTTCGGAAGCCATGCGATGTTAGCCAATCAAACGCACGGATTCTTATGAAACATAAATGAAATGTAATAATATGTAAGAACTGAATGCTTCTTTTTGTAATTTTAGTGGGTGTAAAAGCGTTCACCGAATCACATTGTGTATGAAGCGCAGAAACGCTCCATACTAAAAATGTGCGCTCGATCGACGCTTTTACAACCCTATACAATTATTAAAAGAAGCATTCAATTCTTATAATTTCATTTTTATGCTTCAATCATGGAATTTCGCGGAGAGTTCCATCTTTTCGTTTATTTTTCTATGTTTTGTTTGAACCTTGTCACTGATAGCACGTGCAGTCATAGCTGTTGTATTCCATACGGAAATAAATATTTGATATGGGATTGCCTGGCGATTGTTGTCAGCCAATCAAATTACGGATTCTAATGAAACATATATGTAATTAAGTAATACAAATTATATACATCCATAAACGTGACCATAGCTCATATCGTAATTACAGACATAAGAAATCCTTATATTTTGTAGTTGGTGAAGGTATTATAACAAATTCCAGAATATTTGATTGGGGCTTGCTAGACCTCATTCATAGCATGTACACTTAATTTAATCTGTATGGTTACAGGTGCAACGAACGAGATGAAACAACAATTACGAGAGATGGCAACTCAAGCAAAGTCAAAATCGTACTACGGAAATATTCGGGTATTTATCAACAAATTTAGCTAACAAAGCTTTTTTCGTCAGAAAAGATACAGTAACTGCATTATTATAATAACAGAAAACCCAAATA
The DNA here is from genome assembly GCF_963676685.1 of Mytilus edulis. Taxonomy (NCBI): domain Eukaryota; kingdom Metazoa; phylum Mollusca; class Bivalvia; order Mytilida; family Mytilidae; genus Mytilus; species Mytilus edulis. Next base: position 800,612 of record NC_092349.1, read on the forward strand.
TGAGAGTTTTATACTGACATTTAATTATGTAAATAAATGAATGTTTGAGCAGACAATTTAGTCAGGCAATAATCATATTCAATACGAATGCTTCTGTATCCCGTTATCAGGCTGCAGTTATGTACAATGAAGGACATATGTTTTCCATATTTATTCTAGGAAGGACATTTCACGTACGTGGATCAGAATCAACATGGACGTTTATCTATGGAAATGGCCACATTCTACGTCCATCTGCATGTACCATCACGTCATGTAAATACTAACCAGGTATTCAGTATTCCATACGTCGATCCGTTTTCTGAAAGAGGCAGGTACTTTATATTTTATCCGATGAGGTTCGATGAGTCTAATATAACTGTTTCCAGATTTAATCTCTAATTTAAATTTTATAGCTGCATGCTTATGAAAACAAGATCTAGATATAGATATAGGATTCATGAGAATATGCTACAACTTCAAAAATTAAAAATAAAACATGAATTTCAAATGTTCATAAAATCCTTTGAAAACTACAGCAGTTTATATTGATTGTTTGGACCGTAGACTACCTGTCAGTGACTGGAATATCTATTTAGGCCGTGTTCACATTGACCTAAACTCGGTGTTGCGTAAGTGTAACTTACACGTAAACTAAACAAAATTACGTTCCCATTGATAAAACTCAATGTTTACATGTAGTGTAAATGATGTTTTGTCTACACGCAGTCGATACTCGATGTAGGCCTTGTGTACATTTAGTGTACACAAAACTAGGCATTTGAAACATTAGTTTCACCGTGCATATTTAAGGAAGAAACGTTTTTTGAATAAAATTGATATTTATAGCAATTATTTATAAAGTTCTTTACAGAAATATTTGTATAACTTGATATATTTATTTGTTTTATTTAGAAATAAAACTTAACGTAGCTTTATTAAGCCCTTATCAAGACTCAAAGCAGCATCATTGCCGAACACATAATTCATTTGAAAATTAAGGTCTTTTCGAATCGACTTGACTTACACAGAAATATTTGCCACTGGTTTTTACTCAAACAACGATTCACTCATAAATGCATTACTTAAAAAGTGTGATGTAAATGTATTGTTTGTCTAGTATCTCGGATCCGTGAAATTACACTTAAAAAGTAAAAAAAAAAAAATTACCCCCTTCCTTTGCCAAATACTTCTTGGAGAAGAAATACCATTTGAACAAACAGAAAAGATAGACATATAGTGATCCCTTATATATCAATCCTTCTTCGTCTGTAAGCACGCTTTTCCAGCCTACGTTTTCTAATGCTTAATCGAGACATCTTTAGTATCTTTAAACTACTGCAAATCATCAAAATGGCTTTCATAAAAGAGCAACCACTTAACTTTAAAAAAAGGGGGGGGGGGGGGGGTATTTTGTTTATTTATCTGAGTCAGAATTTTTTGCGCGCAAACGTTTTATTCCGTTTTTTTTTTGTTTTTTTTTTATGCTGGTAATCAATTTTTTTTTCTTCAACATTTAATACTATAATGTATGGGGAAACTCTTGATTCAGAATATTTTTTATCATCTGTAGAACCAGAATTGTTTTCTTTATCCAATTTGGGTTCGGAATATTTCCATCCCCCTCTATTAAGAGTCAAATAGTCGTTCCCTTACTGCTAGAAAAGTTGTCCGAAAACGTTTCATTCGATTCTACGTAATGAACATTTAAATGACATAGAGTTTACAAATGTGAACAAATCTTATGTACAGGTAATTAAAAAAGGTGTATAGTTAGCACATACTTACAACTTCTCGTCCAATCAAATTGCTTGAATTTGCCTTCTAATTTTCATCGTACATACTTTTTTCGTGTACTAAGTAACTACGCATGAATGACCACAAGGGTAAGATTTCATTGTATTGTAATCAAGATATTAGAACAAAAAATTGCTACTGGCTATTTTGAAATAAATGATGTGATCCAAATTTAACTAAATAGTTTGTAATTAGTTTTCAAAAAGATTTTTAACATCCTACTAATCAATCTTTTGATCTAAATTTTGTTTTGACAATTAAAAAAGTTTCTTTCATTTAAATAAAGAGTAATAATAATGGTGCTTTATACCTTGATTAAAGTACAACTCAATCTAAAATGTGTAATCCTTTATCTTCCATGCAATTACTTTGTACACAAAAAGAGTCAACCATGAATCTTTTGAAGGGAAATTATTAATAAAGCAATTTGATATATTTAGTCATAAATTGGTCGATAATTGGTTGCCTAATGTCCAGTGACAAATACTTCATGCATATAAACTATCCACTAGACTACCTATGGGTACATACCAGGGGCAGATCCAGCCATTTTTAAAAGGTGTTTCAACCAAAGATGTGGGAGGGGGATCCAACTGTTTGTATTAAGATAGTTTTAGGTTTTATGTGAAATAAAAAAAATGTTTTCAAGAATGTAAAGCTTTCACTGCAATTTAAGAATTGTCTGCTCTTGGTCAATTCATTTTGTCATCTTACCATGTAAATAAGTACATGTATAGTAAAACAACGCTTCGTTCATATCAATAATCATACTTACACCAGCAGCTACCTTCTTTACATTCTAAAGTCAAGGGCCTTTGAAATCCCATTTTTACAATGATATTATAGTGAGTAGATTTACAAAACTACGTAAATGAGCTACATCCAGTCAGCCAAAACATATCAATAGACTAATTACAGGATTACTCAAGTTGTAAATATGTGCTAAATTGGATATTGTATAGAAAGGTATATACTATGAAAATAAGAGCTTGGGCAGACTACGCGAATGAATTTTATTTTTACAGGACATTCGGTCTGGTAAGCATCCTAGCTTTACCAGACCGAATGAAATTTTACCAGACCAATTTTTTTTACAGATTCAATATTCAATATTTTTTATTAAAGTCTCACCACTTGTATAACATTATACATTCCAGTAAACATATAAAACATTGCGTATAACATGAAATATTGGATAACATTTATAAAACATATTGTATATTAAAACTAACAGTAAAATATCATTAGCTTAAATACTAAAACATATACAAGTGCCATTCTATTAAGAATTATGAGAGACTAATATTAAAGGATTAATTATATACAAAATTTTTACATCTAATTGTATATTATCCGACTAAAAACAACAAACATATGACTTTGTTGTGCCCTACTCCTCCCCAAAATGCACAAATTAAAACAAAATGATGTAACAAGAGGGAATATTGTTACGAAAGTTGTGCACAATTGCTTGAATGCATTTCAGTGAAGAGTAATGTCCCATTTTATTGGATTTTGACAATGTTTGTGAACTAAACATAATTTAGAGTTTCTGTATAAAATATTATTTCCTGTTTCTTCTTTCTTTTTCATATATCTTTTGGTTTTCAATTCTTGTGGTTATATTTCATAGCTAAATTTTGTGATCTGCTTGGATTTTTATTCGTTTATTGTATTTAAATCGGCAAACCCGGAATTACCCTTATCCGTTCCCAGAATCTGATCCGGTTTTATTTACATTTCCGGTTGTGCCAATGATGGCATCCATTGTTGTTTTTGACAGTCAGATATGTTTTTACCCGGATTTACACATTACTGATTGGCGATGTTCGGCATAAAGCTAGCTGTTGAACAAAATAAACATCGCTGTGATGAATAATAAAGATGAAAATGAATTTGAGATCGTTTGGCAATTTTGCTAGAATGTTAGAAAAATCCATGAAAAAAAAACACCGGACATTCGGACCGGAATTCAACAAAATTTTACCAGACCGATCCATTATTCACCGGATTTGTCCGACGGTCCGACGTATTTCGTGTAGTCTGCTTGGGGCAAAGCCCCTCGCTCTAATTTTCATAGTATATACCTTTCTATACAATAACCGAGACATGTGAACAAATTTAATGTGAAACCAATGTCCAGTACATTAAAATTATTGTAAACAAGTTTACTGTACATGGAGTTTGGTGTGAACACGGACTTAGTAAACCTACATGCATGTCTCCAAAATGAGAACCAAGAATTCTATATAAAAATAAGAAAATAGTGTGAGAATGCCAATGAGACAACCTTCTACCGGAGACATAACAAACGTAAAAGGTAGCAATCATAAGTCACCATACATTCTTCAACAATGGATACGCATGAGCAATAGCTTGTGAGCTATACAAGACGTCGACAGGACAAATGTTAATAAACACTTCTTGTGACTTATTTGCAGTGTTAATGCAAAGATAGTACAGCTTGACAAACATCAGTGTGTTCGCTTTCTCACACTTTTATGCATCAACATACAGCATTTTCCCATCTTGAAATTGAATTGAGTCTATAATTAAAAATTTGACCAAATGCCTATCTAGAGCTCATTACAACGTACTTACTCGAAATAAAAAATCAACACATATGCTAGATATACTTACTGGAGGTGTGATGAGATGATTGAAGCTGTTAATTTTCTCCTTGATAATATTTATGTACGTTTCGGCAACAAAGTTTATCGACAGGTTGTAGGTATCCCCGTTTAATAGCAGACTTATTTTTGTACTGTTACGAATCACAGTCCATGACTAAACTCAGTAAAGACCCGTCGAAAATCAAATTGCATTTAATTGATAAATTCAACAACACTTACCGTTATCTTGATGATATTTTTTCGTTAAATAATCAAGAGTTTTCTCAATATACTGCGGCAATTTAACTTTAAATAAATTAAATTTATTTAAGGAATGACTGTAATATTTTTTCTGTCTATGAAGAAATAACATAAAAAAAATTGGTGCACACTGAATAACGCGCGTAGCGGGTTATTTAACAGTGTGCTCCACATTTTTTATGTTATTTCTTATAATTCAATTCTAAATTCCATTTTAAACCGTCAATAACCATGAAAAAACGTTGATGACGTCACAGTCACATGACGAAATTATGTCTATGGGCTAATAACAAAATAACGTCAGCCAATCAGAAGACGCGTTACATCCAAAATTAAATTATTCGGTAATAACTGTCCTTTCCTGGATTTAGATATTTCTGTTTTAAACGGGAAAGTCCACACTAAAATTTACGACAAAAGAGACGATTTTTCGTTCCCTATTGTTAATTTTCCATTTTTAGATGGTGATGTTCCTTTGGCACCATCTTACGGTGTTTATATTTCACATTTTGTTGGCTATGCCCGTGTCTGTTGTGACGTTTTTTATTTTAACGAACGCAACCTAGGTATTACTGGTAAATTATTAAACCAGGGATATCGTTACCATCAATTACTTAAAACCTTTACTAAATTTTTCCATAGATATAAAGATTTGGTTTTGAAGTTTGGTTGTACCTGTAGAAAACTATTTCAAACGGGATAGCACATCCTCATTTTTACGGAAATGTTGTTAACCGTGCACGGAAATTTAAAAATGATCCATGTAAACTTGTCACTTCTTTAAATAAACTTATTCTAAAAGGTTACCTATTCAACACTGTAATAAGATCATTGAATATTGTTTTATTGGTATAAATATTGATTTTGTAATCAGTAAATTAAAAGCTAACTAAATATTACTAGTATGTTATATGCATATACATAATCATGGATCTACAATCTGTCGATACCTGTAACTTGGCATTGCACAAGGTCATGTTTTTCTCTGGCTGTTTATGACGTCTTTACACTAAATCTATTGGATGTTGGATGTGTACGGATTGATAGTTTAGTCTTAGTTGCATGATTTTTTTATTAGTTGTTAGTGGCTTTGAACTAGCTGTCAGATAACTGCGATTACTCTCAGATCTGTGCATTGTGTCTTTTTGTGTTGGGATGTATAAGTACCGGGCCACGTCCACTTGTATTTTTGTCCATCTGATGAGTTAAGCCTTTTTCAACTGATTTTTATAGTTCGTTCTTACGTTGGATGTACTGTTATACCACTGTCCCAGGTTAGGGGAGGGTTGGGATCCCGCTAGTTAACATGTTTAACCCGCCACATTATTTATGTATGTGCCTGTCCCAAGTCAGTAGCCTGTAATTCAGTGGTTGTCGTCTGTTTATGTGTTACATATTTGTGTTTCGTTCATTTTTTTTACATAAATAAGGCCGTTAGTTTTATCGTTTGGATTATTTTACATTGTCTTATCGGGCCCTTTTATAGCTGACTATGCGGTATGGGCTTTGCTCGTTGTTGAAGTTCGTACAGTGACCTATAGTTGTTATAATGTCTGTGTCATTTTGGTCTTTTGTGGATAGTTGTCTCATTGGCAATCATACCACATCTTCTTTTTTATACCATTTAAAAAATCAATAAAATATTACCTATAAAAGAATCACAGTTTGACCGACTCTATGACAAACAGTCTAAAGAACAATTAAACGAAATGAAAATCATACATATGAATCATTCATCAATATGTTTTGTTTACCTTTCACTAGTAAACCTGATGTATTTTAGGTACAGCATTATCGGTAACCTACCGATGCTAAACATGAAAGATTTTACTGAAATAATAAGAAAACTACTTATAAAACCTATCCATAAATTAAACAATGATAGACATTTCGGAAAAAAATAACTAAATACAATGTATACACGTAAATACATGTAAAGAAAAAAAGGAATAATAGGAGAAAGGAAGGAAAGGGAGAAACAAAGAATGCAAATTAAAGAAAGATATTTAGAATTTTTTTTCGAAGAACGGATGAAATACAGAAAAATAAAACCAGAACTGAAATATGTTTTTGTCAATTTCGTCATTTTGCATGGTTTAAACATCTTTTTAATTTGCCTCACAGGGTTGATAACGTCAATGTGTAAAACCGTTCACCGTTATTCAGGAGCTATGCAAGGTGTATCATGTACTGATGTTAAAATAAGCGAACTTTTAAAGGAAGTCGAATATTTTGAGGAGAGAAGTTCATCATACGGCTTTATGATTGACAATACTGGGAGAGCTTTAATTCATCCCTTACTCTCAGAGCCTGCCTTTGTGGAAATTAATGAAGATCCAGTACTTGTGGACATAACTAGTCTAGAAAGAACATCGGGGACAGCAAACATAATTAATTCTATGAAAAGGTACATAGTTATACTACGACATTATAACAATGCTAAATGAAAAGTTCAAACTATTAAAAGAGAGATAAAAGAATTCAAAGGAATATTCAAACACATTAGTCGAAAACAAAATGACAATGTCATGGCCAACGAAAATCAAACAATCAAAGACAAAACACGACATAGAAAACTAAAGACAAAAACCAGGGGCTACTTAGGTACCCAGAAAGGGTAATCATATCCTACTCCACATGAGGCACCCGTAGTGTTATTCATGTAAGTACAAACACGATGATCAGTCTGATTCGGCAGGTAACATTCTAGGAGAAGAGGACGGGATAATGGTTACGACCAATGGATCATATACCTGGTCATCTGTGTAACAGATATTCCATTACGGTCAAGCAACTCGTGATGGCGTTCGTAATTTTCAAAGGGATGATTTCAACTTCACCACTTGGAACTCTTGGTTTCATAGCTTCCTTGTAAACAGCAACTTTCTATCAAAGAAGTCATGATAGGAAATGCAAGTGAATCAAGAATATATGTTACCTCTCTGCATAAAACCGAGTTTGCTTCCTTTTCGTTTTGGAGGGGATTGGGTTCTTCAAACTTCAACATTTTAAGATGTTTGTGTTTGATGTTTAGCGACGCATTTTTAATCAATAAAGGTTGAATAATAATTTTCAAACTACGCTATTATTTGACACAGGGGTGAATCGGGTAAGAAGACTTTACCAAACGTTTATTTCACCTTGCCTAGAGGACGTCTTGTGAATGAAGGAAGTCGATATTTACAGTATCAAGCAACGTACTTCTGGGGACCTGTATGTATATGAATAAATAAAAAAAAAATCTGTTTGCCTTTTCTTGAAAGACGTTGTAAAATATTGAAATCGGTAACGTTATAATTTAACAATGATTAAATTTAAGTATCAATTAACATTTTGCAATTATTTATTGACATTGATCATATCTTGTTTTGATATTTTACTCTGCCAAAAAAAAAATCAATTTAACGCTTTAAGTTTCATCTTATCATCGTTCATGTATTTTCATATGTATCTATTGATTATGTAAAAGGAAGAGTATACGAATGTACAATCATAATGTTATACGTCGAAGTACTAGCAATTAACAACTCAACTAAAAGAAAAAGAACGAATTGACCAATCACATTCCGTACAGTAATACACAGAAATACAAATAATCAGGGAACTGTTATGGGTTGAGTTCAATATCGTAGCAGCTACGTAGCGGCTACGTAGCTGCTATCAATATCTATGTAACAACTAGTCTATAGCTAAACGTTCAATAGTCAAAATCTACGTAGCACTACGTAGCTGCTACGATATTGAACGCAGCCATGCTAATACCTAAAACTATCATAAGGTCAGGTGCTAATTGTACCTATCGTGGTGCCAGTAACCATGGACAACCATAGTGATAAGTCGTAACAGGAAATGAGTGTTACATTAAGATATGGAAGACATACTTTCTTCAATTATTTTAGTAGTAATATTCTAAAAATAAAAATAAAATAGCATAAACCTGAATAAGTCTATCCAAAATAGAGCCCAAACGTTTTAAAGCATTTAGTTGCTGTGAGGCCGATGCAAGTTGTGATAATGAGTGAGAGTGTTTGAGTTGGACGAGTTGGACGTGGGCCGAGTTGTCATAAATTCAAGACAAATTGAATACAAAACCATTTCCACCTGCTTACAAAACGTCAAGCTAATTTTCCAGTATGTCCAAATGCTGAAAATTTTGAGTCATACATTTTTCCAGTAAGAGTTCTTGTGCGTCTTTGTTTTCTAGTTTTCTTATTTTAGTTAGATGAATCAATTTTAATGAAAGTTTATCTTTTAAGGTGCAAAATACAAGATTTTACTTGTGTATTGTTTTGAGGGAAGAAACGCATACCGTCATCTCGGAAGCTGATTTTGATATTTCAAACTCAGAGATGAACAATGTTTTCTTGTATCATAACCGAAGTCTTACATCTGACAGTCAACCAAAATGTAGATTTAATTCTAGAAAAGTTACTTTAGGTATGTGTGTTTATGTGTATTTTTGTGGCTTTAGACATCAATTTGTTGAAAATCCTGCTATAATTAGGTAGAGATGTTGCAGAGACCATTTTAAAAGAGAGACAGGAAAGTCGGAGAAAAATGAACAATACCACGACAAAAAAAAAAGACAAAAGAAATACCAACATTCAACTACACAATATACTAAAAACGAAAAGAAAAAAAAAGAATAAACGAACCACAATACAATAAAAGGAATGCTACACTTGCACATATTCTAAGCCAACAAATCTTTTGTATGAGTCTTGCTTGTCATTTTCTTTCAGCGATATGTAATTGTTCACATTCTAAATAAATCATTTTATACTTGTTGGCTAGCTAAATCATTGTCCTTCATACCACTATCTGCTTATTGTTATTTTATATTGCTATACATGTTTTCTCCATTGAAATAAGAAGTGCAAATGCTCATGCAAATAAACCCATCATAGATATCAGAATTAAAATGTTATACACAGGATGCACGTTTTGTCTACTAAAGTATCATCAGTGATGCTCGAATCAAAAAAGTTAAAAAGACCAAGTAAGATCGAAGTTAAAGAGCATTGAAGACCCAAAACTGCATGCCAAATATGATTGACTTACCAAGAGTGTTTCATCGTAAACTGACCTAATCACAAACTTTAACATTGAACGTTTCAAAGACAATGAACTATAACTAAGGGGTGGCAGAAATGAGATGTGCCACTGCTTATACAACTGCATACCAATATCATTGTTCTACCATACAGATCCTGATCCGCATGTGGCACCTGTCGTGTTGCTGATGAAAGTACAAATTCGGTGATGTACCATTCTAGGAAAAGAGGACGTACCATTGCCGTATATATATATATATATCTGTAACAATAACATCTTCATGCCTTATATATCATGTACTGTAGTACGCCGCTAGATTAAAACTGACGTGGAAAGGTAACATATGGCCACCGGAAGCTCTTTTTTTGAGAGCCCAGGTGGTCGTGTGGTCAAGCGGGACGGCTGCAGTGCAGGCGATTTGGTGTCACGATATCACAGTAGCATGGGTTCGAATCCCGGCGAGGGAAGAACCAAAAATTTGCGAAAGCAAATTTACAGATCTAACATTGTTGGGTTGATGTTTAGACGAGTTGTATATACATTATGTACACAGCCATGTATCACCATCATTGATGGCGATCCGATGGATACATCTGTTGTAGGGTTGTCACTGACTCAGACGTACTTATGAATATAATTATTTTCTGTGACTGTATCTTACATTAATTTGTAGGATCCTTTACTATAGATAATTTAGCTGATCTGTAACAATAACATCTTCATGCCTTATATATCATGTACTGTAGTACGCCGCTAGATTAAAACTGACGTTGAAAGGTAACATATGGCCACCGGAAGCTCTTTTTTTGAGAGCCCAGGTGGTCGTGTGGTCTAGCAGGACGGCTGCAGTGCAGGCGATTTGGTGTCACGATATCACAGTAGCATGGGTTCGAATCCCGGCGAGGGAAGAACCAAAAATTTGCGAAAGCAAATTTACAGATCTAACATTGTTGGGTTGATGTTTAGACGAGTTGTATATATATATATATACATATATATATATATATATATATATATAGTGCCTAGAAAATCAACCTAACGATGTTAGAGTAGATCTGATTCGTAACTTCCTCCCCGAGCGGGGCTGGAACCTGTACTTTTTATTTCTAACTTCTAAGACAACACCGCCTAGCATTGCGCAGAGACCTAATCCCCTCCTCTAACTCTAGCTTATTATATATATATTGTCATAGAAACAAGTATTATAATGTTTTAGTTTCAAATAAAGCAGAAAAATGTTTACATGTGTATCAATCTATTTTGCTGAGTGTTAATTTGTATTATAAAATTAATGATTTGTTTATTTTAGCACAGTCGGCTACAAAATTCACGCCTTCAGCTTTTTCAAATCCGTTTCAATATATTGATGAAACAGAAACTGAACTTGATGTGAGAGAGTATACAGATTATTTGACTAGAAAAAAGGATCAAAACCCTGGGTTTAATGTAAGATATTTGAAATCAAAATTGTTTTTTCTAAGAAATTAAAATTAGCTATAATTAAATTAGTAACAAAATGGTAGGTCAGATATTTAACAATAATATGAAACATATGCATTCGATTAACTTAAATACAAGTCATGTATTTTCAATTGTGTAAAGATGTATACAAAATTTGCAATACATATTTGGTTTTAAAAATTCCCATTGCAAAATGCACAAACAATAAAAAATAAGTAAATAACAGTATATCAAATTAGAGCATAATAAAAAGACCTACTCCGTGTTAAAATAGCAGTTTTTCATTTGTTAAAAAGATATTGACATTATACGCCAGCACATTGATCAGCGGGTGAACATTTTTTTAAAACCCTCAGTTGCAGAGCAATCAATAATTGCAAGATATTAGAATTCAATGCAATATATTAAATATCACATAGCCAAACAGATGATTAAGTAGATTGTGTTACGTCTCGTCATAACATTGTAAATGTTGGCAAAAATGTCGTCAGGGTAACAATAGCTATTTGTTAACATGATATTAATTTCATCAGTATAAAGCTATAGACTCATCATTACAAATAAAAAGACGAAATATTCCAAATGGACATTAAAAAAAATCAAAAGTAGAAGAGAAACTGCCAATGTAATTGCAACATGAAATGAACACGAACAGACAAACAAGTCCCAAATCCATTAACTTTAAATCTACAAGACTGAGCAACACGAACCCCACTGAACAATTTAGTGTTGTGTACTCCGTAAGAGGAAAGAGAACCTGCTCCTTTAGTGCTCCTCGTTAAGTTGCTCTTAGACTAGTACGTATACATTCGGTGATATGTCTCACTCGGTGATTGACCTAGCAACCAAATAAAGACGGTAAGTAATACCGTATGGCGGGTTATTTTCGCGGTGTAAAATTTCGCGATTTTCATTGAATAAGGTATACATACGAAATATTTTGGCGGATTCAAAACTTATATCAATACCTTTGCATGTGTATTTTTAAATTGGCGGAATTTATTTTTGCTTTTTTCTTTCTATCCGCGAAAATAAGTGAAAATTTCAACTCTGCGAATATAACCCGCTATACGGTATGCGATTTACTTATCGGTTTCCTGTTTTGTCATTATGCTTTTACTTTCGGTGCAATATTTTAGTATAATAACTTTGGTATGCCATACTCCTGTTATTCCTGTAAAACAGACAACTTTTACAATTAAGTTACAACGTTTGTTTTTGTCTTATATAGGATGATGTCAGAGCTACAGTTTGGGCTACGTATAAAGCTGAACAGTTTTGGAAGAAGCAGCCTGTAAGTCACCTGGCTTGGAGATATATTGGAACAAAAGCCGGAGTCTTTCGAGTATATCCAGCAGTTTCATTGACTAAGTCTTATGACCACGAAAAAAAAACATGGTAAGCTTGATATAAAACGAGTAATATTCGTTTTAAATTTTTTCAGTTAGTATGATTTCGTATATAATTGATGTTTTCGTGGAAGTGCTGTGTATCATCAGTTAAGTGTCCTGTTAGATCATAATGTACCTTTCTATTTATCAGCTTCTGTACCAAGAGAAGCCTGTTTCCTGTTGTTAGGTTTTAAAATGTATGTAGTATGTGCGGCTGGACGAGAAACAAACAACATTCAAACACTGACTGAACACTCATGTGTTTTATAAATAATAGTGTTGTAATTTTTCTTTTAATATTAGGTACTTTGTGACTTTATTGATCACCACTGTGAACCGCGATAGTACTCCAAACCGCGATGGCTACGCTAAAGTGCGATTGTTTGACGCTACAGTGTGTTTTTGATCACGCTGAAGTACGTGGATGACATTGTGATGCTTCTTGGTGATAGCTACGCTGAATTGCGTAGGAGGCAACACTGAAGTGCAATGGATTACGTAAACTATATTTTCAATGTTTTTCATGTTCACGTGTCGATGAAGAAGTCCATTTGTTTGTAAGAAGCAGCTTTTCATGTTGATAAGCAAGTCATCGAGAATATATTCAAACAGTAAACGATTATCATATAATCTAAATTTGTATGGTCATCAGGAGTATGGCATAATGATAATTCTATTAACGACTCTTTTATTTCCATCATACACATACACGGAAAATAAAGGATAAACATTTATATACTAAATAACAAAAACAAATCTTCGTAAATATTATGATAATTGTACATCTGCTGATTTTACAATAGCCATCACGCGTCATTTAGACCATCAATGAAAGAACAATCACATTTCAGCGAAGACCATCGCACTTCAGCGTGACCATTGCAATTCAACATCCCCATTGCATCTCCGAGTCCGAGTTCCAAATGTCGTAACTACGATCCCGTCTCCTTTTCTCCAAATGTGACCTACCGAATTAGACTTATTATCGGGTGTGTACTAACATGAGCAACAAAACGGGTACCACATGTGGAGTAGGATCTGCTTACCCTTCCGGAGCACCTAAAATCACCTCAAGTTTTTAGTGGGGTTTGTAATCCTCAGTCTTTGGTTTTCTGTGTTGTGTTTTCTGTACTATTGTTTGTCTGTGGGTCTTTTTCTTTTTTGGCCATAGCGTTGTCAGTTTGTATTCGACTTGTGAGTTTGAATGTCCCTCTGGTATCTTTCGCCTCTCTTCTAAATGTAAATACAAGTTTTGAGGTGCAAAATGAGTATTGGTTAGACACAAAACCTCAACATTCCAAGACTACAACGCTATAAACTCCAGATTAACTGATTAGGAATTATTACTTTGATTTCTCTGTATATAATTTCGAAATTAACAAGTTTAATGTTATCAAACCTGACCGTTACGATGTTTCTTTGAAATTTCAAAAAAGCAGATGTTTACATGTCGTGAAAAAAGAAGGCTTGTGTTGCTAGACAAACTTTTTGATTTGAAAGTGTCTGTAACAAATCGGAAATACGATATTTATTTTAATTTGTGTTAGCAAATTTGTTTCATTAGTGTTGGCAAACAATGTGTATAATTCTTGCAATTTATTCCTTCTCTGGTAATATCATCAACACAAGTAAAATCGCGAATATCTATCAAGTCTTTTTATAGCGATATTTATTTCATGACATCGTTTTAAATTTAATTATTGTAGCAATATTATGTACTTACATTAGCAACACGACGAGTGTCAATAATGGAGCAGGATCTGTTTATAAACATTTTTTGTATGGATTTTCTATATATCTAATTTAATAGGTGGAGGGAAACAACATCCCATCCTGGAATGATTTACATTACTTCACCCTATCAGGATGCTTGGGGATCAGGAATCCTGCTGACACTGGCTCACACAATTTTCAAGAGAGGGTATGTATATGGATAAGATTATTGTCCTATACTGCACCAGTAGAAGCAGTTTTTACTCGATAAAAGAAGATTTCGCTCAATTTGAAAGCTACCGAAAAATATCAATAAAACAAAAAAACACGGGTTATTTTTAAGAACAAACTGTACACCTAAATGTTTTGAGAACAAATGGGTTTTAAAATACATTTTTGTTAACGTTTTATTATTTTTAATAAGCCAGACAATTATTCCTAGATACCTTTTTGAACTGACTTTAAAAATAAGATAAGTTATTAAAGGGGCTGCAAAGTTCTTATTCTTAACTGCTATGATTGATTGAGTGATTGATTGATGTTTAACGCCACCTTCAACACTATTGTGCTATTTCGTGGCGGTCAGTTTTTAGCTCACCTGGCCCGAAGGCCAAAGTGAGCTTTTCTCATCACTTTGGTCCGGCGTCCGTCGTCGTCCGTCGTCGTTAACTTTTACAAAAATCTTCTCCTCTGAAACTACTTGGCCAAATTTAACCAAACTTGGCCACAATCACCATTGGGTTATCTAGTTTAAAAAATATTTCCGGTGACCCGGCCAACTAACCAAGATGGCCGCTATGGCTAAAAATAGAACAAAGGGGTGGAATGTAGATTTTGGCTTATAACTCTGAAACTGAAGCATTTAGAGCAAATCTGACATGGGGTAAAATTGTTGATCATGTCAAGACCTATTTGCCTTGAAATTTTCAGACTAATCGGACAACCGGTTGTTGGCTTGCTGCCCCTGAATTGGCAATTTTAAGGAAATTTTGCGGTTTTTTGGCTATTATCTAGAATATTATTATAGATAGAGATAAACTGTTAACAGCAATAATGTTCAGCAAAGTTAGATCTACAAATAAGTCGACATGACCAAAATGATCAGTTGACCCTTAAGGAGGCTCGCGGGTATAAGATTTTCAGAAAAAAATTGAACATTTATTTTTCATTACAAATTTTATTTATTACCTTAAGTAGTTGTGACTTTATCATATGGTACAAAAATCATTTAAAAAAATTAATTCGTGTTGGCCCCAGGTGACTTTTAAAATGTAGATATCATTGAAAATGCTTCAAATTATCTCCCTTTGGTGCAAAAATGCCATTTTTGGCATTACAATTGAAATATCTTTTTTAACTCATCGGTGACCTTTATTTTTTATTGTTGTTTTCGAAGAAGCTGTACATAAACTAAATTATTGTAAAATTTAAGCGATTTCTGTAATTTAGTTATTTTTTTATTTCGATATTACCGTTATTTTTGCTATTACAATTGAAATATCTTTTTTAACTCATCGGTGACCTATATTTTTTATTGTTGTTTTCGAAGAAGCTGTACATAAACTAAATAATTGTAAAATTTAAGCGATTTCTGTAATTTAGTTATTTTTTTATTTCGATATTACCGTTATTTTTGCTATTAGTTCAACAGAAAAAAGGGACATTAACAAAAATGTATGCTTCTTTCGAAGGCAGATTGTGAGCGTAAATGAACGTTGATCCCGTTATTTTATTTTATTTTTCTGTTAGGTATAAGATAAAGTTCATTTATCATTGTTTATAGAAAAATATAGTTTAAAAAATGTGTGCGGTGACCCAGCCAACCAACCAAGATGGCCACCATGGCTAAAAATAGAACATAGGGGTAAAATGTAGATTTTGGCTTATAACTCTGACACCAAAGCATCAAGAGCAAATCAGACATGGGGGTTAAATTGTTTTGCAAGTCAACGTTTATCTGCCCTGAAATTTTCAGATGAATCCGACAACCGGCTATTGGGTTGCTGCCCCTGAATTGGTAATTTTAAAGGAAATTTTGCGGTTTTTGGTTATTATCTAGAATATTCTTATAGATAGAGATAAACTGTAAACAGCAACAATGTTCAGAAAAGTAAGATCCACAAATAAGTCAACATGACAAAAATGTTCAGTTGACCCCTAAAGGAGTAATTGCCCTTTATAGTCAATTGTTAATAATTTTCATAATTTTCATAAATTTTTGTAAATTTTAACAAAGTATTTTCCTCTGTAACTAATGGGCCAAGTTCATCATAAATAGTGATAATTGTAAGAAGCAAGAATGTTCAGTAACATAAGATCTACAAACATATCACCATCACCAAAACACAATTTTGTCATGAATCCACCTGTGTCCTTTGTTTAATATGCACATAGACCAAGGTGAGCGTCACAGGCTCTTAAGAGCCTCTAGTTATTGGTAGGGGAAGCCGGAGTGTCTGGAGAAAACCACCGACCTTCGGTAAGACAGCTGACAGTCCTAGTCAATTAAGATTGGAGTCGAGTGCACCTGCCACGTTCGGGAATCGAACTCACAACCTCAGTATTAACAGGCTATTGATACAGTAGTTCGACTACTTAAACCTCTCGGCCACAGAGGCCTCTAAATTGATATGAAGATGTAGTAACAAAATAAAAATAGTTAATAAACATGTCTAACTCCGCTTTGAGTGCTAACAAACATGTCCAACTCCGCCATTTTTTTGTACGTATCTATCCGAATTCAGGAGCTTGTAATTCAGTGATTGTCGCTTGTTGCTATCTGCAACATTTGTTATGTTGTATTGCTTGGTTATGGATTAATAGAAAAAGTACTTCAACTTAACTAAACAATAGTTTTCCGCTACAACAATATAGGCAAACGAACTGTATACGCATATGTCCTTTCTTTCATTCATAATTCAAAATAACATAAAAATAGAAATAATATAAAATTCATTTTGATTAATATTAAGATGCAGTGCATTTGAAATTAGATAAGAGAATATAAAAACTTTGTTAGGAGTACTGTTTACTAGCATATAATGCTGCCTCCCGGATATACTGTAAGCTGGTAAGTGGACATGTATTCGTTAGTATTGTGGCCTATAACTGCGTATGTCCACTAATTTGAACTCTGGTGCTTAGTTGTCCCATTGACATGATTGACAGTCCTACTTCATTTCCTTATTGTTATATTGGTGTTGACAAAGGATTGGTTGTTATTTGCTCAATATCCGTTAGCAAATATCCCATGCATGATCAGGACGAAAATAAATTACCGATGAATACAATAGGTAGGTTCCGTAATAAGCGTCGACCGAGTATATGACATTTACTGGAAAATGATGGTATATTAGATAGGGAAAGACATGCCATTTAGCATTGTTTAACAGACCATCAATGGACCCTTACACATTGCTGCAAGGGTTTTGAACTGAACGTACAGAGAGCATGGCTCTTCCTCTTCACGATGAATCGCATTTAAATCTCTCACTATGACCGGATGTGGCTGCGTTTTAGAAGACATAGTGACCATATTTCTGTACCCTAGTCACCCTTAAGGGGTTGTTCATAAAGGAACAACGACGTTCGTCATAGGAAAACTAATTGATTTACAAAACTCGACATTTTTTTTATATTTACTTCTTCTTTAAAAAAGAATAAAACGTTTAACCTACAATAAATCCATTTAGTTTTCTTTACTTAGTTTTCATTGTATAGGGACACATTTTGATCAGATAATCAAAATTTGTAAATTCAGAAATATTTTATAAAGGTGTATAGCATGAAGGCAGATATGGTTTTTTAGCTCACCTGGCCCGAAGGGCCAAGTGAGCTTTTCTCATCACTTGGCGTCCGTCGTCAGTCGTCGTCCGTCGTCGTCCGTCGTCGTCGTCCGTCGTCGTTAACTTTTACAAAAATCTTCTCCTCTGAAACTACTGGGCCAAATCAAACCAAACTTGGCCACAATCATCATTGGGGTATCTAGTTTAAAAAATGTGTGGCGTGACCCGGTCAACCAACCAAGATGGCCGCCACGGCTAAAAATAGAACATAGGGGTAAAATGCAGTTTTTGGCTTATAACTCAAAAACCAAAGCATTTAGAGCAAATCTGACATGGGGTAAAAATGTTTATCAGGTCAAGATCTATCTGCCCTGAAATTTTCAGATGAATCGGTCAATCGGTTGTTGGGTTGCTGCCCCTGAATTGGTAATTTTGAAGAAATTTTGCTGTTTTTGGTTATTATCTTGAATATTATTATAGTTAGAGATAAACTGTAAACAGCAATAATGTTCAGCAAAGTAAGATCTACAAATAAGTCAACATGACCAAAATGGTCAGTTGACCCGTTTAGGAGTTATTGCCCTTTATAGTCAATTTTTAACCATTTTTCGTTAATTAAAGTAATCTTTTACAAAAATCTTCTCCTCTGAAACTACTTGGCCAAATTAATCCAAACTTGGCCACAATCATCTTTGGGGTATTTAGTTTAAAAAATGTGTGGCGTGACCTGTACCAACCAAGATGGCCGCTACGGCTAAAAATAGAACAAAGGGGTAAAATGCAGTTTTTGGCTTATAACTCAAAAACCAAAGCATTTTGAGGAAATCTGACATGGGATAAAAATGTTTATCAGGTCAAGATCTATCTGCCCTAAAATTTTCAGATGAATCGGTCAATCGGTTGTTGGGTTGCTGCCCCTGAATTGGTAATTTTGAGGAAATTTTGCTGTTTTTGTTTATTATCTTGAATATTATTATAGATAGAGATAAACTGTAGACAGCAATAATGTTCAGCAAAGTAAGATCTACAAATAAGTCAACATGACCAAAATGGTCAGTTGACCCGTTTAGGAGTTATTGCCCTTTATAGTCAATTTTTAACCATTTTTCGTAAATTAAAGTAATCTTTTACAAAAATCTTCTCCTCTGAAACTACGTGGCCAAATTAATCCAAACTTGGCCACAATCATCTTTGGGGTATCTAGTTTAAAAAATGTGTGGCGTGACCTGGTCAACCAACCAAGATGGCCGCCACCGCTAAAAATAGAACATAGGGGTAAAATGCAGTTTTTGGCTTATAACTCAAAAACCAAAGCATTTTGAGGAAATCTGACATGGGATAAAAATGTTAATCAGGTCAAGAACTATCTGCCCTGAAATTTTCAGATGAATCGGTCAATCGGTTGTTGGGTTGCTGCCCCTGAATTGGTAATTTTGAGGAAATTTTGCTGTTTTTGGTTATTATCTTGAATATTATTATAGATAGAGATAAATTGTAAACAGCAATAATGTTCAGCAAAGTAAGATCTACAAATAAGTCAACATGACAAAAATGGTCAGTTGACCCCTTTAGGAGTTATTGCCCTTTATAGTCAATCTTTAACCATTTTTCATAAATCTAAGTAATCTTTTACAAAATCTCCACTGAAACTACTAGGCCACAATCATCTTTGGGGTATCTAGTTTGAAAAATGTGTCCGATGACCTGGCCATTCAACCAAGATGGCCGCCACGGCTAAAAATAGAACATAGGGGTAAAATGCAGTTTTTTGCTTATAACTATGAAACCAAAGCATCTGGAGCAAATCTGACAAGAAGTTAAATTGTTAATCAAGTCAATATCTATCTGCCCTGAATTTTTCAGATGAATTGGACAACTGGTTGTTGGGTTGCTGCCCTCCAATTGGTAATTTTTAAAGAAATTTTGCCGTTTTTGGTTATCTTGAATACTATTATAGATAGCGATAAACTGTAAACAGCAATAATGTTCAGCAAAGTAAGATCTACAAATAAGTCAACATGACCTAAATGGTCAATTGACCCCTTAAGGAGTTATTGCCCTTTATAGTCAATTTTTAACAATTTTCATTAATTTGGTAAATTTATGTAAATTTTTACCAAATATAGTTCTCTGTTACTAATGGGCAAAGTTCATGATAGATATAATTGTAAGAAGCAAAATCGTTCAGTAAAGTAAGAACTTCAAACACATCACCATCACCAAAATACAATTTTGTCATGAATCCATTTGTGTTCTTTGTTTAATATGCACATAGACCAAGGTGAGCGACACAGGCTCTTTAGAGCCTCTAGTTTAGTAATATTAACGTATTTCTGTTCTTTTTTTAGTTCAAACCAAGTAACAGCAGTAGTTGGTGCAGATTTTCCCTTACAGTATTTCAGTTACTTTATTGATAACATATATCCTGTTTGTACGACAAAGGACTTCAAGTAAGTTTAATGAAAATATCCACAAATATATATGCCAAACACGTGTGAAAATAAAAGGACCAATATGACAGACAATTGTATATTAAAACTCATTTAAATATCAGGCTTATAATTAGGTATGCCAGACGCGCGTTTCGTCTACGAAAAACCCATTAGTAGCGCTCGAATCAAAAACAGTTTCAAGGCCAACTCCAACATTGGAGTGCATTAAAACCATAACGTTCTGAAAGGTTGTGCCAGATATGACTAGGGAGAAGAATGCAAACATTGGAGTGCACTAAAACCATAACGTTCTGAAAGGTTGTGCCAGATATGACTAGGAAGAAGAACAACCTGAGTACTTTAAGTAATTAAATATTTGATAAACAGTTAACTTACAGAAAAAGAATATATCTATGATATTTCATTTCAACATAAAAGTGCTCAGCTCCAATTTGAAATAAGATATTTGGTAGTAATGAAAAAGTGACCCTTAATTTAAACTGTTGTTCTTCCTATATTGAATAGCCTACATTTAGATAATAGATTATACATCCTTTTTACAGATGTATGATTATAGACGACAGTGGATTTCTTGTCATACACCAAGCTTTCAAAGAAACTATTGACCCAAAGTATTTTGATGATCCTAAGCACATTACCATTTTGGTGAGTATTATTTCGAGTAGATGATTGGCCTTCACAAAAGTTGTAGGTTCTATCTGAATATCATAGAAAAATCACAGTTTTTTTAAATTGTAGGACTCATTTCTGAAAAAATCTGTCATAGCAACTGTTTGGAATAATCTCAGCTGCTCATATAAATTTTTAAGTTTTCCGCTTCATCCTCATGATCTTAATGAGCATGTAGATATGTATTCATTGTTTTGCTACTGATTTTTAAAAAGAAAACACCAGGAATGTTTAAAAATGTGACTGCCAATGGCCATTTCATCATCATAAAATGCATTTCAGCAAAACACAGCTAATTGGTTAACCTCGGTTTGTTAAGCTTGTATCAGGAAATTTCAGGGTTATTTATCTCTTGGAAGCTTATCCTTGAACCGTTGTTTAATATATTATGTTTAAGTACACCAATGTGCTATGAATTAATGCATGTTGATTAATGTATTGTACTGAATATAATCCGTCTACATTGGTTTTAATTCTGTTTAGGCCACATAGAACTTCGTGGAACCATTTAGCGTCTTTTATAAGTGTCTGTTGTCGTCGTCCGTCGTCGTCGTCCGTTAACTTTTACAAAAATCTTCTCCTCTGAAACTACTGGGCCAAATAAAACCAAACTTAGCCTAAACCATCCTTAGGGTATCTAGTTTGAAAAAATGTATCCGAAGACCCCGCCCATCAACCAAGATGGCCGCCATTGCTAAAAATAAAACATGGGGGTAAAATGCAGTTTTTGGCTTATATATCTGAAACTAAAGCATTTAGAGCAAATCTGACTACGAATAAAAATGTTCATCAGGTAGAGATCTATCTGCCCTGAAATTTTCAGACGCATCAGACAACCCGTTGTTGGGTTGCTGCCCCTGAATGGGTAATTTTAATGAAATTTTGCAGTTTTCGTTTATTATCTTGAATATTATATTAGATAGAAATAAACTGTTAACAGCAAAATTGTTCAACAAAATTAGATCTACAAATAAGTTAAATGTTCAAAATTGTCAACTGACACCATAAAGAGTTATCGATTTTAAAATCAATTTTTCACAATTGTTCGTAAATGTTTTGTTAAATTTTACAAAAATCTTCTCCTCTGAAACTACTGAGCCAAATAAAACCAAACTTGGCCTAAATCATCCTTTGTGTATCTAGTTTAAAAAATTTATTCGATGCTCCAGCCCATGTAACAAGATGGCCGTCATGGCTGAAAATAGAACATGGGGTAAAATGCAGTTTTTGGCTTATATCTCTGAAACTAAAGCATTTCGAGCAAATCTGACAGGGAATGAAAATGTTTATCAGGTCAAGATCTATCTACCCTATGATTTTCAGATGCATCAGACAATCTGTTGATGGATTGCTGCCCCTGAATTGGTAATTTTAAGGAAATTTTGCAGCTTTTTGTGATATCTTGAATATTATAATAGATAAAGATAAACTGTAAACAGCAAAATTGTTCAGCAAAGTAAGATCTACAAATAAGTCAACATGACCAAAATGGTCAATTGTTCCCTTAAGGAGTTATTGCCCTTCATAGTAAATTTTAACAATTTTTGGTAAAAATCTTCTCCTCTGAAACTATTGAGACAAATTTATCAAATTTGACCACAATCATCATTAGGGTATTTAGTTTTAAAAAAATGTGTCAGATGACCCCGCCTACCAACCAACATGGCTGATATGGCTAAAAATAGAACATAGGGGTAAAATGCAAGTTTTGTCTATTATTTTTTAAACCATTATAAACAGAAAATCTGAAAGGAGCAAACATGTTCAGAATAATGAGCTCTACCAATTGTCCATATACGTCAAAACTGTTAGACTAATTCTTATAGGAGTTGTTGCCTATAAATGACAAATTTTACAAAGGTGAGCGACACAGACTCTTTCGAGCCTCTAGTTTTTTTACTAGGTGGTTAAGTTATCTACTTTTTAGTAAAATATTATGCATAATACATATTATATTTTTCAATTCTTCATAGGAACCTGCCATAGCGGATGCAATGAAACAGTATGGTGTATTTAACTCACTCACTTGTGAAGATTTGTCTACAAACAAGGAATTTAAATCATTCAGGGTACGTTCGAAATAAAATGTGCAATTATTAAAACAGTTGGATATAGGTATTGATTAAAGTATCGATATTCAGTCACTTCTAGCATTCATAGCCGTATTGCCATAAAATGGCAGTCATTTTCCAATTTTCATTAAATAAACTCCTTACTCTGCCTTGTACTCAACAAATAAAAATACCTTCAATTGCTTTCAATAGAACCATGGTTCCCAGGTGTGAATAACTACACCAAACGTAATGTAATTCCGATTAAAGAAACATGCAAACTTATCCTCATTTCAAGTTTTTTAACAACATTTTTATTATTCAAAAACATACAACACAGATTCAACTTTGATTCCATGTTCTTTACATTTCATAAAATACCACAATTACCCAAATATGTTACACACTTTCAAAGTAACAGCTATGACATGTATGAGTAATGACAATTTGTGTGAATATGTACTATATTCTGATAAGTTATTCCTCACCCGGCCTAACGATGCTAAATCAGTATAATTGTTGTTCTATACCTGGGCAGAATATATTTAGATATTTTTCAATGATGAGTTGTAATATATGTCAGATTTTCGGATCTGTCATACACATACTGTTTTTCGATACATTGAAATACGAGTGGAGTATTTCACTAACGACATTACGTGCATTCTTATAATTCTTGATGAAAAACATAAGCTCTCACCTCAGGAAACAGACACATTATAGTTTTCTAGATTGAAGTTTTGGTTTGTTTCACAGGTTACATTACCAGCTAGTAGATCTACAGGACTAAGTTTTGATCAAACTGATAATAAGTTTGATTTGAGACCAGTTATGGACACAAACATCTTTATTCTGAGAATAGCGAAAGGATCAATACTTGATGGCACAACATCATCAGCATGCAAATGTGTAAGATAATATACATGTTTATTTTAAAGAATATTTAGAGAAAAATCCAATATAACGGTATATAATTATACAGACTACAAACTCTTCTAAATACGTACCATGGCCAAACACAATAAAAAAAACATGGGCATCAAAGCTCTTGAAACAAGAAAAGCAATATGTATATTAGTTGGCAAGCTATTATCTTATATTTCATTCTGTTTTTATTTTTGTCAGATAGTTTTTAATATACACATACAATTGCCAATAATTTATAGAATTAAGGAGATATTGTATGATTGCCGATGCAAAAACTATTCATCAGAGACAAAATGATGTTTATATAGAAAAATTCCCTCATGAAGAAAACTTCATCTTTGTAGGATGAATTTATATTCCGTAATCATATATTTTTTTTTGTTAAGATAATTAAAGATGTGGCTAATTTTTACCGACACAATATAGGTCACTAAACTTTATACATTCCATTGTATTGCCCTAGACTGTCGGAACATGTTTTTTTAACCACGTGCAGAAGCAGCAATCCTTAATTTTGTTTTCTAGGCTAAGTTTAAAAAAAATCAAAATGTGAAAATTCAGATGTCATATATCATATTGTTTAAACGGTTTTCGTTGTTTTGAGAATTACTTATATATCTTGGTTGATTTGTCATATCTTTTATAGAATTTAGAAGTATAATGCTTGTCATACTCTAAAGACACCTATCTCTTGTTGAATACAGTTTTTTTTTATGTATGCTCGCTTGATGTCTTTTGGTATTTTTGTCGTTGGGGTGCTATCTTTTTAACTTAAACTCCACATCTTTTTTTGTTATACATCTTTAAGATTTTCTTTTTTCCCCGTTTTAGGACAGTAACGTTCAACCAGATTTTAGAGAGTGTAATAACAATTGTAACTGCATCTGTTATACACCTATAGTATACAATGTATGTACGAACGTATACACCACAACTTCAGCGTACGTATAAAAGCTATGCTTACTACAATATGATTATACGATCTCTTTGGATAAGCTGATATGAACTTAGTTTAAATACTACAAAATGACTTCTAAATGTACATAACAGATTGAGCTGGGTAGATTTACACTGTCGTGCTTTATACACCTTTTAAATTCGGATAATTCATCTGATTAAATGTATCTAGATTAAGTTGAAACTTAGTTATGTGCATGAAACAAATAGAAGTTTAGCATTAATTTTGCTGATTGTAAGTGATAAATATAAAATATATTGTTGAGAGTCATTTAAATTCATTTCTTCCATTTTTGTGTTCAATATGAAACGTTATAATCTAGTATGGATGTAAATAAGAAGATGTGGTATCAGGGTAAATTATCCAACAATCCATCCAAGTCATTATGTATAAAAAGTTCACAATTATACGTCAAAGTACGGTCTTCAAAACGGAGCCTTGGCTCACACCGAATAGCAAGCTATAAAGGGCCCAAAAATGACTAGCGTAAAACAATTCAAACAGGAAAACCAACGGTCTAATCTATATAAAAACGAGAAACGAGAAACACTTATGAACAACACCAATAAACATGATAAACGACAACCACTGAACCTGGCAGAAGTAATCTTTGATGTGAAATGTTACAACAATGTATATATTATTTATTAACACTTAATAACAACCCATGTTCTATTATCTTAGAGACTCCAGTTTGCCTTGCAGTGCTTGACTACTAGATAAATCCGGAATAAGTATCAATGAAAATTTGACAGGACTTCAATCTTGCTTTGATCCAAAATGTAATGAGAAAACGACTAAAAAGTAAGAAATATTTAAAATTATAATTAGGCATTATGTATAGATCAGATTTTCATTCACATATTGTTTGTTATCATTGCCGTCTATTAACTTCAAAATAAATTAGGGAAAAACATGAACTTGAGTAAAATGGTATAGTTTTGTTTTTTAATTACTTATATATATGATAAAATTGAAATCAAGCATTCATACATTCATTTATGAAAGTTGTAATCCACTCAAATACGAAAATGACAAATAAAGGCTAAGAATATATTATACGATATTGCCTAAATGGGAAAGTATAAATGCCAAAAATAAACCGAACACACATGACAGGGTAAATCCGAACAGACAAAAAACGGTAATATGTGCAATTACAATATCAGCATGAGTTAAGTATTGTGTTTTTTCTCTCTCAGAGATTGCTACAGTGAGTTCCAATGTAGTTGGTGTGAGTTTACATTTAGAGGAGAAATTATTCCAGAACCTTGTTGTAGAATTTAGGGGGAGTGCTCTTTTGGAAAGACTAAAGACTCAAACTCTAACATTTGTGATGGTATGTTTAAATTATGTTGTGAAAATTATTTTGTTTTGTTTTGAAAAGTTATGATGTAAAATCAGAATTATTTCAGGTCGTTGTTCAATCAATATCTAAATAACAGCTATATACCTTTAATATGGCCTGTCAGTTATATTATAAGACACAACCCGATTTTAATCAACACTAATATATGAGACTGAATTAAAATATAGCAAAGCAAAACCGGTTTGACTTTTGGTTTGGTATCACACAATAGCAGAAAGAGAGCTCTTGAGCCATCCTTATTAGATATTAATCACGGTAAGCATAATTATACTGACTGGGCCTTATCAGCTTGTTTTTGTTTTTGTTAATCTTTATTGTTAACGTTGTAAATCAAAAACTTGGGAAAATCAACGAAGGAGCCCTCAAATTTGTCACAGTACAATGTATGGAAATCTGTATTGAACGTAGCTGTGCGTTTACACTGGTCAGGATTTATTACACTGTAATACATCAGGACACTGGTCAGGATTTATTACACTGTAAGACATCATGACACTGGTCAGGATTTATTACACGGTAATACATCATGACTCTGGTCAAGATTTATTACACTGTAAAACATCATGACACTGGTCAGAATTTATAACACTGTAAAACATCATGACACTGGTCAGGATTTATTACACAGTAATAAATCATGACACGTGTAGATGTTGGTTGATTGTTTTTTTTTCTCAGCATCCAGTGAAATGTATGTCGTGCATATTCAGAACGAGAACAAATTGAAAGTTAATCCAATAAGAACTTCTATACAGTTGGTCGACCAGGATAAAAGACAAACAATAAGCACTGACAAAAAGTCGGACTTAATTCAGTTTGTGAGTAGTTTCGCAAATAATGTACACTCCTTCAAACTAACCTATATCGTTATAACATTTATAAGTGTGTACTTACAATGGGAAGTTACACGTACTAAGTATATGAAAATTATATCTGCAATATGAAGTTACAAACATAAATATTATTTTCTTATGTCCATCATTGACCCAAATTAATCAAAGCTACATATATCAAATGCGAAACAATTTTAGTGGTGTTTTCTTCTGCGCATATGTGCATATATTCTTACCGTGTAATTATGTCAATGCACTTTTGACATTGACCTATCTACGTTTATATATATTTCCTAAAAGAAATATAAGAAAATGTATATGTATACACCTCTTATAAATCATTATTGTTACCTTAATAAATGGCATTTCGGAAGTCATTCTAATAATATCTTTCAATAGCCTTGCATACAGAAACCCCATCGGAAGAAGCCGAAGGACGAAGTACCGATGTAGTAGTCGGAGGAGTAATTGGTGGACTTTTAGCTGTAGTTCTCATAGTTGGCGGGGTCATTTTTCTTTTGAGATATTTATACATCAAAGATAATTGTGATAATGAAGACCCGTACTTATATGCTATACCTGACCATATTGACTTGCGAAGTGCACAAAATGAACCTAATGGGCAGTTCAATCCGCCATTCACAACAAGTAACTTTTCTTCCGGGAGTGTTTCAAATGGAGTGCATAGTTACATTTCAGTAGTAAGTGATAAATCTAGGTACGATAGACCTACTGAATAACGTAATGTACTTAAGTAAAGATAAAAAATAAAAGATCAGAAGGTTTAATGGTGAATTTTGCAGGCCTTTTTTGTTTTTGTTTCTCTGCACAGGATAATTTACATGTTTAAGCCGTTTGAGATAACACAAACATCAATGATATCAAAAGTTTATCAAACCTAAGCAAAGCATAAATTTGTACGTGTACGGTATACTTTTGATAGTGCTGATTTTTTTCATATTTTTTAAACACAGATCTTGAAACAATCAAACAGACTGAATAGAAACAAATTTTGCATCAGGTACATGTAATGGATGTTGTGCAATATGTCAATTCAGAGGAAAACATTTTATCATATTTATATGAATCATTATATCATACGTTTTATACATTTGAACAATAACCTTTTTGTAATTGTCTTTTTTTTTCAATCATTAAATTGTATATTTTCAGATTACTTATAATTACAGAACTGTAATATATATGTTGTGAATGTAAACGTAACTGTTGAGTGTGTTCGACACATATATGTCTATTAGTATGTAAAACAGTACAGTGCTAAAACTAAGAGTAAATGTGACATTACAGAACAGCTTTAAAATGCCCAAAAATAGCAATTACTAGTAGCACAATGTGAATCAATTCGAAAGTAATAACGTATTGTCTGTTTTAAGTAATATCAAAGAACGCAAAATATACATTCCAGACTAAACTAACTTCATTCGAAATATATCACATTAAGCAGAAAGTAACTTCAGGAATAGCACTGAAATCATACGGAGCGAGAACTGTTGTCTGGACAGGATAAGCGTCTCTTTCTATGAATGTGCGATGTAAGACTCGGTGACGGTCAAGATAGGGTACGTTTGTATGGATGTTTTCAAGTAATTGCACTCGAAAGAAGCATATTTTAATTGATAAGGTCAATTTGATTCGCTTAAGGATGTTTGCATAATTGTTTCAAAATAACAAGTTGTTTAATAACTGTTATAAATTTATTGTTAATAGATAACGGAACTTAAAATAACAGAAAAAAAAATAAAGTTTCATGTCCTTATTTTTGAGATATAATCAGTTGATTTTACAAGATTACTATATGCAATAAAATTATGAAAAGAAAGGTAGGGGTAAGCGGGTAAAATTTGTACTGTCACTACATGGATAAATTAGACGATTCGAATATTTGACAGAAAGTGAAAAACAAGAGTAGCGAACATCCTTTAATAGGTTTGTTTTTTAATACATGTTTCACAGATGGAACTGTAATTTGATATTTTCATACCTTTTAAAGTGTTATAGCACAATTCGTAACTGTGTTACAGTGTTTGTTGAGTTTGTTCATAATTTGTTGATATTATCCAGCAACTGTGTCTTTCGATGCTCAATATGAATTCAAACTGTTTTTTGTGTTTTTATTAATTGTGTATATAAGGGTAATGCTGGGGGTGGGGGGGGGGGGGGGTTCCTTCATATCTGTATTTTTTAATATTTGATGCCATTTTTCTCTACTCTTTATAATTTTTGCTCATTATTCTCTATTATAAAATTGAGAATGGAAAGGTATGGTTTTAGTTAATTTTTTCTATTCATTATATGTTTAGCCCATTATCCTCTATTCTGTAAACCCCCCATCCAGACCCTGGTATATTGATTGTATGTCATAAAATACTACATCATATCTTTGTTTTTCAATTGTTCCATATTTTGTTTTTACTTTTACTCATGTAAACTCTTACGTTGTTTTCATATTAAAGACAATAAACCATAGCCTTTTGATATTTCTACTTTTTCAGGATTTGCCAAAGTGTAAATTTAAGCACAAAGAAAGATAATTTTTATCCCATTAACAGATTATTTGATGAGTTGATTTGTGTTGAGCGGAAAATATTACATGTCTATTTATGATGATCACACGTTAATGTGATACAAAGATGAGACAATAAGCTCTTGTGTATTAGACTAGCACACTGAGTTAGATCATCAACACATCACCCTTTCGGAAATTCTTTTAACTCTTTATTCAAATGCTACGTTTAAGCAAAAACGCAGCAAATATTACTAGATTGCAACAAAATTCCACATTGCAGTCCTGCTAATTGTTTTTTAAGTTCGATTGTCATGAACATAATTACAGGACGTTCATTCCCAATGAGACATCATCCCCATAACGCAAAAAAAGAGGATTCAAACAACTGCATGCCAATGCACATTCTTCAATAATGAGCAAATATATATACTGTATGGAAGCTTTAGAATGTTTCTATATAGCGAACAGCAAAAGTGGAACAATTCAAAAGGGAAAACGTAAAGTCTGCTTTAAGGAACTGAAACTAATTAAACCATTCGAAATATATATATATATATCTTACATTAATTTGTAGGATCCTTTACTATAGATAATTTAGCTGATCTGTAACAATAACATCTTCATGCCTTATATATCATGTACTGCAGTACGCCGCTAGATTAAAACTGACGTGGAAAGGTAACACATGGCCAGCGAAAGCTCTTTTTTTGAGAGCCCAGGTGGTCGTGTGGTCTAGCGGGACGGCTGCAGTGCAGGCGATTTGGTGTCACGATATCACAGTAGCATGGGTTCGAATCCCGGCGAGGGAAGAACCAAAAATTTGCGAAAGCAAATTTACAGATCTAACATTGTTGGGTTGATGTTTAGACGAGTTATATATATATATATATATATATATATATATATATATATATATCACATAAGGACAAACCTGAATGAATTGCAATTATGTTATATGGACCATGAACTGGTAGCTGGACAGGGTAAGCGTATCTTTGTATGAATGTATCATCCCGCTGTGCGAATTTAAACTATGTGCAGGTCACGATAGGGTAAGTTTGCATTCATATATCCAAGTATAGCATTCGAAAAAAAAAATTTAAATTGATTTGGTCGTATGATTCGCTTTTTATAGGTTTGATCTGAAGATACATGTTTCACAGACGGATTTGTAATCTAATACTTTCATACCTTTTAAGGTCTTTCATTGCGCAATTTATGACAGTGTTTATTAGCCCGCATCTGTGTTCTTCGGTGCCCAATTTGAAGAGCTAAATTATTGATATGATCCCGAGATGAAGAACAGCAAAAACGCGATGTTAACTTGTTTTTAGTGTTTGTCATTTGCATATATTGATTTTATGTCATGAATTACTACATCACATGTTTTTTATCAATTGTGCCATTTGTGTTCTTGTAAATTTTAATTCTTGTAAATACATGTATATGCAGTTGTTTCTTAACATTTTCCTACACCCTAGCACATATAAATTATTATATATTTTTAAAAAACTTTATGATGACAATCCTATGAATTAATTATGATATCTATTATTTAGTGATCACTATAATCAAATTCAGTCATCTGTATATAATATAATTAATTGTTTCCCTATGTTTTAAGGTGTACATAGTTGCTCAAACTATACCCTTTGGGTAGTGCTCCACATTTAATGGAGGAATATACAAGAAACTGAACTGAACTGTGTATTTACTTTTATGCATGAAGATTTTTGCGTTGTTTTCATATTAAAGAGAATAAACTATAGCTTTTTTGACATTTCTACGAGTTCAATATTTTCCAAATTGTATATTTTAGCTTAAATACTTCGAGCTGGAATCTTTTAATTTCATACAATCGAAATCTGGTTTTACAATTTCGTTTCATTTCCGGTATATAGATGATTAAATTCTAGGTCTGGTTTCATTACGAGTGAGACATTTAGATTCAACCACTGTATCAAGTGTATTACGATATTTCTCCAGTCGAGACAGTTAAATTTTAAAATTTAAAAAGCGTGACTTAATTGCCGATCTTTTTAAATATTTAAAATTTAACTGTTGAGAGTGTAGAAATATCATAATACACGAGATATAGTGGTGGAATCTGTTTCTCTGATATCTAAACAAGTTTGTCCTTCATCTTCAAAGATTTGCAGAAAGTTGTGTTCTTTATATTTTACGTCATCAGGCATGGTCGCCTTTTTCATGATTCCACTATAGGAAATTCAGAAGAAATAAAGAAAATT
Source organism: Mytilus edulis (assembly GCF_963676685.1). Taxonomy (NCBI): domain Eukaryota; kingdom Metazoa; phylum Mollusca; class Bivalvia; order Mytilida; family Mytilidae; genus Mytilus; species Mytilus edulis. Next base: position 832,702 of record NC_092349.1, read on the forward strand.
TGACGTCATAATTGAAATTTCGACCAATCATTTGCCGAGAACAAAAGAGGGACGAAAGATACCAAAGGGACAGTCAAACTCATAAATCTAAAACAAACTGACAACGCCATGGCTAAAAATAAAAAGACAAACAGAAAAACAATAGTACACACGACACAACATCGAAAACTAAAGAATAAACAACACGAACCCCACCAAAAACTAGGGGTGATCTCAGGTGCTCCGGAAGGGTAAGCAGATCCTGCTCCATATGTGGCACCCGTCGTGTTGCTTAAGTGATTACAAATCCGGTAAATAGTCTAATTCGGTAGGTCATATTCATGAAAGGGAAGGGGATTGTAGTTACGACGTAAGGAACATATCCGATATCATTTGTGAAACGGTTATTCCATAACGGTCAACCAACTCGTGATGGCGTCCGTAAAATTTACGAAGGGATGATTTCAACTTCACCATTTGGAACTCTTGGTTTAATAGCTTCCTTGTGAGCAGCAAACCTCTATCAAGAAAATCATGATAGGAAATGCAAGCACGGGAATATCGTATCAATTAGGAGATATATACCCCGTATGCAGGTGCTGCTGGAATGTTGCTACTTAGAAATGGAAAGTTCACAATTGGAAAGCTGAAATCATCTCTTTTGTCGTAAAGTTTTGTTTTCAACCGACCCTCATTGTCAATTTCTAGATGTAAGTCAAGATATGAAGCCGACTTAACTGTATCTGTAGTATCCTTTATCTCTAGTTCGATTGGATAGATGCGTTCCACATAGTCACCAAATTTTGAATTGTTAAGTGAAAGAACATCATCTATATAGCGGAAAGTAGAGTTAAAGGATATTGCTAACTTCTTATCTTTCTTCCTAAGAAGTTCCTGCATGAAGTCAGCCTCATAATAATAAAGAAACAAGTCGGCGAGTAGAGGGGCACAGTTTGTTCCCATTGGAATGCCGACAGTCTGTTGAAAAACACGTCCTCCGAACGTAACAAATATGTTGTCAATCAAGAAATCAAGCATCTTGATAATATCAGTTTCAGAGAATTTTTTGTTTGAATCAGAGTGATTCTTTACAAAGTAGGATTTATCCCTCCCTAAGACAAGATACTTGTATCTACGTTGGCCATTCTTTTTTATGAAGCAAAGTAATATCAACTCTTTCAATTTGTTTTTTAGTTTGGAATGTGGAATACTTGTGTACAGGGTAGAAAAGTCAAATGTTTTAATACTGTTACAAGATGAAAGAGAGTTAGATTGTATATACTCTAAAAGATCTTTTGAATTTTTAAGTATCCACATCTGATTCACGCCACCTCTAGAATAGGCAGTTTCACAATAACTTTGAAGCCCGTCTTTGATTGCTGATAAAATAGATGTTAATAATTTAGAAAGAGGTTTCGTGGAGCACTTGGAAGACCCAGCAATATACCGTTGTTTGTAAGGACACTTATGTAGTTTAGGTATCCAATACAGTGATGGAAGATCCAGTTCTTCATCTTTGGTTGAAATTCCAAAGGAACATAGAACAGACCTATGATTATCCAGGATTTCCTCTTTGGTAAGTGTCGTGAGGGTATATGTTGAGTTACCAAGTGAATTGTCAATACCTAATTCGTTTATCAAGCAGTTGATGTAGTGACTTTTACACACAAAAACGATGTTATTTGGGGCTTTATCTGCAGGGACAACAACATATTTGTCATGGAGGTCGGATAGGTGTTTTGCAACATTTGGGTCTTTAAAGATTGACGTAGCATGGGCATTGATGGACCCATTCAGTTTCTTAATTCTGATTTGTATCAACGTTTTCTCTAGAGAGGAGACATATATTTGTTGATATGTTTTAGCCCGCATCTGTGTTCTTCGGTGCCCAATTTTGAAGAGCTAAATTATTGATATGATCCCGAGATGAAGAACAGCAAAAACGCGATGTTAACTTGTTTTTAGTGTTTGTCATTTGCATATATTGATTTCATGTCATGAATTACTACATCACATGGTTTTTTTATCAATTGTGCCATTTGTGTATTTACTTTTATGCATGAAGATTCTTGCGTTGTTTTCATATTAAAGAGAATAAACTATAGCTTTTTTGACATTTCTACGAGTTCAATATTTTCCAAATTGTATATTTTAGCTTAAATACTTCGAGCTGGAATCTTTTAATTTCATACAATCGAAATCTGGTTTTACAATTCCGTTTCATTTCCGATACATAGATGATTAAATTCTAGGTCTGGTTTCATTACGAGTGAGACATTTAGATTCAACCACTGTATCAAGTGTATTACGATATTTCTCCAGTCGAGACAGTTAAATTTTAAAATTTAAACAGCGTGACTTAATTGCCGATCTTTTTAAATATTTAAAATTTAACTGTTGAGAGTGCAGAAATATCATAATACACGAGATATAGTGGTGGAATCTGTTTCTCTGATATCTAAACAAGTTTGTCCTTCATCTTCAAAGATTTGCAGAAAGTTGTGTTCTTTATATTTTACGTCATCAGGCATGGTCGCCTTTTTCATGATTCCACTATAGGAAATTCAGAAGAAATAAAGAAAATTTGACGTCATAATTGAAATTTCGACCAATCATTTGCCGAGAACAAAGTTTTCTCTAGAGAGGAGACATATATTTGTTGATATGTTTTAGCCCGCATCTGTGTTCTTCGGTGCTCAATTTTGAAGAGCTAAATTATTGATATGATCCCGAGATGAAGAACAGCAAAAACGCGATGTTAACTTGTTTTTAGTGTTTGTCATTTGCATATATTGATTTCATGTCATGAATTACTACATCACATGTTTTTTTTATCAATTGTGCCATTTGTGTATTTACTTTTATGCATGAAGATTCTTGCGTTGTTTTCATATTAAAGAGAATAAACTATAGCTTTTTTGACATTTCTACGAGTTCAATATTTTCCAAATTGTACATTTTAGCTTAAATACTTCGAGCTGGAATCTTTTAATTTCGTACAATCGAAATCTGGTTTTACAATTCCGTTTCATTTCCGATACATAGATGATTAAATTCTAGGTCTGGTTTCATTACGAGTGAGACATTTAGATTCAACCACTGTATCAAGTGTATTACGATATTTCTCCAGTCGAGACAGTTAAATTTTAAAATTCAAAAAGCGTGACTTAATTGCCGATCTTTTTAAATATTTAAAATTTAACTGTTGAGAGTGCAGAAATATCATAATACACGAGATATAGTGGTGGAATCTGTTTCTCTGATATCTAAACAAGTTTGTCCTTCATCTTCAAAGATTTGCAGAAAGTTGTGTTCTTTATATTTTACGTCATCAGGCATGGTCGCCTTTTTCATGATTCCACTATAGGAAATTCAGAAGAAATAAAGAAAATTTGACGTCATAATTGAAATTTCGACCAATCATTTGCCGAGAAAACTTTAGAGAGGAGACATATTTTCCTCACACCGATCGATACATGTGAAAAAGCATGAAAATTAGAGTATTGGGTATCGCTTGATATCAACTCGAGTGGAGTTATTTGATTTCAATGTAATATTACACAAACCTTTGGCGAGTTTATTATTATTTTTGAAACTAAATAACAAGAGTTGACAAACGTCAAAAGTTGTTAAACTCTTATGGTAAAAAGAACATTTTAGTTAAATATTTTCGACTTCGGAAGTTTCACTTATAATATATGTAAGTCACGGTGTATCATATTATATCTATCTTCAAATGCCCAATTGTTGCTGGTCACTTATCCTACCTTTATCACAAGTATATTAACGTACCCGCAGACAAAGCGTCAAACAATATAGTTTGTGTTTGTAAATCACATTTTATAAACTACTTGGTAAAGGAACTAGGTTTTGACAATTCAATTTGAAACCCAACATATGCTCTCACGACATTTGTCAAAGAGGAAATTCTGAACAATTATAGATCTGTTTAATTTATGTTCCTACTTTAGGGTGGTGTGAATGAGATGCGGATGATAGAAAATTCAAAAGATCTGTTAGAATACATGCAATCAAAATCCATCTCTTCGTCCAAAAAATTGGCGAACGATACCAAACGAGTATTCAAACTCATAATGTGAAACAAAAACTGAAAATGTCATGGCAAAAAACAAAAATCGACCAAAAGACATACAACAGTATACAACACACGACACAATTCATGTAGTATAAATCATTTGACTTATCTACTCTTTACACTATCCTTCCTTCGACAGATAAGAATTGGTCCAACTTTGTTTTATTAACAGAATGGCCAACCAGGTACAAATACCTTGTTTCAGAAAGGAACAAATCATACTTTCCCAAAAAACTTATTTTTTAACAGTAAAGCGGCTTTCCTTTGGGAACCAACTTTGTCCCTCATGCCTGTCGGGTTGTTCCTTAAATCTTATGAGGCAGATATCATGCATGAGGGTGTGGATGGGGGTTTACAGAATAGAGAATATTGGGGAAAAATATAATGAATAGAGAAAACTGGACCAAATAAATAATGAATAGAGAATAATGAGGTGCTTAAATATAAAGCATAGTGACAAACGGGCAAAAAGTATAAAGAATAGAAAAAAAATGGCTTAAAAAAATAAAGAATACAGAGATGAAGGATCCCAATCCAAACCCTCATGCATATTATTGTTTAAAAAGAATGAAAAGGTTAGCTTTATCCTTTAATTTAACTTTCCGCTTTATAAATGATGTCCTTTAACTAAAAAATTAAAAATGCGGTGACTATGTTGATCGCATTTTTGCCAATGAACCCGACAAGTAATATACCACAGTTATGGCAACCTCAATGTTTACAGGCTAGTGATACATTAGTTGGACTACTTAGACCTATCGGCCACCGAGGCCCCTAAACCACGATGATCGGATTTTGTTTGAACGATATCAAAAATTTATATATCGACCAAAGATTTGATATGTTCCCCGGATCTGTTCAAGACAAATATATAAACATTTGTCGTAGAATAGGTATAATTTAATATTTGACAAACCATTTATTATAAATGGTAATGTCAAAAATTGAAAGAGGTACTTTCCATGGAAAATGATACTAAAAGATGGAGGATAAATTTGTCACTCAAATGGATAATCACCGCCCAGAATGTAGCTTCAAATTTGCAATACTGTATAAATTAAGTTGCATATCTTCGTTGTATATACAAGCATTGTGGAAAATTTGAATATTTCGGGTTGTTTTCTCTCGAATGGGTCGATTTTAAAAACTGGTATGTGCAATCGAGGTTGCTGATAGACACCAAATAAACTTTACTGTCTTGGAATTCTGTGAAATCAACTCAAATGTAAGTATCTCATGCATAATGCATTTCAAATGTAAATACAAAATTGGAACATTGGGTTAAAAAATTTAGCGAACAAGACTTTTTTTACCAAAATTCCACATTGATGACAAGACTCAGGCTAGCAGTTATTTGTTTTTGTTTTTTGTTTTTTTGTTGTTTTTTTATCTATCTTGCTCTATGTGCAAGTATTGAATAACAGATTTTTCCTTATACAACGAACAACGGGGATATTCTGAAGAACTTCAGGGCTGATTGCAGATATTCCATATTATCTGTCAAATTCTTAGAGGACTGGACCATGCTCGCGATATTGACAATTGTATTGAACTCTCATATATGAGGGTCTAGATGGGGTTTACGTAATAGAGAAAAATGGCCAAACAAGTAAATGAATAGAGAAAAATAAGCAAAAAAATAAAGAATAGGGAATAATTGGCACGGTACAAAATTATAAAAAAATAACTGGAAAATAAAAGAATGGGGTACTATAATACTGAATACTGAAATGGAGGATGTACAGAATAAAGATATCATATAATTAAAAACCAATTGTTCAGAGAACAATTGAAGGTCTTTCCATCAAAACAATGTATTTTGATATGAAAAGTTGTGAAACTAAGTTTAAAATGTCATTTCAATCGTCAAATGATAGCTCCTAGTGAGCTGATTCCAAAAATATATTGTTTCCATACATTTTTTTTAAATAAGGGAGATAATTTGTTACTTCCGGTTTGAAAAATTTTACTTCCGATTATATTTGAATATTTACTTGACACTGATTTCAAAAATATCTGGTTCAATATACTTTTATATTAATAAAGTACAAAAAAATAGCTATTTCCGGTTTACAAAAGATCACTTCCGGTTGTTTTTTACAAGGTTAAATGGTTTGATACCTTTTTCTAAAAGTTGTATATCTTTATCATGTATACATATAGAATAAAAGCAAAGGTCAAAATCTAGAACGTCAAATTAAGCTATGACCTTGAGATCAATTTCAAGGTCATAAACCAAGGACCTCAAATCAAAAGACCATAGGTCTTTATTATATTTAGTTAATGAGTTATATCACCAAACGCGTATTTTTAAATACAAGAGGGGAGAAAACTCCCTTTTACATTCAACGTACGCTTGCAATCAAAATTTACATCTTACGACATGTCGCAACTAACAATTTAGTAAAAATAATTTGTTGATATCTTATACAGTCTTTGGATATAAGTGAAAATAAGCCAAATTCAAAAATTAGAATATGACCTTGACCTTTGACCTTGACCTAATTTTAATTTTTTGGGACCAAGGACCTCAAATCAAAAGATCCTAGGTCTCTATCACTTATGATTTATAAGATAGAAATTCATATCACTTATATCAGATACATAAGGGGAAATAACTCTCATATGGAGCGGTCATATCGCTTCGGTCAAAATAGGACAAATCATGCGAAGGATATAACGAGCAATTTTGTAAAATAAATTTGTCATAATCTTTTACGGTTGCGAAGGAGATGCGCTAACAAGGAAAACAGTGTTTGAGGAGATAACTCCTACAAAGAAAAGTATTCGTTTACGCAGGGTAAATTTCAAAAGCGCATAAACTGTTCGATATCATATACCAAATATCTAAGCGACATATTGCGAAACAAATGTTTATCGCAAGAACAAAATTAGGCGGAAGAAGAAAAAAAAATAATCAGAAGAAAAACAATAGGTCTTTCCACAGAAAAGTGGAAAGACCTAATTACAGACAATTTAAAAGTAAATTAATTTTCATGAGAATTGTACACAATAAGCGCTATTTTTAAAGATAAAGAAAAATGGCCCCAAAAATTATAGATTACATAAATGAAGGACCTCCATCCAGATCCTCATATATTGTTCAGGATCTCCTGTATTTGGCGATCGTAATACTGGTATACCAGTATTGTCTACAATATTGTTTACAATACTGGAATACAATTTTGTTCTCGTATTGTAAAATATCTTTTAAAAAAGACTACAATACTGGTATTGTCTACAATATTGTTTATAATACTGGAATACAATTTTGTTCTCGTATTGTAAAATATCTTTTAAAAAAGACTACAATACTGGTATTGTCTACAATATTGTTTACAATACTGGAATACAATGTCAATAAGGTATCTTCTTGATCTGGGCAATATGACATGTATGAATTGTTAAGCTTCTTTTTTTACAGAATGTTTTAGATATATTTGTAGTTTCCTAGTTTTATTGCTAAATATATAAATTTTATTTAGATACACATTGACTCATTTTCAGGGGATAAACAATTAAATTTCTACCTTTTATCCAATTATTTATATAGGCAGAATATAAGTTGCGCACATTTCGGGATACTTTAATTATTTCCTAGGTTTGTTTGAAACACTCAATAGTTTGAAAAAAAAATGCATTTGATATCAGTGTAATGTATGAGTGAACTGTAAAAATTAATTACTTCCCATTCATATTGCTAAATAAACATAAATACCCTAAGGGGACATGTCACCCACTGTTATAGAATAAAATGTCATGTAAACAAAACTGTATTATAATCTGAACACATACTTTATTAATTACTGATGTACGTGTTAGTATACTGAAATTGTAAAGACTTTTTAGCAATGAAAATAAAATTAAATAGTCGTTTTCATTACAATTAACTCAATAAATTATATGCTATCACTTTTGGAAAGAAGGAACAACCAGATAATTCTGACAAAAATAAATAGTCCATTCTAACTGTTAGAAAAGTATGGTCTTCTTAAGACAAAGACCGATGGAGATTTGAGACTGTCTGTTATGACAATTGCTCTATCATCATTTAAGCATATAATTTGATCACTATTTTCAATTCAGTTAGTACTATACAATATTATTCATTATTATCATCCGATAAGGTAATCTGGTTAAATCATCATGTCATATCATTCGATAAGGTAATCTGGTTAAATTGTCATGTCATATCATTCGATAGGGTAACCTGGTTAAATTGTTATGTCATCTCATTCGATAAGGTAACATGGTTAAATTGTCATGTCATCTCATTCGATAAGGTAACCTGGTTAAGTTGTCATGTCATCTCATTCGATAAGGTAATCTGGTCAAATTGTCATGTCATCTCATTCGATAAGGTAACATGGTTAAATTGTCATGTCATCTCATTCGATAAGGTAACCTGGTTAAGTTGTCATGTCATCTCATTCGATAAGGTAATCTGGTTAAATCATCATGTCATATCATTCGATAAGGTAATCTGGTTAAATTGTCATGTCATATCATTCGATAATGTAATCTGGTTAAATTGTCATGTCATCTCATTCGATAAGGTAATCTGGTTAAATTGTCATGTCATATCATTGAAGGTAATCTGGTTCAATTGTCATATCATATCATTCGATAAGGTAACCTGGTTAAATTGTCATGTCATCTCATATTACTTTCATTATGTTCTAGATCTGCCACCTTAAATTTTGAAAAAAAAATCAACTAAATGTTGGTTTTTTTAACGTCAATACCGGAACAATACTGGTAAACAATTGTATTCCAGTATTGTACACAATAAGGTATTTTCTTGATCTGGACAATATGACATGTATGAATTGTTAAACTTCTTTTTTTCACAGAATATTTTAGATATATTTGTAGTTTCCTAGTTTTATTGCTAAATATATAAATTTTATACAGATAAACATTGACTTATTTTCAGGGGATAATCAATGCAATTTCTACGTTTTATCCAATAATTTTACATAGGCAGAATATAATACAAGTTCTGCACATTTCGGGATACTTTTATTATTTCCTAGCTATAGGTTTGTTTGAAACACTCAATAGTTTGAAAAAATGCATTTGATGTTAGTGTAATGTATGAGTGAATTGCAAAACATAATTACTTTCCAATTATATTGCTGAATAAACATAAACACCCTAAGGGGACATGTCACCCACTTTTATAAAATAAAAAGGATAATAATTGTCATGTAAATAAAACTGTATTATAATCTGAACACTTACTTTATTAATTACTGATGTACGTGTTAGTATACTGAAATTGTAAAGACTTTTTAGCAATGAAAATAGAAATAAATAGTCGTTTTCATTACAATTAACTCAATAAATTATATGCTTATGACTCTTGGAAAGAAGGAACAACCAGATATTACTGACAAAAATAAAAAGACCATTCTAACTGTTAGAAAAGTATGGTCTTCTTAAGACAAAGACCATTTGAGATTTGAGACTGTATTTTATGACAATTGCTCTATCATCATTTAAGCATATAATTTGATCACTATTTTCAATACAGTTAGTACTGTACAATATTATTTATTATTATCATGATTGTTAGTGCTTGAAACACTTCATGTCATATCATTCCATAAGGTAATCTGGTTAAGGTGGTATGGGAGTCTAAAATAAAAATGATAGAATTTGTTCATACTTTGCCAAAACGTTGTATCTATTGATACATGTTGAAAAATATAATAAAAATGATAGGTCACCTCGCATTTTCTCAAGCTACAGGACGGGACAAAATGACACATTTTGTATGGATTATACAGGAAAAAACACCATTTTGTGATTAGAAACTAAACAAAATGATAGAATTGTTAAATACTTCAGGAAAAGATAGCTTTCAGACACTGCTTTGAGAATATCAAACGAAAAGATAGGGTCACCGTACGTTTTTTCCGGCTAAAATACAAAATAGGAAAATTCCATACAGAATCCTTCAGAAAATGCACTTTTTTAGAGTTACATCCCCTTAAAATGCCAATTAAAAAAAAAATAAAAACAACCAAAAATAATTAATATTTGCAAAAATATCAATATTTAGAAGTTATATTCTTATAAATTGGTACTTTTAAATGAAAATGTACATTAAACATCTGCATTCCTGCATCAAATTTTTCTAACTTGATGGAAAATCTGGACCTTTTATTCTCTGTTTTTTACAATCCAAGATGGAGGAAGACACCCATACCACCTTAAATTGTCATGTCATATCATTCCATAAGGTAATCTGGTTAAATTGTCATGTCATATCATTCGATAAGGTAATCTGGTTAAATTGTCATGTCATATCATTCGATAAGGTAATCTGGTTAAATTGTCATGTCATATCATTCGATAAGGTAACCTGGTTAAATTGTCATGTCATATAATTCGATAAGGTAATCTGTGTAAATTATCATGTCATATCATTCGATAAGATAATCTGGTTAAAATGTCATTTCATATCATTCGATAAGGTAACCTGGTTAACATGTCATGTCATATCATTCGATTAGGTTTAAGTCTGAGCGTCACTGATGAGTCTTATGTAAACGAAACGCGCGTCTGGCGTATTAATTTATAATCCTGGTACCTTTGATAACGTTTCTCAACCCTCTGTCTACACGTTTAGCCATGTAGATTAAACAAACATACAGAAATACGCACTGTAAAGCTCAGTTCAAATGAAATCCGAGTCCGATGTCAGAATAGGTAACAAAAGAATCTAAGCAAAATAGCAATGATACATCAATTAAAAAAGGACTTCTAGCAGTTACTGACATGTCAGCTCTATGTTTCAATCAAACTGATTGAACGATTATGTTTTCATCATATGAAAATCAAGCACAATCCCTCCCGTTAGGCGTTTAGTATCATACCATGATACAATATATAAGAAGAACATAACCAGTATTACTGCAACAACTGGTTTTAGAACAAATATGTTCCTTTGAATACAATACAGCAAGAAATTTGGAGCTAGTAGATCTATCCATATATTTGCAATAATGTATCCCAACATAAGAACACTGCATTATAAATACCCTATTGAGAAAGATATGTTCAATGTTGTCTTCTAAAGAAAGCTTTACAAAAATACTGTGCTCTAGGGTTAGTTGGCATCAGTAAACATGGACCAAAGATCATTCAATGGAAGTACAATTTAAAAATATGTTTAGATTCAATCGACGATTATGAAAGACAATGAGTTAAAACAAAACGAATAGCAACATGAAAACATAACTAATCCTTCAGATAAAGGCAATAGTTGTGTACCGCTGTTTAAAAGTCATAACCCGATTGAAAGGAAACACATCCGTGTTACAAATTGAAACTGAAGGAAACACATCAAATTTTAGAGGAAAACAACGAAACTACCAAAACGCTTAAATGCAACAACAAAAAACCGCCAACATACATAACGAACTATTTGATAACTACTGCCATGTTCCTGACTTGGTACAGGACATTTAGATAAAACAAAATGGAAGGTTGAACTGGTTTTATGGCTAGTCAAATCTCCATTTGTCATTCCGGGAGTCAGGATGGCTAGTTATCACATACAAAAATTATCTGACCTCATAAACCAAATGCAATAACTTGTTTCCCAATCCACAAATGTGATATCTGTTTACGAGTAGTTTTCATACCTCGGACGGACCTGTTCAACAAAAATCTTTTGTCCGCATCAATCTAAACTGACATTATTTTCTCTTTCTTTCTGCAAATCTATATAGCTGCACAGTACTTCAGTTATAATTTTAGATAAAGAGGGACTGTAATATACAAGTTACAGCAATATTGGAAAAAAAAATTTGTTCGCATCAATTTATAGTGCCAGCATGCAGGGGCGGATCCAGCCATTTTAAAAAGGGGGGTTCCAACTATATGTATGCTCCCATTCAAATGCATTGATCGTCCAAAAAAAGAGGGGTTCGAACCCCTGGAACCCCTCTCCATGGATCCGCCAATGAGCGTGTCCTCTTTTTATTCAAAATATTGAATCATAAACAAATATAAGTAGTTTTCATACATCAGACTGAGTCGTGTAATAAAATCTTTTGACCGCATCAACCAAAACTTACCATATTTGCTTTTTTTTTTTTAAATAAATCTATATAGCTGAACAGTAATTCAGTTATAATTTAGGTCAAGAGGGACTGTAGTATATAAATAACTGCAATATTGGAAATCAATTAAGAGTGCCAAAATATCGCATCAGAAACAAAAATCAGTAGTTTTCATACCTCAGACTGACTCATGTAACAAAATTATTTGTCTGCATCAATCAGAACTGACCATATTTGACAGCATCAACCCAAACTGACCATATTTGACCACATCAACCAAAACTGACCATATTTGCTCTTGTTTTTGTAACTCTTATAGTCGCATAGTAAATCTGTAATATTTTTATGTAAGGATGGATTGTATAATCATGATAATACAAATGATAAAAATATTCGAACACAATGCTACCTTATTTCGTTTGCATCAATTGAGAGTGCCAGCATGTCCTCTTTTTATTCAAAATCTTGCATCATAAACAAATATCAGTAGTTTTCACTCGTAAACAGATATCACATTTGTGGATTGGGAAACAAGTTATTACATTTGGTTTATGAGGTCAGATAATTTTGTTATGTGATAACGAGCCATCCTGACTCCCGGAATGCCAAACGTAAAACAATTCAAATAATAATCCCCCCCCCCCCATAATACTAACGGCCTAATTTATGTACAAAAAATGAAAGAAAAACAAATAATTTGTGTAACACATCAACAAAAGAAAATCACTAAATTACAGGCTCCTGACTTGGAACAGGCACATATATGCAGAATATGGCGGTGTTAAACATGTTCTCTTGCCCGGCGACTACAAATCTGTAATAAAACCGGCAAAATAGCAAAATCCGATATAATATTAATCGCTATTTTGCCGAGGCCTTTATATTTAGACAAAGAGTTCTTAAAACGTATAAATTAGTTCTAGCCGTAGAATTTATAAATCAATTTTAGCCGTAGAATTTATAAATCAATTTTAGCTGTAGAATTTATAAATCAATTAATTCTAGCCGTAGAATTTGTAATCAATTCTAACCGTAGAACTGTTCTAGAAGTAGAACTGACCAGATTTGGTCACTTCTAACTAGAACTGTCTAAAACTGTTCTAGGGTAGAACTGTCAGGATCAGTTCTATGCAGAACTGTCCAAATCAGTTCTAGATATAACTGACCAAATCAGTTCTAGGTTAGAACTGTTCTAGCTAGAACTGACTAAAAGGTGTCAGGCTGACAGTTCTACGTACTGTCCTAGAACAGTTCTCCTGACAGATTCTGACAGATTTAATAGAGGTTAGAAGAGATCTCCACTGTATGCGTATATGTAAAGTTTCGAAGTGAATTGGTATCACTTTATTCCTTTATCAAGCAGTTCCTAAAGTGTGATGTACAATCAAAAACGATGCTATGGTTGTTTTGTACTTTGTCTGAAGGTACAATAACATATTTTTATGAGTTGACACAAGTATTTAGCAACACTTGGGTCTTTGAACATAAATGAAACACGTGTTTTTAGACAAATGAGGTCTGTTGATCACGATTTATATCAACAGATTGAAATCACCTTCTTCTTACAAACTTCGGGATTTTCGAAATAACTACGTTTTTTCTACTTCATCAGTAGATTACCTCACCTAACTTTGGCGAGAAACATTTCTAAACTTTGGGTCCACAACATATGAGCAGGAGATTTGACTAGCCATAAAACCAGTTCAACTTACCATTTTGTTTTATCTAAATGTCCTGTACCAAGTCAGGAACATGGCAGTAGTTATCAAATAGTTCGTTATGTATGTTGGCGGTTTTTTGTTGTTGCACTTAAGCGTTTTGGTAGTTTCGTTGTTTTCCTCTAAAAGTTGATGTGTTTCCTTCAGTTTCAATTTGTAACACGGATGTGTTTCCTTTCAATCGGTTTATGACTTTTAAACAGCGGTTACAACTATTGCCTTTATTTGAAGGATTAGTTATGTTTTCCTGTTGCTATTCGTTTTGTTTTAACTCATTGTCTTCCATAATCGTCGATTGAATCTAAACATATTTTTAAATTGTACTTCCATTGAATGATCTTTGGTCCATGTTTACTGATGCCAACTAACCCTAGAGCACAGTATTTTTGTAAAGCTTTCTTTAGAAGACAACATTGAACATATCTTTCTCAATAGGGTATTTATAATGCAGTGTACTTATGTTGGGATACATTATTGCAAATTTATGGATAGATCTACTAGCTCCAAATTTCTTGCTGTATTCTATTCAAAGGAAAAAGTAAAAGCACAACAATACTGAACTTAGAGGAAGATCAATTGGGAAAGTCCATAATCACATGGCAAAATCAAATAACAAAACGCACCAAAACGAATGGACAAGAACTGTCATATTCCTGACTTGGTACAGGCATTTTCAAATGTAGAAAATGGTGGATTAAACCTGGTTCTATAGCGCTAACCCTCTCACTTTAATGACAGTCTCATCAATTTCCGATATTTTTACATTGATGCGTTAAATAAACAGACACAATAAATATAATATTTGTTCTAAAACCAGTTGTTGCAGTAATACTGGTTATGTTCTTCTCATATATTGTATCATGGTATGATACTAAACGCCTAACGGGAGGGATTGTGCTTGGTTTCCATATGATGAAAACATAATCGTTCAATCAGTTTTATTGAAACCTAGAGCTGACATGTCAGTAACTGCTTGAAGTGCTTTTTTAATTGATGTATCATTGCTATTTTGATTAGTTTCTTTTGTTACCTATTCTGACATCGGACTCAGATTTCATTTGAACTGAGCTTTACATTGCGTATTTCTGTGTGTTTGTTTAATCTACATGGCTAAACGTGTAGACAGAGGGTTGAGAAACGTTATCAAAGGTACCAGGATTATAAATTAATACGCCAGACGCGCGTTTCATCTACATAAGACTCGTCAGTGACGCTCAGACTAAAATAGTTATAACGCCAAACACGTACAAAGTTGAAGAGCATTGAGGACCCAAAATTCAAAAACGTTGTGCCAAATACGGCTAAGTTAATCTATTCCTGCGATAAGAAAATCCTTAGTTTTTTTTCGAAAAATTCAAATTTTGTAAACTGAAAATTTATAAAAATGACTGTTGAGATCTTGCAAAATATGTTAACCCACCGAATTTTGCATCTGGCCTTTGTTAGTCTTATTCAGTTTTATTGAAATTGTAGTTAATTTATATGTTTTGGAGTTTATCATGTTGTCCATTTATACTGAACTAGTACACATTCATGTTTAGGGGCAAGCTGCAGTCAACTTTCAGTTGCAGGAATTTCTCGATGTGTTGAAGACCTATTGGTGGCATTCGGCATTTGTGTGCTCTTTGGTCGGGTTGTTGTCTCTTTGACATACCCCATTACATTCTCAATGTTATCTATACAGTTTAACAGCTTTATACATAAACATGTTTAGCCTTTTTTTTATTTAAAGATTGACGAAATATACCTGAGGGACAGTCAAACTTATAAACGAAGAAAAAAAATGACAACGCCATGGCAAAAAATGAAAAAGACAAACAGACAAACAATAGTACACATGACACAGCATAGAAAACTTAAGAATAAGCAACACAAACCCCACCAAAAACTAGGGTAAGCAGATCCTGCACCACATGTGGCACCCATCGTGTTGCTTATGTGATAAAATTCTGGCGATAACCTAGCCATACTGCTTCTTTCCCTTTGAATTCCTGATCCAAACATGAACTTATAACCCCTACTGATCCTTTAATTAGTTATGCATATAATATAAAGAAGACGAAAATGAAAATGAAAGTGTCTGAAAAGTAATATACCGTCCGCACTAGTAAACGTAAAGCAAGGGGGGATAACTGTCCTTAAAGATTACACAAACTTAATAAACATTCGAATAAGTCGTGGCAAGAATTAGGGCCAGTACACTAATAGAAAGTTGACCATTTTTCATGGCAATGGATTTGTTTGTACATGTGATCATGGATAGATCAAATTATTGGACACAAATGATTATAAAAACATACAAAAAACAACATACAATATTGGTATACATGTATAAACAAAAACATACAATCAAGAATACACACACTTACAAAAAAAATCATGAAAGTTCTTATGACCAATGTACCTTGATATTAAGGTAAAATTCAGATCAAACCTGACGACTATGTACAATGTACATTGTACAATTATACTGTACACAAAAAAGTAAGTATCATTAAATGTACATGAAAAACAGAATGTATCATAAAAACAAACTAGAAACAAGGTCAAGGTCAGATCAATCTTGTCAGACGAATATGCATATTTTACAGATATTCTGTTCACCTGATAAACTTGGTCAATTGTTGACGGTATCTAAGATAGGGGACTACTCGCGTTACCTTGACATTGAATAGGAAGCAATGAATTAAGGTCACGGTCATATTTTTCTCTTTGACGAAGATTTAAACTTTGGAAGTATTCTGTATATAAAATGTATGTGTCCTATCATAAAAACAAATGAACGAGAGTAAAAAGCTGATGATAAAATCAGCGCCTGAACAAGTAAAGTGGGATAAAACACAATGGAGTATGATAAATAGAATTGTAAGAAAACAAGTCATTTATATACAAGATAAATGTATCAAGGATCTTCTGAAATACAAATTTTGCAACTAGTACCTTGTACAAATGTATAAAGGTTATCTTTTGAAAATTGTTTTTTGGAATTGCGCCACAAAACGTTAAAAATTGACATCGTATACTAAGTTTAGAGCCTGTTTCGGTCCATTCCTTTACACAACTCCGGATTTTAATTACTTATCTGCTGTGCAAAGTTACATTTCAGTGAATGTTAAAGATAAATAAATACAAAAAAAAACCACAGTTTACTTGACGTAACGAAAAGGTTTTTTGTGGTAAATATTTTGTATACATTCGTATATTTTAAAACATGACAACCCACACAAATCTCACTGTAGCAGGTTAATCGGTGTTTTATATATATGTTATGATTTGCTTGGGTGGTTTTTAAAAAAATCTGTAGAATAAAGTAAATGTTACGTCCTGTTAAAGTCATACATGTACATAATATCATTGATGAGAAATATGAAATGAATTTGATTTATTTAAAGGTTAGTGATTTTTATTATCAATTTTATATTTTATGTCAAAAAATGCGAAAAAGATTAAATGATGGTCTATGGACAATTAAACGGCTGTGTACATTGTAAAATTGAACTGTTACATGTAAGACAGGTTATACGGTATATATTGTTTTTTTATGAATATGTATGAACACCTTGAGGTCAGCCCAATAAGTAAGACCATCCCCCAAAAAGAAAGGATATTGAGTGAAAATGGAAAAACAGCATTTAAGTCAACAATACGAAAAGGGTTAAATGATGGTCTTTAGCCAACTAAACGAAGGCATAAATTACTTTAATTTTGGACTAGTACATGTAACAACAGTTATACGGTATACATTTGTGTTTGATGAATAATTTTGAACACCTTGCAGTAAATCCCAAAATGAGAAAGGATGTGAAGATAAACAAAAAAAAATAATATCATCAACGTCATATGCATGCTAAATTAACTTTGGGAAACTGTGTGACATAAGCGTTTAAAATGCCTTATGTGTTCAAGAACAGGAAGAGGATTAAGTAAGCGCTTAAATCATACCAGCTATTGTTACATATATTATACCAGTTAAAAAATGAGACAAATATAAACAAGATCTCCCAAGTAAAAAAATAAGGGGGAAAATTGCTGTGTTTAAGAACTATGTACATGTAAAACACACACCATTATATACATGTACATACATGTAGGACAGCATTTGCTTTAAGAAGCTATCTTGTATTCTGGTCAATACGTCCGTCTGTTAATTTTCGTTGGTTTTTCCCGTATCACGTTAAATATAAAAAAGAAGATGTGGTATGATTGCCAATGAGACAACTATCCACAAAATACCAAAATGACACAGACATTAACAACTATAGGTCACCGTACGGCCTTCAACAATGAACAAAGCCTATACCACATAGTCAGCTATAAAGGCCCCGATAAGACAATGTAAAACAATTCAAACGAGAAAACTAACGGCCTTATTTATGTAAAAAAAAATGAACGAAAATCAAATATGTAACACATAAACAAACGACAACCACTGAATTACAGGCTCCTGACTTGGGACAGGAACATATATAAATAATATGGCGGGGTTAAACATGTTAGCGGGATCCCAACCCTCCCTCTAACCTGAGACAGTGGTATACATGTAACAGTACAACATAAGAACTATAAAAATCAGTTGAAAAAGGCTTAACTCATCAAGTTCATTCGATAGAAATTACGACGTAATGGTAAAATTAACTTGAGTAAAACCCATATCGCATAATCAGCGAAGTTCATTTTCTTTTCCAGAAGGTAAAATACTTTTATATACGTATTTGTTATAAATTGCAACTTTATATATCTTCACGTATAAATATATTAATCGAGGTTTTTAAAGGTGTTACAGTAATGTTTTCTCAAGCTCATTTGTATGCATATATACCTTTACGATTTCCAACAAAGATTTTAATATGTAACATTGATGTGATAATGTCACTTGACATTTAAAGGTTCTAGTTAGTGTAAATTTACTGTTCATATGAAATTAGTCCAAAATATTTTAATTCGTGTTACGGTTATATTATACGAAAGGATGTTTTATAATTTTATACTAATATAATGTGCATGTTGGGAATTTTGTCAAATTATTCATTAAATTTGTAGCTTGACTAAGAGAATACAATCTCGTAGATAATATAAATATTTAAAAAATCGTTCAAATTTGCTGTTGCTACTTTATGGAACAGCCTTACAAACCATTTCAGGACTGAAATAGTTTTTCATCATTTTAAAAGTAATTTTTAGTCCTATAACGGACTGGAATGTCGCTGTCGCTGTTCTGCTTGCAGATCATTCTTGAGCTGCTTTTATTTTATGTTGCTTTTGGTTGCTTTGGTCTAGCATGTTTTACTTTAATCTAAAATTGTTGCATATTTGTATTGCATGTTATGTATATGAGTTTCAACTTTGTATTACAGGTTGTTTTGAATGTCAAATTGGATTGTTTTTATGTTGTTTTATATATGTTTTTATATTGATCTATATTCGGTCAAAAGCTCCTTAGAGCTTGTGTTGTATATTTGTATAGTATGCCGAATCAAAATAAAGTTTTCTGATCTTATCTTATCTTATCTTATATACACCCGTTCATCAATGAATTATGTTTTGAGGTACTGTTGATCAATCAAACTGTGCATGTATTGGTTGATTTTACGTCCACTGGGAAATATTATAAATTCACAATAAATAATAGGTAAACTCTTCTTCACTTTTTGTGAGACAGGAATATGCTTTACCGACTTTAATTAAATGTTAACACACGGAAGAGTATTAGATTAGTATGTTTGTATATATTTTGGCGACAGTTCAAGCAGTTTTTATTTTGTTGTTGAATTTTGAAATTCATAGCTCATTGGTATTCTGTACTGATCGCCCATTTTTTTTTTTTTTTTGGAATAATTTTTTACCCTTTGACGTATTGAGTAATAACCTAGACTTATGTTGGTGCCTAGAGATATGGAGATAATTGCAGGTACATTTGTCCATACTTATGTCTCATGACTTAGTAAACAGATCAAATTATTATATCATTTTTTGTTATCAATATTTGTCATGAACATTTATAAGAATGAGGCAGTGAAAAAGTTACAGTGCGTATTGCTGTGTGCCTTTTTCACATTGACTAAAAGTAAAGGGGGCGGTTTGAGATCTTACAAAACATGGTTAACCCCGCCGCACGTTTTGCACCTGTCCAAAGTCAGTAACCTTTGGCATTTGTTGCATGGTCTTTTGTGTCTTTCTTAATTTATTCATTTACTAGAATACAACCGCGAAATCGCGGGCATATACAGCTGGTAAACAGTTGTAGGATGAATTTTTGTAATAGATATTATGTCTGGAGAATTTTATATAAGTTATCAAAAGCCCTCTCCCTTTTTTCCAAAGACCGTTATTTGTTTCCTTCAGTCTGTTAAATTCAATTATTTTCGTTTTTCTGGCCTTATTCCACAATTATTCTTCCCCTTTGGTACAGTGCATTTTTTGGTAAAAGTCAAATTAAATTAAAAATTTGCACCGCTTCAAACATGAAATAAATGAAACTGGTTGTAGACCATTATTATTCTAATAAAACATACATCTAGGGCAATCCATCCGTGCTTTTTCTTTTGAGAGCCCTATTAACATGCCAATGGTAGGATTTGAATCTTGTATAAATGCAATCTAATCAAAATATAATCTCTGATTACGTTATACTGGTAGTTACATATGAGTATAACGTAATCAGAGATCAATATTTTAATTAGATTGTTATAAATGACTAAGGTGATCGGAGGGGCCCTGATCCGGAATCCTGGGCTTAAAAACTTTAAATTTCGAGGTGCGTATTTTAACGAAATTCATATCCCGACATCCCAAAATTTGAAAAAAATATTCCCGGATCCCGTAAGGATCAATCCCGAAATCCCGAGCTTAAAAACACCCGATCCCGACGTCCCGAAAAAGTCCTACCTCCCTCTAATCTTTATCCTACATTCATTTTGGCCAAATCACTACTTTTACTTTCAACAATAAGTGTTTATGCCCCATTTATGGGCATAATGTTTTCTAGTCTGTGCGTCCGTTCGTTCGTTTGTCCGTCCGTCTGTCCCACTTCAGGTTAAAGTTTTTGTCGAGGTAGTTTTTGATGAAGTTGAAGTCCAAACAACTCGAAACTTAATTAGTAAATATGTTTCATATGATATGATTTTTCTAATTTTAATGCCAAATTAGAGATTTTACCCCATTTCACGGTCCACTGAACATAGAAAATGATAGTGCCGTTGTGGCATCCGTATACTATGAAAATCCGCATTCTTGTTTCCACATGTTTTACTTATTTCAATATATATGCAACTGGTATGACCCCTTAGATAGTAAATATTTCAAAGAAAACAGTAGACAAAATACAAACAGTCTCTATATATTATAGTGATATAGTCGTAGTTTACATGACGTGGATAAACGCGAAAAATAATTGTCTCTAAGGAGATATAATAGTTGTGGTTCTTGCGATCTAAAAACCATGATATGGAGAACGCTCTGATTGGCTTATTTATTTTTCATTTTTGTAATCTGTCATACGATTGGTTATTCTTGTTGGCTTGTTTAAAACCGGAGGTCTTATCTATGACTAAAATTCAGTCTGATGACGGAAACAATATCCGGACACCTATTTTATCGTTTTTCTCCCAAATTAACTCAATCTGAATAATCATAAGAATGGATGACAAATGCGACTATGCATGTTACTGTTAGAACACAGAGATATGATGATTAATTTATTGTGGAAGGAAGAGAAGCGACACACAAAATAAGGTCTTCTCGTTTAATAGTATAGATATGTTTCGAAGTTTAGTGAGACGTCCATTTTCACTGAACAAGTATATATTTTTAATAGAGCCCACCTCCACGTGCAGGATTTCTCGCTGTGGGGAACACCGATTAGTAGACTTCGGCTGTATTCTGCCCTTTGGTCGGGTTGTTCTATCTTTCACTCGTTCTCCGTTTCCATTCTCAATTTGATTGATAATTAAACCAAATGCCCTCTAATTGTATGATGAAAATATCTACATGTTGATGTAATTACTATTCTAACTTACACATACTTTTAAACTATAGAGAAATATATAAAAGTACATAATAGTCATGACTGTTACAATAACAAACTCCGCATGCGACTATAAGTCGTGTGATACGGCAAACATTATACATGGAGTTATTTTATGACAAAATGAAAATACATAATTGTTTTATCTAACTAGCAATCATTATGATAACCCGTTCTGGATACAGAAATTTTGAAAACTTGGGACTGGGAACCACAAAGAAGTGACCGTTTGGAATAAGACATGTAAATTGTATATGCATTAACTATATCTGCAGCCCAATAAGGGGGTCCTTGTTCCATACCCCTCTAAATCCGTCTCTTATTATCAAAACCACGCCAAAAGGATGACGTTATTCTAATGATAAAATGTGTTCGGTTGATAACATGGAGTGGAAGCATGTTAGGGGAGTTCTGGTAAATGTTTTACTGCTAACTAACTTGTTTTAACTATTGGTTAGGATAATAAAGAAGCCGACTAGATTAAATTTGTAGACTATGTGATGCAATTTTATAGATATCAGAAGAGGTGATATGAGTGACAAAATTATACAACTCTCCATCCAAGTCACAATTTGTAAAAGTAAACCATTATAGGTCAAAGTACGGTCTTCAAA
Source organism: Mytilus edulis (assembly GCF_963676685.1). NCBI lineage: Eukaryota > Metazoa > Mollusca > Bivalvia > Mytilida > Mytilidae > Mytilus > Mytilus edulis. The sequence continues at coordinate 855,207 of NC_092349.1, forward strand.
ACGGAGCTTTGGCGTATGCTTTTATTTTGAGTTGTTGACTTCTTTGCTTTCCTTTTACAAAATTATTATTCGGGTAGGAACAAAAAAATAAAACGAACTTAATTGAAGCATTTTAAAATTTTAAGAAGTCTGTGTGGGATGTTTGAATGTTGCCATTTTATGCATTTTGAATTGTTCACTTCATAGCTTGAATTTCAGGTTTGAACAGATCTTTATCGAGTGGGAAGAATAAATTAAAAGAATTTAAAGCTAAATTAAATGTTCAAATTTTAAATATTCTACGTGGGACATTTAAGATCGGATACATATTTTAGCGTTATGTCCATTTCAAGAGCAATATGATCATTTCACAATTCGTTTTAAAATAGTTACATTGAATGAATACCCAAATTAGAGCACCAATTTTCATTAAAATATCAAGAATCATCTTTTAACTTCAGGTTTAACGAAAGGCTTTAAACATGTCACTGTTATGAATTTTAATGTCATTTTCTCTTCATCACCACAATCCACTATCCTTGTTAGATATATTTACAGATTCCTTTGTTACATTTTATGTAGTTTAAAGTAAAAACGAAGTATATATCCGTGTTACACCCATAAATAAATTCAGTCATTATATTGTTTACTGCTTATTTTAAATATATTTGATTCATTCTTGTTGTGTTGATTTATTTAAAGTTTTAATAGTAACAATGTTACAAATCTCCCCTTGTAACATGTGTAATAAGACTCCTTGTTTACAGACACATAATTTTCACATGTTTTTTTTACTTAAGTGTTTTCTTATGTTTACAATATTTATATACTCTGACTTCCTGATTTGTATACCCCTCTGATTTACACTTTGTACTGTATACAGTTTGCGTTCAAATATTTTTTATCATACAGATTAATATGTTTGATACTTTGAAAGGTTTATTATCTTTAAACATGTTTAATTAATGTCATTAAAAAGATAATACACCATACTATTTTGTTGTAAATTTCAAATGTGAGTGAACCTAGCTCGCATTTATGAAATTAGATTGTCTGGCGCTTACTATTTTGAACTAGTACTTTATATCTTTATGTCACGATTCTATCAGTCAAGTTCTATAACTGTGTCAGATTTTATCAATATTTGTCTTGCTGTTTAGGAAGATTTTCGCTAAGGAGACACAGACAGACAGACAGACAGATGTTTTAAAGATAAAACAAGTACTAATTGTTGAAACGATTATGGTGATATGATTTACGTTTGAACTTCCAGTGGCAAATATCACATGCATATTATGATGACTACAGTCATAGGACAATAGTGAGTTCCCACTCCTAAAATGTCCTTTCATTTCAACTAAAATCTAAATTTTCCCCAAGTACCATTAGATGTAGAAATGTTTAAAGTTTTATTGTATATTTGGCCTTGATATTGTGTATGCTTATTTTAATTATCTGACAAGGTGAACACAAAGAAAGGTATTTGTTGAAAAATTTGCTGTGTATTGTAACCAAATCAAAATCGTAAAAAATTTCCATTTGTGTTCAACCCATTAAATACTGAAAACAAACCTCATAAATATTATGGCCAAATAAACAATAAAACTCCAGACTTTTCTTCATCTCATGGCTTCTATTTAATAAAAATCGCTTATTTAGTTTATTTGGTAATTATTTTTATTGAAAAATATCGATTGTAGTTGAAATGAAATGGGAACTCACTTTTGTCATATGACTGTAGTTAATGTAACATGATAATATAAACGTTTCTCCTTACGAGATCGCCCTAAACATACATGAAATATTTGCCACTGGACGTTTAGCAACCGACAATCAATCAACCTGTGCGAGAAGACAGGATTCACTGGATTTTTAAGTTCTCCCATGCAAATGATTTTTACAGTTCGCGTATCACCCTAATTAGAAGTCAATTTATTTGATCACATCCGTAGTGGAAGTAATAAGTTGTCTGTAAAAATTAACCGACCGTGCACGTAGGTGACACCCAGGGCCGGGTAGTTAAGGTCAAAACTATCCACATAGTAGATTAAAATAACAACGGAGTTTAATAGATATTAACCATTATTATTCCACTGCATGTTGAAATAGGAATTTTTCTTCAGTGAACAAATCTTCATATCTCCCTCAGGCACGGGAAAATAAATGATTAGTATCTATAACTGCGAAGTGTACAACTAATCATATTTCAATTTTTTAAAATAAATATTTAAAAGATGTTGAAAAGAAATATTCCATAAGTAAATATAATTATTTAGACAGTAATAGTCAAATAACGATAAGTTCAACACTTCCTTGTTTTACACTGACCAGGAACTGATAGATATACAATGGAAAGTAAGACATACATCAGTGAACTTTGATACGACGCAAATTATTTCTCAGCGGATTTCAACTACTGTTGTTAGAGAATAAGGAATAATTACTCAACTTTCTGAAGCTTCAAAGTTCAAACCCGTTTGAGTGAGGTTCGTATTGATTAATCTTCAGTTACATATTAAGGCAGCAACCATTTGATTTTCTGGGGGGGAGGGGGCTATGGGTTTTTTTTCTGGACAAGTCGAAAACAATTTTTTCTTTCAATTTTAGCATTACATATAGTGGCAGCTGAGGGTAATACAAACAATTTTTTTTTTCTCAGAATCAAAAACAAATTATTTTTTTCTCCATAAAAAACCATAGCCCCCCCCCCCCCCCCCCCCCAGAAAATCAAATGGTTGCTGCCTAAGCATGCCTTTGTGTTGTTTGTTGTTTGTTGTGTGTTTTTATTTTGGACATGGTGTTATACGCATTTTTGTGACTTGTCGGTATTTTGCGACTTTTTAGAGACACTTGACTGTTGTTATGTTTTGAGTTTCAGTGAACATAAAATAATATGTATTTCTGGAGAATCAATTCTTCCATTAGGTGTTATTGGCTTTGAACTGGTTGTTAGTAACTGCGAGTACTCGTCTATGTGTATTTGTTAGATGCATTTCTGTTTCTATCATCTGATGACTTAAGCTTTTTTCAACTGTATACTTTATTTTTATGTTGTACTGTTACACCATTTTCCCAGGTTAGGACGAAGGTTTGGTGCCTATAAAATAGTTTTACCCCGCCAAGTTTTGCATGTGCTTGTCCAAAGCCAGGAGCCTATAATAGTTCAGTGGTTGTGGTTTGTTGCTACGTGGAATGGGTTTTGCTCATTGTTGAAGGTTATGAGGTGACATATAGTTGTTAATGTCTGTCTCATTTGGTCTATTGTGTAGAGTTGTCTAATTGGCAATCATACCACATCTTCTTATATATATATATATATAAAATTGAGAAAGGAAATGGGGAATGTGTCAAAGCGACACCAACCCGACCATAATGCAGACAACAGCCGAAGGCCACCAATGGGTCTTCAATGTAGCGAGAATTCCCGCACCCGTAGGTGTCCTTCGGCTGGCCCCTAAAATATGTAAACTAGTACAGTGATAATGGACGCCAAACTAAACTCCGAATTATACACAAGAAACTAAAATTAAAAATCATACAAGACTAACAAAGGCCAGAGGCTCCTGACTTGGGACAGGCGCAAAATTGCGGCGGGGTTAAACATGTTTATGAGATCTCAACCCTCCCCTTATACCTCTAACCAATGTAGAAAAGTAAACGCATAACAATATATATATTTAAACGTAAAAAATGCCATTTGTCATTTGCCATTCGCCATTATTTTTTAAATTATAATTTATAGAAAACGAATTGTTTTGTACCAAGGCTTTTACAGTATTTTAAACAGTCATTTAAAGATACGTGTGCATAAAGTGTACAACAAAACTCGTAAGGTGTCAAATACTTTAGGAAGAAAATGGATGCATGTCAAGTAATCGGTGCAATGTGGGTAGTGTTACGTGTTGCTAAACGTTGTGAAAACGTTAACCGTGCATACATTTTTGGAATTAAGCGATTCTGCACTTCATACAAAACGTACTTAGGTCAACGCTTTTACACCCAAATGAAGTTACAAAAAAGCATGAAATTGTTAAATAAAAATAGAAGTCAATTTCAAATTCATTGAACGTTCCATAGCCAGTGTTGTCACGAAATGTAGACATTCATTATTTTTTTTAATATTTACATTATGGTTGCACTATAGTTTTTGTTAACGTATAGAAAGTATATCAACAACTAGATGGTACAAAATAAATAGAATTTAAAATTGAAAATGTCTATGATTTGAATTTAAAAGAGGCGTTATTAGTGTTGTACATTCACCAAAGACTTATGAAGAACGTTTCATTATTATTTGTAAGCTCTTTATAATGCGATTGGGTATTCCTTTAAATACGGTTAGACTTCCTTACATACTATTTCATTACAATCGAAAATTCAGTTCACTATTTGTCATCTTTTAAATATTGTTGATATATAATAATTATGAGGGTCAAGATGGGGTCTTCCGTTTCTTTACTGTCTAATTTATTTGGACGTTTTTTCACGATTTTTTTTTATTTACGGTGGCACCCAACACATTGACTAAAACAAATTTGGCTCGTTTAATTTTTACAAAATTTTGACAAAATATTAACTTTGACCCTTTGACAAAAATGTAATCATTTAATAAAAATTGAACCAAACACAAATTTCATTGGATATATTATATAGAACTTTGTCAAACACTACTTTTGATTATAGAGAAGCATAATATTTATAAAACCAATAGACCGTAATTAAAACGTTCAGCTGGTGTTAGAGAGTTATCTCCCTGAAGTGATATGTACCACCTTAATTTGTCAATTATTCTCTATTCTTTTTATTATAGCACCACAAAATGAATTCTCGATGCTGGATTAATTTTTTGCCTATTTGTCAATATTCTTTATTATTTCTGTCCTTAATACTGCACATTTGACAATTATTCGCTACTCTGTAAACCCCACTCAGACCCTCGTGTAAATGAAACGGTCTAAGTGATACATTCGTTAGATTATGATTTCGTTTTTGGAAATTCTATGCACGTAAAATGTAAGTAATTTATAATACTTTGGAAAATTTTACAATTAAAAGTAAATGTAAACTGTATCTACAATTTATACTTTGATGTAAAAAAAAAAAGGAACCAATAAATAATCGGCAATAAATAAAATCGAACGATATGTTATATCCGTAGATATTAGTTTTGTCTTAAATACAATTCTGTGAAACTAATTTCAAAAAAGTTTCACCATAGTGATAAAAATGCATTGTACAATGTACGCACAATTTCTACTTTGAGGGACAAATAGAAAATAACACTTGCCATTTGTTAAATCGAATGATTCACGTGTATATTTCAGAGAATATTCTAGATATTTGTAATGTTATACTTTTTGTCTCGGTCGATTCATATCTTTTAACTGTAAGTACTTTTTGTAATTCAACAAAAGGAAATATATACATGATAACTGGAAAAAAAAATCCTTTTAAGCGAAATCTGTAGTTAAATCTTAACAAAATTACCTTTCACAAATTTGCATTTTTGTACCTTGCAAGATCATTAAAATCATCTCCTGTTAGAAAACAAAATTCATAATCGAAATCATAAATCAAAAGTATGAATATTAAAAACCACATTTTATCCCAGTTGATGTTCTTTAAATAATTAATAACCCCGTCGCATCTGTATGTCCGAATACTGCAATGTAGTGGTTGTCGTTTGAAGCTGTGTTACACATTTGTTTTTCGTTTATTATTTTGTACATTATAGATTAGATCGTAAGTTTTTCTCGTTTTACATTCGTCATTTCAGGGCCTTTTTTTGCCCACTATGCTGTATGGGCTATGCTTGTTGATGAAGGCAGTACGGTGACCTATAGGTGTTAGTTGGTCTCTTGTGGAGAGTAGTCTCATTTGCAATCATACCACATCTTCTTTTTATGTATATATTAACCTGTTGTAGAAACATAATGCATTCATTTCGTTGTATTTCAGAAACTCCACTGAACACTCAGCATTGCACTATTTGACTAGTGTTCAGTTTTTTACATGACCAAAGCAAACCGATATTTAAAAAAAAAAAAATCATAATGATTTTTTTGGTTCTACTGACGTGCATTATTGGAATAAACTCTCGGGTAGATGCTGAAGACAACATAGATGGCAACAAGTTGGCTCAGGAACTTAGAAAGATAAAAGAAGACATTGGCGTCAATCATATGCAGGTAATTTATATAGGTGGCAATAAGTTGGCACAGGAACGTAGAAAGATTAAGGGGCACGAAAACTTAGAAAGATAAAGAAAGATATTTGCGCCAATTATATGCAGGTAATTTATATAGGTGGCAATAAGTTGGCTCATGAACTTCGAAAGACTAAGGAAGATATTGGCGTCAATCATATGCAGGTAATTTATATAGGTGGCAATAAGTTGGCACAGGAACTTAGAAAGATTAAGGAAGCTATTGGAGTCAATTATATGAAGGTAATTTATATAGGTGGCAGTAAGTTGGCACAGGAACTTAGAAAGATTAAGGAAGCTATTGGAGTAAATTATATGCAGGTAATTTATATAGGTGGCAATAAGTTGGCAAAGGAACTTAGAAAGATTAAGGAAGCTATTGGAGTCAATTATATGCAGGTAATTTATATAGGTGGCAATAAGTTGGCACAAGAACTTAGAAAAATGTTGGTGCTAATTGTATGCAGGTAATCTGCATAGGTGGCATGCACAAGGTTAGCACAGGATCTTAGAAAGATAAAGCAAATTATCTTTTTATGCAGGTAATATATATTTGCATAGTGACTATAGCATACAATTTTAAATATGTTTTCTTCCTGTTAAGTTAACGTAAAATAAATAAAAAAACTGTCAAAATGTAACACTCTAAAAGTCAATTCAGAAATAACAAATATATGTATATTAAATCTGTAACAAGATACTGTTTTTTTTTTGTAAAGTTGTTTTAATTTGCAAACTAAATATGCTGGTGTTAGTTTACGTTAAATTATCACAAGTTTGTGAAGTGTAGGAAAAGTTTAGTTTAAACATATTTATTTATAGTGGATTGGGAAACAAGTTTTGCAACTTATATTAATCCCTTTCCACTTTGCGAAAGTGAGGCCCACAGTTGTTAACACGAACTTATGTTTCAAATAAAAGTAAATACGATTGCACTTTATATAAAAAAAAATATGTTCGAAGCGCTTTTTTGTATTTACTTTTATCGGGATGACTGAAGAAAAAAGCTAACGAAAAGCAAAGTCGCGATATACATATGTATACAAATAGTTGTGTTCATGTCACATGATAATTTTGTCACGATTATCAAAGTATTATTTAAGCTGTATAAAAACCCAACAAATATATCTACATGTGTGGCTTATACTTTTGTCTACAAACTACCCATCAGTTACACCCGAATGAAAAAGGAATTAAAAAGGTATAATAAAGAATCACAATTTGATTGTTTTTATTTTTTATTTCAGGAACAGTTCAATAATTTCCCCTATGAGATTAAGTCGGATACAGGGAACCAGTTGTTAGAAAGGGTAAGATTCGTTTTTTGTTTGTTTAATGTCCAGTGGCAAACATTTCACTCAATTTTAGGAATCGAAAATCAATACTTTAACAATAAGTAAGTACTGCATTGTAGGTTGACCGAAATAAATAGACCGGCGCTGAAAAAAAATAGTCTTCTCGAAAGGGATAGAACATTTGTCTTGCAATTTTCCACCTTCTGCGCTATCACACCGTTGGTGTAATACATTGTAGTTATGATTTTTATTGGACATGACTACACATAAATATATACATCCGACACCGCCAAACAGAAATAGGCAATAATTTTAACAGCCTTACGAGAAACCCTTGAGGATCATATTCACATACCTAATAAACCTTCAAGGGGTAGGAATAATCAGATCATTTAACAAAGTTATGCAGTGCAGTACAAACACAATTAAAAACGACCATGGTAAACCATATTGGAAAACAATATTTATCTAGACGAGCAATATATATGCTTGTGTGATGTACAATACTTAAACTTGAGAATTCGTTTCTTATCAATCCATAGTGCATAATTTGTTAATACGAACTACCAATGATGCATGTGATTCAAAAAGTAATAAGAAAAAAATACCAACCGCCGACGAAAATTCAAATTGGAAAGTCTCTAGTCAAAATTAATGATAAAATCAAAATCCCAGGCGCATCAAATGAATGAATAACAACTGTCATTTTCCTGACTTGGTACTTGCATTTATTATGTAAAAAAATGTGGATTAAACCAGGTTTATAGCTAGATCACTAACTCTTGTTAAATACCAAAAAGGATACAGAATCCTGCTAAGAATTTAGCAGTTTAGTAATCAGTACGTAATCAATTGATTACTTAAAAGTTGTTTCCCACTCAAACTTGTCAATATAAACTGTATCCTATAAAAGAGGGACGAAAGATACCAAAAGGGACAGTCAAACTCATAAATCTAAAACAAACTGACAACGCCATGGCTACAAATGAAAAAGACAAACAAACAACAGCACACACGACACAACATAGAAAACTAAAGAATAAACAACACGAACCCCACCAAAAAACTAGGGGTGATCTCAGGTGCTCCGGAAGGGTAAGCAGATCCTGCTCCACATGCGGCACCCGTCGTGTTGCTTATGTGATAACAAATCCGGTAAATAGTCTAATTCGGTAGGTCACATTTATGAAAGGGAAGGGGATTGTAGTTACGACGTAAGGAACATATCCGATATCATTTGTGAAACGGTTATTCCATAACGGTCAACCAACTCGTGATGGCGTCCGTAAAATTTACGAAGGGATGATTTCAACTTCACCATTTGGAACTCTTGGTTTAATAGCTTACGTGTGAGCAACTCTCTATCAAGAAAATCATGATAGGAAATGCAAGCACGGGAATATCGTATCAATTGGGAGATATATACCCCGTATGCAGGTGCTGCTGGAATGTTGCTACTTAGAAATGGAAAGTTCACAATTGGAAAGCTGAAATCATCTTTTTTGTCGTAAAGTTTTGTTTTCAACCGACCCTCATTGTCAATTTCTAGATGTAAGTCAAGATATGAGGCCGACTTAACTGTATATGTAGTATCCTTTATCTCTAGCTCGATTGGATAGATGCGTTCCACATAGTCACCAAATTTTGAATTATTTAGTGAAAGAACATCATCTATATAGCGAAAAATAGAGTTAAAGGATATTGCTAACTTCTTATCTTTCTTCCCAAGAAGTTCCTGCATGAAGTCAGCCTCATAATAATAAAGAAACAAGTCGGCAAGTAGAGGGGCACAATTCGATCCCATTGGAATGCCGACAGTCTGTTGAAAAACACGTCCTCCGAACGTAACAAATATGTTGCCAATCAAGAAATCAAGCATCTTGATAATATCAGTTTCAGAGAATTTTTTTGTTTGAATCAAAGTGATCCTTTACAAAGTAGGATTTATCCCTCCCTAAGACAAGATACTTGTATCTACGTTGCATTTTTAATTCTTTTTGTTTCATTTACTATTTTTATACATGTAGATTCAACTAAGTTTAGACACGTCACTAAATGACTTGAATCGAGTCATAAACGATGTATATACCAAAATTGTAACTGTGCATTCAAGTAACCCAGATTCTACGTCAACAAGTTTTGATCGATGCTGCGATTTACAGGATAGTGCCTTGACCTACTTACCAGAGTTTCAATCAAAAGTAAGTTATTTTTCATAATCCGTTCCTTACAAAACCCCAGGAACCCTTGTACATGTATACACATTTTAAAACATAATTTTATGGTGACTCCCATTACTGTAGGAAGAAAATACCAACAGGTACTACGTATTATCAGAGCGCGATAAACTGATTTTTGAAACATTGATTTCAATCTGTTTCCTCGATTTTATTGATTAAATTGGACGATTTAGATTTTGAATTATTCTATAGACAACTCTCTATTGTAAAAAATCATATGCTAACCTCTAGATTTTTTTGGTTTTTGTCATTGAGTTGCTGCCTCATACTTGTATACTAAGAATTTAAATTGTATCATACTCACCTCTCGATAAATTCACACAGATTCAAAATGAAGTATTGTATCTATTCTTTTATTTTTACATCTAAACTCAAATGAACATTTTTATCAATGAAATTTAGTTCAGCACAAGAAAACCTATGCCTTATGGACGGCCTCAATCATATCAGACAAAGACAAAAAAGTTAAATAAATAAATTTATCATTGATACTAGACGAGCGTTTTATCTGCAACAGACTCACTAATGATGAAATGGAAATCAAAAAGTATAAAGGTCAAATAAATTACAAAGTTGAAGAGTAACAAATTTGTATAAAATATGTATATTATATTTTTTTTTATCAATTGGTTTTCTATTACCATTTTTAGGTTGACCTGAATAAAGCATGTGTTACGACATCACCTATAGCTGTAAACAATTTAAAATACCCGACAGAACAAATCGGTGCAACAATGAAAACCAACTATGAGTACAACAAAAACGTTTTATGGCAGCACTACAGCACAACAGAAGGCGTGTCTGTCATCTACCCAGCCACAAAGTGGCACAATTGTCAGAACTTTGATCCTAGATTTAAGTAAGACAAATTGTAGAAAATTAATGTTTATGTTTGCGTAAGCATATAGTTGTAGGTGCATTAATGTGTTTTCATTTGTAATATCAAAGTATTGTTAACATGTCAATATAAAAGAGGGACGAAAGATACCAAAGGGACAGTCAAACTCATAAATCTAAAACAAACTGACAACGCCATACGTCATTATAAAGTAGAACTAAAGAGAACCGAAAAATTCAAAAGGATATTATAACTCATAAGTTGAAAGCAAAGTGGTAATTCATGGCCAAAGAATACACATTGTCAACATAGAAAAATAAAGACTGAGCGACACAAACCATACAAAAAACCGAGGTGGTCTAATGTGGTCCGGAATGGTATGCCGTTTATTCTCCATATGTTGCACTCAAGACGAGATTTTACATAATCTTCCAAATCTGTCAATTTGTTTTATTCTAATAAAACCTTCCGTGCACATATATATATATATGTACTAACTTTGTCTGGAGACCACGGGATCGCATTAATTCAATATTTTATGCGCTTAATTTACACGCGGAACCGTCTTAAATTACTAGACGTCTATATATAATTATTTTATACACGCATGCATAGTTAAATTGACTGCCAAAGAGACACTCCTCCGGGTGCGGGAATTTCTCGCTACATTGAAGACCTGTTGGTGACCTTCTGTTGTTGTTTTTTTCTATGGTCGGGTTGTTGTCTCTTTGGCACATTCCCCATTTCCATTCTCAATTTTACTAATAATTAAAGAAACATTGATCATGCTTGAGCGGCATGATGAAGTTAACGAAAATAACATTATAAAGGTCGTATGCATCCAAAGATTACCCGGATTAACCTTCACTCGGAACATTCAAACACAACAACAACAAAAGGGTGCTCTATGGTCACAATAATAAACCATCAGCAGCGGTATCGACCCATAGAAGAAATACCACTATACCAAAGACAGTTTACTTATCTAATTCTTGTTGTACAGTTTAAATGTTTCTGTGTAATAAAAACCTTTTATTGTCATTTTCTGCTCGTCGTCGTGTACATTGTCATCTACCTTTAGTCGTTTTATTATCCCTCAGTTGTCTTTTTATGTTTCCACCCTAAGTGTGACTGGGAAAAAGTCACGTTGACCTTCTCCCAACCAGAAATAAAACCTCGTTATAATATGGCGTGTGTTTCGTAAGTACGCAGCCACGTCCAGTCAGAATGGAGACGTTAAATACAATGTAATTTTTAGTTTAGAGAGAGTGCTACGCGCTCTTTACGATAAGAACCCATGCATAACTTTTTGAGGGAACAAACCTATTATTAAGTGTACATTTCCTCTCTTTCTCAACATGCATGAAATGAAATGTCAAAAGATTTTAAGCAACCAAAAAAATCAAGGTTAGTTTTTCCAAATCAATAATTGTTCCTCTCTTTTTTCTCTTCCTTCGTTAGATCGTCATACGCAGCAGCTGCTTCGCCTACAGATAAAGATGTTGTTATAGTGATTGATACAAGTTCTTCTATGAGACAACCGTCTGGAGTAATAGACAAAACCAAAATTGTAATAGCCAAAGAAGCAGCTAATAATGTCTTACAAACACTCAAACCAAATGATAGGGTAGGTCATTTTGTTTTAAAATTATTATGACCAGTTTTGTCGTTTTTACTTCTGGCTGCAACTTTTCCATGCATAAACGGAATGATAATATGAAAAAGAGCTTGGAATATACAAAGTATTTGTATTCTGTAAGACATGTCCACCCTAGCCTCTGGGTCAACATTAATTGCTCTTAGTACCCTTGAATGCAAATGGTGGAAAATAACACATATCAATGTAAGTGTCTTAGGTTTTTAACTGACTGCAGACCGAACCACAGACATCTAGAACTCATGTTTACAACGAATGAATTCAATATTAAATCAAAAAGTGTAAATAAATTTAAGAAACTATCCTGATAAAATAACTATCTATACAATATAATATTTAAGGACGACATCACAAGTTCAATGAAGGATAAAAAACTTAATTCACATAGTTTTTCACTGACCCCACACCCCCCTCTTAACTTAATTTGGGGAAAATTGATTGGCCAATTGGGATATATGTAAAATCGATTTTAGATTAACAAAACTTACAGCAATGTTGACCCCCCCCCCCCCCCCCCCCCCCCCCCCCACCCCAAACTATTTGATTTAAGTTTTTTTTTATCCTGCATCGATCTTTTGATGTCGTCCCTTAGGTCCCTGTCGAATATGTTTCACTCTTTTTCAGCGAATATATTTTAGGTGGCATGAACACATAGACAAACAAATATTTGGAGCAATATTTAATAATAAAGAGTCGAAAGATGCGAAAGGGACATCAAAACTTACAAGTCAAAAATAAAATGACAACACTGTGACTAAAAAAGAAAAAGACAAACAGACAAACAACAGTACACACAACATAATATACTAGTAGAAAATTATAGTCTGAGAAAAAAAAATTTCAATTGGGGGTGATCTCATCAGACTTTTCATTTTATAGGTAGGGATTGTTCGATTCGATAAAAATTCATATACCCCTGCAGGAGATAACTACCATTCGTGTTATGAAAACCAACTTGCATTTGCAACAAAAGAAAATACGGACAAACTAAAGCAGTATGTGTTTTCAATCGTGTCAGGTGATTTTGAATCTAACTTTGAAAATGCTCTAGTATCTGCATTCCAATACTTTAATTCCACGGATGAAGATGTTCAAGTTGAAAATAGAGGTACGTTTGTTTATTGTTAACTTTGTTTGCATGCACTAATAAATACTTTTTTTACACAACGACTATTTTGATCTAAACATCAACTGAAAACAAAAATGCAACGTCACACCAATTATAATTCATATTTCGTTTCATACATTTAAATGGTGTTATCATTACAATTTAGACAGTTCTGACATTTAGCCTACAGTCAATCCAACACATGGCTTTTCAGACACTCAATTGAATAAAATTGAGAAAGGAAATGGTGAATATGTCAAAGCGACAACCACCCGACCATAGAGCAAACAACAGCCGAAGGCAACCAATGGGTCTTCAATGTAGCGAGAATTCCCGCACCCGTAGGTGTCCTTCGGCTGGCCCCTAAAATATGCATAATAGTACAGTGATATGTTTTTGAAATGTACAAGTACATATTACATATGGTGTATTACCAATGTTATTTCAACTGATCTGGCGGAGCTTACATTTTAATAGCATAAGGACCGTCTATTTGGAGATGTGTGTGCTAAGGTTGATCGCCGTTATAATTAATATTGATTTCTAATCACCTATCAGTGTTATTAAAGGAATTTACAAAAGAATGATTGGACACTTCATTGATGAGTTTATCCTAAAACACCTATCTATGGATGGATTGGTCATTTATAAGCGAACCGGTTAAACCCCTCCAAGTCAAGTACAATAAATAGAGTAATACATATGTAGCATTCTGCTTTCTTTGGTTGTAACGATAAGATGATTAAAAAGATATCACATTTACCTAAATATAAAATTAAGGAGACGTGGTATGACTGCAAATGAGATAGCTATCCACCAAAGGTCTTATGGAGTGGAATTAAGCAGTTACAGGCATTTGTACAGTCTTCAATGAAAGAACAATCAGTACTTGATAGTCAAATGTAAAAGACACCAACATGAAACATGTGAAATACTTTATAGGATAAAACTAACGGCCCAATTCTTTTTCGAAAACAAATATAACAGACATAAACAAACGACAACCATCGAACTATAGGCTGCAGGCTTGGGATAAGCACATAAAGAATGTGGCAAGGTTAAACAACTCTTTCATATCCTAGGACAACGTTGTAACAGGACAACATAAGAAAAACATATTTAATTGTATTTGTGTTAGAAGTGTAACATCGATTTGTGAGTATTAACAGAGCAAAATGAACCAACTCAATTATGTAGTTAATTCAGCTGGATTCATTAAAGACGGCAGCCTTAACTATCTATTACACCTTGTAATGAACGTTATAGTTACATATCTTGTTAACTAGAGAATAATTATGCATTAGTAAACCATTAATGTCATACTATACAACGTTCAACACACCTCCCGTCCAGATATATACAACACAAACCAACAGAGCGACTTAACAATTGCATAAATTAATATTTTCAGAACAAATCATTCTTTTCATCAGTGATGGATTGTCCTCATCTGGGAAAAACCCGGTTCAAGTAATCAGCGACGAGAATTTGAAATATAACAACAGAATTGCAATATTTACTTATCTGATTGGACAAGGTAACTTAAATATTACTATTTTTTAACATTGTTTAAATACATGCTTGTCCTCCCGATATTTTAAAATCACATAAATAGTATGTGATTATTTTAGAGACATGTGGTTAGAAAAAATGTATAGCTTTCGCTTTTTGGGATGTAAGTATACAAATTGTATAAACATGCTAAAATATAGGATTGTCAATAATGGGTATGTAAGACAGGAACTAATCAATACACAGATAACGACATGTATACGATAAAACATCACAACAAAATAATCTTAATCGCGAAGCTGTATACAAACGCTCTTTTTGCGATGATTTAATAAAAAGAAACTTACATATAATTGTATAAACGAGATTCATAATTTGTTCTCACAGAAGAACATTTTCACTCGAACTTCATCAGTTTAAAACCGTCATTGTGTTTTAAAGGTTGATAGTTATCGCAAATAAATATCGTTTTTCATACTTACTTTGTAACAAGGTAATTCGTGCATGCATATTGGCAGCAGATTTTTTGTTGTTGCACGGGATGTATAGATACGCAGCTACGTTCGATTGAAACTGGCAGTACATTCATTTGGATTTGAGCGTCACTGATGAGTCTTTTGTAGACGAAACGCGCGTCTGGCGTATATACAAAAATTAGTCCTGGTATCTATGATGAGTGTGAATTCACATTACTATAAGACGTGTCAAGGTACTTATCTATCCCCAATTCATGTATTTGGTTTCGATGTTATATTTGTTATTCTCATAGGATTTTGTCTAATACTTAGTCCGTTTCTGTGTGTGTGTGTGTGTGTGTGTGTTACATTTTAATGGTGTGTCGTTGTTCTCCTCTTATATTTAATGCGTTTCCCTCAGTTTTAGTTTGTTACCCCGATTTCATTTTTTGTCCATGGATTTGTGAGTTTTGAACAGCGGTATACTACTGTTGCCTTTATTTATTTCCAGGACCCTAGTTTAAAAGTATTTTTTTTAGAAATAAGATATTCATCCAAGTATACTTCATTGGATTCCTGAATCCGAATTTTCAATTAAAACAATGTTATTTTCAACTTTAATTATAACATTGTAGTATGATTGAAAAGTTGTAAAGAAACATATTCTTGTAAGATCAATTCACGTTGTTGGTTTGTTATTACGATGATTGTGTCTAGTCTAGAAAGTATATCTTATATTTGTTGTGTGTGCGCCTTTTTTTTTTTTTTTTTTTAACTTTAGATAAAGTATATAAATTAAAAGCTTATACATTTTTATATATTTACAATTGAATTATTAACTCTCTTGTTATGTTTACAGAATCAAGTGCAAAGTTACAGTTACAAAGTATGGCAAATCAGGATCTTATCAATCTATCTGTTGGACCTAAACAAGTAGGTATTTAAATTTCCACACATTTTGGAATATTTCTGTAACAGATGATGTATATGTAGGATGTATTACAATGTAGAAGCTATTTTTAGCAAATTTGCTATTTAGCTGGCTCTGCTTAAATTAGTATATATTGCTATACTGTGTGTGCTGTTGTCTGTTTGTCCTTTTCATTTTTAGCCATGGCGTTGATAGTTTGTTTTAGATTTATGAGTTTGACTGTCTCTTTGGTATCTTTCATCCCTCCTTTACTTGAATTAAAATGTAAAAATAATAATAAAATATCAAAATGTTATACTTAAAAACTTTTGTTACTACTACTGATATAAATCCTTAAACTTGAACTATCGAATTAAATATATTCTGAAAATTAAACTCTCCTTTAGAAAAAAAACCCATCACTAACAACGCCATGGCTAAAAATGAAAAAAGATAGACAAACAATAGTACACATAACACAACATAGAAAACTAAAGAATAGACAACACAAACCCCACCAAAAAACTAGGGGTGATCCCAGATTCCTTATATTAGACTGGTTTGTTGGAAGCGATTAAGTAAAAAAAGCTGTTAACAACACCATTAAAATAACAGAGGAACAAGTCGAAGCAAGACCTGAACTTTTACAACCTCTAGTTTGGACTCAATTGTAAACATTGATTTAATAAAACAAGTATTGTCAAAAACATGTTTGGGAAGCTATTTAGAGCGTATATAAAGAGAAGAAAATGAACCCTTTCTACATATGTAACATATATGCACACATGACGCAGATTCAAAGGAAGCCAGTGTAATGTGTAGTTCCTGTCTGGAGTGGCAACATATATCTTGTTCTAGACTAAAATAACTTCCAAAGGCAAAGAATTGGGTTTGTAACGATTGCAAATGTTAAATCTTGTGTCCATTTGAAATTCATAGAAAACAACTTTTATTGTCTGTCATGTCTGTTTTATAATGTAGTTTTGCATAACACTATTTTACTCACAAGGCAGGATATTTAAAACATAGATTTTACACAGTATTTATTGGGATTCATATTGCTCTCTTTTATTGTTCTGAGATCACCCACAGTATTTATTGGGATTCATATTGCTCTCTTTTATTGTTCTGGGATCACCCACAGTATTTATTGGGATTCATATTTCTCTCTTTTATTGTTCTGAGATCACCTACGATAGTAGAGGGCCATTATGTTTTCTGGTCTGTGGTTCCGCTCGTCCGTCCAGGTTAAAGTTTTTGGTCAAGGTATTGAATTTTAGTACACTTGTTGCTTATGAGATAATCTTTCTAATTTTTCAGCCAAATAAGACTTTTGACCCCAATTTCACGGTCCACTGAACATAGAAAATGAAAGTGGGAGTTTCAGGTTAAAGATTTTGGTCAAGGTAGTTTTTGATGAAGCTGAAGTCCAATCAACTTGAAACTTAATACACATGTTCCCCATGATATGGTCTTTCTAATTTTAATGCCAAATTAGATAATTACCCAATTTCACGGTCCATGGAACATGGAAAAAGATAGTGCGAGTGGGGCATCCGTGTACTTTGGACACATTTTTGTTTGTCATGATATTGTCGTGTTTTTTTAACTGAGGAGTTTGAATACCCCTTTGGTTTCTTTTACCTACAATTTCAAATAGAAGGAAAAAAATACAGGTATATAATAGTATTTTATACTTCAAACATATTTCATACTAGAAGTACACATGAAGTTTTCATGAATAACATAAGCATTTGTTATGAAATGTGTTTCAAAATTGCAATATACAGCATGACAAGATTAAACTTGCCTGAGAATGACAGAATCAAAGAACATATCTATAGTATACATTTTTAACAATGACAATGATCAGTCATCAATATATTTTTATTTGAAACATTTGAACTTTTAGATTGGTCATTTTGAATATTTTGACCAAACCAACCAGCAATATCTTTCTACTAGATTGGCTACGTTTTATGAACATTTGTCTACAGGAAGTCAATCAGGCGAATCCACATTCACGGTACCATATGTAGATCCTTTCTCAGGAGTGGGTATGTATATTGAAATAAAAAAAGAAAACACTAGACTATATATGTTATTTTGTCACTATCTCAAGAAATGTTATAAAGTAAATTCGTATCTTATTTTAGCAATATGATCGCCAAATACTACCATAAGAAGTACATGTAGATATCAATTTTTGAAAATTATTGTATTTGTATTTTTTTTTTTCGTATTTTTTTTTCGTATTGTCGAAATGATATGGTTTCGTTTCTATAAACTGCTCTTTTAGACATAGTTTGCTTCGTATAAAAAAGATAAGTGTGTGAATATCTACAAAGACCAATGAAACGATTTCAAATAAAACCTTTGCGTCTGTATAGAAAAATAAACGAAATTGTTGAAAAAAGATAGGTTGATCGCACATGTATTTTCTTCAGGATTGATCACATCGTTATGTCGACGTGTTCATGTGTCGTCTGGTTTCCATGGAGTTATGTGCACAGACGTGAAAATAAGTAAACTATTAACCGAAATAGAGTACTTCTCCGAAGACGAGTTTACCTACGCTTTTCTGATAGATGGCACTGGAAGAGCACTTATGCATCCTTTGTTACCAAATGCAGCTTTTGTCAAATCTACAGAAGATCCTGTTTTATTAGATATTAGTGTATTAGAAAGAGAACAAAATGCAAAACCAGTCATTGAATCGATGAAAAGGTAACAACTGTTGAAAAATGATACCTCACTCAATCAGTGGTCCCATTTCATACCACCTTGCGAGTCCATTCTATATATTTCCTTCAACACTTTCTCAGGTACAACTGAACAAGTTTTATGTCAAACTGGAACTTCCCGTCCATTGTTAAAACTGATATGTGCGGACTGTATAAATACGCAGCCGCGGTAGGTCGAAAAGCTTCATATATCATGTATATGGAGAAAATGCCATACTCTCATAACATGGCCTGCTGTTTGATTCCCCCCCCCCTCATTACAACGCCCTTTTCCGTCGCTCTCAACGTTCACCAGTAGACCGTTTTGAAGAAACAATTTAATGCTCTGTTGTGTGATATTTGTTTACTTTGATATGCATGAAATATGTCGCGCTTGCGACGTAATAAACAACAATCTTACTAGCCAGACATTCACATTTAAACATATTATCAAATCAACATGGCAATTTCTGCATCACAAAGATATAATGTAAATTGTTTATACACATATTTATATTTTCCAGAGGAGGAACTGGTTCCAAATCGTTTGCCAAATTTTTCACCAAACCACGTGGAACACTGGTAAATGATGGTAGTAGTGATATCAGTCGACAAGCTCATTTCTTTTGGGGACCAGTACGTATATTTTAACATTTGTGTATACTATTTAGTGTAATTTCACCCTAAATAGATGTATTAATACATGTAATTTTATGTAGTATTAATTCCAGTGGAAATAATTTTTCCAGAATATTGTTTCTATTTGGAATTTTATAATGAAGGACCTCTATTTTTGTGACACCGTTAGCGTGTTTCTCAATGTTGAATACTGTATATTAACATATTGTTGATAACCCATTCAATTTGGTCTCTGCTAGATAATTGTTTCATATTGATCAATCATATTACATCTTCCAAGTTCACTGTTCAATGATTGAATTGTAGATTCCAAACAGCAACTTTTCCGTGTGTGTTGTCCTTGTGAACGAATCTTATGCCGAAATGACAGAATCTCAGTTTCCACTTAATGACGCAGATTTTGACAACGTTTTTATGAACCACGATCGGAGTTTGCTCACTGATTCATTTTCTAATTGTAAATTCTACAAGAGAAGGGTAACACTGGGTAGGTACTAGATCGTTATAACTAGCCAACTAACATTAAAATTTCATATACACGAATTACATATTCTGGTACATGCATATAACAAATCAGATATTTTTTGTTCAATTTAGATGCTTATCTTTCAACAAGTACATAAGTACAGACTAGAAATGCAAAGTTTGCATAACATACATAAATAAAAAAAAGCCTTGTTATGGTTATAGAAATGAATAATCCAGAGATACAAAAATAATATGCTCATTAAGCAGTCATTGAGATTAAACGTATTTGTACAAGTTTTTTTGTACAAACAAATGTTTGAAAAGAATATGGGGAAAAACAAATAAAATACCGTATTCCAAGGTATATTAGCTATAGGGTGTGTCCATAAAACATGACAACATAGAACCCTAGACTCAAAACAAATAACTTAATGAATAGATAAAAAACTGTCATATTCTTTACTTGGAACACGCACATTCCAGACAATTGTGGATTAAACCAGGTTTTTTATAGTTAGGTGGACTTCCTTCCACCGTGTATGACAGTTAGTTATTTTGAGGACAAACTTATTATCGCAACCCAAACAGACATTATTGGTTAATTTAACAAAATATATGATCCAAATAATAATAAATGCCATATGACTCATTTACCATTTCAGATCGAAGTTGTGTCAAATTTTCACAAGCTGCATTTGAAAACCCTTTTCAATATTTGGACCGTGACGAAACATCGGTGGATATTAGTAAATACAAAGATTTTCTAACAAAAACGAGCGTTACTAATCCCGGATTTCACGTAAATATCATATTTTGTCAATATATTATATTAAAAAACAAAAACCACTTCATAGAAAGCTTAAGGAGGCTCGAGGGTATAAAAATTTCAGAAAAAAAATAAACATTTGTTTTTTATTTCAAATTTTATTCGTTACCTTTTGTAGTTGTTACTTATCATATGGTACAAAAATCATTCAAAACAAACAATTCGTGTTGGCCCCAGATGACTCTTGAAATGTATACATCATTGAAAAAGTTCCAAATTATCTCCCTTTGGTGGAAAAATGCCATGTTTTGGCTTTATAATTGAAATATTCATCGGTGACCTACATTTTTTAATATAATTTCCATATAAGCTGTACTTAAACTAAATTATTGTAAAATTTGAGCGATTTCTGTTATAAATTTCTTTCTTTTTTTTTCGATAAATATCGATTTTTATATTTTAATATTACCTTTATTTCTCCTATTACTTCAACAGAAAAAACCCAACTTTACAAAAATGTATGCTTTTTTCGAAGGCAGATTGTGGGCGCAAATGAACGGTGACCCCACTTTTTTATTTTATTTTCTGTTAACTATAAGATAAAGTTCATTTATAGAAAAATATAGAGAATTCCTATATAAATGATTTAGACCTGCGAACCCCCTTAAGACTAAAATACGGAATGGCATACTGCTGATTAGTATTAAGCATAACAAATACAATTTCACTTAACAATAAAGATTGGTTTTTATCATGTGATTTATCGAAATATATAGCACTTTTTAAAATATATTAACTATGTTCTTATAGTCAACACTACGGGCATCGGTTTGGGCATCATACAAAGCTGAACAATTTTGGAAGAATCATTCGGCAACGTACGTGGCCTGGCGATACATAGCAACAAAAGCAGGACTTATCAGGGTATACCCCGGAGTTTTGTTACTAAAATCATATGACCATGAGAAACGCGCTTGGTAAGCATCACAAAACATTGATATACAGTTAGTTAATAATAAGTAGATCTTACATACTGTTCAGAAATATTTGCGATGTCTTTGTTTATTTTCTTTTAATTGCAAACAAACATCGTCCAAAACGAGACACGAGTTTTTAGGAATCTCTCAAATTGATAAGACAACTTCTGAATCACTTATAAATGTGAAAGCTTTATACTTAAAATTGACTGTTATCTTAAATGAAACAACTGTTTTCAATACAAACGACAATATAAAAAGTGCAATTCTAGATGTCAAATATGCTTTTAAAATTAAACACAAAGCTTAAAGAAGAGCAAAAGTCGAAACTTCAACTACTAATCACAAGTCTATCAATGTCTGTCAAAATGGACAATAATAATTGTCATTGTATTTACAACAAGATGTCATTAAATTAGGTTGGATATCCTCCATGTATCATGCATTATCATAAAATTAATTTTATTTCCCAATGACCATCTCCTTATTGTTAATTCTTGAAATGTATTTAGTTATCCTCTATTACAATATATCGATATAAATTAAATACAAGCAATCGTATATGTAATCTGACTATATAGATCTCGTCGTGATCTTTTCCAGGTGGCGACAGACAATGGCACATCCAGGCACCATGTTTTTAACAACGCCATATGTTGATGCCTGGGGATCGGGCATAGTACTTTCTTTTGTACATACTATACATAAAAAAGGGTAATTACCATTTAAAGAGCTATAAGTAAATGTTGCGGAAACATCAAAACTAACGACAATATAAAATGACGGAAAAAAAGGGTGAACTATATTGTATAAAAAAGAAGATGTGGTGTTATTGCCAATGAGACAACTCTCAAGGAGAGACCAACATTGAACAGAAAGTAACAACTATACATGGAGGTCACCGTACGGCTTTCAACAATGAGCAAATAATATATTAAAAACTCATAAGTCGAAAATAAACTGACAGAAAAACCAAGAACGGTCTGATAACAACCAATTCACGAACACTACATTGAAAACAAAAGACTGCGCAACAAGTATCATTCAAAATTTGGTGACTATGTGGAACGCATCTATCCAATCGAGCTAGAGATAAAGGATACTACAGATACAGTTAAGTCGGCCTCATATCTTGACTTACATCTAGAAATTTACAATGAGGGTCGGTTGAAAACAAAACAGATGATTTCAGCTTTCCAATTGTGAACTTTCCATTTCTAAGGAGCAACATTCCAGCAACACCTGCATACGGGGTATATATCTCCCAATTGATACGATATTCCCGTGCTTGCATTTCCTATCATGATTTTCTTGATAGAGGGTTGCTGCTCACAAGGAAGCTATTAAACCAAGAGTTCCAAATGGTGAAGTTAAAATCATCCCTTCGTAAATTTTACGGACGCCATCACGAGTTGGTTGACCGTTATGGAATAACCGTTTCACAAATGATATCGGATATGTTCCTTACGTCGTAACTACAATCCCTTTCCCTTTCATGAATGTGACCTACCGAATTAGACTATTTACCGGATTTGTTATCACATAAGCAACACGACAGGTGCCGCATGTGTTTCAGGATCTGCTTACCCTTCCGGAGCACCTGAGATCACCCCTAGTTTTTTGATGGGGTTCGTGTTGTTTATTCTTTAGTTTTCTATGTTGTGTTGTGTGTGCTGTTGTTTGTTTGTCTTTTTCATTTTTAGCCATGGCGTTGTCAGTTTGTTTTAGATTTATGAGTTTGACTGTCCCTTTGGTATCTTTCGTCCCTCTTTTGTAATGCTGGCCAGTTAAATATATCTGATAACTGTTGGCACTCATCATGGTGCTCACTGAAAGTATAAAGGGAGTTGTTATAGTATCATGTTTATACATTTTGTAGATGTTACTAACGTTTTGCGCTTAGTAGAAATGATAGTATATATAACAGCAATATGATATAAACAAGCCGCGAAAACCCCGTGTACTGTGTTACCTAATTAAGATCGAGGGACACAAGATTCAATTTGGTAACTCAATCAGGCAGGGAGTTTGGCAGACGTCGTGGCATCTTCACACGTTGTTAAATGTGTTCACCTGCCTTAAACAACTAGTGACTATGATACAGAAATAACAGGATCTACCCAACATATTTGACAAACCATAACAACCACTATCATCATTCTTGTTGATGCTATATGTTTGCATTTTAAAAGCTTGACCGAATGTCATATGTAGTTTTTACACAATTCAATATAAAAAACATGATTGGTTCTTTTCTGCATGTAACAAGTAATTTTCTCTTATACCCGACCTTGACCAGCTATAATCATTTTTGAATGAAATTAACTTGCATGTTTGGATAGGTATTGTAGATCTGGATTCAATTATTGTATATTTTCATTTAACACTATTTAAGATTTTTGTTTTGGTTAAAATTTAGGAACTTAAAGTTCTAGTTCGATACTTATTTATGATTGTAGATCCAATATTGTTACTGCTGCAGCTGGTGCAGATTTCCCATTGGAGTACTTCAATTGGTTCATTACAAGTGTCTATCCATCATGTGCTGATAACAGGTAAAAAATGAAAACCTAAGTATTTAATTTTAAAAAGTTCAGAAAATGGCGAAACGAATTTGAGAAAATATAATAACAATAAACTCCTGAAATCAGTAAACAAAGAAATATTGTGAGTGTAAATATTTTCAATACTTGTGTATCTGATTCTTACTGCATTTATAGTTCATACACAATATATCCATATTTTATTATTTAGTGGGTACAAATGCATTATCGTTGATGACAGCGGATTTGTAGTTATGCATCCACGACTGAAAGAGACTACTGAAGAATCTGCATTTAAGGCACCAAAACATATAACAGTAGAGGTAAGATTACCCTTCCGGGCACCTGAGATCACCCCAGTTTTTGGTGGGATTTGTGTTGCTTAGTCTTTAGTTTTCTATGTTAAGACTTGTGTATTATTATTTGTCTGTTTGTCTTTTTCTTTTTAGGCATATTGTTGTCAGTTTATTTTCGATCTATAAGTTTGACAGTCCCTCTGGTATTTTGCGCCCCTCTTTTACTTTTACCTTGCCATACTAACTGCAAATTGCTAAAATCTTAAAGGAATTTGAGAAAATGTATAACTATTAGTTTTAATTGTAAATTTAAATGTCCATTATTTAGAGTACAGTGTACTTTTTATTAAATTATGGTAGTGAGGGGTTGATATTACTATAAGTTCTAAGGTATTAAAACAATGAAAAAATATTCGACAGCCGCAGTAGGTTAGTAAAGTAGTTAAATGCATTCAATTTCAGGAACCCGGTATTGCAAATATACTGAAAAGAGAAGGCGTGTTAAACTCAAAAGACTGTCAAGATTATTCGACGAATAAAGATCTTTGGTCCTATAGAGTGAGTATGTTTATTTAGTCCGAAAAAGGTCACAACCTATTTACAAAGGGCTTTGTGGAAAACTGTTACTGGATACATAATGTTTAACATGTCAGATATATGTATATATTAATGCACTTCGATCACAAAACTATGAACACATTGAAAAAAGCAACGTACATTTTACGAATATTTGTTCCAATATTCCGTAAGAAGACCAATTAGTACCTAGCATGGACTACATACAGATAAACAAGACGTTATGCATAACTACTTGATTACCTTATCTGTATCAAGGATTTGTATATTAGATTACCTTAGCCGTATTTGACACAACTTTTTTGAATTTTTGATCCTCAATGCTCTTTAACTTTGTACTTGTTTGGCTTTATAAATATTTTAATATGAGTCTAATATAGACGAAACGCACGTCTGGCGTACAAAATTATAATCTAGGAACCTTTGACATGTTTGATAACTATTACCATACATAGCCTTGTCTGTATCACTAGTTTGAAGCAATAAAATACTAACAGGCAGTTTCGAATAATATTTTTGAAATTAATCTGGCTTTCTTTGTGCATTTATTTTTTTCTTTGTCCCGACTCATACTAGGTTTACATGTAACTTTATTTTGTCACCGTTTTGAGTGAGTTCAGTTGATCAAAATACGAAATTCAGTTTAATTTCTGTACTTTTCCAAAAGGTGACTGTACCAACCGGGAAATCTAGTGGACTAAATTTCGCAGACACAGATAATACGTTTGAAATACGACCTATTACTGATACCAATCTGTTCATTATTAGAAGCCGGTCAACGCCAGCTTCGTCAACGTGTACTTGTGTAAGTTATATATAAGCAACAGTAGTATATTTCTGATCAATTACAATCAATCAATTAAGCAAATACAAATCTGGGTCACTAACTAAAACTTTAGAAAACACCTTAAAGAGGAAAACAACGGAACAACAGAAACACTGATTACAACAAACGCCAATATAAATAAAACGGACTTTTTGGTAACAACAACACTTTGGTACAGGACATTTTAATATCAATTGGTGGTTGTATGGTTAGCAAAACCTCCCGCTTATATTGCAATGTTAAAAATAGCGCTTAAATGACAACTTTGCGTGACAGGAAACAGCACAAATAAACATACATGACTTAAAAATACACAAATGAATGAATATATTAAAATCAAACATTGGAATGAATATGTTGTTTTATTATTTAAAACACCATTAGTATATCATTTATGTGTAACCAGTTGTATTATTCTCTTTAAGCCGTCTTTTTTTATAATAAGACACGTTGGTATATAAAACATATCTGCTATTGAAAAATAAATAACAATTAAATATCCAGCATACAGATATTTAACCAATTTCATATACTTTTAGGCGGCGTTTCTTTTAAATAGGATTAGCATACTTTAGTCATCACTGAAGAGACATGTATTGTCGAAATGCGCATCTGGTGCAGAAATATTGTTACCGTTAATGTTATTACTACCACTGGGTCGATGCCTCTGCTTTTGGACTGTTAGTTCCCGAGGGTATCACCAGCCCAGTAACCAGTACTTCGGTACTACGAAGTACTTAAGTACTGGCATGAAAATACTGATTTGTTTGCTGTTACAAAATGTTTGAAACTATTATAAATTAAGGAATGTATCTCCCTAATGCAACGCTCTGAATCCTTTCACGGATTTGGCTATACTTTTTGGACCTTTGGATAATAGCTCTTCATCTTTTATAAAAGCTTTGGATTTCAAATATTTTGGCCACGAGCATCACTGAAGAGACATGTATTATCGAAATGCGCATCTGGTGCAGAAAAATTGGTACCGTTAATGTTATTAGTGGGTATAGTCATCCAATTAAGTTGGTTTAAAATTTCAGAGTTTTAGTTTATCCATTCAAAGTTAAGGAATGTATATGATATTGTAATGAAATCATAGTCTCTTCTTACTTTTATTATAGAGTAGTTTTATCATATGTTCTGATATCTTAAAAAATTATAGGACGGGTCGAAGTCACCAGATGTTGTAGAATGTAAGACCAACTGTAACTGTCTGTGTCATAGACAAATCATCTACGATGTTTGTACCAACAAGTATAGTACAGAGTAAGTATAAATCGCAGTAACCTAGTTATTTATGAGTTTGACTGTCCCTTTGGTATCTTTCGCCCCTCTTCCAATGTTTGATGCTGTTTTGACTTTATTGAAGTTTGTCAAACATAGATTCAAGCTTGTTTTAGAATAATCAAAAACTCAAAGAAGATTTAGAGTTTAAGAGAGACTACACAAAAACACAACAGAGCATGCAGAGCAAAACTAAAGACGGAGCAACAAACATCTCACGAAAATCTGAGTTGTAAAGTGGAAACGACTACTTTTTCCGATTTTATCCAAAATGGATTTAGGAGTAATCGTTGATTAGACTCAACCGAACGATTTGAACAAAAATCAGTCTAGCATATGATTGTCACGAAAGTCAAGCGTTGATTCATATATAATGTTAAGTCATAAAAGAACCAAGAAGCTTTTTATTTACATATCACACTGACTGTGATATTTTTTCATTAACACCATGTTCCGTGAAATATTTATAAATATTTATAAAAGCATAAGAAAATAATGAATACTAATATTTCCGTTCTATGATATACACAGGGAGGTATAACCCAAGTAAAAACAGTAGTATCTTCTCTTTTTCGAAAAGGAATATTTTACAATTGAGTTCACCGTAAAGCAGACAGCTATATATACTGATGTTTTTTCATGTCATATTTGATCAATTATTTTTGATAAATTGTAATCGCAGCAATATTTATCGCCTTTTTTCATTTAGGTCTGCTACTTTACCATGTAGTGCGAGACTCCCTGATACATCAGGAGTAAGTGAACCTGACATTACAGATGGACTGATAGCATGCAATGATCCAACATGTCATCTCCAGTCAACAAAACAGTAGGTTGGCTTACGTTATGACACAAACTTAAACCATGACAAACGTTACAATTCAAGCTTTTGTCAACTGCCTGTCCCCCAGTGGTTATATAATCTCTGTTGACGTTTGAATATTTTAGATGACTATGCGTGTGGATACTATCTTTATACTGGCTTCTTTAATAAAGCTATTCCCCTCTAAAATGACTATGCGTGTGGATACTCACATAATACTCACATTATACGGGCTTCTTTGGCAAGGCTATTCCCCTCTTTTAAATATACCTATGCGTATAGATACACGGTCTTCTTTAATACGGTCATTCCCCTCTTAAATGACTATGCGTGTGAATACTCTCATAATACGGGCTTAGTTTAACAAGGTTATTATCCTATTAAATGTCTATGCGTATGAATACTCACATTATATGGACTTTTTTAGTAAGGCTATTGCCCTGACGCAAAACAAAAACAACAGCCGATCCATTTCTTTATAAGAGAAAGAACATCATTTTATAATATAGAAGATGTGGTATGATTCAATTCTCCACAAGAGACCAAATCAGACCACATGGCAGAGAAATTAACAGCGTAATGTATATTGCATGGTCTTTAATATTGTACTTTAAAACTACAACCCATTTACATACCAAAAACTCATTAAAGAAACAGACACTCCAAAGATCACATGAAAATGGCCGTTTTTAATCGAAGTAAGCCGATGTCTTATTAACAAAGTGTACATTTATTCTGGTCTATCAGCAATTAAAAGGAATCCATGGTACTGAATTCGTCATTGTATTTGTGCTATTTTAGAGATTGTTTTAGCCAGTCAGAATGTAGCTGGTGTGAGTACACGGACATAGGTCAACAAATAGCAACACCATGCTGTAGACTAAAGGAGGAATGTACATTCGGTAAAACAAAGTCTACAAAAAGAGATACGTGTGGTATGTTGTAACAAATAAATCATAGATGACCGACAATAAAATATGGTGTCAGATTTATAAAAATTCAAAACTTGTTTCCAATTCTTATATTTGACTTCCATATGTACTTGTACTTTTCTGTTGCTGTTTTTAAGATTAGGAACTTTCCGTTCTGAATTTTCAGCGGAGTTCAGTATTTTTTGTGATTTAACTTTTAAAAATGTTAAATGCTGTAATGACTCACAAACACAAATGTAATTTGAAATTAAAAATATAATTCCCGATGAAAACACAAATAAGGTAAATAGAAATAGACGTCAAGATATCAACACAATCAACTCAAATTTCCGAAAATAATTAATTTATTTATATATCATTTGTACAACTATGTTGCAAATTCCTAACTACCATTATTTTGTTAAACTTAATAAGGATTTTATTAGACAATTTTATTTTAAATTCGTGTGTGCTAGTTTTGTATTGTTTTATAATCACATATTTGCAAGTTTATTTGAAACCTTTATTCGTTGCTTATTAACTGTTAGATGTCTGAAACACTGATCCATATATGCAATTGTCACGTGTGCTGCTGTTAGAGTTTTGTCAGACAGTTATCAGTAACTTTTACATAAGCTTCCTATTAACTAGATGTATATCATAGATGATACATCGTGATATTTATTGCAAGGTTTCTATGTCATGTATGTGCATGATCAATTGCTTTATTTGTTTTGCATACGTTAAAAAAATCGGTAAAATCAAAATAGAGTTTATGTGAAAATGCATATGCATATTAAACCGCATTCAATTAAAGATTTCAATTTTTCAAATGAAGATCTCAAATGAAGATTTTCAATAAAGATATCAATTGAAGATTTCAAATAAAGAGTCAATTCAATATCCCTATAATTGTTTTTTAATATATTTTTAGTTTATATCACATGTCCTCTGTAGAGAAAAAAATTTGATTTCATAAATAATTTTTTAAACTATCTTAAGGATATGTTTCGTTGTGGAGTGATGATTATCATATAAACTTGTCTTTAAGACAGTCCTTTTTATAACGCTGTGTATTACATGAAATGTAGATGCTCAATAATGCAACCCCTGCAGATTTTTTTTAATTGGATGAAATAAATGAATTCAATTAAAACAGAATATGCATGTAATACCATTTTGGCACTTTACCGTTTTTCTTTACTACATGTATAAACATCATATATTTATTTAAAGAAACAATTGTCATTTGAAATCAAAAGTTAAGTCATTGTATGTTATTATTTTATTTAACATTTCTATATATATATATGATATATAACGATATATATTGGCATTTTAAATCATTTTATTCTTTTAAAGCACCGGTGACGACAACATCAACAACAACTAAACCCCCACCAATCACAGAATCTAGTAAAATGGCAGCAATAGTTGGTGGATCTATAGCTGCTGGAGTATTGCTCGTTCTCCTTGTATATGGAATCAGAAGATATTGTCTTTATTATCAGAAAACCCATGACAATGTTGACCCATATTTAAATGCTATTCCTGATAATCCGAATGAACTTCATCAATTTTCAGAGAAGGATGAATTTAGTGGCAAAGATCGATATCCGCCTCCATATCAGCCTGGACATAATCCAAACTTTTATGTCGATAATACAGGATTCACCAGTGAAAATGCTATATGATCCCTAAGCAAACAGAGAATACAAATCGTCGAAACTTTTACAGCAGCCGATTGCATTGAGTGTGCGGGTAAAGATAATATCGTTAGTTAGATTGTTTGCTAGATGAACCATGAAGTCATTATTAGGTTAGGTAAATTATCCTCCTGGTCCGAGACCACAATTGTCGTCCCTTGATTTTCGTTGTTCACAAATATAGTCCCTAGTGTTGACAGTGGGTTACTTGCCATTAATTTTTATACCCCTTCTCCATGTTTAATGCCTCAAATTGCAAGTAGGGGGGTGAAAAAAATTGGGTCCAGAATTTTATAGGAAAGTAGTGATTTGGTCCAGCTGAAAAAGGTTGAAAATTAGCACTTCGGAAGCTGTTAAAAGATTTCAAGACGCCCTAAACATAAAATTGTCCATATTTTGAGTTAGAGCCGATAAAGTTTTCTATAATTTTGATATAATTTGTCCCAAAAGTAGTACAACACACTGTAAAAGTTTCTTTGAGAAAGCGCAGGTGGGATTTTTTTTATTCTCGGACCTCCTTTAAGAATAGACGTATCCGACAGATAGCCAATACATCTGTCTATATGACTAGGCTTCTTCGAAAGAAGGGTATTATACGTATTGCTAATAATGACTTCAGGCAAGCAAGCTAACCAAAGATATTATCTTTACCTACACACTCAATGCAATCGTCTTTAATGAATTTGTATTGTTTTTCTATAAATATATCTTAGTTATATACTCATAAATTAACATTATATTCATTATTTCATACATAGATATGTAATTTTACTAAAGTCAATTTTATTTCAGATATATAATGTAGATTCTCTTAATATTCTCTTTATATAAGCATGTAAACACACTATTGTAGATATTAATTTTAATGTCAGCATTAGCTATTCATTTTTAAGTTCACTTTGTTTTCAATTTGCAATTGCCTGATTACAGCGCTTAGTATCTCTTCATTTGCATATTTGGAAACATGGAATGTTGTGGTACATTGATTGGTCAGAACGAGATTTTTTTCACTATTATCAATGTCTCTTCCGTTTCGTCATTTTTTAGAATGAAAATGAAATTTAAATTTCATTTGTATCTGATTGCAAAACTTGTATATGATTATCAATACATGTCTATAGATGTGGATCAAAACTGATAAATGGAATACAAAATTTCATGCATATAATAAATGGCTACTACATAACATTTATCAATGCAAAGTGTTGTTTTTTCTCCTTATGATCATTTCAATTCTGAAGTTCTCTTCGTATTTGCACGAGACGTCAGGCTAGTATCTTCGCCATGTTTTGGTACTTGGTGATTGTCTACTCTTTGTTTGTTTGTATGTATGTTATTTTTATTTTTTTCGAGGAGTGGGTTTTTCGTGGTTAATCTTTGGTAAATGTCTGAGCCAAGTCAGGAATATGTAGTTGTTTTTCACTTGTTCTGTTGAATTTTATACTGTCCAATTTCATTGTTAATTCTTGTTTTACCTTTTTTTGTATTTCTTATTTATGTTATATTGTGTAACAATGTTAATTAAAAACAATATTGTAGTCTCGTTATATCTATTTATATACATGTATGTCTGTCTTTTTTAGTGTTTTTATCTACTATGAGTTGTTTTTATATTTACATATCATTCTTTCCTTTTCTTATTAAATAAGTTGTGCTAATTTATAAAAATAATAAATGTCTCCTTTATTACACTTCTTGAATTTATGGTAGTACCGTTAGTGCCAAATACAAATTTGCATAATGCAATAAGATAACGGTATAACATCTTAAAAGGGAGATAATCGAACTAACTAATTCTTCCCTATACGAGTAGTATTGCGGGGTAGATATATCCTGGTGTGAATTCATTCACAGATCTATCTTCTTTATGCCCCACCTACGATAGAGGGGCATTATGTTTTCTGTTCTGTGCGTCCGTTCGTTCGTTCGTTCGTCCGTTGGTCAAGGTAGTTTTTGATGAACTTGAAGTCCAATCAACTTGAAACTTTGTACACATGTTCCCCACGATATTATCTTTCTAATTTTAATGCCAAATTAAAGTTTTGACCCAAATTTCACGGTCCACTGAACAAAGAAGAAGATAGTGCAAAGCTAAGGTTAAAGTTTTAGTTAAAGTTTTTGGTCAAGGTAGTTTTTGATGAAGTTGAAGTCCAATCAACTTGAAACTTAGTACACATGTTCCCGATGATATGATCCTTCTAACTGATATGCCAAATTTAAGTATTGACCCCAATTTCACGGTCCACTGAACATGTAAAATGATAGTGCGAGTGGGGCATCCGTGTACTATGGACACATTTTTTTTTTATCTCAATTTGATAAAAAGAAAAGTATTCATTTTTCCGTCAAATTTTAGTCATATATAATCAATTTATACTTATATTACCTGCTCAATGTAAACTTACCTTTTTATGTATATATGTATTAATGTGATAATGTATATTCTAAGTTTTATGATATATTTTATTTCGTCATGTTTGGATTAATAAGTGATTGACTTTTAAAATGTACATCCTGTTTGATATGTATTCAACTTTAATTGTTAGATATTGCTTTATAAAGTTTATTTTCATAAAATATTAGAAAATAATGTTGTTGTTTTTTTTTTTTCAAACAGCCATAAAAAAGAGGCGAAAGATACCAAAGGGACATTCAAACTCATAAGTCGAAAATAATCTGGCAATGAATGCCACGGCTAAAAAAGAAAATGAACAACAGAGAAAAAAATGTTACACAACACACAACATAGAAAACTAAAGACTGATCATGAGTAACACGAACCCCAATAAAACGGGGGGTGATCTCAGGTGTTCCGGAAGGGTAGGCAGATCTTGCTCCACATGTGACAACCGTCGTGTTGTTCATTAATATCTTTCATATCCAAGTAAGGCACCGACCATTCATTGATCTTTATGAGGATTTGGGAGTTTTGTATAAGTTATAAGTTTTTTGACACACAACTTTTTGCACCAGGTGATGCAGGTTTATCTTCTAAAATGTACTAGTTCAATGTTTAAAATTCAAATTAATATATTTCAACCTAACATTTAGTGCTTTTCTCCTTGTCCTGAAATTGGAAATGTTGATGTACATTGTTTGATAACGTTCATTAAGGAATGATATCATAAAATTACTCTAAAATTCCATGAATAATGATTTCACTTATATAAAAAGTAAACATCTTAGTCTTAGATACATGATTTTTGTATAAGTTGGTATTGACTTTGAACTAGAAGCCAATAACTGCGAGTACTCTCAAATCTTTGCATAGTGTCTTTTTTGTTGTGGGATGTATAAATACACTGGCAAGATAGTTCTGTGTTTTCGTACGATGTTTTCTGATCTGTATCG
Source organism: Mytilus edulis (assembly GCF_963676685.1). Lineage (NCBI taxonomy): Eukaryota > Metazoa > Mollusca > Bivalvia > Mytilida > Mytilidae > Mytilus > Mytilus edulis. The sequence continues at coordinate 889,295 of NC_092349.1, forward strand.
ATCTGATGAGTTCAGCCCTTTTCATAAGATTTTTGATAGTTTGTTCTTATGGTGAACTGTTACACCACAGTCCCAGGTCAGGGGAAGGTTTGGCGCTAGCAAACTAATTGAATCCCGCCACATTCTCTATGCGCCTGTCCCAAAAAATTCAGTGGTTGATGTTGTTGAATTTGAACTTTGGTGGAAAGTTGTCTAATTGGCAACCATTCCACATCTCCTGATTTTTATCAAATGACAAGATATCTAAAAATGTCTGCAATGCACATCAACAAGCAAAAGTGGAAATTACAGTAATGATGTCGAAATGGTGACATAATTTTGCACTTTAACGCTGGAAATATGTTTTTGATTATTGTTTTTTGCTAAATTTTGCTAGTTTTTTTGGGGGGTCTAGCTGACCGTCAGTTGCACCTTTTAAATTGAAAATAAGTGTTGTATATGATATAACAAAGTTAGATTAAAAGGATAAAATTTAGGCCTATCTGGTAGTATATTTTTTTCTTTCCGAAAAGTTCTTGTTGAAAATAAGTTAAATGTTCTCGAAAGAAAAACAACATATTGAAATGTATAAATAAAAAAAAAAAACAAGTATAAAAAGCACGCGGTAATAAAAATGAAAAAAAGAAATTGTGATGATTGTCAAATATGACGTGGACGTATGCAAATATAGAGGTCACCAACAAAGTTCGCCCACATCGTGTTTTAGGCTACCATTGATCACAAAACAAGATGTAAAACAATGTAACTAAAAGGCAACATGATGTCGCGGAGTTTGATCTTTAAATTAAAAAAAAAATAATACGTCTGACGGTCCTGTCCTATTCCCGATTGTGATATTTTAACTGAGTGTGGGTTTGTATGGCTATTGGTGCATACATAGCAGGATCGAGACACTAATCCTGTCGACGCATCTAGAATGGTTCCCTGTCCTTTGTCTGTTTGGCTCTGACAGATACTTGACAACAAAGGTATCTGCGATACCCGTATGTTGCAAGGCAGAGGACCCTCCAGTCTCGTTCTTTATCGTACATGCGATTTTCTCAGTTTTTATACAATTAGGAAGATGTGGTATGATTGAAAAAATGAGATACTATTCGCCAAAGACCAAATGACGTAGATGTAAGCAACAATAGGGCACAGTACGGCCCTCAATAATGAGGAAAACCAAAACCGTTATGTTAGCTATAATAGGCTCCAAAATGTCAAGTTATATAGAAATTCAAACGAAAAATTCAAAAGTTTAATTATGTTCAAAACAATTAACAAGAACTATTATAATAGACATGCAGCGATTAACGACGACACCAATAGCAAAATTAAAGGCTTCTACTTGGGACAAGGACATGCAAAATGTACACTGCGGTGTTGAACAGTATAATACCCAACTCTAGACGTTCTTCTCGCCTGTGCAAGTAATAACAGCACAACATAAAACAAACTATAAAAATCAGTTGAAAAAGGCTCGGCTCATCAGATAGACACAAAGCACAGCAATAATAACACAAGGACAAGTGTTTTATATTGCATGAATTGATTACCCAAAATAGTTGAAAATCAATCACGGCCAAGTAAAAGCTGCAGTGTCTTTGTGCGATATAAAGTTTAAAATGTGTATAATATCGATCATAGCCTCACTTTATCCAGAAATCGTCCTTTCAAGTATTATTATCAACCCTGACAATATCGTCAAATTCACTGATTTTTTTTTATAGTCAAATCCTCTATTCTATGCTTTCTAACTATAGCCAATTCAATATTATTTGCCACTTTAATCTTATTTATCTTCAACTACCTTACACTATAAATGATATGTTCGTACAAAGAACAGGTGCTTTGGTTGTTGACGCACGTTTGAATTGAGCAAATTGACCAATAATATGCATACATATATCAAAATGGAATCAGTACCAACCAATTTTTTCCAACAAAAGGGGGGACGAGCCTCCTTGGCACCCCCCCCCCCCTAAATCCGCCTCTTCTAAACATGTATCTTTACACATTGTTTTCTCCATTCCTACGATTGATTGTTGTACATTCGTTCTAACGGTAATACACGTTATTTCTCAGATTATTTTTACCTTTACATTTTTTAACCATCAAAGACCAAACCAGTACACGAAATTGGTCTTCTTGTAGACTTCCATAGTTCCACATTTTCAGCTGCCAGTTGTGTTAATGGATACTGAACAGTCCTCATGCTAAGAACATGCGCTATCAATCTCCAGATGATCTTGTACTACAGGTCAGAAGCAGACGGATCCACATGAGTTGAAAATAATGTCGAGCTTATTTTGACAAAATTAAATAAACTAATATAGCGAATTATTATTCTACATTTCATTTCTTTAAAAAAAAACCCATAAAAACGTTTATTCTCTGAACTTAATTGTCAAAATCATAAACAAATTAGAAAATAAGTCATGTGATCTAAATGAGTAAGCAACTTCCTTTGATCCTGGTGACTTGGTCCATTGTACTCGTCACATCACACCATTACAGGTAAGTATTTGGTAGTTAGTCGCATTTTCGACGAAATGACAGCACTCATTTTGCGCAAATTGCTATTTCTAAGATACATGTACATCTTTTGCACCAAAAACTTTTTTTTAAATAGATATTTCTTGTACCAATTTCAAAATTTATTTGCGCCAATTAACCTGTACTAATATTTGTCTTTGATGAATTTTAATAAATGATGGTATCACAAGAAGAATTATCAATGGAATTATGGTCTTTTGTTGCAACATATGCCAAAATGATAAGAAAGTAGAAGCTTTGCTGATAATGTGTTATTTCCATATGTTGTCGATCGTGCTTTGTTTCCGCGATCCACATTTCAGCCTTTAACAGGATTTTTTTTTCTGCTTGTAAATAAATGCATAGTTATTACTTAAAATGAAAATGGTGCAATCGTAATACTAGACTTGATTTTCGGCTTAAATGATACTAAGTTAGCATATTAAAAACTAGTGGCGCAAACATAACATTGGCGCAAGTGAGTTATAGCGCAAAAATGTGCTTTTTTGGCACAAACGGATTTCTCCTCATGAGGCTGCAGTCCTCTTACGCCAATTTCTATTTTCAAGATGTATCATCTGCGCCAATTACTATGCTACAAAGGTATTAATTGTACCAATGTACGGAATTTATTTGCCTGTAAATAGTTTCATGTTTTTTTGTTCAATATGGGGAAACTGTCATAACTTTCTATTAGATAGTTTACTAAAACTGCTAAAAAGGTCCGCAATTATTATTATTATTATTATTATTATTATTATTATTATTATTATTATTATTATTATTATTATTATTATTATTATTATTATTATTATTATTATTATTATTATTATTATTATTATTATTATTATTATTATTATTATTATTATTATTATTATTATTATTATTATTATTATTATTATTATTATTATTATTATTATTATTATTATTATTATTATTATCATCATTATGCATACTCAAACAAAATAAATTGGCGCCATCGTATTTTTCGCTTAAATGATACCAGGTATTTTGAAAACTTATGTCCGCAAACGTAGCATTGGTGGAAATGAGTTATGGCGCAAAAGGACGCATTTTTGGCCCAGACTGATTTCTCCCGATGAAAAGATCACGGAATTGACAGATGGCACATACCCGTAGTGATCTTTGACATGGTTGTTCGACAATGTTTATATTTTATTATTTTCTATTTTTGTCAGGAAATGGATTTTTTATTTCATTGTTTACAAAATAAGTGTAAAGTATATCCTTACATCAAAGAAAAACGGCCTGATACGAAAAGGAAAAAAGAAATTGTATTTTTTCCAAATATAAAAATGAAATATATGAAGTGCTCATTTCCGTAAATACAAAGATAGATCATAGTCTGCAAGTACATATGTATATGCGGGTCTGAAAAAGTACATCTTGATCTTTGTATTCTTCAAATTATAGTCTATTTTTCTCTATTCTTTTGTTATTTTTGACCCATTATTTTGTATTCTTTATATTATAGAACCTAATTTTTCACTACTAGTATTCTTTTTTTTTTACCCATTTTCATTTTGTCTTTGTTTAGGCCAATCTTCCTCTATCCTGTAAACCCCATCCAGACCTTCATATTGTATTTCAATGATCATAATTAATGTTTCAGTTCATTCATTTCATATGATTTTTCCTGATTAAAGGTGAGTATTCTTTTATAGACTCGGACGATTTAGATCATGACAAATTGACTGTTAGGACGCCAGTCTTTTGTTTATGACAGTATGTTACCACTATGTGTTATTATTTTTTTTTGTCGGATTACTGTCACATGCAAGTATGCACCATATTTCCCTTGGTCCATATCGTGTGAAATTAAATAAGAGAATACACGAACTTCGGAGAACGTTTGCATAACAAGAGAAATGGATTCTAAAAGATAAAGCAACGTATGTTCATCTTTTGTGGAGGAGGGTTGGAAACATTGATTTTTTTCTAGGACGAACATTTTTTTTCTACTTTCATTTGTATTCGATAGTATACAGAAATAATGTTATCTAAAATTCATTATTCATTTCATCCATCCCCTTGATTTTTATATTTCCCTTTGTCCATATTGTGCACAGAAAAAGAATATATTTTTGAAATCTTTTGGGTTACAAGAGAAATGAATTTTAACAGATATTAAAAGCACCGACCGTTCGTGTTTTGTTCGGAAAGTGGGGTATCGTTTTTTTCTTCTCTGTAGACATATGTCTTTTTCGACTTTATTCATAAATCATTTTTCGATAAATTACAGAAACAATTACGACATGTTTTTTTTGTTTTGTTTACCTCAATGTCGTATTTATCCCCCTCTTATTTGAAATTGTAACACAACATATTTTTCACTTCTGTTCTCATTAGACAGGCACATACATAAAGGGATAATAAATAGATAAGAAGCTGTCGAGACCACGAAGACGTTAACAACTGTAGATCACCGTACTGCCTTCAACAATGAACATCCCTTTACCGCATACTGCTATAAAAAGTCTCAACATGACAAAATCGAAACAATTCAAAGGAAAAATCGAATGTATATCTAGATGTATGTACACGACAATAAACGAGAAACAAATTTGATAAACAGCAACAAACGACAACCACTGTATTATAGGCCCCAGGCCCGGACTGTGTTTGTGAAAATAATTACCAACATGACACCGAGAGGGCAACATACAGTAACAAAAAGGGTGTGTTGTGTTTTTCAATGAGACATGTTGTGTTTTTCAATGAGAATGAGGCATGCTGTGTTTTTCCATGAGAATAAGACATGTTGTGTTTTTCCATGAAAATGAGGCATGTTGTCAATCAATCAATGAGAATGACGCATTTTGTGTTTTTCAATGAGAATTAGGCATGTTGTGTTTTTCAATGAGAATGAGGCATGTTGTGTTTTTCCATGAGAATGAGGCATGTTATGTTTTTCCATGAGAATTAGGCATGTTGTGTTTTTCCATGAAAATGAGGCATGTTATGTTTTTCCATGAGAATTAGGCATGTTGTGTTTTTCCATGAGAATGAGGCATGTTGTCAATCAATCACTGAGAATGAGGAATGTGTTTTCCATGAGAATGAGGCATGTTGTCAATCAATCAATGAGAATGAGGCATGTTGTGTTTTTCCATGAGAATGAGGCATGTTATGTTTTTCTATGAGAATTAGGCATGTTGTGTTTTTCCTTGAGAATGAGGTATGTTGTCAATCAATGAATGAGAATGAGGCATGTTGTGTTTTTCCATGAGAATGAGGCATGTTGTCATCCAATCAATGAGAATGAGGCATGCTGTGTTTTTCCATGAGAATGAGGCATGTTATGTTTTTTCCATGAGAATTAGGCATGTTGTGGTTTTCCATGAGAATGAGGCATGTTGTCAATCAATAAATGAGAATGAGGCATGTTGTGTTTTTCCATGAGAATGAGGCATGTTGTCAATCAATCAATGAGAATGAGGCATGTTGTTTTTTCAATGAAAATGAGGCATGTTGTGTTTTTTCATGAGAATTAGGCATGTTGTGTTTTTTTCATGAGAATGAGGCATGTTGTCAATCAATCAATGAGAATGAGGCATGTTTTTTTTTTCCATGAGAATGAGGCATGTTGTCAATCAATCAATGAGAATGAGGCATGTTGTGTTTTTCAATGAGAATGAGGCATGTAATGTTTTTCCATGAGAATAAGCCATGTTGTTTTTTTCAATGAGAATAAAGCATGTTGTGTTTTTCAATGAGACATTTTCTATTTTTCAATGAGACATGTTCTGTTGTTCAATGAGACTTCAATGAGAATGAGGCATGTTGTGTTGTTCAGACAACTATACACTCTAACCCTAACTCTAGCTATCAATCAGAATCCAAATGACGTGGATATTCGCAACTACAATGTATATGAGGGTGGTAAAGGGTTATTTTCGTGCAACGTATTTTGCCAGTTTTATTTCACGCGCAGCCGTGAAAAAGGTTCGTTATTCACCGTGTTTCGTTAAATCGGTAAAAAGATCAACGAGCAAGAAATTTTTAATTGTTCGTTCATCCTGAAATGGCAATTTTATTTCGCGTTCTTCCGTGCAGATACCCCCTCTTACGCTCTTCTGTGAACTCGCACGGCGGGTGATTTATGCATAGCAGGAGACGTTTATCCTGTCGACGTACCTGGATTAGCTCTTATTTGGGTTCATGCGATTCCCTCGGTGTTTGATTTGTCTGTAAATATATATGTGGTTTAAAAACGACGTACTATCATGACACTAATTTTGCAACTGACAGAATGCAAATGTATGCCTTTTAAAATCTTTTGGATTGATTGATTATTGGTTGTTTAACGTCCAATGGCAAATATTTCGTAACTGTTCAGGACAAAAACGGTTTGAGATGTTTTAAATGTTTGAACCTTGTTAGTTCTTGTTTTAATTTATTCTTTTCGAACTTCTGTTTCATGTGTACCTGATGAACGCTATGACTGATATACCTAGATAAGTCATTCCAAACTCTCTCTCTCTTCCAAATAAAGTTTACATTTTAATTAATTGATAAATACACATCTTGTGGTAAATTGTGAAATGTTTGTATTTATATACATGTATACAGGTGCACAATAGTTGCACATATCAAAACAACATGTATTTACATGAATTGATATATAAACGTTGTTTTTGGTCATGCTTGGTGACTATTTTGGTTAATCGTAAATAAAACATTACTGATGATCACGGGATTTTAACACAAGACAACATTTTGTAAATCTCCAAAATTGATGAAATTCATCAAACATGTCACACATCTAAATATCTGAATATTTATATCTATATTTTTATCAGTACCAATAATCGCAGTTTTAACTGTATGGGGAATAACCTAAGCCTTGTTTACTTATCTTTTAAAGTACATTTGTCACAGTCCATAGAATTTCATCAAGTAAATTAAATTTCTATATACATAAATATATACTTTTGTGTGACTGTACCTGTTTGAACGGAGTGTTGTTGTCACAAAAGAATGACAATCGTATTAACACATCTGGTAAGTTTTATAGTGTATTTTAAAGCGTAAAAATAGTGTATTTTATACATTTGTATGTATTCTTGCATTGTTTGTAGTCATAGGTTAGAGATTAAGTCAACATCATAGGTTAGAGATTAAGTCAAAATCATAGGTTAGAGATGAAATGGTAATCAACTACGTACGGTGAATGAATTAATTTAAAACCTTGTATTAATGCAAGGCTCAAATATTTGTCATTTTATGTAATATACTATTGAATAAATGTAAACCTATTTGCAAAAGATAACATTGTAGTGTATCTTGTATGGAAGTTCAAACTATATACATATGTGACCAAACAAAAACTGCTTGTAGCAAGGGAACAATACAATAATGGTATACAAAAAAAAACGACCATTAAACTCTGCCAATAAAAATGTTAAGGTCTTGAAAAAGTGTCAAGGCTTTTCGCTGCAAAAACCTACGTGATGCAATGTTGCGTGGAAAGAAAATTTCAGAATGGGGGAAAAAAACCAGCACAGACCTTCCCATTCAAATGTAAGAAGTCGTTCCCTATAAGTAAGCAATGATATAAAAAATAGTGTTCATTGTTTTTTTTCTTCAAATAAGTACAAATCTTAGTTGTTATTGATCTAATGAAGAATTCAGTAACTGCAATATTTTCAAAATACTATTGGTAGTCTTGTCTATAAAATAAAAGCCAGCCACACGGCTTTGAAGTCAAAAATGGTATTTACACCTCGGAATAAGCTAATTACTAGAGGTTGTATAACGTTAAAGTGTGTGATAGTCTTGAACATGCATGAAATATTTGCCATTGGACATTAAACAAGCAGCAACTAATCATTTTAAGGGACGAAACAACGTCCTGCTTTAACATTTGACCGTACCCGTGATAGTCTCTATATGCGTGTTTTCGAACATGTCTTTTATACTGACTTTCTACATGAATGTAGCATTATATTTTCTGGAAAAGATATTCCAGCCTTTCTTGTTTTTATATTTCACATTAAGGATGTACTTAGGTCTGTGTCAAATGTTCGGACTCCTTGGTGTTTTTCAATACAATACAATGTAAAATATTTTGCCCCATAACACCCATTTATTTTTTCACATAAGACTTAATAGCTCATGAAAGGTCATTTATCAAAATTTTAGAAGATTCTTGACCTTCTTTCTTTTGTTTTGAGATCCAATAATAACAATGCAAATATAAGGTAAAAGTCCGAGTCTGCCTTTTCCCGCCATATTTTAAATCTCAAATATCTCGAAAAGGAGGTCCATGACCTATAAATATTTTTTGCTTATTTTTATCCTTAAATGATGCTCTACCAGCTTATAGTATCAATTTTAAATTCTTAATTTATTAATTTTCACCTAACCTCACCTAAGTACATCCTTAACTTAACAATAACGATATTTGATTAGTAAAAAAAATGTAAATTTTCTAAGTAATTTGTTGTTTCTATATATAATGGGTTTTTACGATAGGTTAGCGAAGCTACATTCATGTCACAAATAACAGCTTGGGGCAGTTAACATTAAACATCTAGTACAGTGAGATAACATATAATTGTACGAGTTGTAGCCTCGCTAACCTATCGTAAAAATGGTGACCTTTATAGTTGAAAATAACGAAAAAGGTGTAAAACGTAAAATAGACAGCCATCTACATCACGCCTAAAAGATGTCTATTTTTTTTGTATTTCGAATTTTTTTTTAAGTTTCGTAATCGGTAAGCATTATTCTTATTAGAAATTCACACTATCTGTTCCTCTATGTTACAAGTCAGTACTCTAACTGCGACCAAGCTTAAGTACTTCCTTTGCTCAGAAAACCGCTTACGACTGGCTTTAGCTTAGTATCTACAGTAACTTATAAAAAGAAGCAACCCTGTCACAGTTTTGTTGCTTGATGTATTTGACTTTACCCTCTAGTGTCCCTTCTGTTTATTTGTACATATACGTTGATGACTTTTGTCACACATTCGGAATATACTCTAGTTTTATCCATGTAATGCCAATAATAACATTTGGCGCCAACCCCTACTTTTCTTTTCTTAATTCATTACATCTAGTTTTAAAAGACATTTTTGATAATCTGAAGAAATCCATTATTATTTTTTAATAGTTGTTAAATGAAAAAAAGGGGTCAGTACTAAATGTGTGAAAAGTCTAGATAAAAAAAATCCCGCCAAATTTCCAATTGAATATATCTCAAAACCAAAGACACGGAGCTACTTGTGGATATGTTAACATTTTTAAAAACTAATCCGTAAAGGAAACACAGCTAGCTGTGTGTGCTCCAACACTGGAGGGATTTAAATAAAGAAGAAGAAGAAGAAGAAGAAGCTACAATTTTTCTTCTGCTTTTTAAGAACCGTAATTCATTAACTATTAATTCATGACTGTCTTTTTACAAAGCTTGTTATTTTAAAACAGAGGAGCGAACATACTTAATATGTACGGTCATTCAATCTATACTAAATTAATTTTAGATGCTACAGTGTCATAATGAACCACAGTTTTTGTTACAGTTTGTACTGGAAGGTGACCAGTGCAAGCGCATGCGTGTATGAATGGCATTTTATAAATAATGCAAGGTACTAACGTGCACTACATGTACGACATCAAAGTTATCAGTCAGGGGCATTACTTAAACAAGTAACATTAAAAATTACCTAAACAAGTAATGTTGAAAATGAGGCTATTTTAAATATTACATATATAAGTAACTTTTCTTAATATTATTTTTTATAGGTGTTCAACTATACAGATTTTACTAGCTTTGACAATTTTCACGGTCATCTGGTTATTTTTCCCATGAAATATAAAATCTAATCTTTCTGAAACACTAATTGCCTTTCTGACGCACTTATCTTTCATATCGACGCTTTTGGGTCAAAGATTGGTCTCTTGGGACTTTTATAATATCGTTTTTTTCTCAAAAATCTTGAAGGTATAGACAGAAATAAATAGATAGAAACTTGTGAAGTAATTAAGACTTGAAGTTATTTATAACTTGTAACCCAAAACAATTACATAATTATGTTCCTAAAATAAGTGTTATAACTAAGTCTTTCAAAAATGTCTAAAATAACTTATTCAAGTAATATTTTTGTCAGTATTTTTAAAGTAACCCTTTATCTCTATACTCCTCTAAAATCTAATAAATTCTTCATTTTATGATATAAAATGATGTAAAAATTCATGAAAACTACATTTAAAATAACGCTATTGAGTAATTTTTTGATATTTTAAAACAAAAATTACCTATATATAAGTAACTAAAAAAAATAATTGTTTAAGTAATGCCCCTCACTGGTTATTAGGGTCTTGTTGCGGTTTAAGAGTTGCAAAAGAATAAAAAAAAACTGTGAAAAATTCACGAATTAGGCAATAAAATACTGATTATAAAAATGAACCATATATAGAATAAAAAAATCATGTAATAACAGATAACAAAGTAAAACGGTTGTAATGAGAATTTTACAGGATAATCGCTATATATATCTTAAGATTTAGAAAAAGCCACAAAATTCAGAATACAGAATGAAAGGATATCCCCATCCATATCCTCATGATCATATATTGAGATTGGATGGCTGGTTGTAGACAAAATAGGAGACGCCATATCTTATTTAATTTTTTCTTAATTTCAGTTTACACTAATTTGACAATATATCAAAATAATCGATTTAAACTACCATTTTAGTTTTTATATTAAAAAAATGCATTCTATAGATTCATCCACGGGGAAAATCTACGCATTTTGGGATGTACTTGAAGTTGTTCGCAAAGGAGACAGCAAGACAATCATAAAGGAAATTTATGTAATAAGCTCTTTATTTGAACTTGTTTCTTATACTACAAATGTATCATATTGAATGCAGTTTGTATGTGTTACTACGACTTTCTTTAGATAAAAGTGTTTACGACATTTTCGAGAGTACACCTTGTCTTACCTCGTAAACCGTGTTGATATTTTTAAATCGTAGAGTCAATTGTTGAAAAAAAATTAACATGTGATGACCAGCTTAACCTATGTACTTGCAATAGCAACACGACGGGTGCCAAATTTTAAAGTAGGGGACGAACAGATGTTCGTTCCCAGTTTTGTTCGTCCCCAGTTTTCCATTTGGTTTGGTTTGCTCAGTCTTACGTTTTCTATGTTGTGGTTTATAAGGCTGTTGTTTGTCTTTGGTCGTATTTCGTTGCATGGGTTGTTTTTTTTGCGATGACGTTGTCAGTTTGACTTGGACTTATGAGTTTGATTTCCCTTTGACGTCTTCCGCCTCTCTTCTGATGTATTTTATTACTTTTCAGTAAGTTATGTTTTCTGTTGTGTAAAGGCTTTTTACGAATACATTTTTTTATAAAATGCAAGATCCGTGATCTATAATCTAAATCTACTTCCTTTTAAAAAGCTTTGAATCAGATGTTAAACTAATGAGAAGTTATTTAGCTACAGAAAACCCGCTAAAATATAATCATCACGTAAATTATGCCAATTTAAGGGACTTTAAACTATGGGGGTTGGTAATAACATCGCGCCAACGGCTCCGTTAAAGCCCGAATCCCACGTATTCTGAGGCCGGATCTCATTTATTCGGACTTCGGATCCCTATCAGTGCATGGAGCCTAGAACATGAAGCGCATAGTCAAAAAAGTCCGGAGTTCATTATTTGGAACCTGGATCCCAAGAGAAAAAGTAAGGATGTAGCCCGGAATCCTGCAATTCGGTGTTACACGTTTCCCCATATTTGAAAGAGCTACGGGTGTTAAAATAAGATTTATTCTTAAACCAGCGATTTTTTTACTGACAAAATTTAAATACATGTAAAATTATTCTTTGATCATAAGAAGTACAATTTTATTTCAGATCCGCCTCTGAATATATAACATCAAACTAAGTTGTTTAGCATTTCATTACTAGTCTTACTTACTTAATCGATTCGACAAACAATTAGTTTAAAAGACTCACGGATATTTAAAGTACACAACATAACTATACATTATAATTATGCCAAGTGTATTTACCAATACACAATATTTCTTTCAAAATCTGATGACGGGTGGAATATTTTTTGAAGTCATTCGTTTTACAACTACATACATTTAAATAATTATGAAGTTAAATCAATAATATATAGTAAACGAGCTACATGTACATAAACACGAAAATGTTTACTCCGAAAAGGTAAGATTTGCTTAATTAATAAAAACATAGATTACTAACTGGTGGTTATTAAATTTAAAATAAAGCTCTCATCAATTTTTATGCTTACATGTACATGTATGTACGTCCATTAGAAAATTTCTCATTAGGTTATATTTTTATCTATTAATTCCTTTTTCACCAAGTGATCCTCATATCAGGCGATGTACATTATCTTTTATCATCAAATGATGACGTTTATTTCAGACGCTATATTTTAGTTCATTTATATCGATTAATATGAGTAGGATAGTGTGTTTCTATTGAACCAAATGTTAAAGTACAAAACATATTTACGCGGTTGGCCATCTTTTACAGTTCACAGGTTCGGATATCCGTAATTTGTTTGATATTTTTCTTCGTATCAACATAAAAATGTACACGAAATACATTTGTTTACTTGTGGTGTACAACACACGTTGTACAAAATATATAACAGGAAACAAAACCAACACAGGTGGACATTTGACAATGAAAATGGATGGCACTTTATTTTTGAACAGTTATATATTCAGGTACTGTTATATTCTCTCATTTTATTGAAAAGAATGTCGACTTTTGGCCTTATTTTAGTCTAATTTTTAACAATTTAAACCCCTCCCTCCCTCTTTTTTTTTACTGCGAAATGAAAAATGTAAAAACTCTATCTATACTTTATTATTTTGTTTGTAATTGACACCAAAGCTATTTTCTGAGACAAGTCCTCTTCATTTTTAATCTACATTTTGAGCATTTTTGGAACCTAATGAGAGTCTGTATTGGCTTTTTAGAACAGAGAACAATGGATAAAAAGCGTAGTTTATAAACAAAAAATAAGCTAAGAAAAGATAAAGAGAATGCCAAACTAATAGAGAAAAGAGAATATTGGGATGCTAAAATATTCCAAAAATACCGAGTAAAGTAGATAAAGATTAGTTTGGTGCTTAAATATAGACAATAGTGGATAATATGCCAAATAAATATAGAAAAGGGAGTACTGTGGTCCTGAAATATAGACCATAGTCAATAACAGACAATTAAAAAATAAAGGACCTCCACCCAGACCAACATTTATACTTTCTTGGTTAGGATTTTGTGTCTGTGGTTATATGAAGTGTTGGTAAACTATACTCTCTCGTGTAGTGTTTAGATTCTGTGGTTTTAAAAAGATAAGGAATCAATACTTTCTCAGCTAGTCTTTTTGAGTCTGTGATATTAAAAGGATACTCTCCCGGCTAGTATGTTTGTGTCTGTAATAAAATACAATAAAGGAATGAGTGCACTGTTTCTGTGATGGTATACTAGTACCCAACAGGTATACAAACTTGGCTAGTCTCTTTGTGTCTGTGCAATTATGCACTAAAGGAATACACTCTCATCAAGTATCTTTGTGTCTTTGCTATTATCCACTAAAGCAATGCTCTCCTAGCCAGTATTGCCTGTGTCTGTGATAATTTAACCTTCAGGAATATGCTCTCAGCTAGTTTCTTAGTATTTGTGCTATTATCCATTTCATGATTATATTATGTGTTAGTCTCTTTAATCCACTACATTGATACTCTCAGTCTCTCCTCGCTAGTTGTGTCTGTGTCGGTGATCATTTACCCTCCACGAATATACTGTCTGCTAGTCTCTTTGTGCCAGTGCTATTTTCCACCACAGGCATACGATCGTGGCTAGCACAGTCTTTAAGTGTCTGCGATATAATACTCTTAAGGATTACCTTCCAGGCTATAGACTATATTTGTCTGTCATACTTAATACAACATCATTACAACGGCCAAGGGTGAATTTCATATTTCTGGCGTTGATTAACCATTGTATCAACTGAAATCAAAAGTCAACAATTGTTTCTTTATTGTTTTTTTTTAATCCTTCTCCAATTTTCTAGTATTTGCTCAAAATACTTTTAAAACTGCTCCTTGTTTCATACTATTAGTAAACTAGAACACACCCGTGATATCGCGGGTCCGCGACTGAATTAAAGTATTTAACTATGCGTAAGCCTTGGAACTTATCAAATATTGGGGAAACAAAAGATCCTGGAATGGAGTATTTTTTAATCAACAGCATTGTCCTATATTAGTTATAAATAAAGTTGAATTCTTTGATTCGCTGTTTCACGTCATGCCCGCTAACATATTGAAAACTGTACCTATGCGCCTTATTTTAAGTCCAGATTTTTAGTATTCGTATTGTTATCTTAGAAAGTCTTACTGATTAAAATACTACAATAGGGAACAATTTTACAATGATTGAATTTATTAGTGTCAACCCTGTGATTATCATCGGATCCGTGTACATGTATATAGCAAAATCCTAAATACACCGTTTGGTGGTGCGCCTGTCAGATGCCGAACGTACAGATAAGGTAATAGGTAACAGGTGAATATGCTATTGGTATCGGTATCGGATTCGACCCTGAACTTGTTAACTATTGGCAATATTAATTATGTGGAAAACAAAAGGGGCTGGAGTGGTGTAATATTTAATCTACACCATTGTCCTATATAAGCTATATATAAAGATGGAATTCTTTGATTAGTCGTTTTTACCGCATGACGGCTGACAAATTGGACCTCGTTATTTTAGTATTATAGATGTATCATATGCTTTTGCAGTTGCTAAATTTCTTAGTTTACGTATTCAATAAAGTTTGCAAAAAAAAAGAAGAAGAAGAAGAGAAAAAATACACCGACAAGAAGAAGAAATTAAGCTTTTTTCGTAAAGCATATTTAGCAAAAAAAGGAGTCATTAATATGATTGTTTTCCTATCATTTATTATAATTTTGTTGCATTTCACAGGAAGTTAACAAAAATATTATCTTCTTGTTATATAAAATATCAATTTTAGATGAACGATCATCCTAAAATATAAAGATTAATTTTAAACAACTCAAATATTGTTCTGAATTTAAATGCCATTTGAATAGAATTACTGTGCTATAATGAACATTTTAATTGTTGTTCTAGGTGTACACATTCTTTAATTAACACTATCACATATTACCGATATTGAAAAAAAGGATAAACCAGCAAACCACACGAAGTTAATAAATTGATTGTTCTTTGTATTACCTAATTTCAGTTATAGTTATCCCACGAGGACGCGGTGTGTCAGTGTCCGAATGGGATAACTATTTTACATTCCGGCTGTTTTAGATTAGACGAAAAACATTTACAATTAATAAAATATAGTTTATAACGCCACATAACCATTATAATATACGTTATATATTACTATATAATGTATGCCCTTTATGACCCCCGAACACGATGAGTAGATATGAAACAATGTCAACTCGCCCCACTGGCTACTTTATAGAAAATTCGCCCCACTCTTGTTTATCGACTCGCCCCACTGTTGAAAAAGTGTAAAATCAAATTTAACTATCAGATTGACAACTCACTTATTTACGAAAAGGCTTTAAACCCTACTGAATAAAGGCCTGCCAACTCGCCCCACTTACAACATAATTATCTAACTTCCTTTAAGTATATTAAATAAAGGCAACAGTAGTATACCGCTATTCAAAACTCATAAATCCATTAAAAAAAACAAAATCGGGGTAACAAACTAAAACTGAGGGAAACTCATTAAATATAAGAGGAGAACAACGACACAACATTAAAATGTAACATACACAGAAACGGACTAAGCATTAGACAAAATCCTATGAGAATAACAAATATAACATCAAAACCAAATACATGAATTTGAGATGGATAAGTACCGTGACACGTCTTATAGTAATGTGAATTCACACTCAAAAATAAGAGAAAACAAACGACACAACGAAAACACAACGTTAAAATGCAACACACACACAGAAACGAACTATAATATAACAATGGCCATATTCCTGACATGGTACAGGACATTTTTAAAAGGAAAAAATGGTGGGTTGAACCTGGTTTTGTGGCATGCCAAACCTCCCTCTTTTATGGCCATGTGAAATATAACATTAAAATGACAACATAACATTACAGGACTACAATTTAAATAAATAGGAGAACACAATTGACAAAGAAACACACGAATAATAGTGTTAACAAAAGGCAACACGTTTAAAATTTCAATACGTCAGAAGTGCATTTTGTCCACACAGGACTTACCAGTGATGCCCAGATACAGAAGTTTGAAAGCCGAAACAAGTACAAAGTTGAACAGCATCGAGGACCAAAAGTTAAAAAAAGCTGTGCCAAAAACGGCCAGGGTTTTCTGTTAGGTACCAGATAATCCCTATTATTTAGAATAATTTATACGTTTGCAAACAGTAAATTTCATAAAATGACTATACAAAAGATATATGATAAAACTGAAGTATTAACTAATTACAGGAAACAACCGAAATACATGACATAACCCGACAAAATGTACAAAAAATAGACACACTCGAATAAGTTAAAACCCCAACGCTAAGTGACGTCGTATTTGAAATTGTAAAAAATGACAAAAAAATGGCGTCACATTTGAATTTGTAAAACAGATCATCAAAAAAATGAAAAATGACGTCACATTTGAATGAATAAGATAGAATTAAAATTGATTTAAGATTAAATTACTGATAGTTCAACTTGATATCCAGACGTCCTGGTGTAGTGGTACGAAATGTATGTGTCGTGGGTTGATATGTCATAGGTCTTGAGTCCGAATCCCAACAGACACTGGATTTTTTCTACGTAAATTTTGAAAAATAGTCTTTTCTGTATGATTAATTATAAGTTTTATAGTGGATTTGACATTCCAGCCAAAATAATACAGAACAAAGGGAAGCATGCAAAACAAAGACACTCAAACTGGAGTGATCTGGTAGGGGTGATCCGGCTCAGATCACCCCTGTTACAACAAAGAAGCTGGGATGTGAGCACTATTGGCTATCTAATTGTGGTCAGTTTTTATTGCCGAAGGAAGCCAACTTACTCGGAGAGAACCACCGACCTTTGGTAGAAACATGACAATCCTGGTTACTTTAGATCGGGGTTGCACGCACCTGTTATGTTTGATATTCGAGCTTCTAACCTCTCTGTTAATAGGCTAGTAATATAATTAGTTTAACTCAGCAATGTAATCCCGCACGTGTAAGGTGTGCTCGACTCCAATCTTAATTGACTAGGATTCTTAGTTACCGATCAAATGTTGATGGTTCTCTTCGGACGCTCCGACTACCTTCACCAATAAAACTTACCTCAACAAAATAGACAATTGTGCTGAAAGTGGCGTTAAACATCAATCAATCCATCAATCATTTGAAGTAATCAAAACTCCGTTTAATAGTTGTCATTCGCGAAGAGTAAGATATCTTTTGATGACTTCCGCTGCTTTAGCGTATTAAGTTCAATAAATCTTTTTTTTCTTATTTCTCAAACAGGTTGAACCATGACAGCAAACATATGTGTAATGTACTGGATGTCACAATGAAAATAATAATTGTCCTGGCACTATCCTGTTATGCATATGGAGTTATTGCTCAAGATTTAGACGCCCGTCTACTTTCAAATAGACTCAAGGAAATAAAACAGAGTATTGGGATTGATTACTTGCAAGTAGGTTGTTTTAAGTTAATTTTTGTCTTTGGCAAGTTTTATTCCACTATCCCCTCTAAAACAAAATTAAATTAAATGAAATAAATACTTCATTCAAAAGTAGTATTATACCTGCCATAAGAAAAGGTTAAAAGAAAAGGTTTAAAAAAAGGCGTTATTTTCCCCCGTTTATATGAGAGTAAAACAGGCCTTTATGTAAAGTATCACTAGAAAATCGCTCCTATTGCTTCCATAAAAACAATGATCAATGAATTAAAACAATTGCTAAGACAGCACTATGGCAAAAAAAAAGAAAACAAAAAACAAAAAAAAGTCCACAAAACACTAAACAGTTGACCAAACTTTAACTGCAAAATTATTCTTATTCTTAGGTTTACTAAGTCCTAATTTAGACAAGTTCACAAGTCCGTTATAGTGACGTAATTCATTGTCATTGAGATTTCTTTATTTCTTTTCCCTAACTTTGGAATCAGAAAGAGCACTCTGTATTAACCAATATATGTTTCAAATAGTGAACATGTGTCAATACTCGAAGTTCCCGCACACGGATTTGTAATCGCCATGACTGAGTTGCCATTTTCAGACCTTTTCGGTAACCAATATGTTTTCTTCATAATTACACACAATCAACAGTTTGTCAACATAACTTCAAGTAATGATTACTGTATTATTATTGACATTTATTGTTTTACAGGAGGAGTTTAACAAACTACCATTTACTACAAAAACCGGAAATGGAACGAAACTTTTAGCTGATGTAAGTTCTTTATATTAGATAGACAAACGTTATTTTGTTTGTGATTGTGGACATAACGTAACATATAATAATAACAATGAACACATTTACAACATAAGATAATACATTTTATATATTATATTAAATTTCAGATTTTAAATGCTCAGTGCAACGATAGTATTTCATCTTCAATTTTCCGACGACAATTCTGACACAACACGCACGATAAATAATTTGATTAAGAAATAGATGCAAACATTTTTGTAGTATTTTTTTTCTTCAATAAATGTTATCATAATACAAACACGTAGCACTAACATGCTTATAGTCTAGGTAATTTGTGCATATTTTTTTGAAAATTGTTGGTTTGATGATACAAACATGAAACATTGTACAATTCTAGATTTATAGATTACATGTAGTACCGGTAGTCAATTTTAGCTATTCTTAAAAAACCCACATGTATATGGCAGCCATTTTCAAGATGGCTGCTAATCAGTCAAAATTTCACCACTTCGCATAACTTAAAGCAAATTAAATCAAATCTTTAATCAGCATATGGAATGTAATTCATTACTTTTATATCCATTCAATAACTTAGCTATATTTTTATAAAACAAATACATGTAGTAGGATTATGAGTCACCGGCAGTATAGTAATCAGTTGGCGGTGACTATTTGATATGGCCTCACTGTTGGTAGCCTAAAAAGGATTAACTCAGATAAGCAATCTAACTAAAATATAGCTTTCTGATGTCGTAATACTCATGTAAGCCTATATATACGAGCACGAGAGATAATATGGATCAGGATTTTAATCAGATTGCTCAGATAAGCATCAATTACTCTTCCTCACTATGACCATTTGAACCTCCCCTATTAAGGATTCATGATAGCAGTTATAATATAAATGTTGTTTGAGTGGAATAAAACTAGTTGATAATTTTTAGATCCAAGACAAATTAGCAGCATCCCTTGTGGGATTTACGAATGTTCTAGACGCTGTTAAAGACGAAGTATTTCAGAATGAAAACAAATTCACCACTCAGGCGACGCTTCCAAAATGTTGTGATAAAACTGGAACATACGTGTACGATCCAAAATTCAGAAAAGAGGTATTACATAGTAATTTCAAAGTCAAGGAAATTATTAATAGAATGAAATTATAAATGACACATCAAGCCTCGTAAAAGAAATCATTTAGTAATTGATCAAACCGTGATAATTGACAATAAAGCAGTCCAATACCAAGTCAGGAATATGACAGTTCTTGTCCATTCGTTTTTGATGCGTTTTGTTATTTGATTTTGCCATATGATTATAGACTTTCCCAATTGATCTTCCTCTAAGTTCAGTATTTTTGTGATTTTACTTTTTTTTATAAAGATTACGACGGGAAGTGACCACTTTTGGAAATCGTATCTGTGCCAGTTTACTGTCTGGTACCCAGTTGAGAAATTTTACAGTTATGAAAAGAAGAAAAAGGGAAACATTTATGCTGTGTACAGTGTTTCAAATATAAAAGGAAAAAAAATGAAGTGTTAAAATCCACAAATTAAAGTAAAACTTTTATGAACTATAAGATGTAACAATTTACCGCATCGGTGATACGTTCAACACATTTACAATCAATTCCGAGGAAATTCATTTTGTATCGAATTTTATTTCAATGGAAATTTCAATGACATCCAAACAGATACATATGTATGTTACGAATATATATTCTAGTTCAATGATTAAATATGAATGTACATGTATGAACGACTCTGTTAAAATAAATAATATTGAACGTTTTCTTCTCAAGGTTGATTTTTCTACAGCCTGTGTTACAATATCTCCTAGTTCTACCTCTGACGCCAAATATCCACACAACACCATAAGTGACATCATGAAGACGCAGTACAATCAAAACAAGAACGTTTTGTGGCAGCACTATGGTACCTTGGAGGGCGTGTCCATCATATACCCATCAACCTATTGGAATGACTGTTACAACTATGACCCACGCTTTAGGTAATAAAAACACATTATGGTCGGTTGTTTGTATATCTAATATATTCCTGCAATGGCTCGCAAAAAATAAAATTAATGAGGACTAAGAGACTTATAAAGAAAAAAAGAAATACCAAACACTTCACAAATAAATAAGGACAAAGCAACAAGAACGAAAAACAAACTGACAGAGGTCACAGGGACACCTGAAATGTAGCAGATTATGTTCTACTGGTGGCATCCGTCGTGTTGTCCATATAAGAACAGTAAAATTTGTCGACTAAATAAAAAGAAAGTATTTCGATATCAGCAAAATTTCAGTGACAGCTAACAAATTTAAGATAAAACAAGCAAAAAATCTATTGTTTCAAATTCTACTAGTATTGCACTCTACATAATAATTTAAAAAATATGTAAATAGTTCCATTTTGATATTCTTAAAAAGTCCAATGCAATGAAAATTCAATCAATTATATGGCATTATTTAAGGTCAGCCTTCGCCGCCACAGCATCACCAAAAGATAAAGATGTCGTGATTCTTATAGATTCAAGTTCATCAATGAAACAGACTTCTGGCGTTACAAGTAAATCAAAGATGAGCATAGCTAAGGAGGCTGCTCGTACAGTTATAGAGACTCTTAATCCAAACGACAGAGTAAGTCTCTATATTCATATTACTTTGAGTCACTGGATCACTTTTAAAAAAACAAACTTCAAATGTGACGTTAATTTTTTTTTAATTTATTGTTTTAAAACGTCAGAAGGTTGTTCGCAACTAAATCTAGGACCGTTGGGGAGGACATTCACCATTGTGGATAACATTTTAAGTCAGTTAGAAATCAGTTATTCGAAGAAAAATACATTGATTGCATTTGGAAAGTATTTGTATGTGTTGCTGTCAAGTGTACATAGTGGGTCTTACTGGGGTCTAAGCGTGATGCGGGATTTGACGATTTTTCGTTAGCGTTAGACGTGAAAATCAAATTATATTGCGTGAAAACGAGTAACGAAGTCTGTCAGGACACGTGAATTACAAACGCTATAATTACAGGGATAATGATAGCGGGATACGGGATGTTGACAAAACATTAAGCGAGATCCGGGATCAGACCCCTTATTAAGATACCCAAATACAATCTCAAGTGTTGTATGGTTGTGAATACTAACCAATAATGTCTGAACATGCCAGTTAAAATTGAAAAACAAATATTGCATGTGTCTTTCCAGTTTTGCTACTCTCCATACTTAAATACTATGCTTACACTTCTAGAGAACATAAGATGGCCGCTAGTTTTTAGCTCACCTGGCCCAAAGGGCCAAGTGAGCTTTTCTCATCACTTGGCGTCCGGCGTCCGTCGTCGTCCGTCGTCGTCGTCGTCGTCGTCGTCCGTCGTCGTCCTGCGTTAACTTTTACAAAAATCTTCTCCTCTGAAACTACTGGGCCAAATTTAACCAAACTTGGCCACAATCATCATTGGGGTATCTAGTTTAAAAAATGTGTCCGGTGACCCGGCAAACCAACCAAGATGGCCGCAATGGCTAAAAATAGAACATAGGGGTAAAATGCAGTTTTTGGCTTATAACTCAAAAACCAAAGCATTTAGAGCAAATCTGATGTGGGGTAATATTGTTCAACAGGTCAAGATCTATCTGCCCTGAAATTTTCAGTTGAATCGGATAATCGGTTGTTAGGTTGCTGCCCCTGAATTGGTAATTTTGAGGAAATTTTGCTGTTTTTTTGTTATTATCTTGAATGTTATTATAGATAGAGATAAACTGTAAATAGCAATAATGTACAGCAAAGTAAGAACTTAAAATAAGTCAGTATGACCAAAATAGTCAATTGACCCCCTAAGGAGTTATTGCCCTACATAGTCAATTTTTAACAATTTTCTTAAAATTTGAAGATTTTCAATAACATTTTCCACAGAAAGTACTGTTATAGATAGAGATAATTGTAAGCAGCAAGAATGTTTAGTAAAGTAAGATCTACAAACACATCACCATCACCAAAACACAATTTTGTCATGAATCCATCTGTGTCCATTGTTTAATATTCACATAGACCAAGGTGAGCGACACAGGCTCTTTAGAGCCTCTAGTTGTTGGGGTTTGTGTTGCTCAGTCTTTGGTTTTCTGTGTTGTGTATTGTGTACTATTATTTGTCTGTTGGCCTTTTTTAAATCATGGCGTTGTCAGTTTATTTTCGACTAATGCGTTTGAATGTCCCTCTTTCGACTTGCTTTTACACCACATATGTCTTTTCAGGTTGCTGTGGTATCATTTAGCTCAGGAGTTACTGTTCCTACCGGAGACTCAAATCATGACTGTTATAAGGACACACTATCATTTGCCTCCAAAACAAACATTGATAAGTTACAGGAATTTGTCAGTTTATATATTCAAGAATCTAACACTGGAAATTCAAACTTCGAAAACGTGCTCGTCAAGGCTTTCTCTTACTTAGGATCAACAAACAACAACGTAGATGTTTCAACTAGAGGTAAATATAAGGCTATCATAGTACAAAAATCTGATACAACAAATGTTGTGACGTGGGTATTGCAGGATAATACCGTACAGGTTGGGAAAGAAGCGTAATAAATATGAGACTTTCAGCAATATCAGATATTGGAATTGATCCGTAAGTTCGACCAACCCTTCAATATATAATTCTATTCAACATTTTTTTACTGACTTTCTGATTAATAGGTTTTTTTCCATTTCTTTCTGTAATTTAAGTTACCCATCCGTTTGTTGAAGCTGTATTACTATTCTTTACTTTTCATAATATTCGTTCGAGAATTTGCTATTTATTGAACCATGAAAGTAAAAAAAACCATTACTTATAATGAATATATCATTTGCCTATCTTTTAAATAAACAAATTGAACAGAGCCTATTGTAATACACATCTATACATAACATTGAAAATTGATCTAAAATTTAACATTTAAACATCGCATTTAAAAGCTAAACATAATAGTGTTGTTCTATTTTACTATAAGTATAAACGTATAATAAATTTTATTTATAAATCTATTAACCTCTTTTCACATTATAAGATGTCACTGTATTACATGTAAGTGTCTTGTACTTAATGAACCATCATTGTTTGTTAAATAGATGACATACAGGTAAAAATAGAGTAAGGTCAATGTATCTTGATTTTATTTCGTACAAACGGAACATTAAAAAATCTTCTTATCTTTAGAATTTCTATAGGGGAGCTAGGAGGGGGTTTCACCTCGAATTTCCGAAAAATTAAACGCAGAATCTTGAATTCTCTATAACCATATATATAATAATACGTGGCAGGGTTAAACATGTTTGAAGGCACAAACCCTCTTCTAAAATCATAAGAGAAATACCAAATCGTGTGAAATATGAGATTTATCTACTGTCGACAGATAAATTTAATTATTATTTTTAACGCCGCTCAGTATTATTTCAATTCCATTTATTTTATTTTTATTTTGGAAAAAGTTGCAAATAAAGTATTCATTTGACCATGGTATTTATCTTCGAGTACTGCAAATATCGTCTTTGAATCAAACCATTTGTGACGGAAAGGGACGGGGTCGAGAAATTTATTCAAATCAAATTCAGCAATATTACAAAGTAATAAAATTATGAAATGTAAAAAGAGATGGATTTTTCATTTAAAATGTATAGTTTATTAAATAGGAAGTTATATGCATCATGTGCATTCAAAACAAAAAGTAAAGATTCAACAAAAATATAATTTAAATATCTTTTTGAATATCCGCCTTTCGAGTATTTTCTTTACATTCGGCACAACTCGACAGTTGTTTAATCAAAATAAAATTTGGTTCAAGGTACTGTATATGCCGCGCTTTTCCGATGGATTTAAATTTTGAATAATTAAAAAAAGACAACTAAGAAAAAGTATCTTCGACCATTTCCTACTTTAAATGTGTCGAATCATCATTTAAGCAACAAATAAAATAAGATGTAAAGTATACATATACCTGAATGGGACAGCAACCACACTATTCATATACCGATTTTTTTCTCTTTCAAGATCAGGTTATACTTTTACTTACTGATGGCGGATCAAATGAAGGGCGAGATCCAAGGGAGGTAATCAGCGACGAAAATGCCAAATTACTAAATAGGGTGATCGTGTTTACCTACCTGCTCGGTCCTGGTAAGTATAAACAATATGGTATGAATAAAGCTATGATTGGTAAATTATGATGGAGTAATCTCTCTTCCCATGTATAGATTACCTTAGCCGTATTTGGCATAACTTTTTGGAATTTTGGTTTTCAATGCTCTGTAACTTTGTACTTCTTTGGCTTTTTAACTATTTTGATCTGAGGATCACTGATGAGTCTTATGTAGGCGAAACGCACGTCTGGCGTATTAAAGCCTGGTACCTTTGATAACTATTTTCAATTCAGGATGGCAAAGCAAGGTGTTCGTAAGCTTTCGATAAGACTTCTTACGTTTTAACAAGTGTGTCATGCACTTAAATTGATTTTGACTTTTTAGTCTTCTTGTAACTCTCAAAATCATATTTGATTTTTTTTAATTAGTGTAATCTTAGTCTTAAATGCTATGAATTCGGTATCCATTTCAGTGACATTGTGAATGTCATGAGAAGCACGTGCTGTAATGCTTGTTTCATTTAATGGAGAAATAAAATCTCATTTCGGAATGCCTTGTGGCAATTGTCAACCAATTAAAATTTGGGATTATTATGAAACACACATAAATAAACTCATCATCGATACCAGGATTAATTTATGTATTTACTCCAGACGCGCGTTTCGTTTACAAAAGACTAATCAGTGACGCTGGAATCCCCCCACCCTAAAAAAAAAAGAACGAAGTTGAAGAGCACTGAGGACCAAAATGCCTAAAAGTTTTGCCAGACACAGCTAAGGTAATCTATTCCTGAGGTAGAAAAGCCTTAGTATTTCAAAAATTCAAAAGTTTTGTAAACAGTTAGTTTATAAAAGAGTGACGAAAGATACCAAAGGGACAGTCAAACTCATAAATCTAAAACAAACTGACAACGCCATGGCTAAAAATGAAAAAGACAAACAGAAAAACAATAGTTCACATGACACAACATAGAAAACTAAAGAATAAACAACACGAACCCCACCAAAAACTAGGGGTGATCTCAGGTGCTCCGGAAGGGTAAGCAGATCCTGCTCCACATGTGGCACTCGTCGTGTTGCTTATGTGATTACAAATCTGGTAAATAGTCTAATTCGGTAGGTCACATTCATGAAAGGGAAGGGGATTGTAGTTACGACGTAAGGAACACATCCGATATCATATGACCATATCAATGATAATTCATGCCAGCACAAAACATTTATATATTATCAATTATGCAATTGGGGCTTGTAAGACCTGATTCATAAATATCCAATATTAGGTCAATGTCAGGAAAATATCAACCTTGTTTGTTCGAGGCTTAGAAACTGGGTCAAGGCGAGGTTCTATCGAGCCCTTCCCCAGTTTTGTGACGAGAACAAAAATGTTTTTTTTTATTTTTATGATATTGACCTAATATTGTTATTCTACTGCAACTTAAATTAATACATTGATAGCTTTTTGAACCGTAACGGAAATGTCAAACTTATTTGCATGCCTTAATGGACCCCTGATTGTGGAGAAAGTGTTCCATGATGAAATTTACATTATACAAAATATAGCTATGTTACTATATTTAGGAGACATATAAATACAACTAGTTGCAGTATAAATCCTTACATTTTGCAGTTTTATGCATCGTGAAGGTATTATAACAAATTCCAAGACATTTTTATATATATATATTTCAATTATGCAATTCGGGCGTGTAAGACAAAATTCATAAACTGCTTTGAAATACCATGCACACTCATCTTAAAATGTTTACAGGAGCAACGAACGAGATGAAACAACAATTACGAGAGATGGCAACTCAAGTGAAGTCAAATTCATCTTACGGAAACATCCGGGTATTTACCTTCACATTTTATTTAAACAAACAAAAACACATTTTACGCGGAAAAAATACTGCATTATTTCAATTATAAAAAGAAAGACCTAATATGATAGACTGAGCGTCAAACTGACATTCAAATGACTTTTTCAACGTGATGCTAATAGTTATCAAATGTACCAGGCTTATAATTTAATACGCCAGACGAGCGTTTCGTCTACATACAATGTAAGACTTATCAGTGATGCTCAGATTAAAATTGTTATAAAGCCAAAGAAGTACAAAGTTGAAGAGCATTGAGGACTCAAAATTCCCAAAAAAATATGCTAAATACGGCAAAAGTAATCTATGCCTGGGATAAGAAAATCCTTATTAATTCGAAAAAATCTAAATTTTGTAAACAAGAAATTTATAAAAATGACCGTAACACTGATATTCATGTCAACACCGAAGTGCTGACTACTGGGCTGGTGTTACCCTCGGGGACGAAACGTTCATCAGCAGTGGCATCGACCCAGGAAAATTGTTTTAAAAAGTGTGTTGAAACGGACGATATAGTCCAGTAGTAACGAGTGCAATGAATCTATATACGTTCTCAAGTTGCATCTGTTCAAAGAAAAATATAATATATGACATTGATAATTGAAACGGGAACACTTCTATTCAATGAAAAATTTAATATATAACATTGTGAATTGAAACTGGAACACTTCTATTCAAGGACAAATATTATTTATTTTATTGAGAATGGAAACGGGAAAAGCAATGAATAATATAATCAATGCAATATTTATTGTAGGAAGGACTTTTTACTTACGTTGATCAGAATCAGCATGCGAGTTTATCAATGGAAATGGCTACGTTTTACGTCAAACTACGATCTGGTCAAATAAATACTAACCCGGTTTACAGTATTCCATACGTCGATCCGTTTTCTGAAAGAGGCAGGTACATTATATTTATCAGAGGATGTACGACGAATCACATGCTGAGTGTCACCTATATTCAGCTACAATTTCCAATGTTAATTGTATAGCTATAGTATCATAAACGTTGTTTGTAAAAACAAAATCTTGATAGAACACTCGTCAGAGTTATTCTGTTTATAAAATATGAAGTTATCGCCAAATCTTTGGTATACAAAAACAGGTTCCATCGATTACTGTTTACCATTTCACTTAAGCATGATTTGTTTAGGTACACCATTATCGGAACCAACAATACTAAACACGAAAGAATTGACAGAAATATTAAGAAAACTATTTATAAAACTTTATATCCATAATAGAAACATGAAAGATAATTCGGAAAAAAACTAAATACACTGTTTACATGGAAATGGATAAAGAAAAATGGAGAAATAAAGAATGCACCTTAAATAATGATATTTAGAAAAAAAAATGAAAAAATTGAACGAATGTACGGCAAAAAAATTAAACAAGAACTAAAATATTTTTTGTCACAATTTAAATATCTGACTTTTTGTATTTGTATCACAGGGCTAATAACGTCAATGTGTAAAACCGTCTACGGCACATCGGGAAATATGCAAGGTGTATCATGTACTGATGTTAAACTTAGCGAGCTTTTAAAGGAAGTCGAATATTTTGAGGAGGGGAATTCATCATACGGCTTTATGATTGACAATACTGGGAGAGCTTTAATTCATCCCTTACTCCCAGAGCCTGCCTTTGTAGAAATTAATGAAGACCCCGTTCTTGTGGATATAACTAGTTTAGAAAGAACATCCGGGACAGCAGACATAATTCATTCCATGAAAAGGTACATACTGTAAACCAACTTATTTTCGCGGATACTTTATTTCGCGTTTAGCCCTTTCGAGTCCATTTCGCTGCAATTTAATTTCGCGGTTTTCTAATTAACTTGATGTTAAATACTGAATGATCCAAGTTTTACATATTCGCGACGATTTAACTTCGCGATATTTTTCTACACGCGAAAGTCGCGAAAATAAATCGCTCGCGAAAATTAGTTGGTTTACAGTAGTTATACTAAGACAATATGACAACGATAAATGAAAAGTTCAAACTACTAAAAGAAAGAAAAAAGATTTCTAAGGAATATTCATACTCATAAAGACAAAAACAAAATGACACTATCATGGCAAAACTGCCAATCGATGAAAATACAAAAACAGTATACAAAACTGGACATGGTAAAATAAACACTTGGCAATACGAAACAAACAAAACCATGAGGTTGCTGCAGGTGCCCAGAAAGGGTAATCATATCCTGTGTCACATGTGACAGCCGATATGTTGCCCATGTAAGTACAAACAGGATGATAAGTCTTATTTGGAAGGTCACGTCATAAGAGAAAGGAACGTGATTATGTTTACGGCCATGCATTGTTACATATATCTTGTCATCCGTAAAACAGATATTCCATAACTGTAAACCAACTCATGATGTCGATTTTAATGTCTAAAGGGATGGTTTTAACATCACCACTGATAATTCTTAGTTTAATAGTTTCATCGTAAGCATCAGCCCTGTATCAAAGAAGAGTTGATAAGAGATACAAAGCATGAAGATAGTACATAAAACTGATTTTGCTCCCTTTTTACGAGGATTGAATTGTTTATACTTTAACATTTTCAGTAGTTTGTGCTTGAGGCTAATGCATTTTAAATGCAACTAAGGTTTTATCTTAGTTTTTCAAATACTTTTTTTCTACACAGGGGTGAATCGGATAAGAAGACTTTACCAAACGTGTATTTCACTTTGCCTAGAGGACGTCTTGTAAATGAAGGAAGTCGATATTTGTATTTACAAGCAACATATTTTTGGGGACCTGTATGTATTTGACTAAATGCAATACTCAATATGAAAAAAAGAAAATACTAATGTATACTCATACTATTATACTTCAAAGTATGCCTGCATCAACACTAATAAAAGAAATATACAATATAAGGTCAATGTTAGAAAAATATAAAAATTTTTGTATGAGGCTGAGACACTGGGGAAGGGCGAGGTTCTATCAAGCCCGTCACCGGTTTTGTGCCAAAGAAGAAAAGGTTTGTATTTTTATGACATTGACCTAATATTGTTTTTATACTGCAACTTAAATTAATACATTCATAGTTATTTAAATTGGAACACACATTTCAAACTTATTTTCATCCCTTTATGAACCCCTGACTGTGGAAATAGTGCTCCATGATGAAATTGACATTGCACAAAATATAGCTATGTTACTATATTAAGGAAATAAACACAACTAGTTGCAGTATAAGAAGGAGTAATTGAAAATTATCAGTCCGTACAGTAATACACAGAAAAACAAAGAAATGAGCAACTTTTTTTACTAGGCTTTTAACTATCATGAGTTCAAGTGTTGGTGATACATACCGTGATACCAGCTCCAACTTAACATAACCCGTAATGACAGGTCAAAATCGGTAATAAGTGATACATTAGGATGTTGAAGACACCCTTTCTTCAATTTATTTTACAAGAATATATGGAGGTATTTTGCAGTCACTGTATCCGTGCCTATTTATTTGCTATTGCAATTTGCTGTCATATTTTGAAGTATGTTCAAATACTTAACTATTTAGTCTTATATTTTTCCAGTACTCTTGGACTAAAAGGCTTTTAATGTGGGGATCAGCTTGACAGTTGTAATGTGTGACCTTTTTTCTTTTCTTTTACTTTCTGTTACCGAATATTTGTGAATATGATTTGTAATATGCTTCGCACAACACGTTCATTACACTTTCTTTCGACATATGTCATTGGTTTTACCTAGAAACATGTATCGTATGTTCCAAAATGGTATTTTTGTTTAAAAAAGAACTTATTAGGATGGTTGTGTCTTTTATGAATAGGAATGTAAAAATACGCAAATGTTCCTGATCTGTCAAATAACTTTGACTTTGAAAGAGTGCTACTGCCTATATACTGTTACGGTTATTTTCCACAATCAGTGATGAATTCGTAGACACATCGACTTTCTGTTTGAAAAGTTTTGATTATTTTAGTAAGACTTCTCTATTTTAATTCTATCTTTTTTAGGTGCAAAACACAAAATTTTACTTATGTATTGTTTTGGGCGAGGAAACGCATACTGTCATCTCGGAAGCGGATTTTGATATTTCAAATTCAGAGCTTGAGAATGTTTTCTTATATCATAATCGAAGTCTTGCATCTGACGGTCAGCCAAATTGTAGATTTAATTATAGAAAAGTAACGTTAGGTATGTTTATATGTATATGTTTTGCCTTTACATAACGGTTTGTTGAAAATCCTTCTATAATAAGGGATATACCGTATAGCGGGCTATTTTCGCGGTGTGTATATTTTCGCTGATTTTCGCGGATAGAACAAAATCGCCAAAATAAATTCAGACAATTTAATAGTGTACATGCAAATGTATTTAAAAAAAAAGATTTGAATCCGCCAAAATAATAACCGCCAAAGACCATTTTAAAATAGAGTTAGGAAAGTCGGAGAAAATGGACAACATCATGACAAAACATGTGTACATTGTATCTATTTAAGCCTCACAGTGACGCTCAAATCAAAAAGGGTAGAATGGCCAAGTAAAAAAAACCGTAAAAACGAAGTTAAACAGCACTAAAGACCCAAAACGTCAGGCCAAATACTACTGACCTACCAAGAGTGCTTCATCGTAAACTCATCTAATCACAAACTTTAACATTTTGCGTTTCAAAGACAATATACCGACCGTAACTGAGCAGTGGCAACATTAGGATGTGTCACTGCTATTACAACTGCATATCAATATCCTATCATACAGTTCATAATTTACATATGGCGCCAGCTGTCAAAAGTGAAGCATCATAATATTGTAACTAAAAATTAAAAATACCATTGCGATATATTGTCATAGAAACAAGTATTGTTATGTAAAAGAGAGAGGCATAAGATACAAGAGTTACACTCAAACTCATAGATTAATTTTAAAATAAAGCAAACATTTGTGTATCAATCAAAGAGTTCATTTGTTTTATAAAATTCATCATTTTTTTTAGCACAGTCGGCTATAAAATTTACACCTTCAGCATTTTCAAATCCGTTTCAATATATTGATGAAACCGAAACAGCACAGGATGTGAGAGAATATACAGATTATTTAACTAGGAAAAGTTTTCAAAACCCTGGGTTTAATGTAAGATATTAAAATGCAGACAAATAATAGTACAATGACACAACATAGAAAACTAAAGTCCAAGCAACACGAACCCCATCAAAAACAGGGATGATCTCGGGTACTCCTTATCATTTATACAATTCGTCTTTTAAATGATTTAAAATTTAGCAATACATATTTGGTAATAACTATGACATAGCAAAAGCCCCAAACGAAAAGACTTAATGAAATAATGTATTTAATCGCAATAAAATAACAATTTTTCATTGGTTAAAGATATGGTGACATATTACACTAGCACAGTGCTCAGTAGATAACTTTTAAAACAAATCATCATTTTCAAAGCAATAAATAGTTACAAGATATTATGATTAAAACTCAGTGCACTATATTAAATAGCACATAGCTAAATGGATGATAAGGCATATTGTTACACCTTGTCATAGCATTGTAAACCTTGGAGAATCAGGGTTTCAATAAAACTGTAGATTCATCAATACAAATACAAAGGCGAAATATACCAAACGGACTTTTGAAAGTCGAAGACAAACTGCCAAATTTAATATCATTGAAACATGAATTACCGTGAAACGACAAACAGTGTTATCTTGTGTTTGAAGGAAACAAAAGCTGATAGCAGTGTTACCGGTTGAATTCATCTAGTAAATATACATAGACATTCGGTGAATTTATCTATCGGTTGCCTGTTTTTATCAAAAACCGTTCGACCTTTTGTCGGTGACAATGCATGATTCTTTTGTGATGTTTTATATGCTGTTTTGTTTTGTTCTACGTGGTGTTCGTTTTTATTCTGTGGTTAGTCACCACTTCGGTGTTGACATTAACATCAATTATATGGTATTTTTTTTTTTATAAATTTACTGTTTGCAAAAGTTAGATTATTCTAAATACGAAGGACTTTCTTATCCCAGGCATAGACAACCTTAGCCGTATTTGGGACATTTTTTTTTATAATTGTGGGTCATCAAATTGAATGCTCTTCAATTTTTTACTTGTTTGGCTTTCTTTACTATTTTGATCTGAGAGTCACTGCTGAGTTTTAAGTAGACAAAACGCTAGTATGATGTATTAAATCATAAGCCTGGTACCTTTGATAGTTATTAGCATGTCGAAATGTCCCATTGCAATGTTAATGTGTGTATTACTATGTTCTGAATGTTCTTGCATTTATTTGTACTGTAGTCCTGTCATGTAATGTTGTCATTTTTGCGTTATAATTGCCATCAAAGCGCGAGGTTTGGCTAGCCGTAAAATGATATAAGTATCACTTATCACTGTTTGGAATATTACTCTAATATTTCATCAAAGCGCGATGTTTGGCTAGCCGCAAAACAAGGTTCAACACACCATGTTTTCTCTCAAAATGTCCTGTACCAAGTCAGGAAAATGGCAATTGTTATCTTATAGTTTGTTTTTGTGTGTGTGTTGCACTGTCGTCTTGGTTTTTTTTTTGCACTTCATTGTTTCTGTTGTTTCGTTGTTTTCTTCTTATAGTTGATGTTTTAACCTCCGTTTTAGTTTTTACTCCGATTTTTTTACTCTGAATCGATTTATGACTTTTGAACAGCGGTATACTACTGTTGCCTTTATTGACCTAATATTTTAGAAATGCTAGTTTTGTATAGCATATTACTTTCATTTTTGTATGATTAACTTCTTTTTGAATTAAGTTACAATCTTTATGTCGTCTACTATAGGATGATGTCAGAGCCACAGTTTGGGCTACACATAAAGCTGAAATGTTTTGGAAACAGCAGTTTGAAAGTCAACTGGCTTGGAAATATATTGGAACCAAAGCCGGAGTAATTCGAGTGTATCCAGCAGTTTCGTTGACTAAGTCTTATGATCATGAGAAAAGAACATGGTAAACTTGATCTAAAAATAGTTACATTGGTTACATTTTTTAGTTTGTTATTAAATTGAGGTTTTCGTGGAAACGCTGTGTTACAACAGTAAAGTTTTAGGTCAGATAATTATTTTATTTTTCCATTCACCAGCATATGTCCCAAGGGAATGCGTTTGTATATGTGTTTGGTTATTTTATAATATAACATTATTTCAAATTTTATCCTTTTTGCAAAAATTATGCAATAAACCGAGTGTCAATAATTGGACAGGATCATTTTATAAACAGTTTGTGTATTGATTTTCTTTCTATTTAATTTAAAAGGTGGAGGGAAACGACATCTCATCCTGGAATGATTTATATTACCTCACCATATCGGGACGCTTGGGGTTCAGGAATCCTGCTGACATTGGCTCACACTATTTACAAGAGAGAGTATGTATAATTATTTTTCGTAAACACAAATCAATAGAAGCAATATTTTCTTCAAAGAAAGAAGATTAGTTATTATCAACACTTACACACACCAAATGGGTTGGAATGCAGTCATTTGATTGCTAACATTTGATTTTTATGCCCCACCTTCGATAGTAGAGGGGCATTATGATTTCTTGTATGTTCGTCCGTTCGATCGTTCGTCCGTCCGTTCGTTGGTTCGTTCGTCCGTCCGTACGTCCGTCCGTCTGTCGTGCTTTAGGTTACAGTTTTTGGTCTAGGTAGTTTTTGGATGAAGTTTAAGTCCAATCAATTATTTGATACTACGAACATTTTCCCTATGATATAATCTTTCTATTTTGAATGCCAAATTAGAGTTTTATCCAAATTTCACGGTCCACTAAATATAAAAATAATAGTGCGAGTAAGGCATCCATGTAGTAAACTAGAAATACATTGTTACTATTTTTTTTTAATGTACCTTCCACTAAAATAATTTCTTCATGCAACTTGTATATGAGTTTGACTCTCCCTCTGGTATCTTTCGTCCCTCTTTTGTATAATTATAGTCTCCTTAATCAAATATGAACTAAATTAGTAACAAATATTTAGGACATATATTTGTAGTTATACCATTGTTAGGACTAACATTTAATGGGTCCTTTTTTCAGTAGATGCGCATTTTGACAATGAAAGACTTTTTGATAATGCCCAAACAGAATATTTGTGAGAGATTGAAAAATATGTTTTCATAAACATGAACTAGAAATGCGCCGAAAGAAGCATCAACCAGAGAAGGCATATTGATAATCATATGATGTTTTTTTGGTATATTTCATCATGATAACATATATCTTTTACAAAAGTTCCAACTTAAAGGTAAACGAAATCGACACGCTCATGGCCTTTCTTTCATTACCTCTTCATTTTGAGCCATTTATTCTACACATTTCCTTATTCATTCTCTATAAACCCCATCCAAACCCATTACATTTATATACCGTAGAGACAGATCTATTTAAAATTTATTATTTGAGTAATACATATTGTTCTTATTTTATAGTTCAAACCAAGTGACAGCAGTAGTTGGTACAGATTTTCCCCTACAGTATTTTAGTTACTTTATTGACAACATATATCCTGTTTGTACGACAAAGGACTTCAAGTAAGTTTTGTAAAATATATAAATGTTAAGCCGAGCACGCATTAAAAATAAAGACCAAAAGTTATATACAAGGCATATATAATCACAAATTTGAAATGAGATAATTTACTTGTCAATAATGATATATTGACTGTAAAAGGCTGACAGGTCAGTCTTTAATAATAAAACACAAAATATTTTTATATTTGATTTTAATTATAACATATTTGAAAATATAAAAGAGGGGCGAAAGGATCCCACAGGGACAGTAAAAGTCGAAAGATCGAAAATAAACTGACATCGTCATGGCTTAAAAGAAAATAGACAAAGACAAACAGACAAATAATAGTACACACGACCTAACATAAATAAACTAAAGACTAAGCAACACAAAGAGGAGCTTGGACATATTTTATAATTGAAATGTGTACAAATAACAATTTATACTGTTTTACGAGACAACTAATTCTCTGTTTTAAAACGTAATCCTTCATTAATGCTGGACAGTATACACATACTATGTTTTTCTTAAAATATCGTAGACCTTCAATTATGATGCTTGACAGTACATGTGAGTCGCCTACCTTTGAATCATAGATACATATTTTTTTTAAAGATGTATGATTATAGACGACAGTGGATTTCTTGTCATACACCAAGCATTCAAGGAAACTACTGACCCAGAGTATTTTGATGATCCTAAGCACATCACTATTTTAGTGAGTATTCTGTAGAGAAGTTTATTGACTTCAGTGGAAGTCGCGAGTTTTAATTCAATACGTTAGAGCAAAACCAACCAGCTATATTTGGTTGGGTGATATAAACGGTTGGGGGTAATACATGTATCTGTTTTTATTGTAATGGAAAAACAAAGGATATGGGGAAGTTTATAATTGCTCAAAATCAGTATGTGTCCTGTAATGTTTGATGATATTCTACAAGTCATCATATTTTCATTTGACGGTTTCATTATCTAATGTTAGTTACATAATACCTAATGTGTTTTATTTTTTCATAGGAACCCTCCATAGCAGACGCAATGAAACAGTATGGTGTATTCAATTCACTAACTTGTGAAGATTTGTCAACAAAAAAGGAACTTAAATCGTTCAGGGTATGTTCTGATGTGCAATATGTATTATAGATTGGTATATGTATTAATTTAAGAATGGATATGGCAGTGTCATAAAAAAAGATCCACCACTTTGAATTAGTACAAGGAATCAGCTAGTTAAATTGAAAATAAACAACAATTTTCTCATCTGTAAGATCACTTTGTCTTTTTGCTCTACTTTGATTGTCAATTCATTGGTTGATATAATCTTTCTATACACTAATCGCAAGTACGTGTACTACTAAAATTTTAAAAAACTAAGTGCCCATGTTCATGGCTTCATTGATTTCTATGTTGTAATTAGCAACTTCTAGCATGCATGTCCACTTTTTCATAATTAAGATACAATGACAGTAAATGCATATTAAATGTATACCCTAGCCTGGCCTTATTCTGAATATTTAGACATACATTTAGATGCAGTTAGGCCAACATTAATAATATCTTTGTTTCCCCTCTCCCGACTGAGGTTGTTAGGGTATGGTTAGGTAGGTAGGCAAATTATTTTATTTTATTCCTTGATATGGTTTTCTATATTGAATTTGTATGAAATTCAACAGGTAAGGCTCAAGTCAAAAAAAGTGGGGTATTCCCTGTATTCTAATTCAGTGTACACCCCAGTTTTCTGGTGTTAAAAAAGAACAGTATACAGGAACCTCCTTTTTTCCTATTCATGTAATGTAATGAAATCTGCAAAAGCGCACATTCTACTTGTGATAAAAATGCTTAATGATAGCAAGTGTTTTTTTAGTTTTTTTAGTTAAAAAATCAAGTTTATTTCAAGTCTAATTTGATGCATAACTCACAACAAAAATATTCCTTTGTTCACCAATTCATACCTTGATCATCAATTATGAGATGACAAAAAGATACATGTATGGTTAATCACATGGGAATTAAAACTCAATGAATAAAATTTTTCAATAGAAGTGAACATAATTGAGTTATGTTCAGTTACACCTGGATCATGCAGCTTGGTCAATTGATTCCTAAACAAAGATTTGTATGTTTTTTCGAGTTCTAGAAGAGACAAGGCTTCACTTTATATTAATGTTTTGTATTTCCTAAGGCCACACCAATTTAATTTCTTGTTCTACGGATTTTTGGACTCCAAAATTTGGGGCGAGCGAGCGATTTGAAAATTTTAATAAAAAAATATTTAATTTGCAAATTTTTGAGGCGAAGCATGAAAAGTAAAGGCGAGCGATTATAATTTTTTTTTGTAAACATAAAATAATAGGTTTTGACAATATTAAAACTTGATTTATCAATTGTACTTTGACATTTCTTTAATTTCTGAAGTATTTTTTCCCTGTTCACCAAGAAATAATTAAATTTGGTCTATGTATGTGCGACTGACAATGAGACAATTCTCCATCCAAATCATAATCAGTTTGAGGGCAACCCCTTAATGTTATAAATATCCCTTTTACATGTTTTATGAGGGATCAATATAAGTTATAATATATTTGTTTGTACAAAAGGGCTCATATTTTCTCATAGAACTATATATCTATCTGGTATTAAATGGTCAAAACGTGTCCAAGAATTTAGTAATATTCCTGGACTTTAACCATGTTAACACATTTACTTTAACAGTATATTATTCAAAATAAGTGGACCCCTCTTTTAGAAAAATTTGTTTAAAATATGATGTAACTCTCCTCTTTTTGAGTACAACATTCTAAGTGTTCAAAGGTTTTGTATAGAAGAGCTATACAAATCCTTGGTATTTTTATTTTATTTTCTACATCAGTAAAATGACCCCTTGTCTGAGGGAGGGTTGTTCTCAACCTGATAATAATAAACACAGGTCAAAGTACGGCCTTTTTCACAGGGCTTTGATACAGACCAAACAGCAAGCTATAAAGGACCCCAAAATTATTAGCGTACACAATTCGAACAGGAAAACCAACGATCTAATTTATATATCCAAACGGGAAAATACCAATGAACAACATCAACAAACGATAACTGCTGAACGACATGCTCCTCTTCTTCTTCTTCTTCTTCTTTAGTTTCAGAAAACCATCAACATACTGATGTTTACTTTCTGGCGCATGCCTGGTAAAATTTTTCAAATTTATGTGTTTATAAATATAGTTTAACATAGATGTATTCCATATTTTTGTATATATATTTGTTATATTATTAATTTTTTACAATTTTTCTTTGTTTTTAGATTTTTCGTTTTTATTTAGATTTTTTAAATATTACATTTTTTATTTTTTATTTTTAATTTAAGATAAAAACATGATTGCCTGATTACTTCAGATGTGGATATGTATCAAGGAGCACATCGTGCGTGAGTGCATCCTTGAAGGTTTCTGTAGTAGTGTATTTGTTATGACTGAGGATAATTTGTTCCAGTCTTTAATTGTTTGACAAAAGAAAGAAAATTTGAATCAATCAGGACAGGTGCATAAACATGCAGCGGCTATGGATAGTTTTGTTTCGCCAGCATACAATATAATTGCAGTTGAAGGCAAATCCTTCAGAAGTTCTTTGTACTTTCCTCTAACAACGAACATTTTTTATAGGGAATATAAGTAAGGGGGAAAGAAACCAATTTTTTGTTCTTCACGGAAATACCCGCTGTTATAACTTTTTATCGGAGCACTCCAGGTTTCATGCTGAAACAAATACAGATATTTACACAGTGTGGTGGGGTGATTTTATGTTTAAAATCGTTATATACAGGTTAGACTGTGATTTAACAAATGTTGATATCTTTTTATAATATTTACAAAAAAAACGGTGCGGGAAATGGACATGATTACAATTCCGGATGCGGGAAGCGGGAATATAAAAAAAATAAAAAAAATAAAAAAATCTGTTTTGAAAAAAATAGGTGCGGGCGGGTCCGTCGAACAAGGGATCAAATTGGTGTGGCCTAAAATACTTTTAAAAGTATTTACGCATTCTACTGATGCAGTTATAACGTGCCCTTTTGTAATTTTCATGCCATCAATTAAAAAAGGAAACCCCATTTAAACTGGGTATGTTTTACACCAGAAAACAGGGACGTTCCCTGAAAGCAGGGAATACATGTATCCAACATTTCCGGACTTGTGCCCAACCTGTTCAAAGACAAAGTAGATAGATTTTAAAGCATGAGTCTGGCCATTTTAACACGAAGTCTTTTAGATTTTATCCTTTAAACAGGAACAGAGGTTAGCCACAAAGCAAATCGAGATGCAATCAGCGGGTTGAAAGATGCTTCAGTTTTTTTTTTATTTTCAAAAAAGATCACCCTTGCACACAAACAAATCGTGTGGCAAAGCATTTTGTTTGTTTTTCTTGATTCCGAATCATGTAGATGCTTCAATACAAAAATACTTTGATTTAAAACGCTCGTTGACAGTATCGGAAAGGTATCACCAAAACCCAACGCTCGTTGACTACAGCATCGGAAAGATATCACCAATAACCAACATAGCAACAAAAAAAATAGTGGACAAGAATTGGCAATAAAAATTTTCGGGTCGCAGTGATTTTACTGGGTCGGTCGGGTGAAGGGAAACAAATAATATTTTATTTTTGGCATTAGAAGCATACTGGTTCCCATGACTACACAAACATTACTTCAAATCCGAAAAACAGTAAACACAACATACTGAATTTCATTTTTGAACTACTCGTTTATTATTAAAAAATATACAACATGGCTTCATCGATTCCATGTCCTAAAACTATATAAAATACTATAGTTCCGAATAATTGTACACATTTTTAAAATAGCAGAATTGCGTAAGAGCAAGCGAAAGTATCTAAGTTTCTGATAAGTTCTTCGTGACTTGTCGTAATTTAGGGTTCTATATCTGTACATAATTTAGTATACTTCAAATAATGATTTGAAACATATGACGGATTATCGGATACACCGAAAAACGAGTTGAGTATTCTTAATACGACAAGCTCAAGAATGCATTTTTGTTAATCTTAATGGGAAAAACAGCTGTCAGGTATGTAAACAGACACAGTAAATATTCAAGAACATGTTATATGTGCTTCACAGGTCACATTACCAGCTGGTAGATCTACAGGACTCAGTTTTGACCAAACCGATGATAAGTTTGAGTTGAGACCAGTTATGGACACAAACATCTTTATTCTGAGAATAGCGAAAGGATCAATACTTGATGGCACAACATCATCAGCATGCACATGTGTAAGACTTAATACATATTTATAAATAGTTTGAAAAAAAGTTTTATCGCTATTTCAGTCTTTAAGGTAGATAGGGTGTCTTCCTCCATCTTGGATTTGGAAATACCAGAAAACACGGTCTAGATCTTTAATAGAATGTGCAAATTTTTAGAGTAGTAGGTAATTCATGTGTAAGAACTTTCACTTTAATATAGAAAATGATCTACTTTTCATGTTTATGGTTGTATTTTACAAAACACAGAAAACATTTGTGTGATCAATTTTTTCTCAATTTTGCAACACAAGGAGATGCAAATCAAATGCAAGGACAGATAATTCTGATTAAGGTATTTTTACAACAGAATGTGTTAGGAATTTACCTATTTTATAATATAGCAAGAAAACGGATACGTTGACCAATTTTTGCTTTTTCTTAACTGGAAGCATACTATTACAGCTATCTTCTCATATATTATCTCAAAATTGTATGGTGTAGTTTACGTTGTATTGCAGACAATTTGGTTTTCCATGCATAATCTATACAAAATTTGTCAATTTTGAACACCGTGTTGCGTGAAAATAAGCCCCGTGACCCATCCTTATTAAAAAAAAAAATTAAAAAGCACTATATAAACTACATTTTGACAAAGTATTAAAAAATTCCATGGATAATAATTTAGACACCCCATCTACCTTAAGATGGATAACGGTAACATGGTGATACGAAACAGATAAGAGAGAAAAAGTACATGACAATGTGTCGTACAATGTCGTATCGTGTGATCAGACATCTTAAACCATTTGTGTAGAATAATAAAGACTACAAACTTTTTTTGAATACGAACCATGGAAAACAATAAATGAAAAAAAATACTTAAAAAAAACATGGGCATCATAACTTATGTAACAATAAAAAGCAATAGGTCAGTATATCTATTTTCTAATGTTTCAGTCTGTTGTTATTTTAGTCAAATAATGTTAAATATACGCATACAATTGACCTAAAATATATTAAAATCAGGAGATATTGTATGATTGCCAATACGACAATTATTCATCAGAGACAAAAGGATGTCTATATATATGATATATATATATATACTAAAAATTTAACTCTGTGTCCACACTAGTAGAAATATAAATAAAATTAAATTTCAAAATGCTCTTAAAGTCCTTTTATTCTCTACATTTTTCTCCAACCGGTTTCACATCTTTGTGATAATCATGGATGAATGTAACTAACGGTAACGTAACGTCACGATAATAAGTCTGTAACAATGCATTAAAGGGACGTAACCCTTACAAAAGTAACGTCTTATCTGTTTAGGCTTGGTTTGTACTTTTGTATAAACATATTTTCTTTATTAATACTCATTTCGTCGGTGAATTGGTCGTCACATTGGTAAAATGGGAAAACATTGTATTTGGGTGATTTGGTACTAGCGCATGAATCCAGGTGTTCACTTACGTTAATCGATTATCAGAAAGATGTGAAAGCGGTTGGAGAAAACTGTAGAGAATTATATATATATATATAATGGAAAAAAATCATTTTTATGGAATGAATTGATATTTCGTATTCATCAATTGTTCTTGGTTGGGAAAATTAAAGATGTATTATATGCCGAGACAATATTGGTCACTAAACTTTTTACATCACATTGTATTGCGCTGAACTGTCGGAAATTGTTCGCTTTTTATTACCATGTGCGGAAGCAACAATGGTTAATTTTCTTTTTTATATTCAGTTTAAAGAAATTTCAAAATGTATTAAGGCAAATGTCATATATCTAATTTTTCTAACGGTTTTCGTTATTTTGAGAATTAATTATATACCTTTGTTATTTTGTAATACCGTTTATAGACTTTAGATGTATAAAGTGTGGCACTCTCTAATGTCTGTTTATAGACTCTAGATGTATAAAGTGTGGCACTCTCTAATGTCTGTTTATAGACTCTAGATGTATAAAGTGTGGCACTCTCTAATGTCTGTTTATAGACTCTAGATGTATAAAGTGTGGCACTCTCTAATGTCTGTTTATAGACTCTAGATGTATAAAGTGTGGCACTCTCTAATGTCTGTTTATAGACTCTAGATGTATTAAGTGTGGCACTCTCTAATGTCTGTTTATAGACTCTAGATGTATAAAGTGTGGCACTCTCTAATGTCTGTTTATAGACTCTAGATGTATAAAGTGTGGCACTCTCTAATGTCTGTTTATAGACTCTAATTGTATAAAGTGTGGCACTCTCTAATGTCAGTTTATAGACTCTAGAGGTATAAAGTGTGGCACTCTCTAATGTCTGTTTATAGACTAGATGTATAAAGTGTGGCACTCTCTAATGTCTGTTTATAGACTCTAGATGTATAAAGTGTGGCACTCTCTAATGTCTGTTTATAGACTCTAGATGTATAAAGTGTGGCACTCTCTAATGTCTGTTTATAGACTCTAGATGTATAAAGTGTGGCACTCTCTAATGTCTGTTTATAGACTCTAGATGTATAAAGTGTGGCACTCTCTAATGTCTGTTTATAGACTCTAGATGTATAAAGTGTGGCAC
Source organism: Mytilus edulis (assembly GCF_963676685.1). Classification (NCBI taxonomy): domain Eukaryota; kingdom Metazoa; phylum Mollusca; class Bivalvia; order Mytilida; family Mytilidae; genus Mytilus; species Mytilus edulis. Next base: position 932,669 of record NC_092349.1, read on the forward strand.
TCTCTAATGTCTGTTTATAGACTCTAGATGTATAAAGTGTGGCACTCTCTAATGTCTGTTTATAGACTAGATGTATAAAGTGTGGCACTCTCTAATGTCTGTTTATAGACTCTAGATGTATAAAGTGTGGCACTCTCTAATGTCTGTTTATAGACTCTAGATGTATAAAGTGTGGCACTCTCTAATGTCTGTTTATAGACTCTAGATGTATAAAGTGTGGCACTCTCTAATGTCTGTTTATAGACTCTAGATGTATAAAGTGTGGCACTCTCTAATGTCTGTTTATAGACTCTAGATGTATAAAGTGTGGCACTCTCTAATGTCTGTTTATAGACTCTAGATGTATAAAGTGTGGCACTCTCTAATGTCTGTTTATAGACTAGATGTATAAAGTGTGGCACTCTCTAATGTCTGTTTATAGACTCTAGATGTATAAAGTGTGGCACTCTCTAATGTCATCTGTTTGTTGATTGAATACTGTTTGCCCTCTTGATGTTTTTTGTTGTTAATTTTTGTCGATCGAGTGCTATCTTTATTTTAGTTTACTCGTCATCTGTTCAATTGTTTTACATTTTTAAATATTCTTATTCTTTTTTGTTCCATTTCAGGATAGTAACGTTCAACCAGATTTTAGAGAGTGTAATAACAATTGTAACTGCATCTGTTATACACCTATAGTATACAATGTATGTACGAACGTATACACCACAACTATAGCGTATGTATAAAACTATGCTTACAATAATATTATACGCCCTCTTTGGAGAGTTTAATTGAGTGTTGGTTGCTTAACGTCCAGTTGCAAATATGTCATGCGTGTTCAGAATAGTTTAAGAGCTCAAATATTATAATAACATGACATCTACATAACATATTAAGCTGGTTAGATTTACTATGTAGTGCTTGAATTTGGATACAAAGGAAGATCATCTACATGTATTTGAACCCATCTATAATAAGTTGAAACTTAGTATTATTATTTGGCAAGTGAAAAAATATACAATCGTTTGTTGAGAGTCATTTAAATGCACTTCCATTTTTTAGTTCAATATCAAAAGTTATAATCTAGTATGAATGGAGAACATGTGGTATGAGGACCAATTAACAACTCTCCATCCAAGTCCTAATGTACAAATACTAGAAGTAAACAATTATAGGTCAAAGTACGGCATTCAGCATTCAGTATAGGAACACATCGAACAGCAGACTATAAAAGACAACAAAATGACTGGTTTAAAACAATTCAAACAGGAAAACTAACAATTATATCTATATAAAGACACGAGAGACTCTCATTTCACTTAACAACAGGCTCCTACCTGAGGAATGCTTCATTTTTAACTGTCACTGCAATGTTAATGAATAATTAACACTTATACATTCCAATTTTCCATTATCTTAGAGACTCCAGTTTGCCATGCAGTGCTCGATTACTAGATAAATCCGGAATAAGTGTAAATGAAGATTTGACAGGACTCCAATCATGCTTTGATCCAAAATGTAACGAGAAAAAGTCTAAAAAGTAAGAAAACATTTTATATTATAATAAGGCATTCAATTCAATACATCATATTTTTTTTTATTTTTATCATATGCCGTTTACGTCTACTTATTTCAAAATTAATTACTTTCTATCAGCTGATTTTTGTTTTTATTAAACATCAATATCAAATACTTTATTTGCATTAGGTATTAGGTTTTTATCTGCAAATAGGTCTATTGTGATAATAGCGGGGATTTGTTATGTCACAACAATAGATGATGTAAGTGGTTTGGTTAAACAAAATTACCTACACACGTCATATTTTGCCACCCCCCCTCCTTTCCGAATTTTGAATCGTCTTTGCTATCTTTTTGTATATTCAGACTATTTTGTTTGAAAATCTTTTTAAGAACCATGAATTGTGTTGTTTGTCTTTGAAAAGGTTAATATGACGAAAGCTACGTCATGAGAGTCAGCCAATAGTGTTTGACAGTTAGTACGAACCATTTCAACTAACCAGATAAACAAAAAATGTGAATCGCGAACACCATATGAAAACATATGCAAGAAAAACAACTACGAACTATCTTGTTCCCTTGGTTCCTCTACTATCGAGCAGTGAGCCAGGATTCGAGACTAGTGGTTAATAAACTCTTCGTAGATACCAAGATTAACAGTTTGTACGCCACATCCGGGTCTCGACTTATTGATTGATTGACTACTGTTTTGCGCAGAGTCAGCAAATAAAGGCTATATCGTAGTGTATAATCTGTAACCAAAGCATGTACATTTGATCTAAATTGAATTAATTAGGCAATGGTAGTTTAACTATGTTCGATTTTTATAAATCGATCGAGAAGAAAAGCCAAGGTAAGATTCAAAAGTTGAGGGAGGGACATGAACTTTAGTAAAATGCAGTTTTTAATGATTGATATAATAAAACTGATATCAAAAGAAAGGCGAAAGATACAAGAGGGACATTTAAACTTATTGATCGAAAATAAACTGACAACGTCATGGTTTTAATGAGGATAAAGATAACAGATGCAAATAATAGTACACAAGACACAACATAGAAACCTAAAGACTAAGATACACAAAACCAACCAAAAACTGGTGTCAACATGGAAGTATACATACTTGTATGAAATTAATTATCTAATCAAATACAAACATGACAAAGTGAGGCAAACAATATATTATACGATAAAGCTTAAAAGGGAAAGTATAAATACCGGAAATCAATCGAACACACATGACAAGGAAAATCCGAACACACAAATACCGGGAAAATTTGCAATACCTTTTTCAACACAAAATACCGGGAAAATTTGCAATACCTTTTTCAACCTAAATTAAGTATGGTGTACTTTTTTCTATCTATAAGAGATTGCTACAGTGAGTTCCAATGTAGTTGGTGTGAGTTTACATTTAGAGGAGACATTATTCCAGAACCTTGCTGTAGAATTAAAGGAGAATGCTCTTTTGGAAAGACCAAAGACTCAAACTCTGATATTTGTGATGGTATGTTTAAATTATGATGTGAAACCTTTTTTTTTGGCAATAAAAAGTTAAATCTGGAAATACTAAAAGTCTTTTGGAGAAATATACATTTTCATGTTACTTTACCATTTTGTGTCCATTCTGCTTTCTTTTAAAACAATGTAGAATGAAAGATATATCACTATAAAACACTATGACGTGTGTAGATATTGATTAGTTATTGTTTCCAGAGCATCCAGTGAAATGTATGTCGGGGTGATTCAGGACGAGTACACATTAACAGTTAATCAAAGTATTACGTTCTGAAAAGTAAGCCATCCAGGAAGAAAGGCAAACAATGAGCATTACCAAAAAATCGGACTTCATTTTGTTAATATGTTCGTAAAAATACACACCCTTTCAAACTAACTTATAATAGCATTATATTTATAAGTGTTTTTTTGCAATGTGAAATGACAAAATATGAAAATTATATCTGCAATATGATGTTACAAACATAAATATTTTTTATATGTCCGTCATAGACATAATTTTCCTAAGCTACATATAATAACAGTAGAGTAACTTTAGTAGTGTTTCCCTTTGTGCGCCTACTCTTACCATTTAAATATGCCAATGCACATTTGACATAGATTTTAATTCTTTTATATTTATTTCATAAAAGTAATATAAATAAAAGCAGGTGTACATCCATGTGAATAATTATTATTAGAAAGTTAAATCACAAAAATACTGAACTCCGAGGAAAAATCAAGAAGAAGTCCTTTCTCAAATGGCAGAATCGAAAGCTTAAACTCACCAAACGAAAGAATAACAACTGTCATATTCCTGAATTAGTACATGCATTTTTTAAAGTAGAAAATGGTGAATAGAACCTTGTGTTATAGCTAGCTAAACGTCTTACTGGAATGACAGTCACATCAAGTTCACAATAGGTAAAAATGTCAAAAAAAAGGGGTACAGCAGACAACATTGTGTTGTCATCTTAATCACTGTAAAACAAACAAATGTAACAAAGAAGCACAAAAGGCAAATACCAAATTAGTTTTCTTTATTAATGGTGTGTGGACGTAATTGTACTAATGTCTTTCAATAGCTTCACAAAATGACGTCCTACCAAAAGAAGCAGAAGGACCAAGTACCGGTGCAATAGTCGGAGGAACAATAGGTGGACTATTAGCTGTTATTCTCATAGTTGGTGGAGTCATTTTTCTTTTGAGATATTTACACATAAACGATAATTGTGATAAAGAAGACCCGTACTTAGATGCTATACCTGACCATCTTGACTTGCACAGTGCACAAAATTACGGGTTTGAATCTAATGGTCACTTTAATCCGTCATCCACAACAAGTAACTTTTCTTCTGGGAGTCTTTCAAATGGAGGAGGATTAAGACATAGTTCCATTTCAGTTGTAAGTGACGAATCACGGTATGATAAACCTACTGAATAAGAAAATAGAAGAGGACGATAAAATACCGGAATGTTTAATAGTGGATTCTGAAGGCTTTATTACAGAGTGTTTGTTTCACTGCTCAGGATTTAATAAATTACATGTATCAGCCGTTTGAGATAACACTTGTTAAACTTTAATACATCATGGATATTAAAAGTTTAACAGAGCTAAGATAGACATACATTTGTACTTGTATGGTGTACTCTTGATACTGCTAATTGTTTTTTCCTACTGGTACTCTAAATGCATAAAGATCAGGAAACAATCACACGGACTGAATAGTAACACCCAAATGTGTTGCTTCATGTACATGTGATGGATGTTGTGCAATATGTCAATTTAGTAGAATAAACTGTATCACATTAATGCGAATCACTATACGTGTTATATCATACGTTTTATATACATTTTGTCAATAATTAAATCATATATTTACATTTCACTTGTAATCTTGATATATATGTTTTGAATGTAAATGCACATCTTTCACCCTTGTATTCGAGACTAATATTTCTATTATTATGTAAAACTGTTACAGTGCACTTGCTGATATTAAGAGTTAATGTAACATTCATATTGTAGTTTGTAATACGGATTTGCTTTCTCTCAATAGATTTATGAATTTTGAATAGCAGTTTAATGCTGTTGCCTTTATGTAATATCACATTTATTATGATAATGTTTTCATCGTCTGTGAAATACTGTTATGCCTGCCCAACCTATGATAGTAGAGGGGCATAAGGTTTTCTTGTGTGTGCATGCGTTTGTCCGTCCGTTCGTCGTCCGTCTGTCCGGCTTCAGGTTAAAGTTTTAGATGAAGTTGATGTCTAATCAACAAGAAATTTAGGACACGTATCCCCTATCATATGATCTTTCTTATTTAAATGCAAAATTAAAATTTCACGGTCCACTGAACATAGACAATGCTAGTGCGACTGGGGCGTCCGTGTATAATGATCACATTCTTGTTTTATTATCTTAATACTTTATTAAGGCACAAATTACAGCCATAAGAGGGTCAAAGGCATGACAATTACATATAATAACAACAATATAATGATGACATTAAAATTTATATAAAAAATAAAAATAAACTAAAACATTAAAAACAACAAATGATCTCAAATGCCCCCTGTCCTCAGTTCCATATAAGATGTCACTTGCTGATTAGTGGTTGGATTTCATATATATTTCATTTAATTATCAGAAAAATATTTGTATTGAGTTTTTAAATCATTAAAAAAGACATGTCTTAAATCATCATTATTTTACATAGTAAAAAGAAATGGGATTCATCATTCAGAACTTTACATTTATTTTTGTATACAAAGTCTTTGAGGGCGTGGAATATGTGTATATCTTCCAGTTTCAATAGCTAGGGAATGATCACTTATTACATTATATATTTGCGTATACGTTTTCTTGTATCAAGATTAGGGTATGTCAAATAAAATTCTTGTTTATAAATCGATTGTGATAAATGTTGTTACAGAAGGTTTATTTCACGATGAGACACAATTTCCATTAGGAAAAAAATAGGATGTAAACAAATGCAAGCTAATGTACAGCCTCAAAAAATGAGCACATATGATAGTTTTAAAATTCCCCTTTATAACAATTACCAAAACATTTAACAAAAAAAAATCGTACTTAGTTTTTAATGTCATTTTTCTCTATTCTTTATAAATTTGCTCAGTATCTTCTATTCTTTATATTTTAGCACCCCACTATTCTCTGTTTTGTACGGTTTGAGTCCAGTGTTCTGTTTTCATTTTTTACTTAGCCCTTCTATATTAAATACCCCAAATCCAGATCCTCGTGAGTTGACCTCATATCATGAAATACTACATCATACCTTAATTTTGCAATTACAAGTACATGTTCCATTTTAGTATTGAATTTAATGTATGTATATGCTAACGTTCTTTTCCTTTTCGAGACAATAAACTGTTTTTGATATTCCTACAGATTCAGAATTCGCTAATGAAAATTTTGGCATATTAAAAGAAAGATTTATTTTATAAAAAGTAAAATCACAAAAATACTGAACTCCGGGGACAATTCAAAACGGAAAGTACCTAATCAAATGGAAAATCAAATGATAAAACACATCAAACGAATGGACAACAACTGTCATATTCCTGACTTTGTACAGACATTTTCAAAAGTAGAAAATGGTGGATTGAACCTGGTTTTATAGCGCTAAACTTCTCACTTATATGACAGTCTCATCAAATTCCATTATATTTAGAACGATGCGTGAACAAAACAGACATAATAATATGGGCTTTGCTCATTGTTGAAGGCCGTACGGTGACCTATAGTTGTTAATGGCTGTGTCATTTTGGTCTTTTGTGGATAGTTGTCTCATTGGCAATCATACCACATCTTCTTTTTTATATAATAGGTAAAATAGTCACAATATGGGCATGATGGGTACAACAGTCATCACTGTGTCACAATCTCAAAACAAACACAATCACATTGACAGATCACTTAAAAATAATATAATTTGTGTTCAGCAGCAAATATTACATATATATTTGTATGCATCAGCTATGTGTTTCCGTCGGTGCGTCCGTTAATCCGTTCGTCCGTTCGTCCATTTGTCCTGATCCCGGGTAAAGTTTTGGTTAAGGTTGTTTTTCATGAAGTTAAAATCCAATCAACTAGGAACTTAGTACTCATGTTAATCGTGATAAAAGAGGGACGAAAGATACCAAAGGGACAGTCAAACTCATAAATCTAAAACAAACTGACAACGCCATGGCTAAAAATGAAAAAGACAAACAAACAACAGCACACACGACACAACATAGAAAACTAAAGAATAAACAACACGAACCCCACCAAAAAACTAGGGGTGATCTCAGGTGCTCCGGAAGAGTAAGCAGATCCTGATCCACATGCGGCACCCGTCGTGTTGCTTATGTGATAACAAATCCGATAAATTGTCTAATTCGGTAGGTCACATTCATGAAAGGGAAGAAGGGGATTGTAGTTACGATGTAAGGAACATATCCGATGTCATTTGTGAAACGGTTATTCCATAACGGTCAACCAACTCGTGATGGCGTCCGTAAAATTTACGAAGGGATGATTTCAACTTCACCATTTGGAACTCTTGGTTCAATAGCTTCCTTGTGAGCAGCAACCCTCTATCAAGAAAATCATGATAGGAAATGCAAGCACGGGAATATCGTATCAATTGGGAGATATATACCCCGTATGCAGGTGCTGCTGGAATGTTGCTACTTAGAAATGGAAAGTTCACAATTGGAAAGCTGAAATTATCTCTTTTGTCGTAAAGGTTTGTTTTCAACCGACCCTCATTGTCAATTTCTAGATGTAAGTCAAGATATGAGGCCGACTTAGCTGTATCTGTAGTATCCTTTATCTGTAGCTCGATTTGATAGATGCGTTCCACATAGTCACCAAATTTTGAATTATTTAGTGAAAGAACATGATCTATATAGCGAAAAGTAGAGTTAAAGGATATTGCTAACTTCTTATCTTTCTTCCTAAGAAGTTCCTGCATGAAGTCAGCTCCATAATAATAAAGAAACAAGTCGGCAAGTAGAGGGGCACAGTTTGTTCCCATTGGAATGCCGACAGTCTGTTGAAAAACACGTCCTCCGAACGTAACAAATATGTTGTCAATCAAGAATCAAGCATCTTGATAATATCAGTTTCAGAGAATTTTTAGTTCGAATCAGAGTGATCCTTTACAAAGTAGGATTTATCCCTCCCTAAGACAAGATACTTGTATCTACGTTGGCCATTCTTTTTTACGAAGCAAAGCAAAAAGAATACCAACTCTTTCAATTTGTCTTTTAATTTGGAATGTGGAATACTAGTGTACAGAGTAGAAAAGTCAAATGTTTTAATACTGTTACAAGATGAAAGAGAGTTAGATTGTATGTACTCTAAAAGATTTTTGGAATTTTTAAGTATCCACATCTGATTCACGCCCCCTCTAGAATAGACAGTTTCACAATAACTTTGATATTTCTAATATTGCTGCCACATTAGAGTTTTGAATCTCAATTTCACGGTCCACTGACATAGAAAATGATATTGCGAATGGGGCATCAGTGTACTATTGACACATTCTTTTCGATGATGACACGTTAATGTGGTACACGGATTTGTCAATAACCTCTGAGTTAAATTATTAACACATCATTTTTATGCCCCACCTACGATAGTAGAGGGGAATTATGTTTTCTGATCTGTCCGTTCGTTCGTTCGTCCGTCTGTTCGTTCGTTTATCTGTCTGACGGTCCTGCTTCATGTTAAAGTTTTTGGTCAAGGTAGTTTTTGATGAAGTTGAAGTCCAACCAATTTGAAACTTAGTACACATGTTTCCTATCATTTGATCTTTCTCATTTTTATGCCAAATTAGAGTTTTCACCTCAGTTTTACAATCCACTGAACATAGACAATGATTGTGCGGATGATTGAGGATAACGTGCACTGTGGAAACATTATTCGAAATTCTTTTAACTCTATATCTAAGCTACCTTTTTAACAAAATTGCATAATGCATCTCTGTTAAATTTTGTAAAAACATTTGAGTCTGATTTTTTTATAAATATAAACACAGGAGGCAACATACCCATTACCCAAAGAAGTGTGATTTATACAACTGCATGTCAATACACGATCTTCAATAATGATGCAGATAATACTGTAAGGAACCTTTAATTTAGAATAGTCCTAAATCGCGAACAACTTTAAAGTTTTGCCCAATGACCCCCCATTTTTCTTTTTGGAAATCTGCTACATGTATAATGATACAACATCTGTAAAAGTCTTATAAAATTTAATTATTTTTTAATAGTTTTTCAAAACTTAAAATTGGCAATGATAAAGCTATTAAAAGTCAAGAGAGAACATTTTCCCGCCAAAATTGCAAGGGCTAGCCTAGCCTAATATCTCGAAATCAAACACAATGACAAAAATATGTTTTGCTCTTTTTAAGTCTTTATCAATACTAGTACATGGATTATGAAAATAGTATTATTTTGAAACTAAAAAGCGAACTCCCTTAAATTATTTTGGTCAATACAATTCTCTTCAAATATATGTGTTTTACAGACTTAACTGTTCGAATATGTGCATACCGGTTAAAGTGTTTAATACAGTGTTTGTTAAACCTATTTGCCAATGATATTGTTTCAATTTTTCTAATTTGTTGATTTTTATCCCGCATCAGTGATCAGTTTTGAACAGCTAAATTTAGGTGTAAACAGTAAGCAAAACAAATTACAGTTTTACATTGTCTTATCGGGGCCTTTTATAGCTGACTATGCGGTATGGGTTTTGCTCATTTTTGAAGGCCGTACGGTGACCTATAGTTGTTAATTTCTGTGTCATTTTGGTCTTTTGTAGATAGTTGTTTCATTGGCAATCATACCACATCTTCTTTTTTATATACAGTTCACAAATACCAACCTACTTATTATTATTGGTTTGATTTCTGTTCTTTGCCCTCTGACTCTCGACAGACGAACTTCATTTGTGAGAGCTCTTTACATGTTGTGAAACTAGCTTTGAGCAATACCTACGATGATCTATGGCATTGCTGTCACTGTAAAGGCAGGCCGGGAGTAGTTGCCGATGTATAGACAGGCCGGGATCGACTGACACCTATAATGTTTAAAATTCAAACTGTTTAATAGAATAAATAAAAACAAAAATAATACGTAACAGTTACAAATAACAATAAAATAAAAAAAAAATGTTTTCAATTATTTCCCTAACAGGAATCAATAAATATTTTGATAACACTTTATTTAAGAAAACTAATAATTATCTTTATTTTAGTTAAACTTGTTTAAAAATATTTTACTTTAAATCTTAATACTTTTAACTTTTTTCATGACTTACCTATAAGTTTCAAAATTCTAACTTTCACGTCTCAAAGCAGAATTTCTAATTATATAGCAATCATTTAATTGATGTTTTGTCAACGTGGCTTTTTTTGTCACGATTTAATTAGAAATTACACATATGTTTAATTCATAGTCAGAAATAAGGTCAAAATGTTGTATAAGTAAATGTCCCATATATAATAGAGAGGACACTTTGACGTTGGTGATAATAAAAAAAAAATGGATTAGACTGTTGGTTTTTTCGTTTGAATGGTTTTACACTAGTAATATTGGGGCTCTTTCTAGCTTGTTCGGTGTGAGCCAATGCTCCGTGTTGAAGGCCGTACATTGATCTATAATGGTTTACTTTTATAAATTGTTATTTGTATGGAGAGTTGTCTCATTGGCACTCACACCACATCTATCTTCTTATATCTATTTAAATGGCCGGATAACTGTTTGCATTATCCCACGGTATACATAGTGATTAACAAAATAATTACTTTTCTTATTTAAATAAAATCTAATTGATAATTGTAACGTCATTTATGTCCAAAATGTATGTCAAATATCTGTCTCAATAAATATATTCAGAAACTTTTACGGATTGTCATAATTGATTAACAAGATTTATCCTTCGTAAGATTATTTTTTAAATAGAACATTTGTAGCATCTACGTATACATAAATGATAGGTGATACATACATACACGTTATACCTCAATAAGACAGACGACATAAATGATAGGTGATACATACATACACGTTATACCTCAATAAGACAGACGACATAAATGATAGGTGATACATACATACACGTTATACCTCAATAAGACAGACGACATAAATGATAGGTGATACATACATACACGTTATACCTCAATAAGACAGACGACATAAATGATAGGTGATATATACATACACGTTATACCTCAATAAGACAGACGACATAAATGATAGGTGATACATACATACACGTTATACCTCAATAAGACAGACGACATAAATGATAGGTGATACATACATACACGTTATACCTCAATAAGACAGACGACATAAATGATAGGTGATACATACACGTTATACCTCAATAAGACAGACGACATAAATGATAGGTGATACATACACGTTATACCTCAATAAGACAGACGACATAAATGATAGGTGATATATACATACACGTTATACCTCAATAAGACAGACGACATAAATGATAGGTGATACATACATACACGTTATACCTCAATAAGACAGACGACATAAATGATAGGTGATACATACACGTTATACCTCAATAAGACAGACGACATAAATGATAGGTGATACATACATACACGTTATACCTCAATAAGACAGACGACATAAATGATAGGTGATACATACATACACGTTATACCTCAATAAGACAGACGACATAAATGATAGGTGATATATACATACACGTTATACCTCAATAAGACAGACGACATAAATGATAGGTGATACATACATACACGTTATACCTCAATAAGACAGACGACATAAATGATAGGTGATACATACATACACGTTATACCTCAATAAGACAGACAACATAAATGATAGGTGATACATACATACACGTTATACCTCAATAAGACAGACGACATAAATGATAGGTGATATATACACGTTATACCTCAATAAGACAGACGACATAAATGATAGGTGATACATACATACACGTTATACCTCAATAAGACAGACGACATAAACCATCTTCCTTTTCAATTTTTATTATTCAAAAAGTAATTTATTTTCTTTGAAACTGACCGAAGCGATTATCTTATAAATTTATGTTTATTTCATTTACCCTCGTTTGACGTTCTTGATGGGGGTTCTTCCAATCTAATTAGAATATAGAGCTCTAATAATTTCGGTAAACTCGTATAAAGTATAACGAAATCAGAGTTCTATATCTTAATTGTTTTTGGGGTACTTCTTTTCTAAAGTCTTTCGATTTTTAGGCCATTTTTTCTCTCTTTTCTTTTGGTGAAACACCACCAAGACATTGATGTCACATCCAGTTGTATACGAAAATAATTCGCAAAACTTATTCCCTTGAATTTGACAGTTGTATGTGATTAATCCTACATTTTAGTGCAATAAAAACATTTCTGGGTCTAAACATATGTCATGGGTATTTCAAAGGACCATTATTTTTTTTAATTTTGGGTTTCTTTAGAATATTTTGGAAACTTGAAGTTACATGGTTCTTAAAGCTTATACACAGGTTAAATAAGGGGTGATTTGATTGGTTAACTTACAGGGATGGTTATTTTCTTCTATGCAATGAAATGTTATATGATATTTTTTTTTTAATACTGGACAAAATAAAACTTTACTCACGCCAAGTATTTCTTTATTTGAAACAAAGATAAATTCTGCACATTTTTTTTGAAAAGGGAAAATTTAACAGAGACTTGTAGGGGGAAATTAATGGTGGTATTACACCTTTAAACTTTTCGCCCATGAAATTGCCACACGTTTTTTTTAGTCTGTTTATGTTGTCAATATTGGTCAAGTAAGATAACTGATGAGTCATGATTACTGTTTTTTCTAAAGAAGACAAGTTTTAGTTGTGCAGGTTTTTGTAGTCCATACAGTTGATTAGCACAAGTCTACCAACTTGTAGTCCAGGAACTATTTCGGTCAGTTTTTCAGGTAATGGTGAGCAATAACTTTTTCATAGGTACTGGTGAGCACTGAGACTTTTAATTAATCACTTTATCATATGTACTGATGAGCACTGAGACTTTATAATCAATCACTTTATCACAGGTACGTACCGGTACTGGTGAGCACTGAGACTTTATAATTAATCACTTTATCATATGTACTGGTGAGCACTGAAACTTTATAATTAATCACTTTTCAGACAAACGAATGAGTATTTGAAGATTGTGTGACATGCATAGTACGTAATGATAAAAGTATCACAATTTAATTTACATAATTATAAAGGTTGTGAATGGGGGTTTACAGAATTGAAAAAGGTATAAAGAAAAGTGAGTGTTTTAGTTTTAGTTTGATCTATGTGTTTTGGAGTTTAGTGTGGCGTCCCGTTTTGTAAACTTGTACATTATTTTGTTTAAAGGCCAGCTTAAGTCCACCTCCGGATGCATTTTTTTTTGTCTCTCCGTTGAAGATCCATTGGTTGCTTAGATCGTTCTGCTTATTTGTCGGGTTGATGTCCCTCTATCGCTTTCTCCGTTTTCATTTTCGATTTTGAGTATTTAAAAATTCCATGACTTTCATCACCACGTGACAAAAATGTATGGATAGAAATTTCTAACACATGTTGAGCAAACGGGTGAAAAAGTTTTATCTTATACTGCAAAACATAATTGGGAAATTAAAATCTAAAAGGATTTTTGTACATTCCCTAAGGCATACCCTACAGAATGACGATTATAAAAGTGCTGCAAACTTTACAGTAGGGATACAGGCGAGCCTTCGATCTGGTAAATGACGTCATAAAGGCGTGCGAAATTCACATTTTTTTTTCGGTGAAAGACATGATTCCAGAAATTACCTAACAGTCATGAGGGTCTGAATGATGTTTACAGAATATTCAATCATGGGCCAAATAACAGAAATATAAATACCAAACAAATAGAGAATAAAGTAAAACAGGGCCAAAAAAAAGGGATAATAAAGGGTTGTATAAATATATAAAACACCAGAGACATTCAACAATGACAATTGATTTTAAAATGTCCTAAAAAATGAAAGAATACAGAAATGAAGGACCCGCATCTATAATGGTAAATACAAATGTACAACATGTTGTACGGTTAAGATACTACCTAACACAAGATGGAGATAACTCTGTAAAATCAGTTTAACGTTTTAATCACGTTATCATTAGTTTCAGAATACTTTTATTAACGATTATATAAAGCTCCTGAGAATTTTTTTCCTAAGCAGCTAGAAAGTGCTATAGTAGTTTGAGGGTTTATTAAAGCACACTCCTTTAAGAACTGGTTTCATGTAATTTTCTCTCCATTTAGAAGGATATATACCAGTAAAAGGAATTAAGTAAAATTATTTAACTGAGTTATAGCACTTTCTAGCTGCATATGAAACTTTTAAATTCTAGTGTTAGCTCAATATTACTGTATTGTATAAGGGTTAATGGAGATGTGTCCTTTACAATATTATCCCACCACCAGAACAATCCCCACCCAATACTGCCCAAGGGAGCGTGTAGGACACCGGGAAGTATGTTATTATGGTGGAGGAAGCCGAAGTACTCGGAGAGAACCACCGGGCCACTCGGTGGAAACAGACAAACCAGAGAGATATCAGAAGATTGATCTCCAGGTCAAAGTAGGGGACAACTTTGACCAACTGAGGCCCCCAAAGTACTCATTCTAGTTTAAACTCCGGTCTGGGTACCAGAGATGTGTGTGAGAGGGTGAAAATTACCCTACTGATGTACTGATATTTTTAACACCCCGAGTGAGAATCGAACTCGGGACCATCAGCACTGTAGCCATCGGTCTTAACCACTAAACCACAAACTCACATTTTATTTTGCATTATATAATATTTTCATCGGGACCAACTTGACTTAATTTATCCTTCTCTCATATACGTGTTATACGATACGTCGATTCGGACACGCCAGCAAATACTTGATTTATGCAAATTCTCTATTAGATCATTTGCATTATTCACGTACCTGGATACGTGCACGGATCGACGTATACGTATCGGACAAATTTGATACAATAATGATTTAACCCCGATCTCAATTAGAATTCAATGTATTATAAAATATTTTCATCGGGACCAACTTGATTTAATTTACCCTTTCCTCATATACGTGTTATACAGGTTGAAGATAGGTCCGCTGCTGTATGCCCTGAGGTAATCGGTCCCCTCAGGTAATCGTGGTAATAGTGCCCATACGCGAAGTAGATAACATGATCTAAAAATAGAATAAACTAAAAATACATTATTCTACTTTCTATTTAGACTGACAATACACAAGATTGGTTTATACGTCTATTATGGTTAAATCAGGTAATCTGTTGTGTTATGGAATCTGGTTCAATAAAGTCCACACGAAACTTATGTATGAAGGATGCTTTAATAAAAGTGATTTGATATTAAACATTTTATTTATTAAGATAGGAAAAGGATCGAGCAACAATCACATTATATAAAAAAGCTCTCTCCATATTATATGAACAAGATATAATTCAATTACCAACAACTGTATTTAAAATAATGTAATATAATGAAACATGCATGCTACTTATGAGCACACACGAGCAAAAATGATGTGTTTACAGTGTTACTTACTAAACGTAAAGTATATTTAAATATATATGCAATTACTCATCATTGATTCAAGTACCTTGAAACATGCAAGTAGCCTTTAAAGGTCATTATGAATTAATGTTGAAGTGGAGCAGAGAATAAAAATGAATAAATAAAAATAAGTAAATTTCAAAACGTTAAGTGTCTCTGATGAATTTCTGAACAGATTTGAAAATAGCAATATTTATGTTAAAAATCTGTTTCCAAAAAGTACTAATTCAATATTTATGTCAACATTATCAGCAATAGAGTACATGTAAATGGAATCAAATAGGATCTGTAATACACCATTGTATTTAGGGCAAATAGATAAGATATGTTGGTTGTCTTCAACAGGGTGATTACAATTTGTACAAAAAATATTGTCGGATAAGAACTGATAAAACAAATGAGATTTTAGTATCTTATAGTGGAAGGAATGCAACTATTAAAAAAGACCTATTTCTAGCAAGATGCGGGTGAAAAGCGTACTTTTTATTCCTCATAGTATTTGGGGTTTGTCTGGGAAGATATGACTTGACTAACTGATATAAATATGCAGGTGGCATCCCATTTAATATTTTATAGAATAGTATAAGCTTATGTGTATTACGTCTATTACTGGTTGAATGAAAGGGAAATCACGTAACCTGGAGTGTATGAAGACTGTTTTAATAAAGCCTTTATGTAATATGTTGTGCATATACAATTGGTTTAATAAAGATATCAGGTACTTATAACCAGTCTTCAAACACAATATGTAGTATTTTGAGATTCGTTTTATGCAGGTAACCTCAGGTAATATGTCTATGAAGACTCTTTTTTTATAAAGGTGACCTCAGGTAATCTGTTGTGTATGAAGACTCTTTTAATAAAGGAGACTTCCGGAAATCTGTGGTATATTGAGTTTTGTTTAATAAAGGTGTCCTCAGGTTATCTGTCTATAAAGACCAAAGTATTTAAGGTGATCAAAGGTATTCTATCTATAAGGGCCGGATTAATACAAATGACCTCAGGTTATCTGTGTATGAAGACTGTTTTAATAAAGGTTTCATCAGGAAATCTGTTGTGTTTAAATACTGATTTATAAAGGTGACCTCAGGTAATCTGTCTAAAAAGACCGGTTTAATAGAGGTGACCTCAGGTAATCTGTCTAAAAAGACCGGTTTAATAGAGGTGACCTCAAGTAATCTGTCCTTAAAGATCAGATTGATAAAGGTGACCTCGGGTAATCTGTATATAAAGACCAGAATAATAAAGGTGACATCAGGTAATCTGTGTACGAAGACTGGTTTAATAAAGTTGACATCGGGTAATCGGTAGTGGTTTGAGATTTGTTTAATAATGGTGACCTCAGGTAGTCTGTTGTGTAAGAAGGCTTGTTAATTCAAAGCGACCTCTGGAAATCTGTTGTATTTGAAGACTGGTTAACTAAGGTGACCTCAGGTAATCTGTATTGTATTGAGATTATTTTAATAATAATAACCTCGGATAGTCTGCTATGCAAGTAGAATGGTTCAATAAAGGTGACCACAGGTAATCTGTAGCGTATGGAGATTGTTTAATTAAGAAAAGGTGACCACAATAAACCTGTAATGTTGGGAAAGTGGTTTAATAAGTTTGACCTCATATTGAAGGGGAAATCAGGTAATCTATAGTGTATGAAGACTGGTTTAATAAAGTTCTTATGTAATCTGTTTTGAATGAAAACTCGTTTGATAAAGTCCTCATGTAATCTGTAGTGTATTGAGATTTGTTTTATTAAGGTGACCTTAGATAATCTGTCTATGAAGAGTGGTTTATTAAAAGTAACCTCAGGTAATCTTTGTATTCAGACTGATTTAATAAAGGTGACCTCAGGTAATCTGTTGTGAATGAAAACTGGTTTAATAAAGGTGACCTCAGGTAATCTGTATTGTATTGAGATTATTTTAATAATAATAACCTCGGATAGTCTGCTATGCAAGTAGAATGGTTCAATAAAGGTGACCACAGGTAATCTGTAGCGTATGGAGATTGTTTAATTAAGAAAAGGTGACCACAATAAACCTGTAATGTTGGGAAAGTGGTTTAATAAGTTTGACCTCATATTGAAGGGGAAATCAGGTAATCTATAGTGTATGAAGACTGGTTTAATAAAGTTCTTATGTAATCTGTTTTGAATGAAAACTCGTTTGATAAAGTCCTCATGTAATCTGTAGTGTATTGAGATTTGTTTTATTAAGGTGACCTTAGATAATCTGTCTATGAAGAGTGGTTTATTAAAAGTAACCTCAGGTAATCTTTGTATTCAGACTGATTTAATAAAGGTGACCCCAGGTAATCTGTTGTGAATGAAAACTGGTTTAATAAAGGTGACCTCAGGTAATCTGTATTGTATTGAGATTATTTTAATAATAATAACCTCGGATAGTCTGCTATGCAAGTAGAGTGGTTCAATAAAGGTGACCACAGGTAATCTGTAGCGTATGGAGATTGTTTAATTAAGAAAAGGTGACCACAATAAACCTGTAATGTTGGGAAAGTGGTTTAATAAGTTTGACCTCATATTGAAGGGGAAATCAGGTAATCTATAGTGTATGAAGACTGGTTTAATAAAGTTCTTATGTAATCTGTTTTGAATGAAAACTCGTTTGATAAAGTCCTCATGTAATCTGTAGTGTATTGAGATTTGTTTTATTAAGGTGACCTTAGATAATCTGTCTATGAAGAGTGGTTTATTAAAAGTAACCTCAGGTAATCTTTGTATTCAGACTGATTTAATAAAGGTGACCTCAGGTAATCTGTTGTGAATGAAAACTGGTTTAATAAAGGTGACCTCAGGTAATTTGTTGTGAATGAAAACTGGTTTAATAAAGGTGACCTCAGGTAATCTGTAGTGTATTGCGATTTGTTTTATGAAGGTGACCTCAGGTAATCAGTCTATGAAGACTACTAGTATTTAAATAAAGGTGACCTCAGGTAATGTGTTGTGAATGTATGTTGGTTTAATAAAGTTGACCTCAGGTAATCTGTGTACGCAGACTGGTTAATAAAGAGTAGCAAGTATGTTAAAAATTATGTTATTTTAATTAATTATAAATAAAGTGTAAAACAAGGGGATAGTACATTAACTGAAAATCAACCTTTTAAGGATATACCTTTACCAACGAAATCTTTTCAATTCAAGTTGAACGTATATCAAAAGTATTCAGTATATTTGATTTCGATTTTAATTAACAAAAGATAAACTCGTATTAACAATTATGACCTAATGAATTGAAATTGACTTATTTTTCAAAGTTAAGACTTTTCGAATATACTTGAACTCTCCCTTAAAATTAAATTTTCTAAAAAGTGGAAATTTTGTTTGATTGCAGATTATGTAAACATCAAAGAATACAAACTGTGCTTGTTCCTTACTGACATTGGTTATTTGCTCCATAAATGTGCTGGAATTTCTCGCTTCATTGAAGACCTGTTGGTGACCTTCTGCTGTTGTTTTTTTCTATGGTCGGGTTGTTGTCTCTTTGGCACATTCCCCATTTCCATTCTCAATTTTAGTATCAAATATGTGACGTTTTTCAGGACACGAATAAACAACACTTCATCAATTGAATAAGAACTACAAAGTGTTAGACGAGGTAAAATGGTATAACGAATGACAATTCCCCTAGTAGATTGTATACCTGAATAAAGATGCAAGTATCATGTTAATAATATTAAAGTCAAACAGACCGTTACAGGTATTTAAGCTGTAACTGCTTGGTATGAAATTCCTTCTATGGTTGACGATTGTAAGACAAAGATGGGAAATAAATAGACAATACAATCAAAAACTTAAATATGTCTCTCTTTTAATATTTTTTCCTGATGATTGTAGTTGGTACTCTTAAACAGTGCTTTAATCAACCGAAAAACTGTGTTTGACAAATAATTCCATGTTCAACTTCATGTTGTATCCATAAAATTCCTAACTTTGATTCTGGGAGTAGTGTGTCTAATTATCCATACATTGTGTATGGGTTAACATTAAATGAATATATACCATTGTATTAAAAGACGACTCTGTTTTAACAACTTCAGGGCTTAATATGTAATTAGATATATCAGACCCAACTACGAACATACTAATGATATGTTATGCAATTGTCGGGGATTTGTGTCCTTCATTTTTTAGACCAGATAGAACCATTGAAAAGAGTCCGACATCAACAATCAAAATACAGATGTAGTAGAATATATTTTCACAAATGATATCTGAATTGAACTTTGTTTATGGTACAACTGAATTTTATAGTTGCGAATATTTTATCATTTCATACTGATAATAATGGATCTAATAAGTACATCATGAACACACTTCACGATATTGTTCTGATGATGTCTATTGAGATAATGATTATATTGACACATGTATTCTTAATAAGTCATGCAATAGAAGTTTAAACAATGGTCCTTCTATAAGAGTTATAATTAATATATGGTATTAACATGATATGGTTCGATGATTATTCTTCTGATGCACAGATATCCCAAATAAGTCTGTGTCTTTGTTAATGTTAGACAATGCTACACAAATAAAATAAGTATTTGACAGTTTATTTAAAGTTTACAATACAGTACAACCAAATAGCTAATCTCATTAAAATAATCTTTGTATCAAACGATTTATGAGGTTATCTTTTATGCATGTTTCAATCGTTTGATGAACTCTTATACATAACTCATAACAAACACCACGGCCGACACTCGGCTAACCGAGAGATTGGTCGGTTAATCTATATTGAGTATGCGGCTATATCGGCGGTTGGTCTGTTAATCGGGTTGGCTAAAGTCTGTTAATCAGGTGTTATCGAGAAAATCATTGAAAGTTCAGCATGTTTCATTGTATAACTTTCTAAAAATACTTTCATCATAAAAAGTATTCATGTCTAACAAAACAATTCAATGTACTGAATTTAGTGGTGTAATTATTATTTTTCTAGCTTCGATGTACGATCTATAAAATGAAAAGGCGGGTTACTCATCATTAAATTTATACACATTTTACACACATAATATGTACACAAAATGACACATTGGTTAAATTTACTTGCATTCAATATTTTTAACATCGAAAAAAGAAAGGCATTATGTTTGTTAACCATATTGATATCATTGTGTGAAAAATCTACACGAAAATCTGTATTTTTGTGACATAAATCAATCTTTATTTAAAACCTGGTCTGTTAATGGGTCGGATGTATAAAACCCGGTCTGTTAATTGGTCTGTTAAGAGTTATGAATGGCAATAAAAGTATAATTTTATTGCTATATGGGGTGTTATCTGATCAAATGAGTAGGCTCAAGACGAGCGGCTAAAATATACGAAAACAACACATGAGCAATGAAACATAACATATACGGAAACAACACATGAAATTGAAAATTGATAAAAATGGTTTCAAAAAGTGTAATATTAAAGTAATATTAATTTCATCCAAGAATGATCGCATATATCATGTTGATTCTGTTTAATTGTCATGAATGACACAAATTTTTCATCTACGTTGGTAACCAGTATTAAATCAGAGATAGTAACTAAACATCAGTAAGTAAAATATATTGGGATGACAAAATATGAAAAATAAAGAAAGAATAATGAGTAAGATAAATAAGATGTAGAAAAAAATGACACAACAATTTAAAGAATACAGAAATAAACAATACCCCCAATCCGTACCTTCATGGTATACACAAGAATCCGGATGGAAACGCTGAATAAAGACAGAAAAAGAGTGATACATTGCTAAAACCGAGAGAAAAATAATACTTGTTTAAGAATACAAACATGAAAACCCGATGGCTGTTGAAACAGTAACGGATTGCGATGTACTTATATTGGTGACAAATTCTAGAAGTTTACATGCGGACAACTATGGTGGCAGGTTAATGCCATTTTGCGTTTTAGCGCTTTAGCGTTTTCGCCTTACATATACTATATCATGAACGAAAATGCGAAAACGCGAAACCGATTTCTCGTTTTCGACTTCGCGTTTTCGCGTTTTCGCGATTTCGCGTTATAGAATATGAAAGGGGAAATCGCGAAATGGACTTCACCGGCCAACACAGACAACTGTATTTCTCCCCTGCACTTATGTAGAAAGGAACTAAACCGAATAAAATGAATTGAAACTTAAAAAACCAAATGTAGCTGCATTCGCCCCTTTCCGTTTACTTCTTTAGAGTGATTTGTAAACAACATATGATTAAGTAATAGAAGAAAAGAACCAATTGGATGATGCTGACGAATTAGGGTTTAACGTCCAGTGACAAATATCATGCTCATATGTGAACGAGAACACGTTATATGTACCCTGTGTTGTATTAGAAAGACACTTTCAGTTGGAATTGAGAACGTGCTACTTCGAACAGACACAAAAATTAAGGCTAATTGAAAACGTCAATAAAAAATTCATGCATATTCCTGAGGCCAATACATATCACGCTATATTGAAGTGACACACCCTTCAATAAAATGCAAAGAAAGTCAAAATAAAAATGCTCTTTCTAGGATACTGGGCACCCTATTGTCATTTTTGTTTACTCAGGAACATCTCATTCTTAAATTTTTCAAGGGGAAAATATAAAGGTAGCAAAATTATTGTCGTGGCTAAATAACTCTTAACTGACACAATTTCAATTGTCCAACCCATTAACAGACTTTATTCCCATAATTTTCACTAAAACGTGGTATTATTCACGTTATTTTACAATTATGAAATATTTACTAATGTCAATTTATTTTTTAGAACCACAGTACTATTTTTTGTCCTTTAAATGATATCTAAATTTGTTCGTTTCGCCTTTTATTAAAAAAATTGTTATGCGTATAAGCATAAATACTACATACTTGCGCGACGCCTTTTAGTTTTACTGAAAACTGCGCAGACTAAGAAATGTTTTTACAAGTGCAAAATGTTCTATGATAGATATCATTTTGTCAGACACTTTTCTTTTTTTGATTTGGTTCTTATAACATGCCAAAAATCTGTATATTTAATAGAGTTTGACATTAAATTAAGCGTTTTACTCTGAACAGACGTATAACCAACCCGATTAACAGACCAATCGCCCATATAGCCGCATACTCAATATAGATTAACCGACCAATCTCTCGGTTAGCCGAGTGTCGGCCGTGAACACGGGTAGAACATATTTGTCTTCATTTAATGCTGAACACTTTTAAATCTCGACCGTTAAAATTATACCGTTATATCAATCAAATGACAAATACAATTACATACAAACATATTCAAATGTGTAAAATTCTCAGACATTGTAATTTTGATTCAAATTTCAATCTACATTTATACCATAAAGAGACGTAAATAAAATTGAGAATGGCAATGAGGAATATGCCAAAGAGACAACAACCCGACCATAGAAAAACACAACAGCAGGAGGTCAGCAACAGGTCTTCAATGTTGCGAGAAATTCCCGCACCCGGAGGCGTCCTTCAGCTGGCCCCTAAACAAATATATTCTAGTTCAGTGATAATGAACGCCATACTAATTTCCAAATTGTACACAAGAAACTAAAATTTAAATAATACGAGACTAACAAAGGCCAGAGGCTCCTGACTTGGGACAGGCGCAAAAATACGGCGGGGTTAAACATGTTTGTGAGATATCAACCCTCCCCCTATACCTCTAGCCAATGTAGAAAAGTAAACGTCTCTGCCAGAGTTCCGTGTTACATTATGAGTACATCACGAGATATGATAATTATCCTGATATTTCTGTTTTAGACTATTTATACAACAAATGCTTGAATTGTAAAGAAATAAAGAATGAAACAACAGTGGTGAATGAACTCAGAACGTAAAAGAAATTTTGAAAAGAGCCTTTAAGCATATACGTTTTAATCAAAAGGATCTAAAAAGAAATAAGATATCAAAAAGTATCTAACATATGCATTATTACTGGTGTTTTTTTTTTTTGCCACTAACGGTTCTTCCGCAGAAAAAAACAAAAAATCAACCTTCTACGAAAATAATTCGTCATACGGTATTTATTTGACCTACAGAGAGCTATGGTTTAATATATAAGCTCCCTAAGACAGGCGTTTTTGTTTCAACTACTTTTGATTATTATAATTGATTTTTTATTAGTATTTTATCGATTAATATAACATACATAACGCGAGTACCTTCGGTTAATCTATGCACTTTTTTATTTTACGTTTTATTCTGTATACCGTTCTTTTTTTACTGATACCACGCACACAATTTATCTGCAAGTTCAGTTTGTTATCAAAATAGTATTTCTATTGCGTAAGGAAGGTTTCGGTTTGTGCAATGTTTTGCAAATAAGTATGTTTGTTTATATTTGTTTCACTAGATACTCAGCAACTCAATATGAGCTTGAGACTTTCTGGTAAAAACTAGCTCTGATTTATCATATCATTTCTGGTTACTTAGGATGCATGCTTCAAAGGAGCTAAAAGAACATGGTTGCAAAGCTGACATGATGTATTTAGTCGTAAATATGTTCTCTAAAGACCGACTCTTAATGTCAACTTATAGTTGCTAGTCTATATACAAGTCAGACTTGACTGTGTCTAATATACTAGTCAACAAAAGTCACGATACACAATTCTTAACTCCAGTGTATCAAAAAAATGTAATAAAAAGGAAAAACTGTTAAATTATATAACGAGAAACATTCGTTTGCAAAGCAAATGTATCTGATTAAAAGAATCTGACATTGGAAAGAGAGAAAATACCGTGTTCTTGAAAAAAGAATCGCGTTGTTGCCTTTAATCAATGAATTGGATAAGCAAATATAAACTCTCTTTCATCTTGTAACAGTATTAAAACATTTGACTTTTCTACTCTTTACACAAGTATTCCACATTCCAAACTAAGAAACAAATTGAAAGAGTTGGCATTGCTTTGCTTAATCAAAAAGAATGGCCAACGTAGATACAAGTATCTTGTCTTAGGGAGGGATAAATCTTACTTTGTAAAGGATCACTCTGATTCAAAAAAAAAATTCTCTGAAACTGATATTATCAAGATGCTTGATTTCTTGATTGACAACATATTTGTTACGTTCGGAGGACGTGTTTTTCAACAGACTGTCGGCATTCCAATGGGAACAAACTGTGCCCCTCTACTTGCCGACTTGTTTCTTTATTATTATGAGGCTGACTTCATGCAGGAACTTCTTAGGAAGAAAGATAAGAAGTTAGCAATATCCTTTGACTCTACTTTTCGCTATATAGATGATGTTCTTTCACTAAATAATTCAAAATTTTGTGACTATGTGGAACACATCTATTCCATCGAGCTAGAGATAAAGGATACTACAGATACAGTTAAGTCGGCCTCATATCTTGACGTACATCTAGAAATTGATAATTAAGGTCGGTTGAATACAAAACTTTACGACAAAAGAGATGATTTCAGCTTTCCAATTGTGAACTTTCCATTTCAATTTCTAAGTAGCAATATTCCAGCAGGACCTGCATACGGGGTATATATCGCCCAATTGATACGATATTCCCGTGCTTGCATTTTCTATTATGATTTTCTGTTGCTGCTCACAAGGAAGCTATTAAACCAAGAGTTCCAAATGGTGAAGTTGAAATCTTCCCTTCGTAAATTTTACGGACGCCATCACAAGTTGGTTGACCGTTATGGAATAACCGTTTCACAAATGATATTGGATATGTTCCTTACGTCGTAACTACAATCCCCTTTCCTTTCATGAATGTGGGTGCTATAAACAGTTTCGTATAAAAAAAACTAGGGGTTATTCCCCAACTAAAAATAGACATGGAGGGAAGTCCCTTTTTATCAACATAATTGGTGAAAAAAGTATCATGTTTTTTGTATTTGGTTGTAAAAATATGTTGATTAACTTCAATTAAAGCAGGTTGAATGATTAAAATAATTTAAAAAAAATAGATTAAATATACATGTTTTGAGGGGAGACAACACTGCAAAGTGCAAACAGTCTGTTTTTTGGGCAGTGAAAATTGAAAACTTATTTGCAGCCACTGAAGCTCTTTTCGGAGCAGGCGAACGTACCCTGAAGCATGAATATTTTGAAAGACCAGGTAAAAATCTATGAAATTCATACAATTTTGATAATGCAAAATATGCAGGTATCATGTCTTCAGGGGTGTGCACATGACCTGATTTCAGGTTTTTTAAGCTTAAATTAGGCAATGTTTTCCCAGTTTCTCTGGATAAAACTTTTTTATACTATTAAAAGTACACCTTTTTTATTCCATTATAAACTCTGAACACTCTGATTCCAGTGATATCTAGTTTTATACAAGTATCTTTATTAATCAGTCCACCACTAAGGGTCACTTATACATGGTGCCTCAAAATATGACTTCATAGAAAAAAAACTGTTGATTGCACCCTGTGACCTACCGAATTAGACTATTTATCGGATTTGTTATCACATAAGCAACACGATGGATGCCACATGTGGAGCAGGATCTGCTTACCCTTCCGGAGCACCTGAGATCACCCCTAGGTTTTTTGTTGGGTTCGTGTTGTTTATTCTTTAGTTTTCTATGTTATGTCATGTGTGCTGTTGTTTGTTTGTCTTTTTTTCATTTTTACCAATGGCGTTGTCAGTTTGTTTTATATTTATGAGTTTGACTGTCCCTTTGGTACCTTCCGTCCCTCTCTTCTAGTATTATCCCCAGTTTTGATTCAATGAGTAAAGACAACAAATTTGATTTTGTATTTTCTTGTGAAGAATGTGATATTTTACTTATCAATGTTATCAATTCAAATATTTATTGTCATATAAACTCTGAACAATAAGTTTGTGACAAATAATATAAACAAACACAAAATACATTTAACAAACAAAACCATAAAAAACAAAAAAAGCGAAAAAACAATGATCTATCTATATGACGTATACAATTATTTTATAATATAATTAAATGTATAATGAGAGAACCAATTATAATGCTAATATGTGAATTTTGTGTGATTGCTGGTTTAAAGGGGCACTAGCTACAAGATATATAAAAAATCTAAAGTTTGGTTTTTGTTTTGTTCAATCAATAATGAAAGTGAAATAGTGCAATAACAATTCGCTTTTTGCAGCCAAAAAGGTTCAATTTTGTCAAATTACGCTACATTGTAAGAAACATTGATAATTAGTTATTCACTTGCAAGTGAATGAGTCGACCTCTTTAAATCCGTATTCATGTGAACTTCAATTTAACCCCTAGCTAGAGATTGACAACGCATGCATTGTACGTGTACTGGTTATTTAAAGAAAAAGTATGTCAACAATGAAAGTGAAACTACGGTAAACATGGTAAATCATTTGATTACTAAATTGATGCACATAAAATCATTCTTATACGGTTAAAAATAATGAGAAACATCTATTTTTTATCTATAAAATAAAATCAAACAGACCTATAAAAATCCAATTGCACGTGTTGGTTTAATCTATTTATCTATTTAGTTATGTTTACATCGCTTATATGGTCATCTAAGGTCAAATCGATAGTTAATGAGATGGCGTCTGAACTAAAATACGCACGAAACGAACCTCTATATTATCTACCTCATGCTCTGTTATACGCTGTTTATTTTATACTTCTGATAGTTTGGATAAATGTTTTACATTGCTATAAATCATATATGAGAATTTGAGTCAAATCGATGACCATGAATTTGACAGCTAGTGCCCCTTTAAAAGAATATTAAGCTTCTCAATGTTCAACATTAGTAGTTATCAAACTGCTAGATATCCAAAGAATTTTTCAAAGAAAGTGACTGTGTGGTTCACATTTTTTGAAATTTTTATATTTTTGTCAAAGGGTCGGATTAAATATTTTGTAAAAATTTTATGAAAATTAATGAGCCAAATTAAGTTTAGTCAAGGTGTTTGGTATCACCTTAATATTAGTAGTTTTTAATTTTTTAGTTTAGTTAAATGCGATTTATTTTAAATTTACTAATGGATAGGATAATTAAGTACTTGAAAAAAAATACCCCTAAAGCAGTGCAGACGTGTATGATTTTAAATATACTTTATATATATTTACTTAAATGTATTTTCCGATTGAATGCATTGAATTCAACGACCTCGGAATAATACGTATCCTGTTACTGAACAAAAACGGTCACGCATACAATGGAAACTTTATTATAAAAATACAGGTATGATGTTACAATTTTTATAATTAGTAATACATATTTTATCAAAAACCATACGATTATTAAAAGGTTTTTTTTTTTTATCATAGTAAAAAACGTGTATCTAACTACAAAATTAAATTTTTCTATCAGCAAGCTGTGAAATTGTTTGGCTACTTTCGCTTTTGAACTTAAGACAGGGGCACTTGAGGTCAATTGTTATGTCGTGTGTTCAATAATGTCATAATTATATTGTTGCTACATCTACATGTAAATGTAAAGCTTGTTGTTACATGTACATGTAATAATGTAATACTTATTGCTATATGTAAAGTAATAATGTAATACTTATTGTTATATGTACATGTAATATTGTAATACTTATTGTTATATGTACATGTAATAATGTAATGCTTACTGTTATATGTACATGTAATGATGTAATAGTTATTGTTATATGTACACGTAATAATGTAATACTTATTGTTATATGTACATGTAATAATGTAATGCTTACTGTTATATGTACATGTAATAATGTAATAGTTATTGTTATATGTACATGTAATAATGTAATACTTATTGTTATATGTACATGTAATAATGTAATACTTATTGTTCTATGTACATGTAATAATGTAATACTTATTGTTACATGTACATGTAATAATGTAATACTTATTGTTATATGTACATGAAATTATGTAATACTTATTGTTATATTTACATGTAATAATGTAATACTTATTGTTATATGTACATGTAATAATGTAATGCTTACTGTTATATGTACATGTAATAATGTAATACTTATTGCTATATGTACATGTAAGAATGTAATACTTATTGTTATATGTACATGTAATAATGTAATACTTATTGTTATATGTACATGTAATAATGTAATGGTTACTGTTATATGTACATGTAATAATTCAATACTTATTACTTATTGTTATATGTACATTTATATGTACATGTAATAATGTAATGCTTGTTGTGATATGTACATGTAATAATTCAATACTTATTACTTATTGTTATATGTACATGTAATAATGTAATACTTCTTGTTATATGTACATGTAATAATGTAATGCTTACTGTTATATGTACATGTAATAATGTAATAGTTATTGTTATATGTACATGTAATAATGTAATACTTATTGTTATATGTACATGTAATAATGTAATACTTATTGTTCTATGTACATGTAATAATGTAATACTTATTGTTACATGTACATGTAATAATGTAATACTTATTGTTATATGTACATGAAATTATGTAATACTTATTGTTATATTTACATGTAATAATGTGATACTTATTGTTATATGTACATGTAATAATGTAATGCTTACTGTTATATGTACATGTAATAATGTAATACTTATTGCTATATGTACATGTAAGAATGTAATACTTATTGTTATATGTACATGTAATAATGTAATACTTATTGTTATATGTACATGTAATAATGTAATGGTTACTGTTATATGTACATGTAATAATTCAATACTTATTACTTATTGTTATATGTACATTTATATGTACATGTAATAATGTAATGCTTGTTGTGATATGTACATGTAATAATTCAATACTTATTACTTATTGTTATATGCACATGTAATAATGTAATACTTCTTGTTATATGTACATGTAATAATGTAATGCTTACTGTTATATGTACATGTAATAATGTAATTATACTTATTGCTATATGTAAAGTAATAATGAAATACTTATTGTTATATGTACATGTAATAATGTAATACTTATTGTTATATGTACATGTAATAATGTAATGCTTACTGTTATATGTACATGTAATAATGTAATACTTATTGCTATATGTACATGTAAGAATGTAATACTTATTGTTATATGTACATGTAATAATGTAATACTTATTTTTATATGTACATGTAATAATGTAATGGTTACTGTTATATGTACATGTAATAATGTAATACTAATTGTTATATGTACATTTATATGTACATGTAATAATGTAATGCTTGTTGTTATATGTACATGTAATAATTCAATACTTATTACTTATTGTTATATGTACATGTAATAATGTAATACTTCTTGTTATATGTACATGTAATAATGTAATACTTCTTGTTATATGTACATGTAATAATGTAATGCTTGTTGAAATATGTACATGTAATAATGTAATACTAATTGTTATATGTACATGTAATAATGTAATGCTTGTTGTAACGTGTACATGTAATAATGTAATGCTTGTTGTAACGTGTACATGTAATAATGTAATACTAATTGTTATATGTACATGTAATAATGTAATGCTTGTTGTTATATGTGTATCTACAATGTACATGTGATTGTAATGCTAGTTGTTACATGTACATGTAATAATGTAATGCTTTTAGTTACATGTACAAATGTACGTGTATTTGTAATTGCTATCATGCATTTCATTCTCTTTGTGTTTAGTAGAGTATGTCATTCTAAAATTTCAATGCAGAATAAGTGATAGATTGATTGATTGTTGTTTATTAAAGTTCATTGGTAAATATAACATGCATATTCAGACGAAACAAGTGAACAATAATTATACAAAATAAGGTCAATTTCAGAAAAAAATATAAACTTTTTGTATAAGGCTGAGAAACTTGGGAAAGGCGAGGTTCTACTATGCACTTTCCCAGTTTTGTGCCGAATACTGCAACTCAATTTATTATATTGATAGCTTTTTAAATCGTAACACAAATGTCAAACTAATTTTCATCCCTTAATGAACCCCTAATTGTGGAGAAAGTGTTCCACGATAAAATTGACATTGCACAAAATATAGCTGTGTTACTATATTGATGAAATAAACACAACTAGTTGCAGTATAAATAAAATATGTCGGTTATGTAATAGAAACAGTCCTTGAGAAAGGTAGCAGGAACCCTTAATATAAAATAATGTTACATGGGAAAGGGACATCACATGTTTTTTACAATATCCACATTAAATTTGTCTTACAACGAGCCACTGTTGGAATTGAATGTCCACATTAAATTTGTCTTACAACGAGCCATCGTTGGACTTTAATGTCCACATTAAATTTGTCTAACAACGAGCTACCATTGGACTTTAATGTCCACATTAAATTTGTCTTGCAACGAGCCACCATTGGACCTTTATGTCCGAATTCTGATTGGACGTGGCTGATTACTTGTACATCCCACACAGCAAAACGGACAGCCTTCTTTTGGGCAGCGCCGGCGGGATACTGAAACCTGCGACATCAAAATATCAAAGTTAACAGTAGTAAAACATGTCATTAGACGGATACAAATATTTAAATGTCTAATAACTACATTGACGCTTAAATATCATAATGCAATAGTGCTCTCATAAAAGTACTTTGCTATATCAAGTTCATATTTATATAGTTTACGAAACCTGTTAGTCATTAATTATAGGAGACATAAAATTAAACTCAAACTTAAAAAAAAAAAACTTATACAAATTTTTGCACGCAGTTTATGAGATTATTTTGAAAGTTTACCATTTGTAAGAGACAACGGACACCTGTTATGACATCGGAAAGGGGCGCGAATCGCCCTTACTAAGTCATGATTATGTGAAAATAATTACATTAGATGTATGTTTCATTATAATACTTTATTCTGATTGGCTAACTGCACATCACGTGTTATTCCGTAAGCAGTTGCATTGCTCAATACAACTTTTCATTCATGATAACACGTTGTCCAACAATAAAGTGCACAGGTGAATTAAATAAAAAAATATATAAAATTCGTGTTTTCATGAACATAGCTAAAAAATGTAATTATAAGTATTGAATGCTTCTTTTTGTAACTTTATAGGGTTGTAAAAGCGTTGACCGTGCGCACATTTTTAGAATGAAGCGCTTCCGCGCTTCATACAAAATGTACTTCGGTCAACGCTTTTACACCCCAATAAATTTACAAAAAGAAGCATTCAATTCTTAAATACTAAGCCGATCGATGTGCTAAGACGGCTGTGATCAGTAACTTAAAATGGCGGACTATATACCCTTGTGTATATAGTTGATATAAAATCTACTTTTGAGAAGTTTTTCATGTTATATGTAAATATTTATAGTATTCTTTTAACATATATCTTTTTTGCATTTTTAAGTTCACTTTAGAGCAAAGGCTCGCTTTTAAAATGCATACGATACGATATTCGTCCGTAACTGCTAGGTCAAAACTAATCAAACTGTCCGTAACTTTATATTCAAACTTGTGAGATTCAATTGGTAACGACAATTTAAGAACAATAAACACTATTATATTAACATTTTTCCTACTGTATACAATAAACATCTGTGTTGAAAATAACCACGAGAAAAGAGAACAAAGCTATCAATAATCAGACTAGTGTTTCCCGTTTGAATGGGTTTACACTAGTAATATTTTCGGGCCCTTTAAAGTGTTAGCCAAGGCTCCGTGTTAAAGATCGTACTTTAACCGATTTTTGTTTACTATTTTAGATTGTTAATTGGATGGGGAGTTGTCTCATTGGCACTCATACCACATCTCCCTATATCTAGAGTTTTACGGATTAACCAGTAAATGTTATTTAAATCAAATTTGACATAACATGGCATTGTATTTCTTATTTTCAGATACATTATGTACTATACATTGCATATTGATAAAAAAAAATCCTGTAAACCTGGTTTAGCAGCATCAACAGTTTGTTATACATAGTGTTCACATTAAGCAGGATCTGATGGTACCGCGGCGCCAAATCTATCTTATAATAATATATATTTTTCTGGCTTTATAGATTGTTCAATGTAGAGTCGTGTCCCATACAAATACATACACTAGCAATTTACCTTTTCGCTATTTGTCCACCATTACTTGACATTACAAAGTTTCCCATAAAATGTGGAGGTTACAATGAAACTATTTTACGCCACAATGTAAAAGTAGTTGTTGTATTACGTCAAAAAAATCAAGAGGTACCAGGTCCGAGACCACAATTATTTCGTAGTGTATTTCTTTCAGAACATAAATGAAAATAAAAAAAAATCCAACCTACGCTTTCTCACAGAAACTTTTACAGTGTATTGTACTACTTTTGGGACAAATTATATCAAAATTATAGAAAAATTCATCGGCTCTAACTCAAAATATAGACAATTGTATGTTTAGGGCGTCTTGAAATCTTTTGACAGCTTCCGAAGTGCTAATTTCAAACCTTTTTCAGCTGGACCAAATCACTACTTTCCTTTAAATTTTGGACTAATTTTGTTTACAGTGTAATTTCATCCCCCTACTTGCAATTTGAGGCATAACACATGGAGAAATAAATTTGGAAGGGGTATAAAAATTAATGACAAATAACCCACTGTCAACACTAGGGACTATATTTGTCAAAGGACGACAATTGTGGTCTCGGACCACCATTTATCCAGGCGGCTCCATTTGAGCTATCACTCTCGTTGAAGCATAGTGCTAAGAGTCAAATGGGAGGGGAGAATTCTGGAACTTTTTTTTTTAATTCCCTGTCTTTATAAATGACTGCTGACATATACTTTAATTCGATGTTGCATAATCTAATGCAGTGTGGGTAATATATTCGAAAGTTTAGACTAAATCGTCATTAACAACGGAAATTCAACGATGACGACACGTTATTTTAGTTTTGTGGTACCAACAATAAAATTACCTATATTCCATTAAATTCTGATACGGCTAATTGAATAAACTTATATCAAATCTTCTTAAATGAGACTTATTTCCTTTTTTAGCTCACCTGGTCAGAAGGGCCACGTGAGCTTTTCTTATCACTTTGCGTCCGTCGTTCGTCGTCGTCTGTTAACTTTTACAAAAATCTTCTCCTCTGAAACTACTTGGCTAAATTTAACCAAATTTGGCCACAATCATCATTGGGATATCTAGTTAAAAAAATGTGTCCGGTGACCCGGCCAGCTAACCAAGATGGCCACCATGGCTAAAAATAGAACATATGGGTAAAATGTAGATTTTGGCTTATAACTCTGAAACCAAAGCATTGAGACCAAATCTGACAAAGGGGTTAACTTGTGTATCAAGTCAAGATCTATCTGCCTTGAAATTTGCAGATGAATCTGACAACCAGAATTGGGTTGCTGACCCTGAATTGGTAATTTTCAGGAAATTTTATAAAAAAGAAGATGTGGTATGATTGCCAATGAGACAACTGTCCACAGGAGACCAAAATGACACAGACATTAACAACTATAGGTCACCGTACGGCCTTTAACAATGAGCAAAGCCCATACCGCATAGTCAGCTATAAAAGGCCCCGATAAGACAATGTAAAACAATTCAAACGAGATACCTAACGGCCTTATTTATATATAAAAAAAAGAAACATAGGGGTAAAATGTAGATTTTGGCTTTTAACTCTACCCAAAGCATTTAGAGCAAATCTGACATGGGGTAAAATTGATAATCTAGTTAAGATCTATCTGTCCTGAAATTTTCAGATGAATCGGACAACTGGTTGTTTGCTTGCTGCCCCTAAATTGGTAATTTTAGGAAATTTTTCCGTTTTTGGTTATTAGCTTAAATTTTATTATAGATAGAGATAAACTGTAATCAGCAATACTATACAGCAAAGTAACACCTACAAATAAGTTATGATGAGCAAAATGGTCAATTGACCCCTTAAGGAGTTATTGTCCTTTATAGTCAATTTTTAATAATTTTTAATAATTTTGTAAATTTTGGTAAATGTTTACAAAATGTTTTTCACTGTAAATACTGGACAAAGTGCATTGTAGATAGATAAATTGTTAACAGCAAGAGTGTCCAGTAAAATAATATCTACAATCACATCAACATCACCAAAACACAATTTTGTCATGAATCCATCTGTGTCTTTTGTTTAATATGCACATAGACCAAGATGAGCGACACAGGCTCTTTAGAGCCTCTAGTTTTTAATTTCCGCAAATACCCTTTTCTAAAAATTTTAAAATCGTCAAAAAAAAAAATTTCAAATCTATCAACGGAATAACACAATAATTAGTTCAAGCCTTTTTCAAAAAGCAGACACCATAATCTATGTTTTGTTTATTATTCTTTTATATCTAAAGACCGCACCCTGCACTACTTGGATATCAATTATTTTAGTTGATGCGTTTAATCTTTCAAATAGCATTGTAATTTTAAAGTCCTCATCTGTTACAAACTATTTTTGGTTTTTATGATTAAACAAGTCGTGAATCTTTACTTTTCCTTCGCGTTGATAATAAATCTAGAATAATCATATTTAATGATTACACGATATCTGTATGTATACAAACGGTAGGTGTTGAGATGTCAAAAATCAAATTGCCTAGCTAGGAATAGAATCAAACAAATATTCCGTCCAGAAACCCTTCCACCCCCCCCCCCCCCCCCCACCCCCCAAAAAAATGAATTGATCGCCAATGCAGCACTTAGGCATGCGTTGTACTTAGCAACCATAGTTTCATTATTTGGATACAATTTTTCAGAATGATGTCCAGAACATTTTGTTTAAAAACTATACACAAACTTAAAATAATAAATGTAGAAAATAACGAGAATGTAATTCGTATAAGATTTTAGATTTGTTTGAAATAATGATAATGATGAATATCGTATAGCATGAACGATTGTTCACTTTTAAATGTTTTCTTCAGCTGAATGTATGAACAAGGAAAAAATATACCTTACTACGCATTATGTAAAATAATGTATTACATTAGGTCAATTACAATGTATATTATGTTTTATATTCTAAAGGAAAACTTTATTTTTTTATACTTAAGTTTTCATATTTACAAACAAATCCCTTGCAGTGCAACGTTAAACTGCAAATCTCATTTCTACAGAAAGAAATCATTTTGAAGAATCGACGTGGAAAATACGTATTATGTAAAATAATATGTTACATTAGGTAAATTACATTGACTTTATGTATATTATGTTTCATATAAGGAAAACTTATTTTTTTCATACTTAAGTTTTTATATTTACAAACAAATTCCTTGCAGTGCAACTTTAAACTCATTTCTAAAGAAAGGAAATATTTGAAGAATCGGCGTGGAAAAAACATGAAATATTTCTAATAATACTGAACAAAAAAATATTTTGATTTTAGGACGGGTTCAAGATTCACATAATGTGAAGACAATAGTAAAATTCGATTTAACATTGGCGCCAAAATGAAGTTTTTAGTGTTGATGACCTTTTTTCACACCGCCATTGGCGTAGATGAAATTTTGAATGGACAACAGTTATCAAACAGATTAAAAGAGATAAAGAGAGGCGTTGGCGTCGATCATATGCAGGTAGTATAATTGAATGTACTTCATATGCACGACGTAAATTTCTACATGTAAATAAACTTTTCCCTTTTTACGGATAAGTTGTTTACCGTGCCTATAAATTAAGAAATGATCCTGGTAAACTTATTGATCCTTTCAATAAACTTATTCAGAATGGTAACTAATTCAATACTGTAATTGAAACTGAATATTCTTCTAATTTGTATTATTAATGATTTTGTTATCAGTTAATTAAAATCAAAATAAATATAATTGAATAATACATATATGTATATGCTTGGCTCTACAATTGATCACAATTGGTAAATACTTGTTTCTTGACACTGCAAATGGTCATGTTTTTGTTATTGATTCTTTGATCCAATATGTTAATAACTCAGTCTTAAATGCATGATTTTTTTATTAACTGTTATTGACTTTTTGTCAATCTTGAGTTAATAAAAAAAGAAGATGTGGTATGATTGCCATGAGATAACTCTCCACAAGAGACCAAATGACACAAAACTTAATAAATATAGGCTACAATAAGTTTAGAACAATGAGCAAAGCCCATACCACATTGTCAGCTATAAAAGGCCTCGAAAGCCTTTATCAACTGATTTGTATAGTTTGTTCGTTATAAGTTGTACTGTTACACCAATGTCCCAGGTTAAGCAATAATTGAGCGCCAACTAACTTTTTGTACCCCACCATATTCGATTTATTGTAAGACAAGAGCTTGTAACTCAGTGGTTGTCGTTTGTACATATGTAGCTGTGTTGCATATTTTCTTTTTTTTCATTATTTGTACATGCATTAGGCCATTACTATTTTCGTTTGAATTTTATAACTCACTGTGAGGTATGTAATTTCTCATAGTTGAAGGCCATATGGTGACATAAACTTGTTTATTTGTGTGTCGTTTGGCTTCTTGTGAAGATTTGTCTCATTGGAAATCATACCACCCTGTCATAATAATATACAAACACACAGTATAATGGGAATTATAAACCTACTATTCGTGTCTTCACGAAATTAAATAAGGATCAGGACAAAAGATGAAATACTTTGACATATAAATTCAACTTTCATTCCTATGAAAATTTTCCTTGTGTCAACACAGTTTCAAAAGATCCTTTCATCAGGTATAATTATCGGAGACACATATTTAAAGTTTTAATTTCTTTTGTCGTGAACGATTTGTTTAATATAATATAGTCAAAATAACATGCAAACTTTAATTGTTAGTTTAATTATATAGCAGGAAAAAAATTTGGGACAAAAGCAAATTTAACCACAACATTTTTTCGACCTAAAAGTATGTGTCACTTTTGTTGTGCCGACTACAACCTAATCACTACATAGTAAAATTCAATTTGGCAAATTAAAATGTTATATCTTAGACAGTAACTATATTAAAGATCGGCGAAAGATACATGTGTAGCAGAGGGTGATTCAAACTCATAAGTCGAAAATAAACTAATAACGTAATGGCTAAAACAAAACAAAAAAGAAAAACATAAAGTACACAAAATACGACATAGAAAACTAAAAACTGAGCAATAGGTACCACAACAAAAAAATTAGATGATTTCAGGTACCAATTCATGATAAAACTAAATTAGAAAATGGACTACTTAAATAACAATGCAAAAAGTCCATACAGATTGTTCGAAATAGTTTCAACAGCATAGATTACAGAGTCGGGAAATATCAACTAATTCATTTAAAAAAAGTACTACTAATTGAGACGATTATGAGATGCCGGCGTCACACATTGACGTATAGACCGGGGTGCACCAAACGTACAGTGTAAACTGACAAAGTCGGTATAGTTACGTTAGTTGCACACCAGAGGAACGCTAAGCAATCGTTAAACGCGCGTTGTATAAGTTTGAAGTACGTCGAAATACAAAGGTATACGCTTAGTGACCGCTACAACTCGAGGAAATTTTTATGCAGCTTAAACCATTTCATCCAGCTTACGCACGTGTCTGTACGCGACACGCACGTTATACATACGCTTCAAGCGCGTTTAACGAGCTACAGATAAATGTGAGACAAGTTTAGGGCACGTTGTATATGCTTCGAGATCGTTCGACTAAAACGTATACGGGTGTGTTTGTTACCGGATGTGTTTGTAACAAACACCCCATAATAGAACGTTCAAGATACGACCGGAACGCGTCTCAAATACGTTCAAGAAACTTTTTTCCTTCGTAGCGTACATTCCATCTACGTTAGACAAACGCCAGGCATACGCAACCATACGTTTCTTGAACGCCCGATAAACGCTTAGGTATGCTTCTCTTACGCCCAATACACAATTAAAGCTCGTTGTGCACACGTTACAGATATGATTGACAGGATGAATGCATCCACAATTACTAGCGAATTGGCAGCGTACATGGTTTTTTTAACACGCTCGGGCTACGTCATGAGACACATTTTTCAATGTGAGACAGATAATGTGAGACATTTTTTTTTAAATTATTAGCTGCTTTCTAATGTATACTGCCGTTTGTGTGTGGTCTTCTAATTTGTATCCCAAAACAGTCGGCGGGGATTGGGATTGACATTTGCTGCCTAACATCGCAGCTCCTACGATTCCAATCATTTAATTTTAAAGTTTATCCTACACTTTGTCACGTCATTTCTTGTAGGAAGTTTACAATAACATTACTTTTAACCCGAAGACAGACGACGGAAATATATTACTTCAAAAAGTAAGTATAACTATAATATATGTATTATCATTTCTCTTTTAGTTCTACGTCTCTATTCAGCTATAATCAATTCCTTATGATAAAATTAAGAATGAAAATGGGGAATGTGTCAAAGAGACAATAACCCGACTAAAGAACAGACAACTGCCGAAGGCCATCAAAAATGGCTCTTCAATGCAGCGAGAACTATAGTTCTGAAAATGTTAACACACACGTATTTTCCATTCCCAAACGAACATTGACGAAAGGTGACGCGAAATGAAATCAACGCTGCACGAAGTATATATACCTTAGTGACTTTATTATGCAGAAGAAAACAAAAGGAAATATCCGTGATGCAGTACAAACACATATTTTATTATAATACAGTAATACAGTGTAATCTGGCTAAACCGAATCCTGCATAAACCGAAAACCTGTCTAAACCAAACAGGTTCGTAAGCACCGTCATAACAAATTATGTGCGTTGTGAACCTGATAAAACCGAACAAAATCCTAAGTCCCGATGAGGTTCGGTCGAAATAGGTTTCAATGTATATGTTTTTATCACCTTGATCAAGGACATATTTGTGTTTTTTTTAGTATAATGGTTAAATACACTGCAGCACTCTATGATATTATTTTCTATT
Organism: Mytilus edulis; assembly: GCF_963676685.1. Classification (NCBI taxonomy): domain Eukaryota; kingdom Metazoa; phylum Mollusca; class Bivalvia; order Mytilida; family Mytilidae; genus Mytilus; species Mytilus edulis. Next base: position 972,141 of record NC_092349.1, read on the forward strand.
ATTTGTCTATTAAACCTACACGCACTATTTAAGATGGTTTGGATAAGGGGGTATTTCATTTCTGTATTCTGAACGTTTTTCGCTTGTCATTCTTTGTCTTTAAAAACAATTACTGTTCTGTTTTTAAAAAGTAAAATCACAAAAATACTGAACTCCAAGGAAAATTCAAAAAGGAAAGTCCCCAATCAAATGGCAAAATCAAAAGTTCAAACACATCAAAAGAATGAATAACAACTGTCATATTCCTGACTTGGTACAGACATTTTCTAATGTAGAAAATGGTGGATTGAACCTGGTTTTATAGCTAGCTAAACGTCTCACTTGTATGACAGTCTCAATCAAATTCTAATGTAGAAAATGGTGGATTGAACCTGGTTTTATAGCTAGCTAAACCTCTCACTTGTATGACAGTCGCATCAAATTCCATTATATTTTCACCTATGCGTGGACAAAACAAACAGACACAATAGGTAAAAATGTCAAAATAGGGGTACAGCAGTCAACATTGTGTTATCATATTAATCACAATAAAAACAACTATAATTGATAACTGTATCTGCACAAATTGTTTGTTTTCTGTAATCGGTACATCCCATTATTCTCTTTTCTTTTGCTTTTTCTGTCAATTGGTCTTAATCCTTTAATTTGTTTACCCATCATTCTCTATTTTATTTTGGTCAATTATTCCCTTTTCTTTATTTTGTTTACCCATTATTTTTTATATTTTTCGTATTATCTGCAAGTGAAATTGAAAATCATTTTGGTTTAAACAAAGTACTATTTACATTTATATTTAGATACGTTCAAGTATATCCTCGAGTTTGAGTGAACTAAAAAAAAGCTTGGACATAGTCGCTGAAAAGGTCCTTGATAAGGAACATTCGTTCTTCAAAACATCGTCTTTACCTCCATGTTGTCGGAGCAGTCCTTCCTATCAATATGATCCAAAGTTCAGAAAGGAGGTATTTATATACTTTAAACTTTACAGACAGTCAATGACCTAATATGGTATATATACGGTCAGTAAACAGAGACCGACTTGGGAAAACAGGAGGCCATGGCCTTAAATAATTTAGTTACAAATACGGTATAATCATGCTTCTACAGTATCAAAGACCTTTCGTTGGATTTTTTATGGCGCATGTTTTTTTCAAAATCCTGGATCCTCATTTGGTGAAGAGAGACGAAAGATATCAAATAGACATTCACTCACGAATTGAAAACAGACTGACAATGCCATGTAAACAAAATCATGAAAAGACCATCAGACACACAACAGTACCAAAAATGTCCAACGTTGATTAATGTTATATTGTGGATTAACATTCATTTTGTCCCAATAAGTTGAGTTTATTGATTGTTGTGTGCTTAACAACCATTTGCAATATTTCATGCATTGTCAGAAGGAGAATTTGTAGGGGTTGAAAAAAATGTAAAATCACAAAAATACTGAACCCCGAAGATAATTCAATCGTAAAATCCCTAATCAAATGGTAAAATAAAATGACAAAGCACATCAAACTAATGGACAACAACTGTCATATTCCTGACTTGGTACAGGCATTTTCAAATGTAGAAACTGGTTTTATAGCGCTAAACCTCTCACTTATATGACAGTCGCATTACCTTCCGTTATATTTATAACGATGCGTGAACAAAACAGACATAATAATTAAAAGTTAAAATATGGGTACAGCAGTCATCACTGTGTTACAATCTCAAAACAAACAATCATTTACAAAAAAGCACAAAAGCATCTATAAAATTGAAAAGAAAAACACATTCATTGACCGGGATTATGGCCTGGAAATTTAAAATACAGTTAAAGGATGAGGGCATATTTGAAAAGGACAGAAATAGTCGCCTTTTAGCAGTATAAAACCCTGTAAAAGTGGTTGCAGTTAATGTACAGCGCGCACTCTTTCTATATAAGATTGAACATCCCCAGGAAGTTCCAATCGGACGTATACGTAGCTACTTGTTTATAATCAAACTCGTCAATTCAACTTTGAAATACTCTAAGCGGTATATTTTTGGTAACAAAAATGCACAATTGAGGTCTAGTTGGTATTTTATATTCAGTATACATTCTTTAGTAAAACTAGTTACTTATGCCTCGTTCACACGTACCTTCAATTCGAATTGAATTCAAATCGAATGCGAATCGAATTCGATAATCGCGTTCACACACTCTTCTTTTTTAATTCGAATTGATTCGAATTGGCTAATTCGAATTACATAATTCGTATTAGAAATACGTTTTCGTTAATCCGAATTAAAAGTTAACGTCGTAAGGACAATAAAGCGAATTTGACGCGCATACCAATTCGAATTGGAATTGACGTTAGGACGTTAAAGGTTTCGAATGCGAATTAAACTAATTCGAATTAGTTAATTTGAATCGAATTCGAATTACATGTGAACTCAGCAATAAATATAACACTACGTGGAAAACTAAATAAAAATTGCATTAAACTACTGAATGTTTTAAGTGAAGATCCGGGTAGCTTAAAATATAATACACTCAGGTAATAAAGTTAAGTCGTTAACTTTAATCTGATATAACATTTGAGTTTCAAATATACATAAGAAATGAGATTGAGACTTTCTTTTTATAACACTGATTTTGAATGTGATTTAAAGTATCACGGGAATCCCTTTAATTTTTTTTTAATTCAGATAAATGTTAAATAACAGGTTAAACGTTAAGACGCAAATTATTTCTTTAATTTCTAAAGTTTAATAATATTTACTGAACTATGTTAATAAAGCAACACAATTGAGAGCTGTTTTTCATATAGACCTTTAACTATCATCGAAATGGAAACATCTGAACTTTGTGAAATGATAATTGCCGTTTACACTGTAAGGAATTGAATGTACTATTATGAGCGATAATCATTTAATTAAAAATAAACAGTTCAAGGATAGCAAATACTTATTTTATTGAGAAATGATTTTTGGGGGGTGTAAAAGCGACCAAAGGATATTTCTTCCGCGCGTCATACTAAAAATGATTCACGATCAAAACTTTTATATCCCGATAAAATTACAAACAAACTTTTTTTGTCCATCTGATGAGTTAAGCCTTTTTCAACTGATTTTTATAGATCGTTCTTATGTTGTACTGTTATACCACTGTCCCAGGTTAGGGGAAGGGTTGGGATCCCGCTAACATGTTTAACCCCGCCACATTATTTATGTATGTGCCTGTCCCAAGTCATGAGCCTGTAATTCAGTGGTTGTCGTTTGTTTATGTGTTACATATTTGTTTTTCGTTCATTTATTTTACATAAATAAGGCGGTTAGTTTTCTTGTTTGAATTGTTTTACATTGTCTTATCGGGGCCTATTATAGCTGACTATGCGGTATTGGCTTTGCTCATTGTTGAAGGCCGTACGGTGACCTATAGTTGTTAATGTCTGTGTCATTTTGGTTTTTTGTGGATAGTTGTCTCATTGGCAATCATACCACATCTTCTTTTTTATATCATTCATTTCTTAATCCATAAATTGGGCATAAAAAGAACTTGAATATAAAATACTTTGAATTCCATTGAAACCTATATGATAATGTTGATTTTGATTTTACACAATTCAACGCATATGATTGTTAACTAACTAAGATAAAATACTATAACTATATTTTATATCATATCATACATTTTTTCTTCTCATTGTTCATAGGTGGATTTTAATACAGCATGCGTTATAAAGTCTTCCCTTGCTGATAATGAGGCATTATTCCCACCAGCCGACATTGGTGTGACGATGAAAAACAAATACGAAAATAACAAAAACATTCTATGGCAACATTACAGTACAACTGAGGGGACTTCAATAATATACCCCGCCACAAACTGGACCAGATGTAGCGATTTTGATCCCAGATGGAGGTACAGAAATACTAATCCCAAAAAAGCAGTTAGAATATCCTACAACTTCCTAAGTTCAGTGAGAAAGTTTAACTTAATACCGTCTTAGTTTTAAGGGTACATGTAAAAACTCGTCGCCATTTTGCATTGGGGGTTCGCCAATTGTTTTTATTTCACATTGTATGTGGCTAGTAAAGAAGTTGCTAGACAAAAAATGTCAAGGTTGGACCTTATTGCAATACATTTCATGGCCTACTTCGATTCGTGCAACTCGGATTGACTCGAGTTAAAAGGTCAATGCTAATGCACATGTACACAACCTTTCCGAATCGAAATCAGGACTCTTTCTTCGAATTGACTAACATGAGGGGAATAAAGAATAAATGTGTCAGCTGAGCAAAAAAAAATAAAATAAAAAAAATAAAAAAAACAAACATCATGTTTCAAATATCTAATATTTAATAAGATAAACCATATATCCCTGTAAAATTGGGCGGCAGATATATAGTATGTATTGAAAACTAAAGTAGGTAAATTGAAGAAAAGATTACAACGTCATGGAAAAAAACCACATAAACCAACTATGCCTGATGTTCATATGATGAAATCATAATCTTTCAGTCAGTTTAATTGAAGTCTGGAGCTGGCATGTCAGTTAACTGCTAGTAGTCTGTTGTTATTTATGTAATATTGTCATTTTGTTTTTTTTCTTTGGTTACATCTTCTGACATCAGACTCGGACTTCTCTTGAACTGAATTTTAATGTGCGTATTGTTATGCGTTTACTTTTCTACATTGGCTAGAGGTATAGGAGGAGGGTTGAGATCTCACAAACATGTTTAACCCCGCCGCATTTTTGCGCCTGTCCTAAGTCAGGAGCCTCTGGCCTTTGTTAGTCTTGTATTATTTTAATTTTAGTTTCTTGTGTACAATTTGGAATTTAGTATGGCGTTCATTATCACTGAACTAGTATATATTTGTTTAAGGGCCAGCTGAAGGACGCCTCCGGGTGCGGGAATTTTTCTTACATTGAAGACCTGTTGGTGACCTTCTGCTGTTGTTGTTTTCTATGCTCGGGTTGTTGTCTCTTTGGCACATTCCCCATTTCCATTCTCAATTTTAAAACACAAAAAATAACTAGAAACAGTACAAGACGAACCAAACCTTTATATCATCATGGTTTAATGTTATTTTTCAATTACTGCATCGAAGACATATGCAACACATTTTAATGAGTTAAAACAAACAAAGTATTGTACTTGTAGGTTGTTGAAATTGTTTTTCATTTTATGTTTTCCAGGCCAGAATTTTCTGCAACAGCATCACCGAGACCTAAAGACATTGTCATAGTAATTGCATCAACTCTGTCTATGAAGGCCCCGTCTGTTATTCCAAACAAACACAAGTTAGTTGTTGCTAAAGAAGCTGCACATGCAGTCATTAACACATTAAATCCTAATGATCGGGTACGTGTATTATGTACTATGTATTGTGTGTGTGAAAAATTTATAAGAATAACACTTCATAAATTGATGTGTATGAAACGCTGATGTTACATGTCTTAGCAAATAATTGTGACTTGGATGGAGAGTTGTATCAGATGCACTCATACCACATTTCTACTTCTATTAACAACACGAATAACTTAAATAAAAAAACAGAAAACAATGACCATAAAAAGCAAACTGAGTAAAAAAAGACAATATCACGGCAGAGCAATGCATAACGCATCATACACTGTATTGGTATGTTTGTGTTCCCAAAGGAGAGTAAGCTTTTACACTTTTAAGTTACACAAGTCTGTGCTTAGCGTAATTTCTGGGATGTAAGCATGGCTATTTTAGCCAAATGTTATAAGTAACATATAACAAGCTAGTAAATATCAATTATTTTTTCAAGGTTACGGCTATTTCCTTCAATTCGGATGTCAGGCGTGAACCCGGTTGCTATAGTGATATGTTGGCCTTTGCAACAAAGCAAAATATGAAGACAGTAAAGGAATTCGTTAGTCTTATACCAGATTCTATTATAAATGATCAGAATTTTGAAAAAGCACTTACGGTCGCTTTTTCATATTTCAAATCCTCAAGCAACGACAGTGTCTCAGAGAGAGGTAAATGTAGAAAAGTGTATGTTCACTCGTGCTATCCCTTTTAAGGAAGCTGGCTTGTCATGGTTTGGATTTTTTTGTCAGATTTCCGGAATCCTCTGGTTTTATCCATTTGAACATTGTTGAATGCCTTGAAAAAAATTGCCCAGTGACCCCCATTTTTCTTTTAATGAATCTTAAACATGTATTATGATAAGCCATCTGTTGAAGTCTTATAAAATAAAATTTTAATTACATTTTAACAATTTTTGAGAACTTCAACTTTTCAATGATAAAGCTATGAAAAGTCAAGAGAGAATTTTTTCCCGCCAAAATTTCAATGGCTCATATCTCGAAAACAAGCACGGTGACCTATATATTTCTTTTGATCTTTGGATTCTTTTATCAATTCCCTATCAATATAAACTAGTGCTTTGAAAAGTTAATAAATCTGAAACTGAGAAGCGAACTCCCTTAATATGTCTTTTTATAGAGTTAATTCATATCAATTAATGTCTTATAGTGTGTATTTCTTTGTTGTGATATTATGCTATTGTTACTGCAGGTTACAGTGAGGGTTGGCGCTTAATAAAACGTTTAAACCTACTGCATTTGTATGCACCTGTTCTAAGTCAGGAACTTGCTGTTCAGTGGTTGTCGTTTGGTGATGTGGTTTTATTGTATTTCTCGTTTTAGTTTTTAATATAGATAAAGTAGTTGGCTTTCCTGTTTGGATGGTATTACAAATTATAGTAATTTTGGAGCCCTTTATAGCTTGATTTTAGGTGTGAGCCAGGGATCCGTAGTGTAAACCGTACTTTGACCTATAAAGGTTTACTTTTACAAATTGTAACTAGGATGTAGAGTTGTCTCATGGCACTCATGCCACATCTTTGTTATCTAATGACATGGTTTCATTTATGATCATTTTCTACTTGTACGTTTTACAAATGGATGGTTTTATTAACACCAAGCAGTATATGTATGTATAAAAACCCAACAAGGATGTTGATATAATACGATTAAGACACTTACTATGTACAACAGTCAAACAAGTGAAAGGTTCCTTTGACAGGAAACAGAGTATATTCGTCGAGAAAAATCTGTAAACACTATGTTTGTAATAACATTCAACATATCTGTTAATATTTAGTTTTCCGAAGCCATTGCTCTATTTTTTAGGTTTAATTTTGATTGAGATCTGTACAGATTTGTCGCAAAAATCTGAACTTGTGTCAATTTTGGAAGTGAAAGATGTACCGCTTGTGAATAAAACTTTGACAAAAATAGTTTAATTTGACTTTATAACGTAACTTTTCATCGTTTAAAAACTTTGTGAAAAATTTAATTTAATAAATGTGACCAAATAAATAACTCTTACAGACACGAAATATCTTGCTTTTGATATTATATCATTATACACATCCTTAGATTGTGTAAATGTTTATTAACATGCGCTCAGTCGTTTATGAATAAAATGCAATTACGTATTCCATTGACAGACAAAGGGATAAAAAATATGGAATGTTTCATGATGTGGAAATAATGCCATTTGTTTTTAAGACACAAAGCTTCGTAGCTCAACATATTTACATTATATGGCAATTAACCGATTTTAATTTAAATTTAATCATCGAATCATTTAGTTCATTTACTGATCCACATCTAGAAAAAAATGTTCCTTTTTCATTTATAAGTTTTTCTAATCTTAGATCAGATAATTTTATTCGTTACTGCTGGTGAAAAAACTGAGGGCAAGGATCCAGTGGAAGTTATTAGAGATGAAAATATGAAACTTCAGAATAGAGTTGTTGTGTTTACCTATCTTCTTGGTCCCGGTATGTACCTTTTTTATATTGATTGAATTAAAGATTATCGTTTGTTATCTCAACGAGATTGATTTTCTCGCGTGAACCGGTTAATCGAAAGTGAGAAAAGCAATCGAGTTAAGATGACAAATGATAAATGATAATGTTTCAGTCGTTGTTTTACTTAAGCCGAAGTTATTAATTCCATTGACAACGGACACGTGCACCCTTAGTTTCTAGCGATAATTTTGTATTCACTCAATTCAGCTAAGAAAAAAAATTATTAGTCAACAAGATCTAAGGAAATTGTCGTAAAATAGCGATAATCAACAATACTAAAACATTTTAATTGTATAAAAAACAAATTTAAGCTTAACAACTATTGATGTGTTTTGTATTATCTTTTTGAAAGTCATATACAAATGTAACTTGTATTTTTTAATAAATTTATCTCCATAAAATATTGCAAAGGACAAAAGGTATAGTTGCGGTTGTTTAACTTATCACACGATCACTCCTTATTTTGTTTTGGGTTCGTGTTTCACAGTTTTTTTCAGTTCTATTATACTAACTAATGTTTATCTTTCATCATATTAATCGTTTGTCGTTTTAATTCTTAAATGGAATTGTTACGTATCTTACGCCTTTTTTTATTATTTTGAGGGAATAATCACTTCGCTGGAGTTAAAGTTGGCTCGTTTCATAAATTCATAAAACATATATAAACATATTTGAAATACGACCTAAATGATACGTGTATACTGATATATATTATCATAAGAACTCAAGCTGGTGTTTCAGGACAAACATATGTATATTTTTTTTTACCTTTGAACACTCAGCAGTAATATGCAAACGTGTCTTGTAATTTTTAGATATTTACTTTTATTCTCATTTTGGCAGGAAACTAAATTAAAAAGAAAAACAATCTCCGTTTGGCCTACAAAAGATAAATCAGCTATGCTCGAACGAAATGATAAAACAGAATCTAAATAAAGGCAACAGTAGTATACCGCTGTTCAAAACTCCGTGGACAAAAACAAAATCGGGGTAACAAACTGAAACTGAGGGAAACGCATTAAACATAAGAGAACAACGACACAACATTAAAATGTAACACACACACACACACACACACACACACAGAGAAACGGACTAAGCATGAGACAAAATCCTTTGAGAATAACAAATATAACATCAAAATCAAATACATGAATTTGGGATAGACAAGTACCGTGACACGTCTTACAGTAATGTGAATTCACACTAAAAAAATAAGAGAAAACAAACGACACAACGGAAACACAACGTGAAAATGTAACTCACACAGAAACGAACTATAATGTAACAATGGCCACATTCCATCTTGATATAAAAGATTCCATTTTGAGAGTTGAAAATTCGAGTTTGTTCGAAAAAAATTTAAATTTAAAAGCAGGCATATCAATTATAATTCATGTCAACACAGTCAAATCTTTTTTTTTACTTGACATAATTCTTTCAGGGTCCAAAGATAATCCAAAGAAACAGTTACGTGAAATGGCTGAACAAATACAGTCCAATACGTCATACGGGTCCGTTCGGGTATGTCAGAATTCTATATTTTTGTAAACAAAATAGTACAGTAAACACATTATATTTGCATCTAACAGTCAAACCTGATGATTCTTAAACATTTACGTTTTCAATGACGTCGGTATATATTGTACATACAATTAATTCTTTATTCACACATCATAATCAGTCAATATAAAGAAATTGTATCCTATAGTCAAACAAGTGAGAGGTTAAGCTAGATATTAAACCAGTTTTAATCCATCATTTTCTGCATAAGGAAATGCCTGTACCAAGTCAGGAATATGACAATTGTTATGTATTCGCTTGAAGTGTTTAAACTTTTGACTTTGCCATTTTATAACTGACTTTCTGTTTTGAATTTTCTTCGGAGTTTGGTATTTTAGTTTTTTTTACTTCTCAATTTTTTTTTATATAGTTCGTTCTTATGTTGTACTGTTATACCACTGTCCCAAGTTAGGGGAGGGTTGGGATCCCGCTAACATGTTTAACCCCGCCACATTATTTATGTATGTACCTGTCCCAAGTCAGAAGCCTGTAATTCAGTGGTTGTCGTTTGTTTATGTGTTACATATTTGTGTTCCATTCATTTTTTGCACATAAACAAGGCCGTTATTTTTCTCTTGAATTGTTATACATTGTCGGGGCCTTTTATCGCTGACTATGCGGTATGGGCTTTGCTCATTGTTGTGGCCGCACGGTAACCTATAGTTGTTAATGTCTGTTTCATGTTGGTCGTTTGTGGATAGTTGTCTCTTTGGCAATCGTACCACATTTTCTTTTCTATATTGTGGTATTTATGAATATATGATTTAAAATGCATGTATATTTGACGATTCTGATTGAATAACATACACAGTATCTTTTTGGGGCACTAGATTCAGTTTCATATTACAATCATGTAGTCACGATATCTTAAGTGGATTTGTATACTAATTACATCAACAGTGACGATCGCTAACACGAGTTATAATTAAGATTTCGCGACGTTAGTAACAGTTTCGAAAATGAAACGTATAATCAAATTAAAGCACGAACGAAAAATAAATCAATGGACAAAAAACAAAATCGGGGTAACAGACTAAAACTGACGGAAACGCATAAATATAAGAGGAGAACAACGACACAACACTACAATGTAACTAACACACACAGAACGGACCAAACATCAGACAAAATCCCACGAAAATAACGCGAAACATAGATGATCCGAAATTCAATACTTGTACGATGTACAAATTGTGGTGGGAACATGAATCAGTACGAACAGATAAAACAATTAAGTCAACACTCACCGTTGATATAATAAGTATGTACTCATATACAGTCTAAAAAGGGTTGTAAATGCCCTTTGAGGATTTTTGTGGTAAATCAATTACTCTAAAGATTAAAATGTTAATATCGAAGAAATCTCATCAACTTTTAAAGAACATTAAAATCTAATCCGACAACAATATCTCTGATGCATGATTTTTTATTATTCATTGGTTTTGGCTTTTAACTAGCTTTCAGTAACTGCGAGTACTCTCAAATGGTATTTTCTTGTTAATTCGACCTGTTGATACTGTTTATAATGCTTTTTTGTTATTTTTTATTTATATGGATCTTGTCTGTACACCAGCTTTGATTATTTGTAATATCTTCAATTTTTCACTTATTCTTACAACATTTGTATAAACTTCAAGATTATAAAAAAACCGGTTTTTTTCTAAAGTTAACATTGATTGGTTAAATATTTCTCAGTCATGTCCTGTGTTTGAATTTGTTTGTTAGCTTTTTGGTCATGAATGTTTGTCTCTAATATTTAATTAACTGTGCATTTGTATTCAGATATCGCAGATCAAATTTATTCGTTCATTGTTTAATCATACGTTTTTTGATTGAGTTAAGTCTGCCAATTGATATTTTATCGTATGTTTTTCTTTGTTGTGATGTTATGCTATTGTTTCAGAAAAAGGGAGAAGGTTTGGATCCATTAAAACGTTTAATCCCGCTGCAAATGTTTGCACCTGTCCTAAGTCAGGAATCTGATGTACAGTAGTTGTCGTTTGTTTATGTAATATATACGTGTTTCTTGTTTCTCGTTTTGTTTATATAGATTAGACCGTTGGTTTTCCCGTTTAAATGGTTTTACACTAGTAATTTGGGGGCCCTTTATAGCTTGTTGTTCGGTGTGAGCCAAGGCTCCGTGTTGAAGGCCGTACTTTAACCTATATTGGTTTACTTTTTAGATTGTTATTTGTATGGAGAGTTGTCTCATTGGCACTCACACCACATCTTCCTATATCTACTAAAAGAATTGCTTAAACACAAAAGGTTATTCAACCCGAGTTAGGTGTATCGGACTATTCAACTTCGCATAATTTCACGCATGGATTACCATACGCACGAAAAGTTTATGTCGTTAATTTATTATCATATTTTTTAATATTTTGATTGATTTATAATGTTTAATTATTGTTCTTTTGTCAATTAACAAATTATTATCGTTATTATGTGTATCTTCGAAAGACTCAAAATGACATTTCACCCAATTTGCTCATTTTCCAGCCAAAATCTGAGGTTTAAGGCCAAATATGTTTTTTTTCCTTTATCGGTGACCTATGTTTCTTATTTGCTCATTATTTGAAGCAATATTTCAACTTTTTTATATTACAGTTTTGGACCAAGTGTCATATAAGATTTTTTATGTTCCGTTAAAAATATGCCGACACCTCTATAATCATTCTACCATTTCATTGAAAAACGACCCCTTTTACATACTTCTTTAAAAGTAATATTTTAAGATTAAATTAAGAAATAATTCGTGGAAGCCATAGAATGTTGGAAATTTACACATGACATGGGCCGTGATATTCGAATTTTATCCAGAGCGTAAGCGTTAGGATAAAATCAACAAATATCACGGCCCAGGCCATATGTTAATTTCCAACAATCTATGGCTTCCATGAATTATTTTGATTCTAATAGGACAAATACGATCCTTAAACAAACTGAAGCGAAGGTGGTTATGCTGTATATGTGGCTGTACTTTTGTACTCCCTGTAAGTTAAAGCTCAAACATTCTAATAAATCTGTAGCTTTCATTGAATATTTCGTGAACAACTATTAGAAAAAAATGTGTTTCATTCTTTTAATTCTCAAAACCAACAATTCCCATTTTATTATACATTTTTTCTCGTAAGCTACCGTAAAATCCACAGTTGACCTTTCGTTACTAAGGAACCGCCATGTTGACTTGCTGAAATCAGTAAATATGCATGAGAATAGAAAATTAAACAAAACCTACCTTGAAAATCAATTTCAATACAAGTTTACGACATGTCGATGGTTCACGTATAAACAAAAAAACTTTCAGCTCTAGCGTTTTCATTTGTATGAAGTTCATATTTTGAAATGACTTACCAGCGCAAAAACATTAAATTTCATTCTATTTTATTTTGTTGGTTTCTCCGAATACTTGTGCATATTTTTTTATGCATCTGAATAAGAATTGAAGTTATTTTGTCTTCTTTTAATTGCATTTGTAAAACAATAAAATCGGCAAAGGGTTCGCAAATGTAAATCTCTGAGTCTGCGCTAAGTATAGATATATCGAGAATTTTATCACAGTGCTGTTTACAAAGGGAAAGAAGCACGTCATATTAGAATGGCTATTTTATTTACCAATTTGATTCACTATCTATAAAGATTAAAATAACAAAAAAATATGGCACTCTGATAGAAATTTCGAAAAGGCCATAGCCACCTTAAGTGTTCATGCTATGGATGCCCGAATTGTTAATTCTTATGACCCTATTAATGATTTGTCGAGTCAATCCGGACACCAATACAAGATATACTTTGATAATACGACGTTATACGACTGTGGCATCTACTTAAAATGTCTCACAAAATCACGATATATATATCAAGCAAATACACTTTTTGTACTTCTATACACTATTATGCATTAGGACAATTCCATTCAGTTGGAAAATATTAATTGTATGTTACATTGAAACAAAAGCTCTTCACCTGTATATTATTTTGTAGAAAGGACAATACAAAAATTTGGATAATCTGCAAACACTTGCTATTGACATGTCCACATTTTACCTTCATCTTCGGAAACCTTCAGTTGATCCGATTTATACCGTTCCATATGTAGATCCATTTTCCGGAATAGGTAAGTTATGGATTATTTTGCTTCTTATCAATCTATATGAGGATCCTTTCTCTGGAAAAATGTCTATGATTTGCCCCTGTTATTTTTCCCATAGCTACATATGTGGTGCAATCACCTTGTCATAGCAGGAAGCATATTGACGAAAAATTCAAAATAAAATAGAACCGGTACCATTATTAAACTTCTCTGAATTTCTTAAAAGTACATTACCAATAATATTCTTACAGTAGGTTAGGTTAAAGGGGCACTAGCTACGAGATATATAAAAAATGTAAAGTTTGATTTTTTTCTGTTCAATCAATAATGAAAGTAAAATAGTGAAAAAAACAATTCTCTTTTTGCAGTTCAATTTTGTCAAATTACGCTAAGAAACATTGATAATTAGTAATTCACTTGCAAGTGAATGAGTCCACCTTTTTAAATCCGTATTCATGTGAACTTCAATTTAACCCCTAGCTAGAGATTGACAACGCATGCATTGTACGTGTACTGGTTATTTAAAGAAAAAGAATGTCAACAATGAAAGTGAAACTACGGTATATCATTTGATTACTAATTCGATGCACATAGAATCATTCTTATACGCTCAAACACAATGAGAAACATCTATTTTTAATCTATAAAATAAATCAAACAGCCCTATAAAAATCCAATTGCACGTATTGGTTTAATCTATTCATATCTTTATTTATGTTTACATCACATACATGGTCATCTGAGGTCAGTCGATAGGTAATTAGATGGCGTCTGGACTAAAATACACACGAAACGAATCTTTATATTATCTACTCCATGCTCTGTAAACTGTTTATGTTAGACTTTTGATAGTTTGGATAAATGTTTTACATTTTTATAAATCGAATATGAGAATTTGAGTCAAATCGGTGACTATAAATTTGACAGCTAGTGCCCCTTTAATGACGTATTTGATTGTCTTTCCATTTGATTAAACATAGCCGTTATGATGTTGATGATGTATATATTTTGCTAAAATATTCTACTCCTAGTGTAAACAATGATGAGTGTTTATTTTAAATTAATTGATGCATTTCGTTCTGATTTTAAAAACATTTCATCTGATTTTTTTGCGTTTTTTATCTTTCTTTTCATCTTAATGCCATATTACATACATTTTTTTTTTCTATTCTTGAATTTTGTTTTAATCTATGATATAATTACTAGCCAGTGAAATTGATTTTCACGAGCTACAAACTTTTTTATTTCACCCCTTTTTTAAAGTCAAGCTTTTTGGTATATACTCACCTTTGGTTTTGTTATCAAAGACAATCTCATTAATATATTCAACCCATTACTTATTGTGTTGTTCAAAGACAATCCCCTTAGAACAAGATATGTTCTTACCTTTGATCTCAAAATCCCCGTGATATATTCTTACAACGTATCTGATTATCGAAAACAAGTCACTTGATATATATATATATATATATATATATATATATTTTATTTCGTTATCAAAGCTTGATAGGTATATTTTTATCTTTTAAATAAATCATTTGAAATCTTGACGGCATCATAAAGTCCTCACCAATTGACCTACAAAGCATCAAAAATATCTTTATCATGCTTTTTTAATAAATTCGTATCTTTAATCTCGTTTTCATAGACAAGCCCATTACACATTCTCATCACCTTTCATCAATTATCAATGCCAGGCCCATTGTTATGTATTACCTTTTATATTCGTTATAAAAGACCATCAATTTGATATATTTTATTTTCTTATTGCTATCAAAGACAATCACATTGTGATATTATTGCATACATATCTCGTTATACTTTTGTATAATATAATCTCTTTTTATTGTGTTATCAAAGACAAATCCATTGTTAAATTTTCGTAAACATTTTAAATACAAGCCACTTAAATATCATATATGGGAGTAGGATTTTATCATCATGTTTTTGACTTATATTGTATTATTGTAAACCAACTTTTTTTCGCGGATACTTTATTTCGCGTTCTACCCTTTCTTGGCCACTTCGCGGCTATTTTATTTCGCGCTTTTCTTATTTACTTGAAGGAACGATCTAAGTTTTAAATGTTCGCGACGATTTATATTCGCGTTATTTTTCTACTCGCGAAAGTCACGAAAATAAATAGCTCGCGAAAATAAGTTGGTTTACAGTATTCTATTACTCCCGAACGTTTGGATTTATTATTTAAACTAGGGTTAATGACGTCAATGTGTCGACAAGTCAGCATTACACAAGGATTTAACGGTGTTGCATGTACGGATGTTAAAGTCAGTGAACTTTTAAAGGATGTTGAATATTTTGAAGAAGGAAATTCGTCATATGCTTTCATGATTGATAAGACAGGTCGGACAATTGTTCATCCTTTACTGCCGGACCCTACATATTTGCAAACTGACCCTGTACTAGTTGACATCACAACATTGGAGAGGTCTCCTGGATCAGACAATATAATGTCTAGTATTAAAAGGTAGATGTTACAGCACACTTATGTAACAATCATATGTAGGTAATATAATAGTATACTAGTAAGAGTTGTTTGATGAAGAAAGTCCAATAATATAATTTATCAATGAGAAACAAATAGTTCCTCAATAAACAGATACAAAATGTGCTACTTCGGATATAAATCGACCGTATGCAATTATTTATCAAAGGTACCAGGATTATAATTTAGTTCCGAACACACACGTTTCGTCTACGTAAGACTCGTAAAACTCGATCAGTGACGGTCATGTCAAAATAGTTATAACGTCAAACAAGTACAAATGAATATCAAAACATGTCTTAGCCTATTTAGAGTATAAAAAAATCACAATACAAAGTCTGTATCTGTTTTAAAATTGAGTTGGTATAAGAACACTACATATTGGAAATGAATCCATCTTTTGATGTGTTTGTGAATGTCCCAAAATCAATCAAAGTATTATACATGTATAAGTTATATCGAGTCACAAATTTTATAGTTTTATTGTTAATATTCATCCCTGTAACAAGTTTGAGAATAGATTGATTGATATACAAGAAATGTCTTGGTATTCCTAAACGGAGGATTATATAGACAGAAGAAGAAGTATACTAAACAACAAAATCATTTTTATTTACCAGTGTATAAAATGACGTAATTTGTTTCTCACGTTGATGCTTTCTGAAATTGTTTAGCATTTCACAGCGGTATAATATACTTTACTTTAATAATTCATCCCTTATTTTTATTACCTTTGTATTAACATTTTTGATTGAGTTAAGCCATTCCAATTGATAAGTTATAGTGTGCCGTTCTATATTTTTGATGTAACACTATTTTTTCAGATAAAGAAGAATATTTGGTACCATTAAAACGTTTAATCCCGCTGCAATTGTTTGCACCTGTCCTAAGTCAGGAATCTGATGTTCAGTAGTTGTTGATGTGGTTTATAAATGTTTCTCGTTTCTCGTTTTGTTATATAGATTAGACCGTTGTTTTTCCCGGTTGGAATGGTTTTACACCAGTAATTGTTTAAGGCTCTTTATAGCTTGCTGTTCGTTGTGAGCCAAGGCTCCATGTTGAAGACGTACCTTTACCTATAATGTTTTACTTTTTTAATAAATGTGACTTAGAGAGAGACTGGTCTCATTTGCGGTCATACCACATCTTTCTATATCTAACAACTTTATTTGCATTCGAATAAGGTCGATTTTTATCCGACGCAACTCAAAATACAGCTAGAATTACCTTTGCAAGCTACAGCTGATGTCACCCGTCCCTAAACATGCTAAAGCCGCTAAGCGGAAGCCTTTAAAAAAATACAATCAGTGAATGCACATATATGCTTGGCTAAATATTTTTCAGTAAATTTACAGAACAATTGCAGCATTTTGAAATTTTACACATACATGCCATATATGCTGTTTCAATAGCAACGACGGCCACTCCGGAATTTTTCAAAGTCAAAAGTGCCATCTACATTTGCCAGTCAACATACTTTTCAGTAGCTTTGGAGCATTTTGAAATTTTTGACATTTTTGCTCTCTTTATAGAAACGCTAACCAATTTCAAAATTGTAATGACAGGTACTCAATAGCTACATGGAATAGAGCATACCATCAAAGTTTCAATGAATTTTACTTGCCATGATTAGAGGGGAAAAAGTAAAATAACAAAAACTACTGAACTCAGAGGAAAATCTAATCGGAAAGTCCATAATCACATGGCAAAATCAAATGACAAAACACATCAAAAACAAATAGACAAGAACTGTCATATTCCTGACTTGGTACAGGCATTTTCAAATGTAGGAAATGTTGGATTAAACCTGAGTTTAAAGCGCTAAACATATCACGTTGATGACAGTCTCCTTAAATTCCGTTATATTTACAATGATGCGTGAATTAAACAAACATAATAAATAAAATAGTCAAAATATGGGTACAGCAGTCATCATCGTGTAACAATTTCTAAAGGAACAATTTAAAAGAACACAAAAAACATCCATCTACAAACACATTCATTGATTCGTTAAAGCTACTTTAAGGTTTTTGGCGTATTTTTACATGTTTTGCTTTGTTAACATGGCAACGGCAGTCAGTTTTGAAATTCCAACCCCAAAATGCCACATCTACAATTGTTGCTCATCATGACTGAACTATTTTCAAGTTTGAAGCTTTTTTAATTTTTTGCTGCAGTTTTCATGGCAACATAGTAGTTGAAATGATTGTCAAAATCATCCAAAACCTGTATATAGTGGACACCTACATTACATTTAAATTGAATGATTTTTAGTTAAAGCATAGCCAAAAGAAATGTTTTGATGTAGAACTTGCTTCCGAATTGATATTTCCAATATCTGATAGGAAGGCTCACTTGCATTAGACATTCAAACTATTTTAAATTATTGTTTCTAATACTGTGATCTTTTATTTAGGTCTACGTAGTATCTTTGTTTTAACAATGGAAATGTTTGTAATCATGGTAATGAACAGCTTTGCATTTACGTGTTTTACCATATAGACAGAACGCAGGTCCTACATACCAAATTATCATAAAAAAGGAGTTAAAAGTATGATTTCGAGTGGGATAACTATCCACAATAAACAAATTCTAGTAAATTTCCTGTTGTTAAAACCTTTAATTTTTAGTAAAACGAAGGATTTTCTTATCCCAGGAATATATCACCTTGGGCCCCAGTCCCACTAGACCACGATCGCACCACGCTCACCGCGATCTAAAATAAATTCAGGTCGTGGTGAGGTCGTGGTATGAGCGCATAAAAATGTAAATTGTCGGTTCAACCACGTTGCTACTACGTCCTCATAACGCTTCTACAACAATCCCGCTACGATTATACCACGGTCTTACCACGCTTATTCTACGACCATACAACGATTTATCCGATGGCAACACGATCTAATGACGCCTCTACTGCAATTATAGCACGCTCTTACCACGACCAAACTTCGATCAAAACACGTTCATACCGCGATCTTACTACGCTTCCAGCAATAACGTCAAAATCGTGTTCCATATAAATACTGTATCATTCCTTCTTTTTTTCATTGAAATGTAGAGTTTCTCGGAAACAACGCAGTCATGCTACCACAATCTAAGTGATAGTAAGGGTAAAGGAAGAGGTAGACGGAGATCTGATAGTAAAGAATCTTGATCCAGAAGAAATATGTCAGACCGACCAATCCAACCTAAATCAAAACTTATTGCTGGTCCATCAAGATCAAATGACGATGCGTTAGTGTAGGATTGTAGGGATGTTATAGAAGTGTCAAAAATGATTGAGCTGTTGGCAATAAAGGACAAGAGGTCCAAATTACATACAGACAAACAAAAGCTGGAGAGCTTTTATAAATTTTAAATGACAATGACAATAGGCATGATGATCGTAGTATGAACGTAAGAACATCGTGATGAGGACGGCATGGAAGTACTAAAATCGTACTATGGTCTTGAACATCGTGGTATAAGTGTGGTGTAAACTTGATATAGTCGTCGTGGAAGCGTGTTTGGGTTGCGGTAAGAACGTAATGATCGTAGTGAGGTAGTAGTGAAGTCGCTGTGAGATCGTAGCACAGTCTCCCAGACTAGAATATCACTTTCGCTACGCTGTTGCTGCAATGGTATAGCTTAGCGCTCTCACTATGCTTCTACTACGACCTGATGTCGCCACGACTGCACAACGATTGTTTTGAACATGTTCAAAGTTGGCCACGCTCATCACGATCATTAAGACCTCAACACGACCATACTACGACATTACTGCAATCGTCAAAAACTTTTTTTCACAGATCGTAGTTCGATCGTGGCCTACTGGGATTGCGGTATTAGCCGTATTTGGCACAATTCCTTGGAATTTTGGGTCCTCAATGGTCTTCAACTTTGTACTTGTTTGGCTTTATAACTATTTAGATCTAACCGTCACTAATGAGTCTTATGAAGACGTTATGCGCGTCTTGCGTATTTAATTATAATACTGGTACCTTTGATAATTATTGAATGCGTTCTTTTGTTGTAGTGGACTGTCCGGTAATAAGACACTTCTTACCTATTTTACAATACCACGAGGTAATTTGATAAATGATGGTACCAGTTTCCGGATTGTAAATGCAACGTTTTATTGGAGTCCGGTAAGTGTAAGAATGTCATGCCTTTTTTTAACCATTTGAACACGTTGCAATACAATCTATAGTATGTATCAAATCGCAAACACTATTTGTCCTTTAAAATATAAATCAATTGTAAACTTACTATTACAATGATAAATGCAACACTTATGCATTGTGAGATGATATCCTATTGTGATATTATCAAGAAACCTTGTATCTTCAAGAAACAGAATTTACGGAATTTTCATAGCATTCACATGAACATGTCCAAAACAATCGTTTTGCAGTCGTGGCGACATTCAGGTCGTAGTAGACGCGTAGTGAGAGCGCTACGCTGTACCATTGCAGCGACAGCGTAGCGAAAGTGCGGTTCTAGTCGGGGACACTGTGCTACGATCTCAGTGTAACTTTCAAAAGTTAGACATTTTTAATTATGTATCTGATCCAGAGTACCCAAACTAGACTGAAACCGTACAATAAAAACTAAGCATATTGAGACGTATAAAAAATTTGAGAGCATAACATGCTCATCGACAAGTAACATAATTCTGACATGAAAGGCATCGGAAATGTGAAATTTTACTTTTATTACACATACTTACATGTTGGCAATAATGTAAAGCTAATTTAAAGGAATTCAATACGGTTTCAAAATGTCATACCGAATTGCAATATTGAAACAGTAACAATTTAAACATTCATGGGTAAAGTAAACCGTAAAAGTGTCAAACATTTTACACAAGATGAACAGTTTTTAAATTATTGAGAAACATTGTGTTAATGGTTCACTTATTCTTGTTAAAATTATATGGTAGCATTATATCATAAAGCTTTATGAAATAAAAATATTTGATAAATGTTGTATTAAACCGTACGGAATCATACTTCTTAATTACTGTGTCACTTTGTGGAGAGTTGTCTCTTTGGCAATCATACATAATCTGATTATTTTATAGGTAATAGGTATGCTAAATCTTATTAAAAATAATTGGAAACTGTATGTATTTACGCATTAACAATGTAATTTGTATCGGAAAGAAACACATTTATTCTGATGTAGTACACAGTTTGTTTTGATGCTACCTGAAGCCCGCTTCCGGGTGCGGGATTAACTTTCTGTTTTCTGCTCTTTTGTCGGGTTGTTGTCTCTTTGACATATTCCCGATTTCCATTCTCAATTTCATGAATTAACAGGTTTCATTCCCTACATTTGTGACAACTCTATCAGGTAATATACTCATTTTCAGGTAGAGAATACAGACTTCTCCATATGCATTGTACTTGGGAATGAAATACATTCTGAAATTTCTGAAAGTAATTTTCCAATATCAAGTGAGGACTTAAAGAATTGTTTTATGTACCACAATAGAAGTCTTTCAGTGGACAATTTTCGTGACTGTAGGTTCAACTCAAGGAGGGTAACATTAGGTTTGTAACTTAAATGTTTTCTCTGCGTTCATATTCAGAGCAATGAATTTATGATCAAAGCATGTGCACTATAGTGATAAGTCATGATATTGAGACAGTTAAGTAATGACGATGACAATCTATTAGGACAAGTATTGACTAAGTACAAGTACATGTAACATGTGTAACCAGTTGGTTTTTTTTGGAATATTGACATGAAGTAGTTGTATTGTATGCATTATTGCGACAATAATCTGACAATACAAACATATTCCTTTATATGTAATTCATATGAAAATGATAATCAAAGAAAACTTTTCTTATATATATTTATAATATATTTATAGATATTGGATTATTGTTTAAATATAATCTGTTTTTAGGATTATGATTTTGCTCGAATTCTCAGACAAAACTTACTAGTGCAGTTTCATCCTGTATAGTATTGGTAAACGTCAAATCCAATAGTTTCTATTTGAAATATCACATCCGGTATATTATTATTAAAAAGACGTATAGCATATGTAAACAAGACAAATAACCTACAAGAACATTTGAAAATGAATTAAAAAAAATACAGAGAGGTCCGAAACATAAACAAGCAATCAGGTTTATACGCGAGAAATTGACTTTCAACATATATATACTTTTTAGACAGAACCAGCATCAAGTTTACCCCATCGGCATTCGTGTATCCGTTTCAGTACACTGATAAAGAAGAAACAGCTGTAGATATAGGAAACTATAAACGATTCTTCACCTCAAATTCCGGAGACAATCCAGGATTCCAGGTAAGTTTGTAATACAGTACGTTATGCAATAATCCTCTAACGATATTGCAAACAACATTGCGCTCATAAATCAGAACCATTTTGATGTCAGTCCAATAATATTCTGAAAATGTCCTTTCTTTTAATCGGATCGGTAGAAGAATCGAAGTGCAAAACTGACATTTGGGATTGAGATTCTGTATAGGTATATATATAAGGAATCTTGTCGTTGTGATCTATATAATTGTTATATCTGGCATTCAAATTAAAACAAATCTCTTACAATTGAAAGAGAATTAACAACAACATAAAACATCAAATCATGCCGTATATGGCATATGCGATATACATGTAAGACTTCGGGTTTATAAACATCAGTGCTTCGAATATTTCTGCATTCAATTAAAAAAGGAACCTACAGAAAATACCGTACTCTTGATACTTTATGTCAAAAGTGCTGACTAGTTATGCAAGTAGGCCGGTGTCACAATGTTTACAGTCAATTGCTTGTAACATTGCCTGCAATAAGTACATACTCCTTGGGAAGTTTACTATATAAAGGCACCAGTAGGATACCGCTGTTCGAAATTCCAAAATCGATTGAGAAAATTCAAATCTAAAAATTAAAGAAACACATCAAATATAAGAGGAGAACTACGACACAACAGAAACACAACGCTAAAATGTTACACACACAAAAACGAATTCAATTTAACAATGGCCATTTTCCGGACTTGGTACAGGACATTTTAAGAAAAAAATAATATACATTACTATTTATATACTGTATTTTAAAGATATATTTAAATCGTTTTTAGCAGTTTTAAATAAAAAATGTGAAGTCTAGATAACAATGCAAAATTATCACATTTAAATCATATTAAAAAGCGAAGAAATAAAAATGCTGAATGCTAACAAAAATTAAAAACTAAAAATTCCTTATCAAATGGCAAAACCGAAATCTCAAACACACTAAACGAATGAAAAAGAGGGACGTAAGATACCAGAGGGACAAACTGACAACGCCCTGACTAAGAATGAAAAAGACAAACAGAGAAACAATAGTTTATAGGACACAACAAAACTAAAAAGTAAGCAACACGAACCCCACCAAAAACTAGGGGTGATCTCAGGTGCTCCGGAAGCGTAAGCAGGTCCTGCTCCACACGTGGCACCCGTCGTGTTGCACATTTTATAACAAATCCGGTAAATATTCTTATTCGGTAGGTCACATTCATAAAAGGGAAGGGGATTGTAGTTATGACGTAAGGAATATTTCCGATATCATTTGTGAAACGGTTATTCTATAACGGTCAACCAACTCGTAAAAAACGTAAAATTTACGAAGGGATGATTTCAACTGCACCATTTGGAACTCTTTGTTTAATAGCTTCCTTGTGAGTAGCAACCCTCTATTAAGAAAATCATGATAGGAAATGCAAGCACGGGATTATCGTATGAATTGTGAGAAATATACCCCGTATGCAGGTGCTGCTGGAATTCTTAGCAATGGAAAATTCACAACTGGAAAGCTGAAATCATCTCTTTTGTCGTAAAGTTGTGTTTTCAACCGACCCTCATTGTCAATTTCTAGATGAAACAGCTTCTATATTTCTGAATATTTACAGCATTTGATATAAAGGAGCCTTACTTTCATGAAGGACTTATATTATGTATATTGCACTCGATGATCTGTTGCCTTTTTTATCACTCTGACAGTTTTCCAAGCAGTTAAACACTGAAGAAAAGGGGGTGTTCTCCGTTTGGTAATGTGGGATAATAAAACAAATCAGTCAAGTCCATTTGCAGTGTGGCTAATCTACGGAAAGGTCACTGACACACTTTGTGAGCAGGAGAACTTACCTAGATACAAAAACTTGAAGGGGTCAAAATTTATTCATTATTTAACAGTATCGATTTATATTTTCTCTACCGGTTCAACAATGTTTGCACATACCCTTTAAACATATTGTAAATTTGTTCTTCTCTTGAACATATACGAAAAATTTGCCAGTGAATTAAAGGTGATACAGGTCGATCAATCTTTTAGTTTATATAAACTTTACTGCATAATTTCAATCTCAAAGGCTTAACAATACTGAATTTACCGCATGCATTTTATCTGATACTTATTTTATCATAAATAAATAATACTTTAGATCATTATACAGTCACCGTTATCGTTTCAGGCGTCAATTGGTCTATACTTTGCAGAAATATCAAAATATGTTAAAAATTAAATATTTAATTGGGTCAGATAAATGCTTGATCACATTTTGAACATTTGTGTAAGGTTTTAAATTTTCACAACTTTTGACCGTGAGTATATTCTTGATCATAAAAGAAACCTGCATTGTCAAAATCAGAATCTTGAGCACAGCAATTGGTACCGTAAATGTGATGAAATCAACATTACTTAACAATAATAGTTTTTTTTAGTATTATAAACTTGAATTGCTTTATAATTTAGGAATCAGTTAGACCAGATGTTTGGGCAACGTATGAACTAGACAAATTCTGGAAGCGCACCAAATCATCTCATCTAGCATGGAGATATGTAGGAACTAAATCAGGTGTTATGCGTGCCTATCCAGGTGTATCATTAGAGAAAACATATGATCACAAAAAACGAGCATGGTAAGTGATAATCAGCGAGGACTTTTCTACATAAAAGTGTTTACTAGAAGGACTGCTTCATACCTTGATCTTTTCCTCAATATCGACGCAGATGGACGACTTCACACTAAAATCTATGATAAACGGGACGATTTCAACTTCCCAATTATCAATTTCCCATTTCTCAGCAGTAACATACCCTCTACCCCTTCGTATGGTAAAATTGAGAATGGAAATGGGGAATGTGTCAAAGAGACAACAACCCGACCAAATAAAAAACAACAGCAGAGGGTCACCAACAGGTCTTCAATGTAGCGAGAAATTTCCGCACCCGGAGGCGTCCTTCAGCTGGCCCCTAAACAAATATATACTAGTCCAGTGATAATGAACGCCATACTAATTTCCAAATTGTACACAAGAAACTAAAATTAAAATAATACAAGACTAACAAAGGCCAGAGGCTCCTGACTTGGGACAGGCGCAAAAATGCGGCGGGGTTAAACATGTTTGTGAGATCTCAACCCTCTCCCTATACCTCTAACCAATGTAGTAAAGTAAACGCATAACAATACGCACATTAAAATTCAGTTCAAGAGAAATCCGAGTCTGATGTCAGAAGATGTAACCAAAGAAAATAAACAAAATGACAATAATACATAAATAACAACAGACTACTAGCAGTTAACTGACATGCCAGCTCCAGACTTCAATTAAACTGACTGAAAGATTATGATTTCATCATATGAACATCAGACACAATCCTTCCCGTTAGGGGTTTAATATCATACCATCATAACATATATGAGAAGAACATAACCCGTGTCATGCCAACAACTGTTTTTAAAAAAAAATAATGTGTTTAGTTCCGATGCAAAGACCTTATCAGTGACTCAATATTAACGCCAAAATATGCAATCTTTAATGACTTGACAACAGTATCGTAATTATATCCCTTCTTAATAAGTCTATTCAAAGGTTTTGTAAGTTTCTGAGGTGAATACTGACACCTTTGTGCTTTATAAAGAATATTACCATAAAAAATTGGATGTGAAATACCTGAACGTATTAGAAGTCTGCATGTTGAGCTATATTGACGAATGATGTCTTTATACCGATGATAAAATTTGGTAAATGTTTTGACTAGTTTGTGATATCGAAAACCCTGGTGTAATAATTTTTCAGTAATACATAAATTTCTCTCGTTAAAATCTAAAACATTGTTACATACACGAGCGAATCGTACAAGTTGAGATATATAAACACCGTGTTTACATATCACAATTGATACGTTATTCTCGTGCATGTTCACACTATACGGACTTCATATACAGAAGTGTGCTCCTTACACAGAAACTGCTTCAACAAAGTTATGAGGAGGACAGATTAAAATTGACACTCCGTAAATTTTATGGACACCATCACGAATTAGTTGATCCATACGATGTGTCTTTGACCAAAATAGCTAAGGACATTTTTACCACATGGTAGATTGTGGTTTGTCATTACGTCGTCTAATCTTTTAATTAACGAACGTGATTTATTCCCGATTGTGACTGTTTTGCTGAGTGTGAATTCGCATTACTATAAGACGTGTTACGGTACTTATCTATCCCAAATTCATGTATTTAGTTTGATGTTATATTTGTAATTTTCTTCATGTGTTATGGTAAAGAAAATTAATCACCACCTTCATATATAAGTTTTGAATTTGTTCAACGTAATCTGTACGATATTATGATTGTAGTTAGATTCAAAACAAACCGGACATATATATATATATATATATATAATACAGTTAATTGCTATTAATTAGTATTGCAATTTGCATTGTGTTTAAATGTAATATCAGTATTTAGTTCTATTATAATTTTAAATCAATCCTATTTCTATCTTATTTTTGAGATATAGTTTTTCAAATGTGACGTCATTTTCGTGCTGTTTCAGAAATTCAAATGTCTGCGTGACGTAATTTTTGTGCTTTTTTACTTATTCGTATGTGACGTCATTTTATGAATTTTTGCTTTGAGGCCTGGACCAAGTCGGGTGTGTCTATTTTCTGTGTTGGTCTTCAATGTATTATGTATTCGGGTTTGTTTTCTGTAATTAGTTAAGACGTCAGTGTTATCATGTAAATCTTTTATATTCATTTGATAAAATTTACTGTTTGCAATAGCATAAATTGTTCTAAATAATAAGGATGTTATTATCACAAGCAGAAAACCCTAGCCGTATTTGGCACAACCTTTTTCATGTATTTGGTTTTGATGTTATATTGGTTCTTCTCATCAGATTGTGTCTAATGCTTAGTACGTTGCTATGTGTGTTACATTTGAATGTTGTGTCGTTGTTCTTTCTTATATTTAATGCGTTTCCCACAGTTTTAGTTTGTTTTCCAAGATTTTGTTTTTTGTCCATAGATTTACGAGTTTTGAACAACGCTATACTACTGTTGCCTTTATTTACAACGCAAAATACGAGTATTATAAAAAATAAAGATGTGGTATGATTGCCAATGAGATAACTCTCCACAAGAGACTAAATGACACAGATATTAACAACTATAGGTCACTGTACGGCCTTCAAACCAGTACCGCATAGTCTGCTGTAAAAGGCTCATATTATTAGACCATTTGCTTAACACTAATACTGAGAAAACAGTACGTAGATACTTTTAGCTTGAAACAACCACGTCAATAATGTCCAAATGACCAAATGTTGATCTCCCGTATAAAGCTTTTAGTACATTTAAGAAAATTGATTATTTTTCATTTTGCTTCCTACGTAAACTAGAAAAAACCCACATCTGAATTGGTATTCGCCTGAGTACGCGTCAATCTGAAACAGAATAACAATATCTGTAAGAATAAGACCTAAAATAAGTCTTTTATTTGTAATGTATAGGCAATTACTGGATGCGAAAAAAACATTAGATTATTATTTCTAATTGACGTAGTTTTGTTAAATGTTAAATTGTCACGAGAAAAAAAGAGTAACATGTTGTGTTGAACGATTCATTACGCATTGTTTCTTTTTCTTTTTTTTTACCGTATAATTTTCTTATAGATATCGAGAACTGTCTTTATTTGCCTAATGGTGTGTTTTAAATTTTTAGGTTTAGACAAACCGTTGCACATCCCGAAACAATGTTTGTCACTCCGCCATATGATGACGCTTGGGGTTCAGGGATTTTGATTTCTCTTGAGCATACAATATACAAAAGAAAGTAAGATGTTTCAGTCTGTATACTCCACTACTAAAATTATAGACCTTTTAAAGTTAAAACATACAATTCGTCTGAATTTTATGTACCTAGCTATACATATATGGCATGCTATGCCTGCAACTTTTCCAGATGCACAGGTTTGTCTATACTCATAGTAAATTTTAAGTTTAAAACGCAGCCAATATAGCCAAAAGCTCCACATAAACCAAAAGAATTATATATATATTACTGAAACATTATTTTTATCAGTTAGACAAGGTTCGTTTACTGTATATTTAAAGTGGTACACGTTCAAACTTACGAAGTGAATATTAATCAATGTTTCCAAAAAGAAGAAGACATAAGAAAGAAGAAAAAACTTGTATGTATAAGAAGCACTAGATGCTCATTACGTGACTGTGGTACATAATATGGCGATGCTGTGTTTAACGGCAATGTTGTAAATCGGAAATATCTAACCTAATCAAACATCTAACTTGTATTTTCTTTTTCGAGTCAATGTGGCTTTCATTGTATGATATCACCAAGAATGCATATATTTCTGTCAATATAAAGAAATTTGAAATCCTACTATTATTTCAAGAAAATAACAGGCGAATTGAGAATTCAAAGTTTAAACTTTTCAGGCTTATGGAAATACACAAATAGAAAAAAGTGAATAATATATTTCTGACATGGCATCCAAAAATGTATACTTTATATATATATATATGAAATGAAATATAATTTTGAAAGATTCCACACTTTTTTTATTGTTTGCACTCTGTTAATGTGGGTGTTGCGGCCAAACAGTTTAATTTGGCAATGCTCGTTTGGCTTCTTAACATTTTTTTTTATCTTAGCGTCACTGGGGAATTTTATATATGTAGACGAAAGGCGCGTCTGGCGTATCAAAGAATAAGCCTGGTACCTTTGGTAACTTTTCTTTCTTTCTGTTATCTAGTTCAAAACAAGTAACAGCTGTTGTAGGAACAGATTTTCCACTACAATATTTTAGCTGGTTTATTGAACAGGTATACCCATCGTGTCTTTCACAATACAGGTAATTATTTTTTATGTCCCTTTTATGGGTATTATGTTGTGTTTTTTTTTGGTCTGAGCGTCCGTTTGTTTGGCCATTCGTCTGCCTGTCCCTCTTCAGGTTAACGTTTTTGATCAAGGTATAGTTTTTGATAAAGTTTAAGTCAAATCAACTCTATACTTTGTACACATGTTCCCTATGATATAATCTTTCTAATTTTAATGCCAAATTAGAGTTTTAACATCAATAGCACTGTCCACTGAACATAGAAAATGATATTTCCAATTGGGCATTCGTGTACTGAGACACATTTTTTGTTTCAAAATCTATTGAATGATTAAGTAGATTAACAATATTATGTTTTTGCGTGCTAGTTAGTATTCTTCATGGACAAAGTACATCTATGTATTGATCTTCTAACCTGCAAGTTAATATCCAACAGATATCTATATATTGATCTTCTAACATGCAAGTTAATATCCAACAGATATCTATATATTGATCTTCTAACATGCAAGTTAATATCCAACAGATATCTATATATTGCTCTTCTAACATGCAAGTTAATATCCAACAGATATCTATATATTTGTCTTCTAACATGCAAGTTGATATCCAACAGATATCTATATATTTGTCTTCTAACATGCAAGTTAATATCCAACAGATATCTATATATTTGTCTTCTAACATGCAAGTTAATATCCAACAGATATCTATATATTGCTCTTCTAACATGCAAGTTAATATCCAACAGATATCTATATATTGATCTTCTAACATGCAAGTTAATATCCAACAGATATCTATATATTTGTGTTGCAAAAATGTTATTTCTTCCTTGCCCTTAATAACTTTTATAATTTAATATGCCGTCAATTATCTCCAGGGAAACACATCTGATTATTCGAATACGTTATACGAACGATGAAGAGTTTATTAAACTTAAAAGTACCAAAACCCGTTCAAGGAATCGGAGATATGTATGAAGCAGATGCATACCTAAATTCCTATTTATTTTCAAAAATTTAGAGCTGATTTGAAAAAAAAGTATTCTTATTTTGATTTATAATCCGAATAATGTTTTTTTTAACATGCTGTATGCTGTCATATATGTTATTTGTCGTGTCATAACTGCTATGATTTATTGACAGTTTATCATATATTCAATTTTGCATACAAATCTCATACACCAACAACAATGAAATCACACAGTAAATATCTAAATCTAAATATTATTAAGTTATGATATTGCTTCAGAGAGTTCAACAGAATCTTTTAAATGAAGCGTGTTTAAAGCATTTCTTTCAAAATGCAAACAGTATATCGTGTTAAAAATCTTTAAAATAGCTTTGTTAATGTATGTTTAGATGTATCATTATTGAAGACAGTGGATTTATAGTAATGCATCCAACATTTAAGGAAAGCACAAACAAAGAAAAGTTCCTGAAATTTATTCATATTACAGTTCAGGTATGCTTGATTTTCAAATATCTGAATACTTTGGAACTGAACAGAAAATTTGAGTTTTTAGATATAAGTCCCTTTACAATTGGAAAATAAAAAGCTCAAACACATTGAAATAGAGATGTATTTATTCTTTAAATTAGTTTTTTCGACATCATTTGCAGTTTAAAATTTAGATTTTCTTCCATTCTTTTCTGCGCTCAACAAAAGACCTAATGAAAGAAATTACCATCTATAGGTCACCATACGACCTTCAACATTGAGCAAAATCTATACCGCATAGTCCGCTATTAAATGCTTCGACAATTCAAACAAGAAAACTAACGCCCTCATTTATCTAAAAATCAATGAACAAAAAACAAATTTGTAACACATCAACAAACGACAACCACTGATTTACAGGCTCCTGACTTGGGACAGGCATATACATACATAATGTGGCGGGGTTTAAGCCTCCCCTAACCTAGGACAGTGGTGTAAGAGTACTATGTATGGACGTATTTTCATTTTAATCTGTTTTTTGATAACCAATACAGATAAAACAAATAGTTGTAAAATAAACTAAACAAAACAAGTTTACTACTTGAAATATGTATGAACTCTAAGGAATAAACTATTGTAACAATACAAATGTCTACATCTTTAGACTCTTTAACAGATTTTTGATAAAAAAAAAATATACTGTATATGTATGTCATTGTGTGATGCTAAGACAAATATGTATATTCATAGATAAACCGGATACATTTTCGTCATTTGTTCCGTTAGATTTAAAAACGGTTTCAATAGCCAAAATTAATTAAAAAAATTGAGACAACAGTTTTACGAGTAATTATTGATTATTTAAAACCAATTTGTTATGTGTTTGATCAATGATATAACAGATTTGACTAAACAGCATTTACTAAGAAAATTTAAACGTATAATTACCTGTTTCTATTTTTTTTGTGGAAAACGCAGTAAAACCTTTATTGTCTTCTCCTGCTTTTGTGTCTGTGTTATAATTTGAAATCCATAATCCATCTTTACCTTACAATAGAGAACGAACATGTGTATCACATAAAAACTCATGACATATATAAGAATTGTGGTACGGCAAACACGGGTTTCGTCGAAAGCTGGGTTCAAACCATAACAGTTGGACTGCAAAATAAATAAGAGTTGTAAATAGTTATCAAAGGTACCAGGATTATAATTTAGTACGCCATCCGCGCGTTTCGTCTACACAAGACCCATCAGTGACGCTCATATGAAAATATTTATAAAGCCAAACAAGTACAAAGTTGAAGAGCATTTAGGATCCAAAATTTCAAAAGGTTGTACCAAATGCGGCTAAGGGAATCTATGCCTGGGATAATAAAATCCTAAGTTTTTCGAAAATTCAAAGTTTTGTAAACAGGAAATTTATAAAAATGACCACATTATTGATATTTATGTCAACACCGAAATGTTGACTACTGGGCTGGTGATACCCTCGGGGACGAAACGTCCACCAGCAGTGGCATCGACCCTAAAATAGGGGCGAAGGATACCAGAGAGACAGTCGAACTCATAATTGAAAAAAAAATGACTAAGCCATGGCTAAAAAAAACAAGAAAAAACCCGACAGACAAATAAATAATAGTACACAAGTAACAACATAGAAAAATAAAGAATAAGCAACACGAATCCCACAAAAAACTAGGGGTTACCTCAAGTTCTCCGGAAGGGTAGGGAGATCCTGCTCCTCATGTGGCACCAGTCTTGTTGCCTATGTTATAACGAATCCGGTAGATAATCTATTTCGGTAGGTCACATTGGAAAAAAGGAAGGGTATTGTAGTAACGACAAAAGGAACATATCCGATATCAAATGTGAAATGGTTATTCCATAACGGTCAACCTACTCGTGATTACGTCGGTAAAATTTACGAAGGGATGATTTCAACTTCACCATTTGAAACTTTTGGTTTAATAGCTTTTTTGTTAGCAGCAACCTTTATCCAGGAAATCATGATAAGAAATACAAGCCCAGGAATATCGTATTAATTGGGGGATATATACTTCGTGTTCTAGCGCTGCTGGAATGTTGCTACATAGAATGGAAAGTTCACAATTGGAATTATCGTTTTTGTAAAACACAAACACACAAAAGATTATGTCAAATATATTTAACGCTATCTATGCTTTGAAGTATAAAAACTACATACTCCACCATTATTTTTAATTGCAATTAAATTTATCACCTTTTAGGAACCTGCTCTAACAAAATCTTTGATAAAAGAGGGAGTTTTACATAAACAAGAATGTCAGGATATAGCAGCAAATAAAGAAAGGCGTTCCTTTAGGGTAAGATTTCAAATGAATTTACTAGTTGAATGCATATTGTGTAACCGAATAACAAAGTAGTTTAAAAAAATCATGCGAATATACAAAGCGTTCAATGCGAAACAATTGGCAAATGCTTTTCTTGGATGCATGTGGATTACATTTGTACCTAACTAACATGTAATCAGTATTTCAATGTAAATTGAATATAAAGGACCCTCAACAACGTGGCGTTAAAAAACTTCATATTAAGAGATGAATTATAGTGTAAGTATCAAATATAGAGCTTCTAATTCATTTACTATTTATTAGATATGCAACGTGTATTATTAGATTTGAACTCTCGCATTAATATGCAGTAAAACTATTACCAAATGTTTTGTTTAACTAAAAGACTAATATTTAAGATTTTACAGTGGTTGGTTCAGTTGTTCGTCTTTGAGAATTTTGTACTGCGAATATCAACTTATGTTTGCAAATAAAATTAACTTGAACATATATTCCATACAAAAAACATTCCGTGTTACCGACAAAACGTAACAATTGTTCGCAGAAACTAAATGCTGCTAAAAATTGAAACGTATATATTGTAAATGTATCTTCGTTATCAAACTGTATATAAACTTACTTCCTATTTTAATAGGTGACAATGCCAACAGGGCATCGAGGTGGATTAGGATTTACAGAAACAAACAACGATTTTGAAATTAGACCGATTCCAGAAACGAACATTTTTATTATTCGACAGAAAGAAACTGCAAACACTGATTGTTCCTGCGTATGTATACATTGTCATTTCATTTTCATTGAATTTTCTTTACAAACATTTCACTATGTTTTCATGACTTGAAAATTTGATATATTTTGGTTGACTGCCAACAATGTTTAAATGCCACTTTTATAATTACATGAATTCAAAAAAGAGAAACAAAAATCCAAGGCTATTCGAAAATCAGAATTTAGTAAAGGTAGACAACTCCAACAGAACAGAAAATCAAACAACAACAGAAAATCATTACACAAAAAAACAATCGATTACAGTTTCAAATGCCAGGGAATAAACTTAGATGCTTCGGGAAAGTTTTGAAGTTCTTATTCAACATGTCCAAGGTCAACTTCGGTGTTAAGATCACAATGGAATACTTAATAACCGCGGTTGATAGTTTCTACAATTAGTGTATTTCTGTACTCATCTGTGGCAGTGATATTCAATAACTAGTCAGCAAATCATAATACACATTAGAAGAGATCACTATTTACTTGTTAAAAGAGGAGCAACAGATACCAGAGGCACAGTCAAATTCATAGATTGAAAATTAACTTACAACGCCATGGCTAAAAAATAATAAGACCAACAGACAACTAATAGTAATACAGACGACAACATATAAAACTAAAGACAAAGCAACACTTACAACAGGGTCGATCTCAGGTGCTCCGTCAGGGTTAGCATGTTCTACATTTGGCACAATTCGTGTTGTTTAGGTTATTACAACTTTGGTAATTAATCGATGTCAGTTGTGGTGTATTTATGTTTATATAAATTTGACGGAAATATATATTTCGAGTAGAGTTTTTAACAAAGACGATAAATATAAATATTTCAATTGAATATCTAAATCATTTTAATTACAGGATAAACAGATAGTTCCAAATGCGAGAGAGTGTGGACAATGTGATTGTCTCTGTTATAACACTATATCGTATCAATTTTGTTTAAACGTTTACAATGTGTAAGTTTTAACTTTTGAAGAAAAAAAATCTAGTAATCTGAAATTTATAGTTTGAAATTATACTAGATGTACAGGTGTCATCAGACGCATGTTAGTCAATAAAATGTAAACAAATCTTAATTCTGTGAACTTTAAATGACTGTTGTTGGCTTGTCCTTGTTAATGTTGTTTATTTTGGGAAGATGTTTAGAAATAATTTGATTAGAAACGCTCGGATCCGTACATGGAAACCAATTGAATGAGCTGGAAATTAAAGATAGCTAGCTTAAAAATCTCCAAACCTAAAATGAATTAAAAACACATTTCCTATTTACATTCATTGGGAAGCTCCAAGCCATATTAGGAACATTCAAACCAAAACATTGGAAATATGGGGATGTATAGATTGTAGAAACGATAGGAACTATGGGGCAAAAGGTAAAGAAAGAGATCTTATACAACCGCGGGGTTTTAACAAACAAAAAAGGAATTTTAGAAATTATTGATTAACATCTTGGTAGTAAAGTATTTACCTATGTCTGTTCTTATTTTAGCTTATCTAGTTTCCCATGTAGTGCGTCTATACCAGATACTTCTGGAAAAAGCGAGCCTGACGATTTGACAAGATTAAACACATGCTTCAATCCAAAGTGTCATGAAAAACAGGATATAACGTATGTTACTGTATATGACTTATATTTTAATCCTGGTACTTTTGATAACTATTTACACCACTGGGTCGATGCAACTGCTGGTGGACGTTTCGTCCCCGAGGGTATCACCAGCCCAGTAGTCAGCACCGGTGTTGATATGAATATCAATTATATGGTCATTTTTATAAATTTTCTGTTTACAAAACTTTGAATTTTTCGAATAACTAAGGATTTTCTTACCCCAGGAGTAGATTACCTTAGCCGTATTTGGCACAACTTTTTGGAATTTTGGATCCTCAATGCTCTTCAACTTTGTATTTATTTGGATTTTTGAACTATTTTGATCTGAGCGTCAATGATGAGTCTTATGTAGACGAAACGCGCGTCTGGCGTATAAAATTATAATCCTGGTACTTTTGATAACTATTTACTAACAATTTGGGGTGTTTTCAAATTATTCCCGGTGTACTGAGTAAACGAAAATATGAGGAGAAAAGGAAAACAGTTAAAGGTCGTCAAAAAAGACAGTAAATATTACAGATGTACAATTTTATCTGCGACAAGTCTTTCGCCTGTGTATATCATTATTAATTTTAAACAAAAAAATACAAATGATCTAGAAGGTTAGCTTTTCAATTTTTGGTAAGAGTGTTTGCGTTGCTCAATATGTAGTTTTGTATATTGTATTGTTGAGTTGGTATCTTTTACATATTTTGTTATTCAGTTTGAATCAAACATATGCACGTTACTCATCTTTGCGTCTGTTTTAACAGTAGTAAATTGTGTCCGGCTATTTACATGCTTCATGTACGCTTAGTTGTAGCCTATACAAAACAGTTTAAACGGAGGAAATTCGTATTGGTGGTTTTTTTTTTAATGAATGTTGTAAATGCATTTGTCTTTTGATTGTTTCTGATTAATTTTTAAAGATATTGCATCCATTTTAACCAATTTCTGGACCAATATTTTTATTTCCTTTTGTTTCAGAAAATGTTTCAGTGAAGCCGAGTGTGGATGGTGTGAATTTACTGATGAAGGAAGTGAACTTGATCCTAAATGTTGCCGACTTAAAGAAGATTGTTCTTTTGGGAAAACAAAATCCACAAACAGAGACACATGTAAAGGTAAATGCATATATAAATCTTATTCTCGATCTTTTCACATTTATAACACCTCATGTTCATTTAAATGTTACCTGCAATATTTCAACATTACTACCATTAAAAGGATTTTCGTATGAAAAAAGATAATATCAATCGATAAAACAATTGAAATTAAGAATTTTGCAATAATAAAAATGCATTTAAACTCGTAGATATACTATAATACTAGTACGTCCATGGTAACAAACGTGGCCTGCGTTATCCTTACAAGTACATATAAGGTGATCACTTTAAATCGAGGACAATCATAAGTTTGGAAAAAGAACATAACTAAGCTACGTCAAAGGGAATATATCCAAAACTAGTTATGACACACATATTAAGGTGGTACCTAACACCTAAACTAAAATTAATTTGGCTCGTTTAATTTGGTTTCAATTTTGACAAAGTATTTAGTTTGACCCTTTGACAAAAATATAAAAATTTATTTTGATCATTGAAAAGCTTAATATTCCCTTAACAACACAACTTTATTAAAATGTTCTGCTGATTTTACAGAGTTATATTCCTGTAGTGTTAGGTACAAC
Organism: Mytilus edulis; assembly: GCF_963676685.1. Taxonomy (NCBI): domain Eukaryota; kingdom Metazoa; phylum Mollusca; class Bivalvia; order Mytilida; family Mytilidae; genus Mytilus; species Mytilus edulis. Next base: position 1,009,108 of record NC_092349.1, read on the forward strand.
CAAGGGAAATTTGGTCATGATGCTTTCCTAACTTGTAGTTTAACTTTGCGGATGATTCAGTAGATATATTTGAAAACTGAACCTTAATTGTAATATCGAGGCAATTGAGAAGAAAATTATAGGCATGTACATACTGTTTAAGCTCAAAAGTGTACACTCCATTAACAGGAATTAGTAAAATTTCGTAGCGAACAATAAAAATAAATCACAATAAAAATATTCAAACCCAGCCTATTATTCCTCACCAAAGTCAATTTTGTTTATAACAGTTTGCTTCTTAATCAACGTTCAATGTCCTTACCTATTAAAACGCAAAGTATGAAATAAAAAAAATGTGACTAAATTATTTAATAAACAATCATAAAGATGATGATACCCTTCTTTTCCTTTTTTCTACAGAACGACTGTATGTAAAGGAATTGTTTGCGTTATAATAAATAAACAACTATGAGAGAGTACCTATAGAAATGCATATATAAATAAATGGTGAAAGATAAATCACAAAAAAACATGTTTTTGTTTGTTATGAAAACAGTTAGCCTGCTTTTTTTATGTTCAAAAAGAAAAGTTTTATTGAAGGTTGCTCCTTCATGTTTTGGTTGTTGCTACATGTAAACCTAAATTTAAAAGGTACTTCTTTTTTAAAGCATCTTTTGTTTCAACCAATAAGATAACAAACATGTAGCGTATATGGATGAACAAAATATTATACTTTCAAATTGTTTATGCTTTGTACACTTGATGTCGAATTCAGAATATATGTATTGTCTTGTATTTTTCTAGCACCTGTTTCACCTGGTGCAAACAACAACCCATCTGATTCCCCACCATCAACCGACACAACATCTCTTGTCGGTGGATTAGCTGCCTTAGCAGCTATATTAGTAACATTGATTGGAATTGGTACTGTTTATTGCATCAGAAGAAATAAACTGTGTGATGGGCAATATAAAGACAATGATCCTTACATTGATGCATGTCATGTGGATGATGGTACTGGGTCAGGGGTGTTCGAAAACGACGGTATGTCCTGCTCCAGTAGTAACGATTCGTCAAACTACACGAGGACAAATCCGTGTCAACATCAAGTACCTGAAAATAACTATACGGATACAACGTTTAATCACGTGGGATGATGAAATATGGTGTATATATTTGATATAGAAGAATATTTATTGAAATTGTGATATGTTTTACATATGAGATGAATATTATAATTCAAGGTTCAAATTTGTAAAATGAACAAGACGTATGGTTTTATTTGATTTTAATGTACTAAAAAATTGTTTCTTTATAATCACTGTTAATAATGACTGTTACACTTTCTGTTTGATGAATATTCTCTAAGATATACAGCATAACCTGCCTAATCCAACACCTGAGTATTCCAATATCATATGTTAACGGACACATTTGCATGGTCTCAAAATAGGCTTTTCCTAGCAGAAACAAAACCTAAGTATTCCGACACCTTGAATAATCCGACATTTTGTTCTGGTCCCCGAGTGTGTCGGATTAAGCAAGTTCCACTGTATTGTGCTAGAAAGCAAATAAAAAATGAAATAATATATACACTCTATATAGTACAGCTGTATTCTCTGAAATACAGTTCTTTTGTTTGGCACATATTTTAATTTAGAACAATGTTTAACAAACAAATCGTTTGTTGTATAGTCGCCGTCAGCTGAAATTCGTAGCGGTTATCGGTAAAAATAATCTAAACTATCACTCGCGTTCACTCAAGATATAGTTTTTCACATTCCATTCATAAATCGCAAAAAGAAAAACCACTACTGACCTGCATTTTAAGTGATCGCACTGTAATAATCCTGATCTTCACATTTTCCAGAATGTTTTCCATTGTAATTCCGCCATCTTCGTTTCTATGAGGATCATTTGTTTACATATGACATTCGTCATTTACGCAGTTTCCTGAAATGTTCTTTTCATTGATGTGATAAGGTTTCCCGCGCTTTATGCAAATTTTATGAAATTGAACTCCACGGAAACACTTCCGGTAAAAACAATGGCGGATTCCACCATTCAAAATCGTCTATGAAAATGTGAAGGTCAGGATTATTACAGTGCTATCACTTAAAATGTAGGTCAGTAGTGGTTTTTCTTTTTGCGATTTATGAATGGAATGTTAAAAACTATATCTCGAGTGAACGTGATTGATAGTTTAGATTATTTTTACCGATAACCGCTACGAATTTCAGCTGACGGCGACTATAGTCTTCTAAAACATTATTTGGAATGCATTATATTATAGAATACTGTAGATTCGTTTATTTTCGTGGGTACCTATTTTCGTGGTTTGGAAAAAAACTTACATTTTCGTCGATATTTGAATTTGTCTAAGTCTGCACATAAGACAATGGGAATTTGTTCAAGTTGAAACTCCTTGAACGTTTAATTTTGTGGTTCATCTGAAACAACGAACCTCACAAAAATTGGTATCCCACGAATAATAATGAATCCGCAGGAGATAATCAGTCGAAAGTACTGAATCTAAACCATTTAATTGTAAAAAACGACAACCACGATTTTTTAAGAAAATATATCGCAGAAAGGTTAAACAATTTTTTATTCACGCATCTCCATATCGTCGCTGTTATGCAAAAACCTCGTATCTAAGGTTTTGATAATTTTACACCAGACAGAAAAAACTGAAATCTTTTTATCGATTATTTAGAATTAAATATGTATTTTCCACTGTATGCGAAAATATCGGTTCTTCTAACCAATCAATTACCAAGACGAGCAAAAATTTCTGCACCTATTATGTATTTTCAAAGCTTTTCATCATGTAATAGCTTTGAGAATCTAAAATTGTTAAAACTGTACCTGTGATAATGTCAGCTGCTGTGCCATGTGTTTTTCTTAGAGATATGATATTTTCGCACAACAAAATGTCTCATCAATCCGACTACACTTTTTCGTCACATGTCAGAATTTGGGTTAATGATTGGTTAGAAGATCAGATATTTTCGCATACAGTGGAACATACATATTTAACCCTAAATAATTGATAAAAAGATTTCCGCAAAAAATTGAGATACGAGGTTTTTGCATAACACCGACGATATATACAACAGGAGACTTACGCTGTTTCTCAAGCATAATCATGTTAATTGTTCACCTGATTTGTTTCTATTATCTTTAATACATGTAATGCATTTGTTGTTTATGACATATTTTGATAAGCAAATTCGTATTTTCATTCATTTTACATATAATTAACATTGCTGTTTCAAAATGGTGTAGGATTGCAACTCATGTTTATATAACAACATTATATAGATTTAAATTGATAACGGTTAGATCTTTAAATCTTACTGGATTTTAATTATAAAATTGAGAAAGGAAATGGGGAACATGTCAAAGCGACAACAACCCGACCATAGAGCAGACAACAGCCGAAGGCCACCAATGGGTCTTCAATGTAATGAGAATTCCCGCACCCGTAGGTGCCCTTGAGCTGGCCCCTAAAAATATGTATACTAGTATAGTGATAATGGACGTCATACTAAACTCCGAATTATACACAAGAAACTAAAATTAAAAATCATACAAGACGAACAAAGGCCAGAGGCTCCTGACTTGGGACAGGCGCAAAATTGCGGAGGGGTTAAACATGTTTATGAGATCTTAACCCTCCCCCTATACCTCCAGCCAATGTAGAAAAGTATAACCCATTTGATGTTATATAAAATATATTTTGAAAATTGAAATGTGAATTCATTGTACTTTAACACTCGGATAAAAGCTTGTATTTGTACAGTACTGTTTTCTCAGAGAATGAACAGAGAACAAGGCCAAGATGGTGATGATACATATATGTCAAGTTCATTCATACATCATATTTGACATTATAACTTTAATTAATATTTCCAAGGAAAACTTTTGCACTTCAATTGTTTTTATTTATGTGTATTACATAAGTGTTATCGTTCCTTAGACCTTCATCAACATAAATTATTGGTCTGAACTAAGTTAAAACTTTATTATATCAACTGCAATTTAATAAAGATAAGTATTATATAAAATCTTATAAGCTGATTATAAGCAGACACTGGAAACAGCGGTAAGATATTATAATTTCGATTTTAGTTATATGGACAATTACATGAAAGGTATAATACATTGATTTATACTGTAACCAGCCACCTATTGTATAAATAAAATAAATGTTTGCTAAATTTATATCAAACAATTCTCCCTTAAGCTGGCTTCTATTTTAATGCAATATTTCTGTTTGCGTTACAGTTCGTTTGGGTGTCCTCAACGATGTCTTGGTCCACGTTTAAATTTTGCAGGGTTTTTCGATTTAAAAATTGAAGATAACTTTTTTAGATTTAAACAACTTGAACCGCAACTGCCGATTGAATTTCAGAATGCTTTTAATCTTTAAGGACGACAGCTGTGCTTGTATCTTGTCTCCAAAACTCGAACATTTTTTGTATATTATTCGACAATGTACATAAACAGTATAAGTATGTCCTTGCATGATTTATTCATTCATAAACCTGCTTAATAATTAGTACTAGATTCGAAGCACATTAGATCACTATGTCAATTTGTAGAGGTTCGTGATTTTTATTCTTTACTTTTTCTATGTTATGGTTTGCCATGAAGTTGTCAAGTGGTCATCGACTAACTGAATATCCCGTTGGTAGTCGTTTGGTTGTGTTCATTCTTAAATTCATTTCTGATACTTTATATAGTGGTAAGATAAATGGTTGAAATTACAACCTATATAAAAAAAAGAAGATGTGGTATGATTGTCAATGAGGCAACTCTTCACAAGAGACCAAATGACACAGACATTAACCATGTTGGGTCACCGTACGGCCTTCAACAATGAGAATCCCATATCGTATAGCCAGCTATAAAAGACACCGAAATAAAAAAAAAGTAGAACAATTCAAACGAAAAAACAAGTCTTTATTAAGGAAGATACATGTCGTATTTATTGACCACGTGATAAAGGAAACAAATCAACAGTTCGTATAATTAGTTTCTGTTTAAGAATGTCTGTTTCTCCTGGAACATGATTTCTTCCTTTGAGGCTTTTCGGTTGTTGTCATTGGCGTTTTGGTTGTTGTCAATGGCTCTGCACATTTATTTCCTGTACCAGACGTGCAAAAGTAAGGAACATCGCATTCATTCGGTATTATATCCGTGGGTTGTGCATCTGATAACAATTTTAAAATGTCTTAAAAAACATTTGTACATGTTATTTTATTATAAAAAAAAAATATCTGATACATTTATACTGACATTTTCAAAATTAAAAGCAAAATGCAGAATCCTAGGTCATTCAAATTAGAATTTGGAACATCATGTTCACAACAAACATGAAGTCCAACAGTCTCACTATACAATACATCCACCACAAAGTAGCATTTTGACCACTGCAACCAATGGAATCAAAAGTCTTTTTTTTGGCATTTTTTTATTTAAATTGACCAACTTGGGACACTATAATAGAACTAAACACAGCTGTCATACAAGTATGTGTGTGTGTGAGGGGAGAGTAGCTAGCAATAAAGCCGGTTATACCCTTAGTATATGTTTATTCTGTGTTTTTTTTTTTAAATCTGAACATCACTGTACATCTTACTTCATACTTTTGGATATTTCACAAAACATGTCCTGAATTGCTCCTGTTAATTTTTTATATGTCAAAGTCAGGTACCTGATGAGTTATAGACCTTTGTCTCAAATGTTATAATTTCAATTTAACATAACATAGGTTTGCTTAGTCTAATGTTAAGCTTCGTCTTTTACTATACAATAGCTGTGGTTTTTTTACCTTCTATTTTAATGAATCGTTCTAAAATCAATTTAACTTTTCATTGTGTAATTTAAATTATTATTTTCTTACCGACCGGTTGAGCTGCAACAAATAAAGTAACAATTAATGGTGCGTATAGTATTCCGGTGTACAAACGAATACAATTGTACCTCATCAATATGCACCAAGTAAATATGAATAAGAAGATGTAGTTACAATGTGTAAAAAGTAAACCTTTATAGACGACACCCTGGATCACACCGAACAGCAAGCTATAAAGGGCCACAGCATGACTACATGTAGTGTACAACACATCAAACAGGACAACTTTTAAATACAGGTGAGTGAATACAAATGCAGCGGGCTGAAACGGTTTACAAAAAACATTTAATTCAAAAAGTAAAATATGTTTTGTATACTGAAACTGCTTTATTATGCTAAAAGACACGTGTACATTGATTTCATTCAAAAGTAAATTCGTTAGGCAGTGATTGTTAACACGATACCTCTAGTTACTACTACAGAACAGCATAAAAGCATGGGAAAATCCTGATGAAAGAAAATGTGAGCTGTGTGGATGTGAGTGAACGGAAACAAGTATAACTAAAATATCAAACTTCAATTCAAATTCAAAAAGTGGAAAGTTTATCAAAATTGTCAAAATCAAACGGTATCAATTCACGGAACCAGTAAACAAAACCTTCCAAATTCCTTACTTGTTACAGGTAGGTTTCGAAGAAAATGGTGGGTTAAACCTGGTTTCGTAGCTAGCTACATTCCCACACAAGAAATTTGAATACCGTGAATGTAATTTTAAAGTTTAATAAACAAAAAGAATTGCATGGAAAATAGAAACATATAAATAAATGATCTATACAATGTGTATTTTACATGTGCGACATGATTCTGTGTTTTATATAAACACATTCTGTAAACTTCGGCAATAAAACACGAAAATTCATTACATGTGCAAGGAAAGGGATTATTGAATGAAATACATTTTGTCGATTATATGTAAAGGTTTTGTAAAAAATAATGTAAAAAAGAGGAAAGTTTGTTACGACTTAAATCCCCTGTAAAATACACTATTGGTAATACAAACAGTAGATAGAAATTAACATCAAAGTAACCAACATAATTTGCAACAAGTGTCAAAGGTTGGGTGTAAATTTCGGGATAAAATGTATTTGCGCTTGCTGTGAAACAGGCGAGCCTCGCTTTTCGTCCTATTTCAAAGACTTACACAAATACATTTGATATTTTCCGACAATGCATATATTATATAAACAGACGCAAAACGAGTTACTGGTGTGTACGTATAGCCATCGATATATATTTATCAAATGTTATTGTAATCCTTGTACCTGTGATAACTAATAACATCACTGCGTCAATACCACTGCTGGTGGACGTTTCGTCCATAAAGGTATCACCAGCACAGTAGTCAGCACTTCAGAGTTGACATAAATATCAAGTGTATAAAACACATGAGCCGTATTGTAACAACTTTTTTGAATTTTTGTGTCCTCAATGCTCTTTAACTCTGTACTTGTTTGGCTTCCTAACTTTATTGATCTGAGTGTCACTAATGAGTCGTATGTAGACGAAACGTGTGTCTGGTGTATCAAATTACAAGCCTGGTATCTTTGATAACTATTCTAACACAAGGACATATATGATGTACATACCAATGGCAATCAAATACTTTGTTGTGGCTTCAGAGCAAAGGTTGCACAAAACAGTTTCATTGAAAGCTCCTGAAGGCAGTGGAGTTATTACTTTTGCATCTGTAATCAGTCATGAAAAGTTATCAATAATTTCTACAGGCATATTATATCTTAAACAATATTGTATACATGGCATCGTTTTATATCAAATGTTTTCCAAATTGTTTAAACTTGTAAATCTTCACCCCTCAATTCGCATCATTGAAATTCTTAGTACATGTACTTCAATATTGTTCATGTTTTCGTAATAAATTTGCACACACAAAAATTCAAAGCCATATCTGTTTACTTATATTTGTCTAGTAGCTGTCAGCTTAAGGATAACAATAGAAGTACCACTGAATGTCACTGCTAACATAAAAATGATTATGTTTTATTATCTCCTATTAACTTTATTCAATGTACTAATTTCATTTTCTCCCTACTACTACGCATACGTTATATAAAAGAAAAAAAACGTTAGAACCATACAGAAAAAATGTTCCTATCCCATATAAAAGTAGCACATATTCATTTGGCCTTTTGAACATGTTGAACTCAAACTAATATAGTTTTGGTACGTTTATTTGAATTTGTTATCGTTGATAAGTTTATCCCATATTTCTTTGTCCTTTTGAAATTTTGATGTTAGATTAGAACAGTCATTACAGTGATACGTGAATTGTTTAAAGGTATCAAACATATTTAAATGTCGATGTACTCAAACCAATATGGATTTGGTACGTTTATTTGAATTTGTTATCAATACAGATCATGTATCAGCCATAAAAGTAAGTCCTTTTCTATCTTTTCTTTAACTGTTTTAAATTTTGATTTTGTTCAAAACACTCAGGATTTCCTAAGAGATCACCTAAGCTTTATTTAGAAAAAAACTTTTCTAAATTACGGGTCCTCAATGATCTTCAACTTTGTACTTTATTTGGCCTTTTTTGTTTTATTAATATAGAGTCACTGATGTGTCTTTTGAATACGAAAAGCGAATCTGGCGTACAAATGTCAATCCAGGTATATATGATGAGTTTTTGTATCATTAAAGCAGGTATCAATTCGTCTTCAATGAATCTAAAGGACTATGGGTAATCTCATTGTTCGTATACAAAAATGAAAATTAGGTTAAGTGTTTGTTAGAATTTCTATGGTTTATCACGAGTTAAACCAATCACAACGTTCTGACGACGTTTTTCGAAATATTGACTAGAATGCCTTAGATTCTGAAACGGTGAACTTGTATCTATACTTTAACTTACTTCCTTTGCCACCAACTGTAAAGTTGTTTTCCCCAGGAGTAAAGTCTATAGTAAAACATTCAAATTTTCCTGCATGATTCCTTCAAATACAAGGTACTCCGGTATTAATAAAGTATATATGGGAAGCAATGGAAGGAACAACATTGAAATATGTCTCCTTGCAAAATGAGGTTAAACAAGCTCATCTTATTGGTTTGGAAATAGTATTTTATGTGAACAAACTTGTTTGTATGTATGCGGGTCAAATGTCAATGACATATGGTGTAGCATTCTTGTTTTTTATATACCAATATGGAGTTATTTTCTTTCAGAACGACAGGTCTTTCTTTTTCAGAATCAACCCGGACGATACCATGTTTCATTGAAATATGCTCAAAGGCATAAAATAATGACCTGTGTGAGGTCATTATTTTCCTTGATAAACATGCAATCTATGATTTACTTCAAAACTTAATTCGTCTAACAGTTTTTTGTTGCAGATTTGGAAATTTATTTTTTAAAGTTCAATCGATGATAGGTGTAAAAGAAACCGTCATTGTAGTCCCGCATTTTAATTTTAGAAACAAATAACGTGAAGTGTTGTTAATTTATCGCTACAATAAAGAAATGTTATCATATCTGTCAGATAAATTTTAATGTAGACTTTCATAAAATAAATCCAGATTTAACATATTCGTGTGTAAGATTTTGAAAATCTTATTAAGTCAAACTGAATAGGTTGATTGATTTTTGGTTGCTTGCTTAACGTCCAGTGGCAAATATTTCATGCATGTTCAGAACGATACACACTGAATAGGAAATCATACTGTGACCTACATGTATTTATATTCGTCTTCGTGTCAGTTCTTAACTTTTTAACATTTATGTATACCTTTTACTCTATCAAATGATCAACTAATAAGATAATCTTATATTCTATTGAATAACATTAACACGAAAGGGTCGGGTGCGGACTAGATGGTATATAATTATATCCTGATGATCTTTTAATAAAATTGTATTGCTATTCAATCTTTCTGAATTTTTCATTCGATTCAAGTAAAATTGTTAAAAAAATAACCACTTTTCCGAGATAGAAAAAACATAACAAATAGAAAAAAAACCATACCCATCCCCCTTTTCTATAAGCTAAGTGGTACAATAAATTACCTACAATGTGTCTTGTATTTGTCATACACCGTTATCGGATGGTAACAATACAATTTTGTCTTACTTTATGCAGTTACAGTAATATTTTTATTGTGTATGGATAATAATTTTTAAAAGGTTTATATCTAAATTATTTAGTGAGTTTTATTTCACATTCTAAATTAGCCGCAGGGCGTATTAAAACCTGAACGCATTAGAAAGGAATATCCCACTTAAGTGTTGTCGGTAAAATATGATACTAAATTTTACAAATCTTAATAAAATTAATATTTTGTTGACGGTATATAAGTCAGATAATGCATATTTGAAGGTTTTTCTTGTCGTAGAACACACCTCGGGGTGTCAGGATTGTACAAAGAAAGACCTCACCCCGGTCGGTCTTTCATTTGATCAATCCTGACACCCCTCGGTGTGTTCTACGACAAGAAAAAACTTAAAATATGCATTATCTATAACAAATTGGCTTTACGACCACGTGATTGAAACATGTGAAAGGGTATTCCATGTTGAGTTTTTATGACGACCACGTGAATAAAAAGGTATTCCATGTTCAGTTTCTTTTTCAATTATATGGACAACATGTTTCTATTTATAAATTGAAAGTCAGCATTTGAAAAACGTATAAAATATAATGTAAAATACACAGACAGAGCATTGAGGTCAATTTCCATGATACACAAAATACATTATGTAATATACAAATAGTAAGTTATATGGACCTGTTAGATTGAACTGGTCCTCGACCTCAGTTCATGTTCTATCAAGTCCTGCTTAGAAGATGGGTATATATTCATTATTTACATCATTTAGAAAAGTGTTACTCCAGTTTCTTTTAACTTCTATTTTCCAACAAACCTGATAACATAAAACTGATCTGTAATTTGATAACAGGTAGTTGGAGTACCTTCTGTGGTAAGTGTCATTCCGTCAGATTCAAAGGTCCAAAATACAGACAGTGCAGGGGGTGACCCTCCGTATAATACAAACGTTTTATCGACCCACTCATCTGGAAACTTACATGGAAACTCAGTCTTGCCTGTAAAAATATCATTTACAATTTTACAATATCAAAAAATAAAACCAAAATAGATAGGATATTTTATTTTGTACGTTTGAATTGCTAACTGGTTATATCTTGTAGTCCAAATTCTCTTTCATTTCTATGTAAAATTACTACTATTAAATGTAGAAGAAATCTTAACGATGGACAGATACATAGCATTGCATAAGACCCTTTATTACAATTTTGAATACAAAAATACGGTAGTCCACGTTAACGTATGGTACAAATAATTTACATGATTAACGGTTAATGAAATATCTTGAAAAATTAAAAAAAAAACCATTACAACATTGTTTATACTATGGCGTAGTGTTTTTTTTCTCGTGTAATGAGCTCCTTTTGCTATTATAACATGAGTAATACAATGATGGTATCTTTACCAAGTAAATTACACTTTAAAACAACACATGTACTACCAGTAACAATAGAAGTAAATACATAGAAAGAATTAATAATATTTAATGAATGACTGTAATACATGTTCTGTCTATAAATAAATAACTTCAAAAATGTTGGTTATTTTAAAGTATGCACCACATTTTCTATGTTATTTCGAAAAGACAGAATAAAGGCAACAGCAGTATACCGCTGTTCGAACAAATATTAAAGTAATTTCTATTAATTTAATGCTAAATTCCATCTTAAACCGGAGGAAAACCATGAAAAGAACTTTCATAATGTCAAAAAAATGGTAAAAATGAAAAACAAGTATGTCCATCAGCTGATAAAAAAAAAACGATTGCAGCCAATCAGAAGACGCGTTACATCCAAAATTAAATTATTGCTTCATTTCACTGATACCAGTAATATACGAACACTTTGAGTAGGGCAAGAGCCGTTTTTTTTGTTAAAGATTCCGATTCTCATCATGTATGACAATTGTAGAATGAACACGAAAAGGAAGTTTTGACTGTAAGATCTCTTCCACACATTGTTTAGAAACAAACAATTAAAACTCAACGCATCATTGTAAATGGTCAAGACAGTTATCACTGTGAAATGAAATCAATACTAGTATTTTATTTATTATATATATATAAGGCATACACACTCTTACCTCAAACTACCAGTACAGCACCAACATATAACAATGTGGCAACGAATTTCATCACGCAGTAATGACAAATGATTGGAATTTGTTAAGATATGACAAGTTTAAAACTTTCTGTAAAACTGAAGCATTAACTATTGTATATGTATATATGGATATATTAACAATGTACAACGTCGGCAGTTTGTTATCACGTAGGCAGAAATGTTTGAAATAGGCCGTTTAGACTATTTATAGATTTTATCATGCAGATGTGTCCTTTTATTAGGACGATTTGTTATTTATATTGTAGAAAAGTACATGTCATATTGCGTCGGCAGTTTTTTATCACGTAGGCAGAAGTGCTGGAAACAGGCCGTTTAGACTATATATAGATTCCATCATGCATATATGTTCTTTAATTTGGTTATCTGGTTATTTATATTCTAGAAAAGTACATTTCATTATGTGTCGACAGATGATAATTAACATAAAGGGCTTCTCCAAGCGTCTCTTATACAGAAATTAAGAAATAAAATAAATTGTTTAATCGCAGGACAATTCCTCATTGCATTTAGTATTTTTTCCCTTTATATATGTTTTTTTTTTATCCAACGCACCCATAGGTTTGAAAGTTGTTTTCAATTGAGACTTGTTTTCATTTTTTCGTTTAGGCTTGTATCATATTTTCCCTCCGGTTTATATGATCCGTTCATCCTATATTGACTCTTAAAATTCAAGAGTCTATCTTACATTGAGGGTAAATTGTATGGCCTTCCAAATACCGGTTCGATCCCTTACATCACTGAAGAGACATTTATTGTCGACATCCGGATCTGGTGTACAAAACAAATATTGACACCTTATGTTTGTGGCATAACATCTTGGCTCCAAGTTTATTGTTTTCTATTTAGTATCTAAAATGTATATTAAGATCCATTTTGTTACATCTTATGATCAATTTTATTTGGCAACCGCCAATGGTAGTCAGCAGAGTTAAAGAACATCAGTTGTTCGATCTGTTAGTCAAATGCGTTTTGTTTAAATATACTTTTTCACTTTTTTTTGGTCTTTTGGAAAATGTTGTTTGTGCTGTATTTAAACCCTTCTACAACGAAATTAGTTTTACATGTACACGTATAAAAATTGCGGTTTTTATCCAACGCAAACATAGGTTTAAACATAGTTTTCAATTTAGACTTGCATGTATAAATAAACATGTATATTGCACAAATGCCATGCTTTTCAAAATACAACACAAAAATATGGATGAAATGCCAAACCTTCCTATACTATTAAAAGAACCATTGTATCAAATGATGAACCTCCTCAGGTTTTTGATTATGTGATTGCTTGGCCGCAAGTATTCAACTTTGTAAAATATATTTTTGTAATTTAGGTATTACATGGAAGGTAACGGACTAGTGGTCATTGTAGAACATAGTTTGACTGATAATTTTGAATAATACAATAATGTATGAGTGAATTTTAAATCCTATAAATCTGTAAGACGCAGTATAATAAACTGGATATAACCTTTTGATATTGCCAAAGTAACTTCATTTTTTTTTACATTTTGTTCTATATACTTTGTTTAACAATATGATAGGTGATCCAACAATACTTTACGTATGACAGGTATACGATATTTAAAGAAAGCTTTTTTGTAATGTAACGAGATATTTAAAATACTGTTGGTTGGTTTAATTTACTAGAAATTATGAAAACAAAAATCCGATATGATTGACATGTCGTTAAGAAAACACCTAGTATCAAAAGTTTATATCCATGCGTAGTCTTGAAACAACAATAAACAATTGAAAGCTCATCGCATAGTCGTCAACGGTTAAGACCAATATCATTGTAAGAAGAAATTCACTATTTGTATTTCCTTCAAGGTTAACACAGCTACTTTTGCATAGGTACTATTTCTGTACAAAAAATATGTAGTACTGTAAATTTACTTTTAATATTCAGTACTATTTTGTTACTTTAAAACTATTGTAATATTTAGGTACCTGTATTTTACAGTACGTGATTTGTACTTGAAAATTAGGTAGTACAGATTTTTTGTTACAACCGTTACATTTTCAGCATTTTGAAAGTTTTTCTATTTCAAATCTCTTAAAATTATGATTTTCAAACATGGAAAATTGTATTATTCATGTTATTTCTGTACCAACATATTTAGTACAAATCAAGTACTTCAAAATACAAGTACCTACATATTACAATAATTTTAAAGTAAAGAAATAGTACTAAATATTAAAAGTAAATTTCCAGTACTACATATTTTTAGTACAGAAATAGTACCTATGCAAAAGTAGCTGTGTATACACTCTTACCTTCAACCTGACAAATCACCACTGCAGCACCAATATATAACAACGTAGCAACGAATTTCATCGCAGGATGATAGAGAATGTATTGGTTATTATTCTAATGACCAGTTCAAGTAAGTTGTTCTGTTAAAATGAGACATTAACTACTCAATATATATGTATTAACAACGTGCACATATGCTTTTTAACTTTGTATTTGTTTGATTTACATCTATTTTGATATGAGCGTCACTGATGAGTCTAATGTAGAGGAAACGTGCGTCTGGCGTACTAAATTATAATTCTGGTACCTTTGATAACTATTTAGCAGTCTTTTGATCACGTATAACAGTGTGTGAAAAAGATTTTTATCGATATCATCATGTATATGTCTCATTTAACCTAAAAGACATGTTATTTACATTATAGACAACAATTATGATGATCAATCGTACACAGCTGGTGTTGGGGATGGTTTGATCTCTAAAATTTCAAAGAAGACAAAATACCTTTATATAGATTGTATTGCTATAAATAATCCGATTGTTACGGAATAACGTCCCCGCAGTATTGAATACATCCAATATCAAACAAATGTAATGGAAGGTCACAGAAACTGCTCAGATACGCAATAGCTTATGAGGTCTTAAAGCTAAACATGGAAAATAAACAAAAAACCTTTGCATTATGAAAATTTATGAGTTTGAATGTCCCTCTTTTAATTCACATAGTTTGGGGTTGGGGTAAGACTGGCTGCAAGTTTTGTTATCCTACATTGAGTTATGTCTGATTATAGAAACACATAAGAGGTTTACATCCTAAATATATTTTGAATTTTCATACAAATAAAAGGTTATAAATCATACAGTATAGTCATTCGTGGGAGCAAAAAACTCATCTTATACTTTGGTTCGGCAAATGCGCATTTCGTCTACATAAGATTCATGAGTTACACTCTAATGAAACAGTCTGAAGGCTAACTCAAATATGAAGTGGTAGAGCATTACAAACAGAAAATTTTAAAATGTAAACGGTTTCATGGTATCCATGTCATTGGAACCATAGTTAAATGGCAATTTGAATATCAGGGGAAAACAAGACAGATAAAATCAAGATTAGAACATCATATAGAATAACTGAGAAAGGATGACAAATGTTGTATAGTTTTGTTTTTTTTATTGAATTACATAATTTCATGTACACTACAGTCACTATGGATTTTGCCCGGGCCACTATCCCATTCGTCATCTGAATGTTAAGAAACTAACAATCAATCAATATTGCTGCAACAACACTCATGATATTGTCTGATAAAATGCAGTTAAAAACATTATGTTAAGGCATATGCCTTTATCTTACTTCCTATACATTTCTAGGAATATGATTGGTTAAAAGCAACCGCGTGGAGACCGTGTATATATTCCATATTAGGTTAGTTGGGAGGCGGGGCTTATTTCAACACGCGGTTAGTAGTGGGTGTTGAGGAAAAATCTGTAAAGGTAATTACAACAGACAATGATATCATGATGTTGAAAGATTGAAATAAATTAATAAAACACATTTCAAGCTAACAAATAGTTATTGTTGGCATTTGTTTTCGTATAGGCCAATGGAAGTAGGTTCTTAATACTAACGATATTGAAGAGTTGGTTACTTTTATAGGCCACTAGTCTATTCGATCTCGCCCCATATGTATCGTATTAGGTCACTAGCACACTATGTAACTAATAATACCTGTTTATCAATATTTTTCAAATTCAGTTACAAGGGGAAAAAAAGGGGGGGGGGGGGGGGGGGGGGGGGGGGGTCCTGGAAAATTCTATGAGAATTTGGTTTTCCATCCTACATTGACTTTTTGATGTGGACAGATATTTGATATGAATGGAATAAATCAAACATTAATTTCATTGTCATAATTTATCCTGACAATCAGGCTGAAGAGTGAAAAAGCAATGTATAAAGTATTTCGACATGTTCGCCATTCACGGGGCATACCAATATATATATAAGTGCCTAGGATATCAACGTAAGAGTAGATTGTATTCTTTACTTGCTCCACGGCCGGGGCTGGAATTTGTACTTTTTCACTCCATACTTCTACGACAACACCGCCTAGCATTGCGCAGACGCCTCATCCCCTCCTCTAATCATAGCTCATTAAAATTCAGCTTTCGTTTCAGGAGGTGTTACCTTCTCGTAGGAATTAAACAAGGACACCTAGACATAATACACAAAGTAGTTTTAAGTGTGCAGAAATGATCATCTACTTATCCCATCAGTATAATGAGTTTAAAAGTCTCATTGGCATTTTCTCTTCTTTTTTTATAAATGTACTGTTCATTAATCAATTTAGTTCAAACAGTTTATATTATTACATTGGTTGCAATAAATTACATTATTACATTGGTTGCAATGAATTACATTGATTTCCCAGTTAAATAAAAACCTATAATTTCACATGTGAAATAAACGTGGTTATTTCACTCTCTGACGTCATACAACAATAGGCGTTGTCAAGACGTCGGTAACGTCGGATCAAAACAAATTGTCAATGCGTAGGAAAAAGATATAGTTCCTTACATTTTCTACATTAATTTCATAAAAAAAAAGCCATTTGCCAATGTAATAAAAAGAATAACTAATCGCCGTATTTGAATATCAAAAATAAGACAACTTGTGACCGAACGCGTTTTCTTATTTTTGATATTCAAATACGGCGATTAGTTATACTATAATTGATATCCCAGTTAAAAAAAAACCGATAATTTCACATGTGAAATAAACGTGGTTATTTCACTCTCTGACGTCATACAACAATAGGCGTTGTCGAGACGTCGATAACGTCGGATCAAAACAAATTGTAAATGCGTAGCAAAAACATATAGTCCCTTACATTTTCTACATTAATTTCATAAAAAAAACCATTTGATAATGTAATAAAAAGTATAACTAATCGCCGTATTTGAATATCAAAAATAAGACAACTTGTGACCGAACGCCGCTTTGGATTAAACTCGTGATCCATGTGTCGTTCAGTCACGCGTTGTCTTATTTTTTGATATTCAAATACGGCGATTAGTTATACTATAATTATTGAATATTATAATAATGAAAGTACAATTTTACACATAGGATTCGGAAACAAGTTTTGAATAAAAATTTTAAAATCTGTCTTCTAAAAAATCCACATTGTAGCAATAATATTATGTACCAATTATTAAGTGAAATCATCTATTTGCAGTGTATTGCAAAAAACGAATATTGTGACCATACACACACTTTTCTATGCATAATCCTTACAAAATAGAATTGAGAAAGGTTAAGCTTGATTACAGGAGTGTTGACCTATGTTTTTATATTATTTTTTTTCAAATAGCAAAATATGAACTACATTTAAAACGAACACTAAATAAATATAATTTAAATTTGGATAAAATGGAAATATAAAAACATATTTGAATTTTTCTATACATTTTGCAAAAATGGATTTTAATTCGTCTTTTTAACTTCAAGTAAATCAATTTAAACGAACACACGTTGCACATATCCAGTTAATATTAAGTAAGACCACACATCTTCATAGAATAGTCCCATAATTGTTGACATGCTTTATCATCATGTGCTAGTTTATTTTCCCAGGCAAGACTACAATGACCGAAATGCTTCCCTGTCACAGAATTCAGAGATTCGTCAACAGCTGCAAAAATTGTTGTCTGAGCACCACCTGTACTATCTAAACTTATAAATCTGGAAAACAACATAGAATGATAAGTTTTACAAAAAATATAAATAAACAACAAAAATACCGAACTCCAAGAAATATATCAAACGGAACGTCTCATATTTATTAACGAAATTAAAAGCTCAAACACATCAAACAAATTCATTAAAAACAACTGTCATATTCCTGACTTGGTACAGGCATTTCCTTTTGTTCCTAGTTATTAGACAAAAGTTAATACATGTTTTATCCATATACTCAATGAATGGTATTCACCATTAATTTTAGTCAAATTCTGTCAACCTCTTATTGAAATTGATATAAGATATGCGTGTTTCTTTAACTTTCTAAACAATAAGATTTAACCCTGAATCTACTAGTTATATGTCAACCATTCACTTTTACACAACAAATTATGATTTTGCTATCATATTTTATCATGAGCTTATTAACAGTTAGCCTGCTGCATTTAAGAATTTTTTAATTAAAGTCCTTTGTTGTGTAACCGGCTTACGGCTGATTATTTACAGTATCTTATACATATACTCATACTACTAAGGGAAGCAATCTCGCTACAGTTGCATATATCATATATGTGACATCCATTGGTGGCCTTCGGCTGTTGTCTGCTCTATGGTCGGGTTGTTGTCGCTTTGACACATTCCCCATTTCCTTTCTCAATTTTATGGATAGGGCGGCAGGCAGTCATGTTTTAAAGATTAAAATAATGTCATTTTAATTAACAGTAACCATTGTTTACATAATGTATGACGACATACGGTGACTCAATCTGTTATGCAAAATTTTAAAATAAAACCTCCTAAATGATGACATTTTTCAATATGTAAATTTGTTAGTGTGTCAATATCATATACAGAAAAAATTACCTACCACAAAACTCTTCCTGTTTCTTTTGTATGTACAATTCAAATTTCACTAATATGATTACCTGAACAAGGGATCAACAATCGAATACAACTTCTCTGGTAAAATTGATTTTAAAGGTGCCATTAGAATATCTGTAGCAACCAAACCTGGATGAACGGAATTTGCTGTTACAAGAGTACCTGAAAAATATGACAAGTTTGTATGATATAGGAAAAGACAGAGCTGAAGTACAAAAGAAGTCTTAGAATAGAAAAGGCGATACTGCTAATTGATTATATATCGAAGCGCAGCTGTGACTTTGTACCCGTAGTCAATACCCTTATGATACAATTGACCGTTTCAGAAACTAAAGGACTATGGGTAATTCAATTCTTCGTACCCCAAAATGAAAATAACGTCACGTCATTGACCGAATTAAAATTGTTTATGACGTTTTTAACCAATCACAGCGCTTTGGTATATAATGAAAAATATTACCCAGAATTCATTAGATTCTGAAACGGTGAATTGATTGTTAATCTTGTTAGGACGGCACATTGGCGTCACCTTCGGCACACATATCCCCAAAAGGAGTAGGACTCAACCGCAAATGCTGATACGACCAGTTAGATTAGGACGTTGCACCCGATGCCTAGTGTTGGGACAGTGACACACTTTATGCACGCGACAAAAAACTTGAACCAACTTTTTAAGGGATCAATAGGTTAAGACAGTGTTTCAAGTAAAACTGCTACCATATCTTACAAATGCCATGGTTTTAAGTGGCAGTCTAAACTTAACGTGTTCTCGTCCTGAATATGCATGAAATACTTGCCACTGAATTTTTAACAAATAATAGTCTAATTTTAAACAAACTAACTCGTGACTACAACCACAAAATATTCAAACAACTTTACAAATAAGGAAATATTGCAGTTATTTTTTGATTCCATGGCAGAAGCAACAGTTTACATTTTTCAAAATCCACTAAAACAGGAATTGAACTCGGGTGTTCCAGAAGGGTCAGCAACGCCGTCTTAATTCTGTTTTAAAATACTCTCATGATCGAGTCATAGCCAGTGATGAAGATATCTTTCGAAAGTTGATAAGTTCTTTTCATTTAATACCTAAACTACCAAAATATAATCTACATATTTTGATATTTATATGTTCGTTTCGCTTAGTCTTTATTTTTCTATATTGTGTTTTGTGTACTATTGTTTGTCTGTTTGTCTTTTTCGTTTTTAGCCATGGCGTTGTCAGTTTATTTTCGATTTATGAGTTTGAATGTCCCTCTTGTATCTTTCGCGCCTCTTTTACACCTATGTATGGAACTATTTTGTTTTAGATATGTACTACTTTCCAGTATATAACGGTTCTTGTCTTTCCGAATTATTTTTGCAAAGAGTTCCACTCAAGCCGGTGCTAGGAGTCGCTTTAAACTTGAAGTGAGGGGAGAGTTGTTATTCTACGAGTGTATAAGGACACACTGTGACTTTCAGATGGAGAATAGCAATGAAAGCTGTTTGTCTTTGCTTTTTGTGTGTTTTTTTTTTTGCTGTGCATGTACAGAATTAGTGTCATGGATGGATACCCCAAATCTTTCGTTTCTCCATAAGTGAATGTTGTTTGATTGACATTTATCATGTTTATATTTTAACATGTTTAACGTTAATATATATACCTTGAAGGATTTTCGACAACCTCTTTGAATGCATAACATTAGCTAATTTGCTTGTGTCGTAACCAGCCAGGTCCGGATAAAGCATACCATCATTATTTGGACCTTTGTCATACGTAAGCGGTGATCTCCGCCATAAATGCCGAAGTGAGCTGACATTTATTACACGTGAATTTCTTGTCTTTTTTAAAAGGTCAAGTAAAAGATAAGTTAACAGGAAGTGTCCTAGATGATTAACCCCAAAAATTATATCATAATTCTGCTTTGTCTTCGGACCTATTGTTTTATAAGCCCATCCGGCAATACCTACAATGTTCAAATATACACGAATTATATAGGGTACAAACTACTAGTTGTTCCTGTTCTCTTGGCTAGTTATCATTCCTCAGTTCATACAATACAAATGAGTGTCATTATTTAGCTTCCGCTTTATAGGCGACCTGTTGTCTTTGAAAAATTGATTTCTTCATGCCCTTTTTATGTATGCCAGTAAGCTATGTATTTGAGAATACCATACTCACAGCAATGATGTTTAAATCTAGTTACATGTAACTACACCTGTCCTTGACAATGAACGCCTTACAACAATGAATCCGTTTTATAGTATACGCGCAGGCTATAAACGGCACCGGTATGGAGCATTACCAACATTTCATTGTAATGGAACGAAATCCTAACTTGATATGGTGTAAACTACATAAATATATTAAGTCAAAATTTTCAAGCATGACGTAAAAACTGTTGAAAACTGAATATTTTAGTGCATTTTCTATGTCCAAAGACCATTACTCTGCACAAAATCATCAGACAGGAACAAAATTCCAACTTGATCTGTAACTTGTCATGATAAAACTATATACTTATTATTAAAACAATATCTTCAATGACAAAAAAACCTACCACTTAATTCTTCAAACAATTTACCAAAGAAAAGGAAAAAAATCCAAAATATCATTTTGTCTTTTTAATATCTTAAAAAAATAACTTAATTCCCTTTGAACAGAAATCTTCTAATTAATAAGTATTTCATCAATTCAAATAGTCTGGAAAACTGATTTGCCGGACTGACAGAAAGACAGACAGACGGACTGACAGACAGGCAGATTGACGGAGTGCAAACCCAAAGTCCCCTTCGACGTCGTCGTCGGTAGGGGACTAAACATACCAACATTAATTTACACCAGACAGTGCTCAACCAGTGCTCAACCAACGACAACCACAGGATTATGTTTTTCTGGCTTGAAAACTTAAAATAATGTGTCAAGGTTGATATAAATATAAGAATGTGGTTTGACTGTCATGAAACAAATATCCATCACAGACCGAATAACGTCTTAAAATATTGAATATGTATGAAGGTTTCCGTTTTATGCTACTTATAATTGCTATGCTGAGCATGCAGCATTTACAAGTAGGAGTAAAGACCTGTTGGCTCTTAGTCAGATTTACATGTGTAAATGGCATAAATCTTAAATTCGGGTTTAAACAGGTAACATTTAGAGCAAAGCTACTACATTGAAACTGATTAGGCTATTACAAATAATTATTAAAGCCCAACAGTGTTTCTTAAACTCGGGTTATTTTTTAATTAGCATGTTGTCGTTTGGTATACATGTATGAGGAATATACACGTGATAGTATCTGTTGAACAATTGAATTACGTTACGTTAATTATATATGTATATCCAATCAATTAATACCTGAATTATTAATGAGGATGTAAAAAATTGTTCTGCAAATTGTCTGACAACCTCCAAATCCATAAGATCTAAGTACATGAAACGTACATTATCGTTTCCGGTTTTGTCTGTAAAAAGATAAATTAGTAAACAAGAATATAATGAAAATCAAGACTTATTCAATGCTCTTCAGCCTCGTACTTTATGTGACCTCTCTGATGAATGTCTTGTAGATAAAAAGCGTGTCTATCTGTTTTTTTTTTAAATTTAATAATGTTTATATGCCTCCCCAAATTTATTTAAATATATGTCCAATTTCGAATTATCTTAAAAATATATATATAAAATTTAATTATTCCTAGCCCATCACCATATATTATACCATTTGCTCAGGAACTTTTTTTAATTCCTATATATTGGATTTTTTTTTTTAGACAAGTGACTGTGGTCTTTTTGGTAATTTATACCGTTTTGTTGCTGTTTTGTTGACATGCATAGGACGCCTCCGGGTGCGGGAATTTCTCGCTACATTGAAGACCTGTTGGTGACCCTCTGCTGTTGTTTTTTATTTGGTCGGGTTGTTGTCTCTTTGACACATTCCCCATTTCTATTCTCAATTTTATTATGCATAGCATGCATCTCATTTACATGTTGTACTCTTATTGTAAAACAAAAGCGAACGTTATTTATTTCTACTCAGAACGTGGAAGATTTTGAAATCTACAATAAAAACGTTGGCATAAATAGAACCTGTCTTTCAATGATCGAGATAAAATAAACAAAACAATTCACAGTATTCTTAAAAAAATAAGATAGTTCTTTGTGCTTGGTTTCAAGGACACATTGGAAAATGTAGGTGCTCCAATATTATCATATAAACGATACCAGAAGCGATGAGAAATAAACAGACTCCTTACCGTAAATATTTTTAATGGTTTGTATTGCCTTTCTAACACACCCGGTCCCTTACCGTTAATCTCTTTAATAGTTTGTATTGCCTTTTCCTTGTTCCTGCTAGCTATTATCACTCTTGCTCCTCGGTTTGCCAAATCAAATGCGGTAGCTTTTCCTATACCAATATTACCACCTAATAAACAAAAAGTGAAATAAAAAGAAAGGCCTTAAGTTTGTTATTCGTGGATTATTGAATCACTTGATTTCGATAGTAGAATAATCGAGTTTAAAGTCCTCGCCTGAGCTCGAGTTTAAAAATTCGATAATTTAACTATATATATCGATTTGATAATTCCGATTATCTACTGGTAATAATGTATTAGTCCATATTTATAAACTAACATTTCAAATTCACCGTTTTTAGACACATATAACAGATTGAAGCAAGGATTTGTATAGTAAGACTTACTATACAAATCCTTGATTAAAGTATATAAATATGGTCAGGCGTAGCCTGGACATCTACCAACTGGCAGCAAATTTCTCGTGCTAATTATGGGGATGTCCGTTTGTCTGAGTGGGATGTAATCAGGACGTTTAGTACTGGTTCCTTGTCTTTCGCCACGATCGCCAACTTTGAAGAACCCATTTATTGAATTAATTGTTTGTTTTCGTCATGAAAATGCATGAAATATTTGCCATTGGCCTTAAAAAAAATATTTAAAAATCGATTAGCCGCTGTTTTGTTCATGGTATTATCTGTCTTTCCTCTTTTCGAAATACCATAAATCTTTAATATATCAAATAACAAATATTCATACCGTCGGACAACAAATATCTATTTTATAACAGTCTTATGGAGATAAAATTTATCATTACTTTTCTACCCTGTTTGCTATTTCTATTTGTATTACTGCAACATGCAATTACTATCATGATAATCTTTATTATTATTATTATTATTATTATTATTATTATTATTAGGTCTTTCTACTTTTCTGTGGAAAGGCCTATTGTATTTGTTCTGATTAGGTCTTTCCACTTTTCTGTGGAAAGACCTATTGTATTTGTTCTGATTATTATTTTTTTTCTTCCGCCAGATTTTGAAATTTTTGTTTCGCAATATTCCTTAGATATTTCTTATATTGTATCGTACAGTTTATGCGCTTTTAAATTTCACCCTGCTTATAAGCCGAACAAGTTTCTTTGAAAGAGTTATCTCCCTATTAACTGTTTATCATGTGATTGCATCTTCTTTGTAACAAAAAAAGATATTATCGACAAAATTCTTTTTACAAATTGTTCGTTACAAGTGCAAAATGTTTGCTAAATTGTAATGAAGATATGTTAAATTTGGTCTGAAACAATCTAATGGCATCGTATATGAGTTTTTGTGCTAATGCGGCGTAAAACAACCAACAATCAATCAATCTTATATGAGTTAGTGCCCCTGAAATGTCTAATTATAAGGTTAATTGATTATTACTTCAAATTGGTTCATTTTAAAGCCATATGACCATTTACAAAAGGTTGGTGACATAGGACCTTGAAAAATGACAACCGGAAGTGACCTTCAAAAACCGGAAGTAGCCATTTTTGCACTTAGTAGCATATGATCTCCTTTAATTATTTACCTCAAATGTATAAAGAAACCACTTGTTTATCGCATCAGTATGAAGAAACTTATGATTGGATGCCAGTTTTAACTTTGAGTAAACAGGACTAGCTTCTTTTCAATAACTTTGAACATTGATTTGGAAAGACCTTCCCAAACAAACAAAAATGAGGAACAAATCATGGTAACAAATGACAAACAAATCGTATAATTTCTTTGTGATTTGAAAGTGATAAAATTTTACATGCAAATGAGCTAACAAATCACGAATAAATTGCTTACAATTCATAAGCAAATCATAAACAAATTGTCAAGAAATTGTTTTGAAATCATTAACAAATCAGAACTAATTGCTTTCCTACTTTAAGCAAATCACAAACAAATTGTTTTCAAATCGTGAAGAAATTGTTATCAAATCTTTAACAAATCAGAAGTAAATCATATTCCTACCTCAAGAAAATCATAAACAAATTGTTTTCAAATTATGAAGAAATTATAAACAAATTGTTATCAAATCTTTAACAAATCAGAAGTAATTCATATATTCCTACCCAAAGCAAATCACAAGCAAATCGTAAATAAATTGGCATCAATCATCAATTCACAGATTATAAATTATTTACATCCAGATCCAAAATATGTTCTGCCCCTGAAACCCCCAAACTTTGAAGCGCAATTGTCTTCATTTTACCTTTTATTAATAGATACTCCTCTAATTATAAAAAGGAATACTATATTTGGTTGCGATTAGGGACGTATTGTTTCTCTCTGTGTAGGTTTCTCTTACTTTTCTCCCGAATATGACTATATAACGTAATTTGAAAAAAACCCATAGGCAACCACGTGTACTTAGTAGAATGATTTCAAATAGGTGATGGGTCTTAGTCTTGGGCCAAATCTGCTACATTGTAATATAGCTTTGTCCATTTAGCCCGGGATCTGGTCAGTAAACAACAATAAAAACATTAAACTTGCCAGTGAATTTTGTCTGCTGGATCGGGAAGCTAGTATTGAAATGAATGTTTATATCTGTTTACACATCTTTTACACTTCTTATTTTGAAAATTAATCATTACAGCACAAAATTATCATGATTATAACGCGATAATGCACAGTTTCTGAATTTTAAAGGTTATAACGTTTGAATAGTATTAGTTGAATATGTGAAATTATAAATACATAACTGAGATTCCTTACCACCGTCATCTTTCATAGACTGAATAAAACTCCTCATCTTGCAACCTTCTTTGTTCAGTTAATATAGAACAGTATTTGAAATTTGAATTTGACCTCAATCGGAAGTCAGAGCGATAGATAAACAAAGAAAATGTGAATGCATTAACATGAATTTTTATTCATTGTAGCAAATCATCAATGAATCACACCAAGATAGCTAACAAAGTTAACAAATCATTTTCAAATCATTTCATATGATATTCAAAGTTAACAAATCATAACGAAATCACACCATTCTAGTTAACAAAGTAAACAAATCTCTTTCAAATCATTCCATACGATATTCTAAGTAAACAAAATTAATCATAAAGAAATCACACAAAAAAAGAAACAAATTGCTTACAAATCAAACAATAGAAAGAAATCACAAAGAAATCAGTTTTAAGGAATTTGGAAAATTCTGATTTGTTTATGATTTGATTAATGAATCGCAAGCAAATGGTACTAACAAATCGCAAAAATCACGATTTGAATACGGTTTGAATGCAATTTGTTCATTTATTTTTCTGTTTGGGTTCTTTTGTTCTCTGAACAATTGGTTTTTATTTTTTATTTTTTTTTTTTCCAACAAATAAATATTCTTTATTCTTCAAATTGCTTGTTACATGTTTACTTCATTGTCCAAGCTTCAATAAAGTATCCCTGTGAAATACTTTCTGAGTATCCAGGAAAATACACAGAATATAATAAAATATAATAAAACATTATTTTTTATTCCCATCAATTATATCAATCTTTTTAACTTTATGAAAAATACATTTTGAGATACTGTTTTGTTCTCATTCATGAATCTTCGTAAATCCTTTATAAACATAGCATACACATCTAAAAATTTCAGTTTTTGCTCGGATACATAGTACGACTTGTAAATACAAAAACCTATAATTGTCAAGAAATAATTAAAACCGTTATACCCTTGATCTGATATTTTGTATGCAAATACTATATGTTTTGCTAATATCTTGTTTTGAAAATTCATTTTTGCTAGAAGATAATGTACTTTCTCCCAAAAATCTTTCAAAAATGAACATGTAATAAAGAAATGCAAATAATCTTCTTCTTTTGTTTTACAAAAATTGCATTTATCGTTCTCAGATATTTTCCACTTTAATAGTAGCTGCTTTGTAGGAATAATATATTGAAGCAGTTTCCATCTGAAAATTTTTAACTTATTTTCCTTTAAAATTTTAAATATAAAATCGTATACAAATGACATCTGTGGTATGTATTCTAATTTTAAATATCTTGTCCAAATGTTGATACCGATTGGCTTTATATATTTATTATCTACTAAAGTTTTATAGAGTATTTTATTGTTGATATCTTTTGTTTCAATTTGTTTATTTTGCCATCTTAATTTAACCTTACATATATTGATTATACTCTTAACGGAGTTTTCTTTTTATAAAACTTGCATCCATTCTTTTGGGATGCAGGATTTTAACATCTTAAACTCTGCAATCCAGTTTGTTTTATTAATTAACTTTTTTAAAATAAAACTTTCGGATAAATTTCCTTCACGATCGAATATGTCATTAATATAAACCAATCCACTTTTAACCCAGCTCGGGAAAAACAAGCATTTGTTGCGACATTTAATATATTTATTTCCCCAAATAATCTGTTTTCTAATATTAGAAAAGTGATTAGAAAATGTTGATAAACCTCCTCCTGTTTTAACCCAACTTGAAATTACTTGTAAATAAAAATCGGGTATTTTTGCAAGTCCATCTATTGATTTAATATTATCTAAATTCATGTTAAAAACAAGAAAGTTTTTACCAAGATTGTTAAAATATTTAGTAGGAATAATCTTCCAGTTCGGCATATTGGTTGTTGTTAATTTAGAGACCCATGAGGCTTTCAGTGCTGTAAAATAACTGTCAAAATCGATCATTCTTAACCCCCCTTTTTGGTATTCGCCAATAAGTGTGTTTCTTTTTACTTTGTCATTTTTTCCTTCCCAAATATATTTGAAACAGCAGCTTTCAATTTCTTTCAAGTAAATATCTGGAACTTTGCACGAAGTAGCCAAAAATGTAAATTTTGGTAATATTAAAGATTTTATGATCAATATTTTCCCAACCATTGTTAATTTTTTTTTTCCCATGTTTTAATTAATGATTTCATGTTATCTATTTTTGGTTCCCAATTTAACTTTTCACATTGAAGTTTATCGTGACCAAAATAAATGCCTAAAGCTTTGACAGGTTTGTCTGTCCGGCGTATGCCCTCAATCTTATCTACGCTGTTTTTAAGCGCCCCAATCCAAATTCCTTCTGTTTTATTACGGTTTAGCTTCAACCCTGAGAAAGAGCCAAATGTTTCAATTATATTCATAGCTTTAGATATATCTGATTTTGAACTACAAAACAGAGTTGTATCATCAGCTAATTGTGATATTTTGATGCTATGTGTTTTATTATCTATAGTAATACGAAAACCTTTAATGTCTGAGGTTTGCCTCAATCGCTCGGCCATAATTTCGACCGATAAAACAAAAAGTAAAGCCGATAAAGGACACCCTTGACGGATTCCTCTAGAGTTTTCAAAAATTTGGGATACCCATCCATTATTTATTACACACGTCTGTATTCCCTTATATAATGTTTCCACCCATGATATGAATGATTCATTAAAACCAAAATGTTTTAGAACACCTAACATAAATTCCCATTCCAAAAAATCAAAAGCTTTTGTAAAATCAACAAATATTATAGCCCCATCTATTCCGTTTGATTCTGCATAGTCCATTATATCTTAGATTTGCCGTAAATTAAATCCAATAAATCGATTTTTTACATATCCAGTTTGATCTCCATTAATTAATTTAGGAAGCAGTTTTTTTAGTCTCTGTGCTAAAACATAAGATAGTATTTTCAAATCTACATTTAATAATGATATTGGACGATAATTGTCTAAAGATAATGGATCATTTTTCTTGAAAAATAAAGTAAGAACACCCGTTCGTTGTTTATATGAAAGAAGTTTTTCCTCATGTCCCTTATTTAGAACTTTTACTAACACTGTTTTTAATTTTTCCCAGAACGTCTTATAAAATTCTAATGTTAAACCATTTAGACCCGGTGATTTATTTAACTTCATCGTGTTAATAGCTTTAGTACATTCATCTATAGTAACCTCCCCATCACAAATTTTAAAGTCATTTACATTTATCTCCCTTTCCATAACAGTATCACCTACATATTTATGCAGTAGATCTTTATCTGGGGCCGTGGTTGTATATAATATTTTATAATAGTTTTTAATCATTTTTAAAATTTGTTCTTGATTTGTTGTTACCTCGTTATTTTCATTTTTGAGTTTGTTAATAGATTTTTTTACCTGTCGCTGTTTTTCTAATCCCAGAAAATAAGGAATTATTCTTTTCCCCTAGCTCTATCCATTTCTCCCTTGATCTAATTTGAGCCCCCTTTGCTTTATATTCATAAATTGTGTCTAATTGTAATTCTAATTGTTTTATATTATTTGTAAGTGTTTCATCGTCGTTTAATTGTTCATCTCTGATTGTCGTTAAGTGTTCTAATTCGCTTTCTAATTTTCTTGTTGTCTCCCTTGATAATTTCGATTTTCTTTTACAGTATAAAATAGATTCGTCTCTAATTTCAACCTTTAGATTGTCCCATAATAGACGGATATCGCTACTGTCATTATTGATTAAACGATTTTCGAACTGATTTATTACTCTGTTGATTGTTTTTTTTATATTCAATATCCTTTAAAATAGAATTATTTAGTTTCCAGTATCCATTCCCTCTTTCTGAAGCCCCTGTCTTAAAGTTTAAAACTATCCCTTGATGGTCAGTCACTTTAATCAGTGCCGGTTTAATTTTACAATATTCAACGAGAGACTGAAATTCTTTTGCAATTAAAATTAAATCAATCCTACTAGCTTGTGTCTTATCCTTTCTTCTCCATGTAAACTGTTGTGTGCTTTTATGTAAAATACGCCAAATATCTATAAAATTATGATTTTTCATTAGAACTTTTAAACTATTAACAGGCTCAGAAAATTTCGTATTTTTATATTCCTATCTAAAGTCTTCAACATTTCATTGAAATCGCCGGCAACCAGAGTAATGCCTATAGAATTTTCTTTTATAAAATTGTTCACATTTTTAAAGAAAGAATTTCTATTTGTTCTATAATTTGGCGCGTAAAGACAAACTAAAGACAATATTACATTGGTTTTTAATTATTATTAATATCATTTTTATTATAACTAAATATTAGTGTTATCATTTTATTTTAATTTATCATTATCTTGTTTGTATATAAAGACACACACAAAAATACGTATCCTTCCAAGACGTCATTGAAAATATATATCATATTATGATCCTTAAGGAAAAAACAACATGTTCAATCGTTCAATTTTGAAGTATAAACCAGGCACGGTTGGTTTTCTGTTGGTATGGATTTGGTCCTCTATGGGCGTTTTTCAATACAAGCATATATTTCAGACCTAAAAAAAATGGAAAATCAACTTGTCTAAAATTTAATTTCAAGAGTTATTTTGAATACCTCTATTATAGACCTGTTTTTTTCATTTTTTGTAATACCACAAAAAATTAGGAGTTAAGATAACTCTGTTTTAAATATAAAAATAATAAAATTTGGAGATCTGTCAAATGAAGGTATATAAATATTTGGAAACTACATTACATCAAGAAGAAAACACCTAATATACATAAATTCATGAGTTCACTTATTGCCTAAATTTATGTTCTGCAAAAGGTTGAATAATCATCATCCGACTTCAGGAAATATCTGGCAATATCTTAATGTCTAGACATTCGCTTCTTGTCTAGAACTTAAGCTTAATGCCTAATTTCACTTATTGGTGCTAACATACACATATATTAGTATGTATTACAAAAAGATTCAAAATATATCTAGATAGACTGAAGATAAGTATTGTATTTCAAGATTTAGAATTAAAATAAACTCAATTTCAAAACAGAATGGTAGATTAAAAAACGCTATTTTTTTCGATTTTTTTCATCTTTGTTATTTTTCAACACGGGTATGTTTTTATTTAAGTATGTATTCTTCTGACGTTTCATTTTGTTGAAAACTCGTTCGGGATTTTTTTTTCCATAACATGTGATACAAGTGGAAAATATCAATGAATTTTTAAAATTTTATAATCAAACACAACCCTGTGAAAAAATTGTATATTTACGATGAATAGTTTTTAAGTAATCCGGTTTTCAAATTTTACGACCAATCGAGTCAGTCCTTTTATCCAAAATTAAAAAAAAAATGGGTACTAGAGGGTACTAGAAATGATTTTACAAGAAACATAGACATCCAATATCATTTTTGTCTATTCAAATTTCTTAAATATGTATTTTTTCAATCATTTATAACAAAAAAAAAATAGAATAGTATGTATTTTGTTTTTGGACTGCGAAAAATCAGAAAGGAGTAAATCCGGTAAGGACCGATTTTGGCCTCAAATTTCAGGTTCATCTTCCGAAGGATTTTGACCACGTTTTAAACACCCAAGTGTCTATTTCATTTAAATAAATTAGTTTATGTGAAAGATTTTAACTGATTAAGCTCAAATATGAAAAATCTACCAAATATGACAAAAAAATGTCACTTTTCAGATGTCACTTTTCAGTATCAAAAATGAAAGTGACCGCATTCGTAGTCACCCTCAACCTTGATATATGTTATGTATTATCATAAAATACAACTTACATTTCAATATTAAGAATGAACACAAATACAGCCACTTTCGTTTTACACGAAAACCGGCTAAAATTTAACCAAAATTGTGAAGATTTCAGTAATTTAGCATGACTTAATGGTGCTAGTACCCGATATATGTGCATTGTATTGCCAAAAACAACCCATATGTATGTAGCAGAAGCATTCTACTGTCCAATAAATAACTAAAAGTTAACATTTTATTAATTTTGAAAAACTGCTATATTTGTGCGCCAAAAAGGGTCTTACTGGACCTACTCCTTTACAAAATTAACAGAATGGTATATTTGACACAGACAAGCATCAAAATATGATAAAACTTAATTATATTAACACCTACCTATAGTATTTGAAAGGTAAATTTATTAAGATTGGTCCACTTCATTTTTATTGAAAGTATAAAAAAAAGTTTAATTGTCGAACAGTTATTTATTTCATGATAAAAGCCAAAAAATGGGAAAAAGTTGACTACAAATGGGAAAATCATCAAAATTTGGTATTTTCAAAGGATCGTAGCAAAAAACAGAAGTTCACCACCATATGATTTTTTCTTCGCCCATTTTGTTTTACAGACTTATTGACCCAAACATCAGGTTAAGAAAAAAAATAATTCTAGATATTTTGGCTCCTGAGAGGTGTACATCCTTAATGAAACATGTGTCTTATAATAATAAATATTTTTATCATAATAAACTATATTTATTTTGAAATACAAATGTGCATTAAGGTCAAGCTTAACTCTGCGATTAGAACCTCTAAATGACACGATTGTTCGCGTTTTATCTATTGAAAGTGAAAATGGGGGAAATTTTGCATACTTGTTGTTACCTTTTGTATTAAGCTGATTAAAGATGTTTTCTGTCTCGTTGCAATCACGTTCT
The DNA here is from genome assembly GCF_963676685.1 of Mytilus edulis. NCBI lineage: Eukaryota > Metazoa > Mollusca > Bivalvia > Mytilida > Mytilidae > Mytilus > Mytilus edulis. The sequence continues at coordinate 1,041,758 of NC_092349.1, forward strand.
GAAATTATTTGCAAAACATATGATACAAGTGAAAACTATCAATGAATTTAAAATTGTTATATTCAAACTTCACTCTGTGAAAACATTGTGTATCTACAATAAGTAGTTTTGGAGTTATCAATTTTTCAAATTGTACGACCAATCAAGTCAGTCCTTTTAGCCAAAATTTGAGAAAATGGGTGATAGGTACATGAATTGATTTAACCAGAATCTTGAACATCCAATATATTTTTTTTCTTTTCAAATTTCTTAGATATGTATTTTTTCAATCATTTATTAAAAGAAGTTGAAATAATATACATTTTGTCCTTAAAACTGAAAAAAATCACAAATTTACAAGATTGACAGCACCATAAATTTGGCACAAAAAAGCCTCAAGTACATTTAAGTTGCTTGGAATTACGTTTTTAGTCGACCTAGATAGAATGATTAATTTAAATTATAGGCCAGTTTTAGATAATATAGACAACACTTTGAAAAATGGTCAAAACAGTATCTCACCCCCTTTGGAAAGATTACCATTTTAAAAACTTTGGTCATAGCTAAATTAAATCATCTGTTTCTATCTATCCCTAGTCCAGATGAGAATATGTTACGTAATTTAACAAATAAAATGTATGCTTTTATCTGGGATAATAAACCAGATAAGGTCAAGCGAGATCTTTTATGTCAAGATTATTATAAGGGTGGTTTAAAAATGCTAAATTCAAAAGCATTTATACAGGGACTAAAACTTACATGGGTAAGACATCTGTATAATTCTAACTCAAAGTGGGTGAGATTAGTCTCTATTGTGGAGCAAATAAATTTTATCGAAATAAGTTATATTGGGCCTATTAAAAGGTCAACAAATAAATTTTGGCAAGAGGTTTTTGATGCTTGGAAAACCCTTAATCAAATTAGAAAACCAAGATGTATTGATGAAATTCTATCGTATTCTTTATGGGAGGTAGAAAACTTTTAAATTGGTGGTTCAAGAGTCTACTATAAAAACTGGGCAAATGCGGGAATTTGGACAGTACAAGATTTGTTAGATGACCAGGGCAAAGTTATGTCATTTCAAAATGTCCAACAATTATATCAATTTAGGCCAAATATTTTACATTATTATGGAATAGCACACTCGCATAATGAGTGGTTAAACACGATTAACATTGAAATAAAGGAGAAAAAAATTCATGCAATACTACCTTTTAACATAAGTATCTTTTTTGAATCAAAAAAAGGTTCAAGGGAAATGTACAAAGTATTGAATGAAAAATATGTTACATTTGCTGCAAAGGAAAAATGGGAGAAGCATCTTAATATGACTGGTATTAACTGGAAAAAAATACACACTTCGTGTACAAAATATAGTAAAAGCACTAAGCTTTGATGGTTCCAATATAGAACTATCCATAGAATTTTGGGAACTAATTCACTACTTTACAAGATGAAAATAAATAGCAGCAACATATGTACATTTTGTAAAGAAGGACCAGAGACCATAGAACATTTATTTTGGAGCTGTCCGATAGTTGCCAGTCTCTGGCATGCACTTAACATCTGGATTTTTGAAATGACAAATATTGAATTGCCTTTGAATATAATGATTATTTTATTTGGTATCTACGAAAATGTTAAATTGAATTTTGTTAAAAATATGATTATTCTACTTTCAAAATACTACATTTACAGAACAAATCTACAAGAAGTTTTGCCAAATCTAAAGGCTTTAAAAAACTATTTAAAGGAACACTTGAACTTAGAAAAATACATTTCATTTAAAAACCTGTCTGTAGAGGAATATAACAAATACTGGAGTCCCTGGGCCCCTATCATAGAATAAATAATAAATGTTAAAATTTGATTGAAACACCACTTATGTATATTGCAAGAACACATAAGATTTCAATGTTATAAGATATTTATTTATTTTCAACCTATTATTGCACCATCATGTATATTCAATTGTTGTTTTACTATTTAATACTTCCTTTGTGTGAAAATGTCATTCTGTATACTTTTGTTCATACATGTTGTGCTAATCTATTTGTTACAATAAAGAAAATTCATTATAAAAAAAAAAAAAGAAAAAAAAAGCCTCAAAATATGATAAAACTTTCTTATATTAACACCTACCTATAGTTTTTGTAGGTTAGAATTATTCAGATAGGTCCATTTCATCTTTATTGAAACTATGAAAAAAAGTTTAATTGTGGAACTGTGCTGCTTTTCACAATGATAGCCCAATAATAGGTACATGTTAAAAATCGATAAAAATGGAAAAATCATCAAAATAGGGTACTTTCAAAGGGCCGTAGCAAAAACAGAAGTGCAACACCATATGATTTTTTGTATGCCAATTATTATTTACAGTCATATAAACCACAAAATCAGCTTAAGAAAAGAAGTTTAATTCTATAAATGTGTTGGCTCCTCAGAGGTATACATCCTGAAGACCTGTGATACATTTTGTCAGAATCTTTTGACTTTTTCGTCATATTATATTTTAACATTTTTGTTTTAGATACGTAAATCTTAAAACTAGTTTACGCTGATATACCTGATCTTTGCTAAGCATTTCATATTAAATATTTGATATCCCCTTTATATGACAGCTTACGCTAATTGTGGATGTACTAAGCGAGGAGGAATATGTTCTAATTCCGCGGACTGTCCTACAACTGGAGGCGAACAAGTGAAACTAAAAGTAAACTGTCGTCAAACAAAGGCGTGTTGCAAGTGTACCGGTAAGTATCTTCACCAACTTAACTACGAAAAACAAGTGACTTTCATTGTGTATAAGAAAGGGGGTTTATCCGTATAGAGGGTTAAAAATCCTACACATATAAACCTGTACCTATAACTTAGCCCGAACCCTGTTTTCTAATGTTTCGTTGTTTACTGTCTTTACTTATTTTGTTATGTTATAACATGTTCTCACTCTCCACTTTTTTGTATGAATTCACACATTTTTCCAGTGCGCATATTTATTATGATTTTGCGCATTATAAAGGTCTTACATAGTTATTAATATTCTGTACCGATTAAAACATTGTTTTGAAAGAACTTTGTCACATATTCTTTTATCACGCATTTGGTTTTTGTCTTATTATAGAAAATTATTGACATCCATCTTCAAGCTATAAGCATACCAGCATTTTTGCTGGAATCTTTTGCGTTTAACTATATTGGCGTATTTTTTCTCTCGCAAGCATGATGACATAACTCAATTTATGTTTAGTGCTGTACAGACGTCGTAAAGAGTTATAATTAATGTTCACCAACTTAGTATCTTTACCAGTTTTATGTGTCAATCTTTGATTATATTTTCAAAAGATATGTGCCCAGAAGGTTCATCTTGTATTCCAAGCAACTCTACTTGTGATGATGGTAATGGAAAAGTGGACTCTTCATTGTGCTGTGGTGATCAAGTTTGCTGTACATCATGTAAGCTCGACTCATATGAAATAGAAAATTGTATTAACATGCATGGTCTCCTTACTTAACTGATAACAATATAAAATTTTAAAAAACTATAACAAATACACTTTTATTATTGTAACTGCAAATATTTTACAAAATCTTATATTCTAAATATTTGTAAATGAATACAACTAAAAAAGAAACATCGACACAACATGTTTATTTTATATATTTTGTCCAACCCCGTTCTAGTGTGGTAGTTTGTAAAATATTTGTTATAAATTCTTGCGAAATATTCTAACCGAAATGTATCAACAATTTCTTGACATGAGCCTTTATGTCTGCCTCAAATAAAATATGCATTCGATGTAGAGAGGAGAATTTCCAAGACTATGACAGAATTGTGAAAAACTCAACCTTCAAATAATAGTGTAGAAAATCTATTTTAATTAAAAAAATTAAATTGAGAAACTTCTTTTTTCATATTTCACCTTCCTTTCAAGTGAACAACATATAGCACTGAAACCCGAAAAATATTCCAGATAGCGAAAATACTTGACGAAATAATATTTAAATGTTGTACTTAAATAATGCATGCTTAAATGAAATTATCAAGGAACATTAATGTTATCGATATTGCTTTTATTTGACAGGTTTTGAGGCTTCTTGGTGCAAAAGGAATGGCGGTGAAAGCGCGTATTGTCAGGATTCATGCAATGATGGAGACGCTGTTCTAACCCTGCCTTGCTGTGGTCAAGCCTGTTGTCGTCCTAGATAAAAATAGATTGGTTATTATTTTGTTCCTTAAGCAAATCCTAAATAATCATAGTTACTGTCAATTCAGGGGTTGTGAAGTAGTTATCAAAGATATAAGGATTATAAGTTTGTACGCCAGACGCGCGTTTCGGCTACATAAGACTCATCAGTGACGCTCATATCAAAATAGTTATAAAACCAAACAAGTACTAAGTTGAAGATCATTGAGGATCCAAGATTCCAAAAGATTGTGCCAAATACGGCTAAGGTAATCTATTCCTGGGATAAGAATAGCCTTAGTTTTTTTTTCGAAAAATTCAAAGTTTTTTGTAAACAGGATATTTATAAAAATGTCCTGTTGTTAGAAAAATCGTTCGACAAATTCCTAAACTTAGTATTGTTTTATATCCTGTTTTGTTATGGACTTATGTGACTCTCTCAGTTTTTGGTATATACCTTGATTTGTCGTCTTAATCGTTTTGGAATTATTTGCGACTGTCATACAAGTGATAGTTTAAGCTAGCTATAAAACCAGGTCTACATCAGAAAATGTCTCATCCAAGTCAAGAATATGACATTTGTTAATCATTCTTTTGATGTGTTTGATGCTGTATTGATTCTTTTGATGTGTTTGATGCTGTATTGATTCTTTTGAGGTCGTTATTTTAGTTATTTTGCTTAATATTTGAACATCGATAAACTACTCTTGCTGTAACTTATCATTTCGCATTCAAATGTTCAAATCAGGTAAATTTTAAATATATTTAATTTCTTATAATATTATCTTTAACGACTCATTATATAATCAGTTAAGTATTCTTGAATTTCTTAAGCTTAAACATCATGTGTATATAACCCTGTGGTATGTACTTTACTCTCTAGACATAACTCAGGTATTTAATTCAGTTGCAAATATTCCTTCGAATAAATGAATCAAATATCAAAGAACAAAAATGAAAAATCAACTTATGTTATCTTAGTTACCAACAAACAATTAGGACCGATTGGATAACATTTACCGGAGTGGAGAACGTCTCAATTACATACAGTATAGACGTCTCAATTACATACAGTATAGACGTCTCAATTACATACAGTATAGACGTCTCAATTACATACAGTATATACATCTCAATTACATACAGTATAGACGTCTCAATTACATACAGTATAGACGTCTCAATTACATACAGTATATACATCTCAATTTCATAGCGTTAACAGCAGTGGTACATGTCTCAATTGCAAATCATTTACCGCAGCGGTGACGTCTAAATTACTTAGCGTTTACCGCAGTGGTATACGTCTAAATTGCAAAGCACTTACCGCAGTGGTTACGTCTAAATTACTAAGCGTTTACCGCAGTGGTATACGTCTCAATTGAATATAATTTACTACAGTGGTATACGTTTCAGAGATAATGTCAAATAACTAAAGTTTCTTTTAGGATCGTGTTTTTGTTTTTTAAATAGGCTTTTTAATTGACCGGAAAAGTACTTTTATTCGTGGCGTACAATTTTCGTGGTTTCCGTGGATGTTTTTATCCCCGAATTTAAGTGTCCAATGAAATAAAACAATCTTTGTTCAAATCAAGGCATGGAAAGATCCCCATGAAAGTTTGATCACTGATATGATCTAGAGAATATATTGAATAACCTCGAATCTGAGAATACTTTAATAGAAGTCACTGAACTACAACTACATGCAGGATTATACCCATTTCATCTTTAATAACCTAAACTGTACAACTTTTGATCTTTTAATTCTCATAGTAATATTCTTTTTCGATGAAAGTCAGATTTCCGGTATTTATATGCTAGTATGATAAAATGTTCATTTTATATCCTCAAAGTTCTCGTACATATGGACAATAATAATTTCATGCTGGGCTTGATTTTGATAAGATTTATTTGACAATTGAAGATACGTTTATAGCATTTATTTATGATACTGATTTCTTTAGGTTTTTTATGTTTATGGCCTAATTAACACCTTTGATGGTCCTTAATCTGATGATCACTTTATCTTAGGTTAATTAGTGTTGTCAGTACGATTTACACGGATCAATGTTAACTTTGCAATTTCCTTTAATCTATTTGTAACCTTCGTTTCTAAAGGTTTTAATTTTTCAATATTTGTTTTTTAGAAAACTAAAATCCACGAATTTAAAAACCTTATTCACTTTTAATGTCATTCTTAAAGGCGTATATTTTTTTTTATATTGTGTACTAGTCTATTATAAGCAAGTATATAATTACGCTATTAACATTTCTTCTGTTTTCAGGGGCTTTAGGAAAATAAAGATGTTAGAAGAAATGATGTTTATGAGAAGATACTATATGAACCTAAATGAAAAATAAAATAATAAAACATAGCATTACAATTGAGTTACTTTCAGTCTATCTTTTTGTTATGTGTTTCACATACCAAATGAAATTGAGAAAAGAAATGGGGAATGTGTCAAATGTGCGACAACAACCCGAAGCATGCTACATAAGAGGCAAAATATCTATCCCATAATCTAAGCGCACCAAGAAGATTTTGCATAAAACCAGGAATTCCAATCACCGATAATGAAGCCTAGCTGAAAACCCATCTTCTAATCCCCTTGTTATTAACATATTTGTATGATGTATCAGTAACGCTTTCTATTGATATGTATATACAAAACCTGTCAAAAGATCCCCTGAGGAGTAATTGCTCTTTAAAGACAATTTTTCACAATGTGTTCATCTAGTTTGATGACCTAATCTTCTCATTTGAAAATGCTCAATCAAATTCAGCAAACTGAATAATTAGTTACAATTTAGGGCATTTTCCAAACAATGGCGTCATCCAAAGAAATGAAAAAAACGTGCAATAACTTTTTTTGTCCTCTGGTATAGACTTATGATATTTGTTACATACATATATTATAATAAGAAGACGTCTTACATTCCACTGTTGTGTTAGTATGACCTTGATATTTGACCTGAAGGTTAAACAATTCAAATTAGAAAGCTTTTGTCATGACCTTAATTAAACAGGTTGGAGTAGGAATATAATTTTGCGATATCAATGGTGTAGAAGACTATTTTCTTTCATTTTAAGCTTGTCGCTATTAGTTTTGGGTCATTATTTGTTTTAAGTTGCTTTTAGAAAATATCTACTTCTGATAAGACTTCGGATTCGGCATCAATAGTAAAAAAAATCCAAAATAGGATAAAATGAAGCATGTATTATATTAGTTAGTTCCCACTGGTTACGTGTGGTGGAATACCTGTGTGTTTACAATTAAGGTAGTGGGTTTCAAGTCATTACTAAAATTTAGTAGTCTCATTGTATGAAAGTAAATATTTCGTTCATGCGGAAAGCACATGACACAGACATTAACAACTGTATGTCATCGTAGGGCCTTCAACAATGAGCAAAGCCCATACCGCATAGTCATTTATAAAAGGCCCGACATGAAAATGTAAAACAATTCAAACGAGAAAACTAACAGCCTTATTTATATAAAAAAAGAACGAAAAACAAATACGTAACACATAAACAAACGACAACCATTGAATTCCAGGCTCCTGACTTGGGACAGGCACATACATAAATAATGTCGCGGGGTTAAACATGTTTTTTTCTGGCCTTTTACGTTGGTTTATCGTGTTTTTTACCTCGTGACGTACCTACTTAATAAGGAAAAGGCGTTACATAATAAGCAAAGAATTTGCAATACAAATACCTATAATTGGCCCCACCAAGTCCAAAGGTCAAACAAATACGGGTTCGCATAGTCAATATTTGCGTCTGGTTATCAGACAGGCGGGTAGGGTCGATGAAAACTGTTTTTAGTTAATGTTAGCACAAGTAAGATAAGGATTCATGCAGGTAAAGGAACCCCAAGCGTTTGTTCGGACCAATATATATCCCTATTGCGGTGTTGAGGGAAGTCCCCACACCCGCGATGGGTTATTTTCATAGGTTGATTTTTTGGTCTTTGCGGTCAGTTTGTTGTTTTTCGTCCCCAAGACGGGCCTACTTTTTAAGGAAAAGTCATTTTATAGTTAGCTGAGTCTTTAAAGTTTCGAATGGCACCACGTATGGACATACAACAGGCCTGTTCGTTTCATAAGTCAAATAGATTCGGTGTTGGCATAGTCAATTTTGGTGTCTGACTATCCGCCAGACTGCTAGGGGTGGATTAAAATTGTTTTTGGCTCACGTTCGCATATCTATTAATAAATAAGGATTTAGGCAGGTATCAGGGACCCTATGCCAACGTTTGACTTATACTATACCCCTTCTGCGTTATGACGGGGTTATTAAAGAAGAAATGTCCTGAAATTGTTAGCCAAGATATTTGAGTTGCGAATGGCACCATGCATGAATCTATTAAAGGCCCCGCTAAGTCCATATGGTAAGTAGATCTGGTGTTGGTTTTGGACAATCTTGGTATGTGTATAACCGACAGGCGGGTAGGAGCTGATTAAAAATATTGTTTGCCTACGTTCGTATAGTTAATATCATGAAAAGATTCAAATAGGCAACAGGTCCAGTAAGAGTACTTACGAGCTAAAATATACCCATATGACAAGCCCAAACAGACCTGGGGGAATATATTCTATCTCATGGGTATTTTTCAAAATTTGCTATTTCTTCAACTTGCATGGTTTATTATAAAGCCATATGACCCTTTACCAATAATTGGGTGACATATGACCTTGAACAATGACAACCGGAAGTGACCTTGAAAAAACCGGAAGTAGCCATGTTTGCACTTTAATTATGGGAAAATATTCGGAATCTATATATTATGTAATTTGAATACATTAACCGTTCACTAAAGACAGGAAGTGACTTTCAATAAACCGGAAGTGGTCAACTATCTCGTGAATTACACTCAAAAGTATAGAAACTATATAGTTTTAAATCAGTGTGAAAGAAGCTATCATTTGAGACCGGAATAGTCATTTGCGGCACTGGAAAAAGCACATTATCTCTATTACTTTACTCAAAAGTATATAGAAACCACTTATGTATTGCATCAGTATGAAGAAACTGGTGCTTGGATGCCAGTTTTAACTTTAAGTAAACAGGAACTACCTTCTTTTCAATAACTTTGAAAATTAATGTTTTCAATTATTATTATTTTTTTTATTCTGCCAAATTTTGTTCTTGCGATAAATATATGTTTCACAATATGTCGCTTAGATATTTCTAATAATATCAGATTATTACATGGCATTTTTCATATCGCATGTATTATCAGCCCTAGGTTCAATATCAGCCCAAGAGCCGCATGGCTCGAGGGCTGATATTGACCGAGGGCTGATAATACATGCGATATGAAAAATGACATGTTATGATCTTTTTATCATATGCTTCAACAGTAGAAAAAAATAACAGATTCATATATTGATCCTTCTACGTGGTTCCCGAAAAGAAGTTGAAAGAGTAAAAAGTTCACCGACGTCGGACCCAAAATTTGATAGTCAATATGAAATCTTTCTATCATATGCCTCAACAGAGAAAAAAAAACACATTTTGATATGGACGAATCGACAAAAAAATAATTCAGCAATATACATAATGAACATTGTTTGGAAAAGTCAACTTTTTTAAAGTAACTTTCTAAATAAAGTTTCAGAAAAGCTTAAAAAATGCATTTATTTAATTTTTTTTTTAATTTTTTTTTTAATACAATTTAATTATTTTACACAATATACTTCCAGTATTCAAATAATTGTTTTGTACACTACTTTGTAATGTTTTTCACTGAAAACGTAGCATTGAGGTGTATTTTCCGGAATTTGCCGAGTATCACCGGAATGCCATGTGATAACGTTACGGAAAGGCATGTGATAACAATCGAAGCATGTGATAAACTTTTCATATCAGCCCGCTAAGCACCAATTCGAAAAATATGGAAAATACTTTAATTTAATGCTATTATCATACGGTAAAAATCATATGTTATTTAGTCTATATGATACTATATCATACAGTGCATAATCTTTCATATTTCAGCCTGCTAAGCTGCACAATTTTCTTTGTAAGAGTTAATTCCCTATACACTGTTTATCAAGTGTGCATCGCATGGCCTTCATAACAAACAAAATATATCGACAAAATTCTTTTTCTAAATTGTTCGTTACATCCACATATATTTTTGGATAATTTGGATCGAAATGATTCCATGAAAGTTTATAGAAGTTATCTGCCTTTACAAAATAAATTTCTCGGTATTTTTTTCCTCGTAGACCGTTAACCGTATAACCTTTATTAATTTATTTATTTGAGGCACTTACATTCTAACTGAAAAATGAGGTCAAGATCAAAGGTCAAGGTCCAATCCTCAATTTGGATATTTCCTTTTTTTGTATTTTCTCCGACACTTTTAAAGATGTATGTATAAGAACAAGAGGGAAAAATGTTTGCTTTATTGTAATTAAGATATGTTACATTGGGTTGAAACCCTCTAATGGCTTCTTACAAGAGTGCCCATGAAGTGTCTTAATATAAAGTTAGATGATTTTTTCTTCAACTTGGTGCATTATGAAGCCAGATGATCTTTAACAAAAGGTAAGCAGACATTTGACCCTGACAAATGACAATAGTAAGTGACCTTGAGAAAACCTGAAGTAGCCATGTTTGCACTTGTTTATGGAACAGTACTTAGAATCCATATATTTTGTAGTTTAAGACTAGGAGTGACTTTCGATAAACTGGAAGTAGCCAATAATCTCCAGGTTTACATGCAAATGTATACACAAACTTTATATTTTGGAATCAGTGTGACAGAAGTTATCATATCAGACCGTAAGTGACATGCACCAGAAGTACCACATTGTCTCCTTTACTTCGCTCAATAGTCTATAGAAACTATTTATTTATTGCATCAGTATAGAAAAATATTATGATAGAATACCAATTTTAAATGAGAGCAAACTAGAACTATTTTTTTTTTTTGTTAACTTTGAAAAGTTGATGTGGAAAGACCTTGAATTGTTCTCTGAACATTTAAAAAAGATATTTATATCGGGATAGTAGACAGGTTTATTTAAATGCACGGTTTATTGTGGCGTTGCATCCGTTTTATAATAAAACACGACATTGAGTAACAATCAGAAACGTTTTGTTCGGATAACAGATGAAGAAATCGATGATATGCCACAAGTGTAATTGCCACAAGTCAAAATAGTCGGTAAGATAAATTCTTTGGCACTGTTGACCTACTCCAATATATATATTCTAGAATTTTACTTCAAATATCCAACCTTGCCATGCTGTTTTATAACAACTTCATACTTCATCTATATAAATTAAACAATATAACATATTGAATGCAGTTCATGTTTCCTTGGTATCATTTTACTTGTCCGTGAAGGGTGCTATGTCTTCCCATAGACTACAACTTTGTGCCCGCGCGCCCTCTCATTGTGGCGGTATAGTACATAACAATCTGAGTAAATATGCATATTGCATAACATTTTTCTGAATAAGTAATCAATTTGCCACCAGATGTAAAACAAATGTCAATCAGTGTGTGTACTTTAATTTTCTATTTTTCTATATAAAAGTGTAAATTACACGTTTTCCTATTATAAATAGGCATGTGTTTGATGAAATCGATATAGTAAGTCTAAACTGCCGACGTTTTACGTGGTTAATGTACATATTAAGCAGTTGATATCTCATTTTTACAAGACGACTCATCACAACTAGTCATAAAATAGAAGAATAACAATTCTGTCTTTATCATTCTGCGATGAAATTCGTTGTTATATTGTTATGTGTTGGTACTGCATTGATAATTGGTCAGGCTGAAGGTGAGAAACTTAAATAAGATATCAGTAGTGAATTCACTTCTATGCTCTTCAACTTTGTATTTCATTTCAGGATGTACACAAAGAGCTTATGAAGAAATATTACGTAATAATTCTTTTATCATTTGCATATCTATAAATACTTTAGGAATACTGCTCTAATGCATTACTTTAGGAATATTTATCAAATTTCTTGTGTACAATTTGGAAATTAGTATGGCGTTCATTATCACTGGACTAGTATATATTTGTTTAGGGGCCAGCTGAAGGACGCCCCCGGGTGCGGGAATTTTTCGCTACATTGAAGACCTGTTGGTGACCCTCTGCTGTTGTTTTTTATTTGGTCGGGTTGTTGTCTCTTTGACACATTCCCCATTTCCCCATATATACCGTATTACGTCACTAGCACACTATGTAACGAATTTATCTTACCGACTATCTTAACGTGTGATTCTCAAAACGAGCAAGTCTCAATACTGTTAGCACTAAGAAAATACTTCCATTGATCCTACAAAAACAGATGCCAACAATAATGACTTGTAAGGTTTAAATGTGTTTTATGAATTTGTTTCAATCTTAATCATCAATTTCTTCGTCTGTTGGAATTTTTAAGATTTTTTCTCAGTACCGTTTTGTTTTTTATAAAGGGACATAACACCATTACTAACCGTGTATAAAAAAAGCCCCGCCCCCTTCTTACCTAATAAGGAATATAAAGGGACGTAACTCCACTACTAACCGTGTATGGGATAAGCCCCGCCTCCCTACTAACCTAATATCAAATATACACGGTTTGCACGCGGACGCTTTTAACCAATCACATTCCTGGAAATGTATAGGAGGTAAGATAAACATTCTTCCAAAGATACTGGGATTTCCAGCAAATTGAGATTATAAAACAATTGCATAACAGTTGTTTCTTTTACAATGCATATATAAAATTTCATGGAAGATTTGGCTGATTTACGTCATGGCAAAACACGTCATAAGAATGAAAATTTCCAAGGGAAAGATTATTTCGTTACGTGTACGCTTCAAATTCTGATAATATTTAATTAAAATGAAGTTTTTGAGGTAGGTGCTATTTGATTTTAGACTCTGTTGCATTTATTGGACATTTATTGCTTTTAAAAGGTCAAGATGTCGGCGTACTCCTTAGTTACGACTTGCCATTGTGCTTTTGGTGGTAAATATAGTAGCCGTCAAATAAATAATATACACTAATAATGGCGTATGTTTGACTGAAGAATTATAAGGAATAAACACATTTTTCGAGCGGTTATTGATGTGTAAACCGGGTCTCTTACTCACAAAATTAACATAAAAGTCCTTCGAATTTTTATTCAGTTTGTGAGTGAGTCGCCCCGGTTTACACATCAATAACCTCTCCAAAAAATGTGTTTAATCCTATGATAACTATTTTATACTAATCCTTCATGTGGCGTGACGCCTGAATCTTACAACTTCAAATGGGACCTGAAATTGCGAAAGTATATCAGTTGTATCGCACAGCGGTGATCAAAGATGAACACCAGGCGCGGATCCAGAGGGGGGGGGTGGGGTTCCGGGGGTTGGAACCCCCCCTTTTTTTTGACGATCAATGCATTTGAATGGGGGCATGTAGTTGGAACCCTCCCCCCCTTTGTCCTGGGTTAGGAACCCCCACCCCTCTTTTTAAAATGGCTTGATCCGCCCCTGTGAACACATTGCATGACACCTGAGACCCAACTCTGGATTGCGTATGAAAGTGGACGAAAAGAAGCGTAGTTTGGGGTTGTTGAAAATGCCCATCTTTACACGTTCTTTGCGTGTCATTCGAAAAATAGAAAATATCATGTCATTTTTCTTTTTGCTGATATTGTTGAATCGCTGTCGTGTGATTTCTTGGATAGAAATCGAAATTAAATTTGAGCTGTCCCCATATGTCAATGTTAATAAAATTAACCAAATACGTAGAAGCCTCGTTCTGAGAAATTTTCAGGATCGAAATATGCATATTTGAAAGGTCGATAAATCGTTGAATTAAAAAACACATTTTATCAAATACTTGACAATCATATTATACCTTAAAAAATCATGTTCATATTGTTAATGATATTATTACAGGCGTAACTGAGTTTCCGTGTACTTTTCCTGAAGAATGGCGCGGGAATGAGTTTTCTATATACCGTGGGTCACCCCCCATTTTCTCATCAATTTGGTACTTTGAAGATAACGGTGTTGAATTTGAAGCAGATGGTGATCCAGCTTATTGTTATCAAATTACAGATCAATTTTATATTATTAGGTATGTTCTAAAGTAGTCGTACATGGACAACTGTTCAATCAAGTTAAAGAACAATTTATTTTTTGCAACACTTTCAAAACAATATAATCAAAAGCAAAACAAGTATGCTATAAATGAATGTTTGATGTCCCTATACTAAACTTGACTCTTTTTAAACCGGAATAGGGCGTGGTTGGTTGTGCATTCAGGAAGATCTGTTGACTTACTTCATATTTTCCATCTCTTCAGTATACAGTCAAACCTGTTTTAAGAACCACTAAAGGGAGAGCAAAAATGTGGTCTCTTAAGACAAGTGGACTTTTAATGGCCAACGTAGATACAAGTATCTTGTCTTAGGGAGGGATAAATCATACTTTGTAAAGAATCACTCTGATTGAAACAAAAAATTCTCTGAAACCGATATTATCAAGATGCTTGATTTCTTGATTGACAACATATTTGTAACGTTCGGAGGACGTGTTTTTCAACAGACTGTCTGCAACCCAATGGGAACAAACTGTGCCCCTCTACTTGCCGACTTGTTTCTTTATTATTATGAGGCTGACTTTATGCAGGAACTTCTTAGGAAGAAAGATAAGAAGTTAGCAATATCCTTTAACTCTACTTTCCGCTATATAGATGACGTTCTTTCACTAAACAAATCAAAATTTGGTGACTATGTGGAATGCATCTATCCTATCGAATTGGAGATAAAGGATACTACAGATACAGTTAAGGTTAAGGCTTCATATCTTGATTTACATCTAGAAATTGACAATGAGGGTCGGTTGAAAAGAAAACTTTACGACAAAAGAGATGATTTCAGCTTTCCAATTGTGAACTTTCCATTTCTAAGTAGCAACATTCTGGCAGCACCTGCATTTCTTGATAGAGGGTTACTGCTCACAAGGAAGCTATTAAACCAAGAGTTCCAAATGGTGAAGTTGAAATCATCCCTTCGTCAATTTTACGGACGCCATCACGAGTTGGTTGACCGTTATGGAATAACCGTTTCACAAATGATATCGGATATGTTCCTTACGTCGTAACTACAATCCCCTTCCCTTTCACTAATGTGACCTACCGAATTAGACTATTTACCGGATTTGTAATCACATAAGCAACACGACGGGTGCCACATGTGGAGCAGGATCTGCTTACCCTTCCGGAGCACCTGAGATCACCCCTAGTTTTTGGTGGGGTTCGTGTTGTTTATTCTTAGGTTTTCTATGTTGTGTCATGTGTACTATTGTTTTTCTGTTTGTCTTTTTCATTTTTAGCCATGGCGTTGTCAGTTTGTTTTAGATTTATGAGTTTGACTGTCCCTTTGGTATCTTTCGTCCCTCTTTTAAGGTAGCACAATACTAAGATTTATTTACTTTCAATTTCCAACCTTTAAAATGCTGTTACTTTCTTAAGACTGCAAATAAATTGATAATAGAGGTATTTATAGATCGATTAATG
The DNA here is from genome assembly GCF_963676685.1 of Mytilus edulis. Lineage (NCBI taxonomy): Eukaryota > Metazoa > Mollusca > Bivalvia > Mytilida > Mytilidae > Mytilus > Mytilus edulis. Next base: position 1,057,454 of record NC_092349.1, read on the forward strand.
ATAAATCTTTTAAATGAATGAAATATTTTTGTTATGAATCATTACATGCAATCAATAATTATGTAATTAATGACAAAATTTTGGTAAGTTCACTGCATAAATTTAGTTCTATCATCTCTATAGCTATACAGGAAATTTCAACGAAATCTTAATCAACACAGCAGGAGATACAAAAGGGTGTCTCAAATTATCGCTATCAGATTCCATTCTCTTATAAATCTGTAATTAATGTAACCATCCTTACCATTAAAAGTAGATAATGGTTATTTAGGTGTTAAATTTTACCTATACATTATATTTGAAATATGAGACACTCTTATGTAGATAATGGCTCTGGGAACAACATATAATAAATCAAACCACTCGGGGTATCCATAAAGAAGCTGATTTCAATTGAAAGTGGAAACTTCTTGTAAGATATTTTAGCCACAGTTATCATTAAAATTGATTACATAACTGTTGAATAATACTGACTATGCATCAATTTGAAAGAGTAATCTATAAGCTATCGATAAATACTGCTTTTATAAATTTTCAAGGACTATGATTGACCAGCATTCTAATACTGTGGAATTGGAGGTATAAAATCTTTGTATTGTGCTACTTTAATACAGGTTCAGTCTATTTGAAATGTTCTCCAGAGGGATTTAAATTGGTTGTCTTTTATCACTGTTTTTGCATAATACAGGTCTTCTCTCAAGCAGGTGTGACTGTACTTTGTTTCTTTGAGTTTTGTATCATTTATTGGTAATCTGTTTTGCTACTCTATAAACAATGATAAAGAAAAACCAATTTACGCACTACCAACTTTTTGTAAACTTGTAAATCACTTTATGATACGACATATAGGAAAGAAAAACATATTTAGCTGGCAACAAAACTGTCGTGTTGTTTTCTGTAGATGAAAAATGTGACATGTTACACACCACTGCACAGAAAGCATAGAGAACCTATCGAAGATTTTTTATTTTTATATTTCATAACTTTATAAATTGTTTCCGTATGTTTTGGTGGTGCGATAACGACTTCTTGTAAAATGTATGTAAATGCTAAAATCATTAACATAAATACAAACAGGTCGTCGATAATGTAATCACATGCCTTTTACTGGTTAAGCACTATACCGCAATGAGCAATTCTTAACAGTTTTTGGTGGGATTCGTGTTACTTTTATTACTTTTCGATGTTGTGTTTTGTAAACTGTTGCTTTAATATATTTTACGTCATCTATTTTGACACATATCTCAATGTATCTATATAGTTTGTATCGGAAAATTTTGTTTTGTAGATATGGTCAAGACTTATTTAAATGTTTGACAATAGATTATACTCCAGGTGGAAAAACATTAACAATTGGAAACAAAGGCAGTAAGTAAGAGTAAATGTATAAATTTAATACAATTGAGAATGAAAATGTGGAATGTGTCAAAGAGACAACAACCCGACCATAGAGCAGACAACATCAGAAGGTCACCAACAGGTCTTCAGTGCAGGGAGAAATTTTCGCACCCGGAGGCGTCATTCAGCTGGCCCCTAAACAAATTTATATACTAGTTAAGTGATAATGAACGCCATATTAATTTCCAAAAGGTACACAAGAAACTAAAATTAAAATAATACCAGGCCAGATGCTCCGGACTTGGGACAGGCACAAAAATGCGGCGGGGTTAAACATGTATATGAGATATCAACCCTCCCCCTATACCTCTAGCCAATGTAGTAAAGCAATGTTTGTTTACAACTGAAACAGGATGTGAACGAGTCATAAAAGTTAGATGGACATATTAAAACCGTACTCTTGGAGTTTTCCTATATAGATATCATTATAGTGTCAAATATACCTCACCATATAGATATTGATTTGGATGAAAAATCGCTTATCATAATTAGACACTTGTACGTTAGGTGGCGAGGGAACTGTTAATCCGTCCCTCATAATATGCATAAGTTTACAGTTGATTTTTAAAGGATTCTTACGCAGTATCTTGCTTTTATTTAAAAAGGGAGAACGAATGAAACCAGGTACATGACATTCTACCCCTGATATGTGGCAGTCAATTGGTTTTAACAGTGAAACCAAAGAAATCTAAAGTCAATTGGTTTTAACAGTGAAACCAAAAAGTCAATTGGTTTTAACAGTGAAACCAAAGAAATCTAAAGTTAAACAAAATGACAACGTTATGGCAATAAAACAAAGAACAACCAGCATGCAAACAGCAGTACACAGACCACTACATAAAAAACCTCAAGTTAAGCAACACGGACCCCAACAAAAATCGGGGATTGGGATCTGAGGTGCTCAAACTTGGTAGACAGATCCTGCTCCACATATAACACCTGGTGTTAAGGGAGTTCGCATCTCTAGTTTATATAAAAAGGGGATTAATACAGGAATCCAAAGAGCAAAATTGTGTATAGGTCACCGTGCTTGATTTCTAGATAGAAGCCATTGAAACTTTGGCAGGAAATTCTCTCTTGACTTTATCATTGACAAGTTTAATTTCTAAAAAACTATACTTTAATACATGGCTTATCATTATACATTTAAAAGATTTACAAAAAGAAAAATGGGGGTCGCCGGGGAAAATTGTTCAAGGCATTCAAATCGATAAAACCAGATGATTCCGAAAATCTGACAAAAAACCCGAAACATGACAAGCCAGCTTCCTTAAGTACTAAAACGATGTCAAATATATGTACTGTGGATATTTTTTTTCGTAGATTGACATGATTGATGAAAAACTGTTTGTAGACATTTGATTTAGTGGATTTGTTCAAGTTTCGAAAGAACCGCGTTGAAAATTAAAAAGATAGAATAACTGAGTTGAATACACACAAATCTATATATACACAAGTAAAACTAACTAAGAGTCCCCTGTCCTCAGCTCTAAAGACTGTTTTATAAAGGAACCTGTTTTTTTTTTTCATTTGGTTTCTATTAGAAAGATTTAGTAGGACTACTAGTTTTTCAGTATCAGATAGATTTGGAAACATAGGATTATCTATGTTAATATTCTTTCTTTCATTTCTGATTACAGATCCACAGACCGTAAATCAAGTGCAACCTGGAGCTTTTGATGACACTGCTGTGTGCAGTCTTTGCGCCGAACGTACAAATGAGTTTCAACTTGCCATTGGTATGTCATTATATATATTTCTTTTGTGCTAGAAAATCGATACTTTTGATGTATCAATGTATAATCTCCGCTATTTTATACAAAAGGAAATATCTGTGACAAGTCAGGAATATGACATTTGTTTTAAATTCGATTGATGTGTTTCAAAGATTCTGATTTCGACAAATGATGAAGGACATTCCGTTTTGAATTTTTCTTTTATTTCGGTATTTTTGCTAGTTTATTTTTTGACTAGTTCTACTTCTGTTTATAAATAAGGATAACAACGCAAACAGAAACATAAAACAGGAACTTAAATGAAATACCAATAGGTTGATAGTAATATTCAAAAGCATATTTAAATTTAGAAAATCTTCGAAATATGTATTTAGTTTCATTTCCGCCTTGTCTATGTAATCAAAATGTTATTAACTTGCTGTATACTTTTGTGTATACATGTACTTTTATATTCACATCTATTATAATTAATAGTTGTATCTGTAGTTTACTTTTGTTACAGGTAAAAACATGTCAAAAACTTTTAACCGATGTTATTAAATTCGGGTATAGACTTACACCTATTGTATTTTGATGAGGTATTTGGTGTTCGCTACATAAACTCTGGAACATTATATACATAGATTATTTGTTCTCACTATATTTCTTCCAGAAAATCCAGTCCGTAAGTAAATAAACTCATTTCGTATTTACGCCAGACGCGCGTTTCGTCTACAAAAGACTCATCAGTGACCCTCGAATCCAACAAATTTTTAAAAGGTAATAAAAAGTACCAAGTTGATGAGCATTGAGGAACAAAATACAGCTAATGTAATATATTCATGAGGTAGAAAACCTTAGTATTTCAAGGAAGACATATTAACAAGTGACAGGGGGCAACCAGCAACTAATGCAAGACAGATATTACATCTAGAAAGAGCTATAGATAAAGCTAGAATGTGAGAAAAGTTTGCAGTTCTTGTGAAGTATACCTATCAGTTTTTTTTTACCGAACACAATTTTCAGATATATCCCATTATTTCAAAAGTCTGTTTTGTATTAGAATGTGGTCACTACAGATCAAATTGACTTGTTTGGAAAATTGAATAGCAAATACCCTAATTATGTCTTTTTATTTAAGATATGTTTATCCAAAACCTATACTGATGTGATTTCACACCTATAAATGTATATGTTCATACTATTGCATTAAAATATACCAGAAGATATTTTAACTCCATTGGCTGCGGTGGTAAAAATGTTATGATATGACATGTTAAAACTATGATGTAACACAAAACCCTTTTGGAATAAATTTTTTTTTCAGTTGACGAACCCACGGAAATAGTATCGCCCAAATGTGATGTTCCTTCCTTTTGCACGTCTGAAACAGGAACTATATGCGAAACGCTGATCACAACGACCAAAGCGCCGATCACTACAAAAACGAGGAAATCATGTGCCAGAAGGAGAAAACATGCATAAAGCGGAACAAGTGATTAAGACTGATCATTACATTTTTGAGAATTATTAGCTGTGCCGCTAGATCCTCATTAATAAAGACTTAAATTACAATTTAAAGCATTTTAGTAATTTATAACGCATTTATAACATAACAAAAAACTATAGTTTAAACATAGTAAAAGAAGTTCCTTTTAACCCCCCCCCCCCCCCCCCCCCCCTACGATATAGATAACATCCATGAGATGCGCAGACTCAAAAGTCGATCAAAAAGTTACAACTCCATAGCATAAGAAAAAAAAAAGAAAAAAAACAATCAACATGATGCACACTACAACAAAGAAAACGAAATTCGGATCAACACGAGCCCAATTACATCTTGGATCATCTTAGGCGTATCGTGCGTCCTCCGGTACTGTAAACAGACCCTGATCCTCATGATAAAAAAAAACTAAACAAAATGACAATGATACATAGTTTTCATCAACAAAGGACTTCAAGCAGATACTGACATGCCAGCTCCAGACCTCAATTAAACTGATTGAAAGATTATGTCTTCATTATATGAATATCAAGCACAATCCCTCCCGTTAGGGGTTTAGTACTAGGCCTTCATGAGTATTGAGGTTATACACCTTTGACTTGTAAATATTAGCAGTGGTCATTCTCAATTGTGTTCTATTGATAACACAATGAATGTCACCCATCCATGTGGAACAGGAACTATTTGACACTTCAGCAGCATGGTGGTTCAATCACGGTGTTTTGCTTGGTTATTAAATGTTTTACTTATCTGTGTAGTGTTTTGTTTATGTTGTTTATGTTGTTCTTCTTTTCGTCTTTCTTTAATGCCTCCGCGACAAGATGCATGTCAGTTGATAAACATTGTATTGTCCGGCTATCGTCTTCTACTATTTTGGAAGAACATTCATTTTTCATATTTTGTAGGATGTTCATGCACATGATAAATATGTGAGTTTGACTGTCCCTTTGATATCTTTCGTCCCTTTCATAAAGCTGTGCTGCTTTTTTCAAATATTCTGAAAATGACATGTAGTGGGACTTAGTATTGTGTTTGTTACTAGCTGTTTAAAAAACATGGTTTGTTCGCTGTTTCATCCTATAGTTTTAGAAGTATAGAAGTACCGATTCAATATTTTTTAGGATGGTCATATACATAATGCAAGCGTACATGGACAAAGGACTTTTATTTCGTTAAAATATTAAAAAGAACAAAATTTCAGGTTGTATGCCAACATCATTGTTTCACAGACACTAGTCAGAAATTTTTTTCCTATATAACTTAATATCACACAAGGTAATTAACTTGCATTTTAGAAAAATGTAAGACGGTGACGAAATTCCATTATATATCGCTTTATAGGCTGTCAAACTCACTAAAACTTGTTATATCGTAAATCTAAATTGATTTATCTTTACAATGGTGTATAACATGCCTACATTTGTTGTCGGAATAATCCGTAGCAATCCTACCAAGTATGTCAATCGTTATAATTTTCCCAACCGCTGAATTTTTTTCTAAAATACAAGTTATTAAAGTACCATGTGTTTTATTAAGGTATATAGGTTTTTTTTCTGAGACAAGTGCCTGTGCATTGTTTGTCAAATATAAAATACTCTCCTCGTGCGTATGGTTGAGCAGACAGGGGGGACGGCATTGTCCATATCTTATGGTGGCCGGTTAAGTCCATTATGCGTTTTCATATTCTATAGGGCGAAAACACGAAAGCGCGAAATCGCGAAGTCGGAAACGCGAAAACGCGAAAACGAAAACGCGAAATCGAAAAGAAAAAATATTTCGCCTTTTCGCGTTTTCGACTTCGCGTTTTCACGTTTTCGACTTCGCCTGTTTTCGCGTTTTCGACTTCGCAATTTCGCGTTTTCGCTCTATAGAATATGAAGGGCGAAAACGCAAAATAGCCTTAACCGGCCACCATGACTAGTTTCTTATTTTTGTTCTGCCAAAGTGTTGTCATTAATTTTTAGACTTATCATTGACGATCACCTCATAAATATCTCAGGTAAGATTGTGCTGAAGAAAGAAGGACACGAGGGAATATATATGCCCCACTGTAACGTTGAGAAAAAGAATATAATCGCTGTTCTTTTGCTTTTTGTGTTTTTACTGTTTTTAAGCACATATTTTACGAGTTTTTATACTGAATGGTTATTTTCAGTTGTTTTTTTTTCACTGACGCAGATATTGATTTCCTTGCATCCCAACAGCTATTGAAATCAAACTTGTATTTATTGCTACTTAGTGCATATGTATTCCCTCGTTTCCTTCTTCAGCACAATCTTACCTGAGATATTAATGAGATGAACAATTATCAAAGGTACCAGGATTATAATTTAGTACGCCAGACACGCGTTTCGTCTACATAAGACTCATCAGTGAAGCTCATGTCAAACTCATACGTCGATGGCAAACTGACAAATTCATGGCAAACAAAAAAGGCCAAAGAAACAACAGTATACCAATCCCAAATCTCATGATTTATCTCATGTAATCCGGAACGGTACGAAGATACTGCTCACCATGTGGAACCAGTCATGTTGCTTATACAAGTACAATATAGTAAGTTTGAACATTGCGCGTAAACTTTTGTATTACCAAAACTTTTAATGAATGTAGAAATTATTTCAGTAGATTCCTTTGTTGTATTTAACATCCTTTTCATCTATACACATAATTTATGGTTTTTGGTGGGGTTCGTGTTGTTTATTCTTTAGTTTTCTATGTTGTGTCGTGTGTACTATTGTTTTTCTGTTTGTCTTTTTCATTTTTAGCCATGGAGTTGTCAGTTTGTTTTAGATTTATGAGTTTGACTGTCCCTTTGGTATCTTTCGTCCCTCTTTTATGGGAAATTACCTTAGACGTATTTGGCACAACTTTTTGGAATTTTGGACACTCAATGCTCTTCAACTTCGTACTTATTTGGCTTTATAAATATTTTGATATGAGCGTCACTGATGAGTCTTATGTAGACGAAACGCGCGTCTGGCGTACTAAATTATAATCCTGGTACCTTTGATAACTATTTGAATATGTCGTGGTATTTTTTTTTTTATCAGAAGGGGTGAAAGAAATTTGTTTGTTTATGTTTAACCTATAATTCACATCTTATACATTATATAATATTAAGAAGAAATGTTACAATCTACTCTTTATTAAAGATGATAAATGTCGTAGATGCTTAGCGGAAGATTTCCAAACAAAATCATTAGTAGTCATTAATAAAACCATTTTATGCATGTTTTCTTCTACTGGCACACGATTTTTTTCTGGTTGTCATCGGCGTTTTAGTTGTTATCATCGGCGCTTCGCATATAGTTCCGGTACCAGACGTGCAAAAGTAAGGAACATCGCATTTGATCGGTTTTATTTCCTTGGGTTCTTCAACTAAAAAAAATGGAAAATGTTTTTAGTAATCGTCATAATTTTAAATATTGTTATATCGTCACAAATTATTATCTGATACATTCATATATAATGCTTTCAAAGAGAAGAAGAAAAAACATTTAAAGAAAAGTGCAGATACCTAGGTCATACAAAATAGAAATTGGATCACCATGACCACAACATACAATAACTCTAACAATACAATGCATCAACCAACATTGAGCATTTTGAACACCGCAACCAATTGAATAAGAACTCTTTTTCTGTATATTTTTATTCCAATTGACCCAATGTTGTCAATATAACAAAATTATGAACTGTTGTCGTTCACGCGGAAGATTTAGCTAGGTACAAACACAAGTTTAACCCACAAGTTCCTTCGGAAAATGCCTGTGCTAAATCAGGTATATGGCAGTTGTTTTTTATTTCTTCCGTTGATTGATGGCGTTCGAGTTTGTCAGTTTTTATGGACTTCCCCTACTAGTATTTGAATTTGCCGAGGAGTTCGGTATTTTTGTTATACCTTTTTTATATAAATTGTATGTATATTTACATGTAAAGGCCTATAATCAAATCAGTATATGTTTTGGTTAAACATTTTTGAACACGAATCAAAATAAACATAATGAGTTAAAAGTCACGTTGTTCCCCAATATAAACAGTCAGGGACATTACTTAAACAAATAACAATTAAAATTACCTATACAAGTCATGTTGAAAACCAGGCTATTTTAAATATTACTTATATACGCAACTTTTCTGAATATTATTTGTATGGGTGTCCAATAATACAGATTTTACTAGCTTTAACAAATTTCCACAGTCACCTGGTTATTTTCCCCATGAAATATAAAATCTAATCCTTCTGAAATACTAATTAACTTTCTGACGCACTTATCTTTCATACCGACGCTTCTGGGTCAAAGATTTGTCTCTTGGGACTATTAAATTATCATTTTCCTCCAAAATATTGAAGGAGGACTCATATAAATAGAATGATACTTGTGAATTAATTAAAATTTGAAGTTATTTATAACTGGTAACCGAAATCAACTACATATGTTCCTTAAATAAGTGTTATTTCTATTTTTTTTCAAAAATGTATAAAATAACTGATTCAAGTAATATTTTTGTAATAATTTTTAATGGAACCCTTTATCTCTATACACCTCTCAAATCTAATAAATTCTTTATTTTATGGTATAAAATGATGTAAAAACTCATTCAAACTACATTTAGTCTATGCTTCTGCTAGAATTTAAAATAACTTTATAAGTTATTTTGTTATTTTTAAAAACAAAAAATACTTATATAAGTAGCTTTAAAAAAATACTTGTTTAAGTAACGCCCCTGACTGATAAATGCGAGAATGTTCCCTAAAATTTTACCCTTATGTTAGTTCAATTAATTTAATGCAACGGATCCAGAATGAATACAAAGTAAATTCTAATGTAAGAAAGACTTTTGCAGTTCAATATTAATATAAGAAAATCTCGTTCGTCAATATAACTGATGTGTATAATACACAAGAACTGCAGTTTTTGCTCACATTCTTTATTTATTCTATACAAGTGTAATCTGCCTTGCATAAGTTTTACTTCAACAACAAAAAATCTTTGAAAGGAAAAGTGTCGTTATATAAAAGTTGAATTACATAACTTACATTATATCCAAAAAAAATCAAACTACATCATCCGATATTACAGTACACGAAAGAAGGATATGTACAGCTCAAATTGAAGCAAACAATGATTTTCTTCAGTAACTGCCTAAATTCTGTAATAAGGTATTAATTTACATTTTTTTCTGTTAATGATTAAGTCTGTTATACCTTTAGCATATTTTTATGTCATTGTGCACTTAAAATCATACCATTGCATATTTTACTGCTCGGGATTAAGACAGGTTACTGGTTAATATGTCTTTCCAACGTCAGTAACATAAGGCTTTTTAGTGTTTTGTCTTATCTTACCTTATTTTATTTTATCTGAGAACAGTCTTATTTCAATGATTATGCACTTACATGTTGTAGGGATCGGTCTTTCTGGAACAAAAAAAGTGAACACAAATTAATTGTGCGTATATATATTGAATACCATTTAATCCTCATCAAGTAAAACTCTACGTTTTTGTATGTTATACCAATTTGAAATGTTAATGAATAGAGGCTGAACAAGTTAAATCTATGTATCGCATTGATACGTTAAGGTTATTCAAACGATTTTTAGCACAAAAAAAAAGATAAATATTATGTACATACCAACGGCAAGGTCAAACCTAGATGTAGCTTCGGAGCAAAGACTGCACAACACAGTTTCATTGAAAGCCCCTGGTGGCAGTGGATCTACTACTTTTGGAACTGTAATCAATGATGAAATAAAAGATCTTTTATTTCAACTGGAAGCTTATACATAATATAATATGTTGAGCATCGTTTTTGTCGCAACCATAATCCTGTCCTCTTTTCCTCGAATGTGACATACGGAACTTGACTTATCGCCGGATTTGTACTTACATGAGCAACACGACAGACGATACATGTGGAACAGGATATAATTACCCGTACGAGCACCTGAGATCTCCCCCGGTTTGTGGTGGGGTTCGTGTTGTTCAGTCGTTAGTTTTCTATGTTGATTTATGTGTACTGCTGTTTATCTTTTGTCCGTTTTTTTTTTTTTTTTGCTAAGGCGTTGTCGGTTGGTTTTTTTTTTTTTTGCTTATGAGTTTGGCTTTCCTTTTGATATATTTCTCCTCTTTGCTATAATCAAGATTTGTTGACAGATTGTTTAAATTTGTAAATCTTCACCCTTTATATTGTATCATCGACATTTCAAACAATAATGTGCACAGCAAAAATCAAAGCCCTGTGCATTTATAAGAATCTAACGCAAGAGCAGTTAACCAAAAGATAAAATATGTGCCGCTGATTTTTCTGCAAACACTAAAATGAAAGATAAGGATGGTATTTTATGTACTCGGTTTCATTCGTTCTTCCTCTTACCTTGTAAGAAATAGACAGAGCAAGAACCAAATAAAAAATCAAGTGTGCACTCATGTGGGACGGACCAACACTACCTTCTCCTCTAGTAATACGTGTTGGTTTAACTCTTGTTAAAGATATGTTAATTAAACCTAGAATATTAGTTGAAAATAACTTTTGTTTATACCTAAAAAAAAAATAACCAAAGTCGTACTCGAGATATACATGATATAGCAGTGGAATCGGTTTCTCTCATGACTTTAGGACGATATCTAAACAAGTTTATCCTTCCTCCTTAAAGATTTGCAAACAGTTGTGATCTTTATATGTGACGTCATCAGGTATGGTCGCCTTTTTCATGACGTCACAATAGGAAATTTAGAAGAAGTAAAGAAGATTTGACGTCATAATTGAAATTTCGACCAATCGTTTGCAGAGAACAAAGTTTTCTCTAAGGATGAGAAATAATTTTTTTCACACCGATCGAGACTTGTGAAAAAAGCATGAATTAGAGAAATTTCTATAAATACTTTTACTTACTACCTCTATCACCAATTGTAAAATTGTTTTCACCAGGAGTAAAATCTATAGTGATACATTCAAATTTGTTTTCACCAGCTGTTCTACAAAGAAAAAATACTCCGATTTAAGTTAAGGATATTTCGAAATAAAAAACGGACGGAACACAACTTTTAAAGTATTGCTCCTTGTAGAATATGGTAAAGCAAGCCAAATAATTCTATTAATGTTGAAATAGCGATTAATGTAAACGGGCTTGTTTGTAAGTATATGAGTTACTGTATCAGTTATATATATACATTTTACAATCCGTCTTATACAAGTCATCATAAACAATCTTAATGTTTTAATCTCTAATGGTTTGTTAGTGCTTTATCGGAGGTCCTTTGTTACATATCACGCGTTCTCATCTACACAAAAATACACAATAGTTTTGTTCCAATAAAAATGTTTTCCTATCCGGCCCTCCTTATTATGAACAGAAATACTGGTTTTAAATGTTTTGTCATGAGTATGCTTGTTTTTTCTTTGTAGAGTACCAAGACAGATTCGTTTTCATTTAACCATTGGTTAGACATTTAAATTCGATTATCTTATCCCGGGCAAGATCGAGGGGTCAAATAAGAATATAAATGCCCCACCCATGGTTAAATGAAAAAAGTCTGTCAATCGTGAAAGCGTTATACGCACGATTAGTAAGTAAGTAAGTAAGTAAGTAATGACTTTATTTAAAGAGGGTGACTCAATTAGCTTTCGCTAATCTACCTTGACGCCCTCATAAATAACAAACAGGACATATATTACAAAGCTTACAGTTTCTTGACTTACATAAATGCACTATTCATACTAACTATAAACTGTCTGTAGAACAAGAGAAAAATAAATTCATATATATATAAACATAACATACAAATCATTAGAATATTTGAGTAAGTTGTTATAAATCATTTATAGTCAAGAAATCAACACATTTTGTTTAAAAGTGTCCAGGTTTTCACAACATTTTATTTTATTTGGTAGTTTGTTCCAAAGTATAGATGAGCTATATGCAAAAGATTTCTTCATTGAATTTGTGTTCCGTCGTACAACAGCTAAATTATTATTTGCAGATGACCTTAGATTTCTACTATGTAGGTTAACAATTGAACAACAGAGTTCCTTTAAGTAATCAGGTGCTTTATCGTTTAGAATTTTATGAACAAGAATAAGTTTATGATATGAAATTCTAGATTTGAAATTCAACCCCTTTAGCTCTTTAAATAAATTTATACTAGGTGTTAGTATTGGTGCATCAAGTATATTCCTTGCAGCTCTTTTCTGCATCTTCATCTTATATTCATCCTCATAGCAATTTCCCCATATTGAGGAACAAAAATCAAATATGGGCAGAATATAAGCATTATAAAACAGCTTTCTACTACTTATATCCAAAATTTTTTTTAATTCTAGATAGCAGTGCGATACGAGAAATTAAGTTTTTACATACATAGTCAATTTGAAATTTCCAGTCCAAATTTTTGTCAATATATACACCCAAAAGTTTCTGTATTTCAACGGGTGTCATTGGGCTATCTTGTATACATATATTCATATCATTTCCTAGCAAAGTCCGTTTCTTATTTGTTCCAATCAACATAGAAGTAGTTTTTAAGGTATTTATAACCATCCTATTGTTTAGACACCAATTATTTATGGCGTTGGCATCGTCATTGAGTTTCCTTTCTATCTCTTCCTTATTTGTTCCATATGTATGAAGTGTTGTATCATCAGCATACATATCAATGGCTGTATGAGTGGCTTCTAAAGTCATGTCATTTATGAATGTGACAAACAAAAGGGGACCTAAAATGGACCCTTGGGGAACCCCATATTTGATACATTAGGTAGCACTCCACAGTTAGAAAATAAAATCAAAAATGAGCCACAAAATGTTTTATCATCTCATATTCCTGGATTTCTAATACATTAACCTAACTGTTTGTGTTGTACATGTACATATGTATGTAATCAGCATATTCCATAGATTTGATTTTCAAAAGTTAAAAGAGTGAAAATTAATTCCTTTTATGTGTATCCATGGCAACATTCTGCATTTATTTACAATAAAATATTGCAAAAAGGGGGGTGGACATGTCACATATCCCCCCAAAATTTGGATCAAACTAGAATTTCAATGCCTTTGAGTGATACCTTTTTAGAAACTGTTTTCATAAATCTTCCTAATGATCAAATAAAAAATGGGTGTCTTTCGCCTCATTTTTTTCGTAAAATCCAATCACAAAGTTCGTGCGATAAAAAGTTGGAAAAAAACATTACAATAATTGCCGGACCAATGTATGGTAGGGACATGCAAATACGGACTGTCATACAGAAAACAGCCTATATTACATACATTACATAATCTTGATGTTCATATAAACCCAATACAAAGGCTATTTTAATACTCAGCTATCCAAAAATGAATTTTATTGCACACTAGCTCTCATATTTGAAAAATCCACAGGGGCCAAAATGCGAAACTACACACCTAACTGTGGAGTGCTACCTTAAGGTGAAATTTTTCCCCTCCTGCCTCAATTTTTATTATGTTTTCTGTATTCTACTAGCTGTTACGATGAAAATGGTACCTTAGTTTTTAAAATTGGTTCAGTAATAAAGATTTTATGAAGGTTAGCAGTTGATGTTGAAACGCGACAAAAAGTGATTTAAAAATAAATGCTGGATCATAGTGAAAAACTTCAAGTCTGTCTCATTTTTGGGGTAAATTTCTAAAACTTTTCCCATTATCTTATTTAAAATCATAAAATTATCTTAAAAGAGGACAAATTGTACAATTGTTAGGTATTTGAAAGCACTTATAGGTCAATTTTGCTGTTAATAGCATACCTAACCTTGGTTTAGAAGCTCTCAAGCAGGGTATAAATTTCTAGCAGTACTGGCATCATTAAATCTAATTAATGCCAAATTATAATATAAAATCCTACTAAAAATGTTTATTTGACTTATTCGCATTCAAAAATATGAAGCGATACATTCTGAGGATATCATTTAAAGCGCAATCTTTGGTTACAATGGCGAAGCTAATGGAGTACAAATTTAAGACCGCAACATGTCTAAGTGCCAAAATGTGTATATTTGGTTGCTAAGGACAGTAAACAATAAAATAAACATAAATTGCATTCCTAGCAGATTTTTTACCTTCAGAACTAAAACAAGAACATTAAAGACTAAATATTTGGGGTAAATTTTATCTTAAAAAGTGCATTTCTGTGCTTTCTGATGTGCCATAAGGTAGCACTCCACAGTTAGAAAATAAAATCAAAAATGAGCCACAAAATGTTTTATCATCTCATATTCCTGGATTTCTAATACATTAACCTAACTGTTTGTGTTGTACATGTACATATGTATGTAATCAGCATATTCCATAGATTTGATTTTCAAAAGTTAAAAGAGTGAAAATTAATTCCTTTTATGTGTATCCATGGCAACATTCTGCATTTATTTACAATAAAATATTGCAAAAAGGGGGGTGGACATGTCACATATCCCCCCAAAATTTGGATCAAACTAGAATTTCAATGCCTTTGAGTGATACCTTTTTAGAAACTGTTTTCATAAATCTTCCTAATGATCAAATAAAAAATGGGTGTCTTTCGCCTCATTTTTTCGTAAAATCCAATCACAAAGTTCGTGCGATAAAAAGTTGGAAAAAAACATTACAATAATTGCCGGACCAATGTATGGTAGGGACATGCAAATACGGACTGTCATACAGAAAACAGCCTATATTACATACATTACATAATCTTGATGTTCATATAAACCCAATACAAAGGCTATTTTAATACTCAGCTATCCAAAAATGAATTTTATTGCACACTAGCTCTCATATTTGAAAAATCCACAGGGGCCAAAATGCGAAACTACACACCTAACTGTGGAGTGCTACCTTAAGATTCTGAGGCTGTATTACTAGAGCACACTTTTTGTTTTCTATTAGACAGGTACGACTCAAACCATTTTATTGAATGATTAGAGACTTTGTATAAATGTAATTTATGGCAGAGAGTGGTGAGATTAACGAGATCAAATGCCTTTTTTAAATCTAGAAAGACTGTTCCTACAACATTACCATTATCAATACATTTTCTATTTAGGCTGTTTCGTTTTTGTCGAACGTATTAATATTAATAATGCTATCTTATTCAATGATAAGTAATAAGTAAAAATAAAGGCATTATGGGGCGTAAAAAAAGACTGAAAACACCCGATGTTTACATTTGACGCCAGAAGCATACATATGACTTCACCATTATAAGTTGCCAAAGACGATAACATCATTTGGTGGAATTTCGGTTTTATGAAACGTTACACCTATATAATTACTGAAATGGACGAATTTGTTTTTTGCATTACAATAGGATAACCTATTGTATTTGAGGCTTGGTCTATCTTAAAAAGGGATTTTCACTGTCGCAAATTGAGTTTACCTGGTTATAGAAATAAAGTGAGTACAACACTGAACAGCGATTTTTTTTGTATTACTGCGTTTGCGCTTAAAGTAGATATACAGTGATTAAACTGGTTGTCGATATACAGGTCGTCATATTAGAATTAATATGAATCCCTGAGGAACAGCAGTACTTAACAGGCGGGAAAAGTGTATTTATACTACTATTGTAAAACATACCCAATAACATAAAACTGATCTGTAATTTGATGACAATAATATGGATCACCATCATTAAAAAGTGTACGTCCGTCAGCTTCGATGGACCAATATGATGAGGGACCAGGGGGTGACCCTCGGTATATAGTAAACACTTTGTCGATCCAGTCATTAGGAAACATACATGGAAACTCAGTCACGCCTGTAATGATGTATTAACAAATTAAAAATGTAATTTCAAAGAGTAATATAAGTTCAGTGTCAAAACAATTTTGAATGTCCTATAATGTTTTTGGATCGTGTGAATCGCTTACTAATTTCATGTTCAGTTCCCTTTTCTGTCCCACTTTCAGGTACATTGCTACGGCTAACTGGCGAATACTTCATTTTGGGTTTGACAGATACTAAACAGTGAAAATTGACCCTTTACAATATACACGATAGCACCATCAACGTATTATAACAATGATGTAAACGAATAACTATTTAGGTATATGAAATAGGTACCTTCCTGACTAAGATATCGAGAGGCATAAAACATGTCCATCCCCTGATAAAACAACAAAATTAAATAAAAGGAAAGCATAAAAAACCCAAGAAGCAGACACTTGTAAGCAATAAAACAAAAATTTCTGAACATAAAGGGCTTCTCCAAGCGTCTCTTATACAGAAATTAATAAATAAAATAAATTGTTTAATCGCAGGACAATTCCTCATTGCATTTAGTATTTTTTCCCTTTATATATGTTTTTTTTATCCAACGCACCCATCATGCCCATAGGTTTGAAAGTTGTTTTCAATTTAGACTTGTTTTCATTTTTTCGTTTAGGCTTGTATCATATTTTCCCTCCGGTTTATATGATCCGTTCATCCTATATTGACTCTTAAAATTCAGGAGTCTCTCTTACATTGAGGGTAAATTGTATGGCCTTCCAAATACCGTTTCGATCCCTTACATCACTGAAGAGACATTTATTGTCGACATCCGGATCTGGTGTACAAAACAAATATTGACACCTTATGTTTGTGGCATAACATCTTGGCTCCAAGTTTATTGTTTTCTATTTAGTATCTTAAATTTATATTAAGATCCATTTTGTTACATCTTATGATCAATTTTATTTGGCAACCGCCAATGGTAGTCAGCAGGGTTAAAGAACATCATTTGTTCGATCTGTTAGTCAAATGCGTTTTGTTTAAATATACTTTTTCACTTTTTTTGATCTTTTGGAAAATGTTGTTTGTGCTGTATTTAAACCCTTCTACAACGAAATTAGTTTTACATGTACACGTATAAAAATTGCGGTTTTTACCCAACACAATCGTAGGCTTAAACATAGTTTTCAATTTAGACTTGTATGTATAAAAAAACATGTATATTGCACAAATGCCATGCTTTTCAAAATACAACACAAAAATATGGATGAAATGCCAAACCTTTCTATACTATTAAATGAACCATTGTATCAAATGATGAACCTCCTCAGGTTTTTGATTATGTGATTGCTTGGCCGCTAATATTCAACTTTGCAAAATATATTTTTTGTAATTTAGGTATCAAATGGAAGGTAAAGGACTAGTGGTCATTGTAGAACATAGACTGATAATTTTGAATAATACAATAATGTATGAGTGAATTCTAAATCCTATAAATCTGTAAGACGCAGTATAATAAACTGGATATAACCTTTTGATATTGTCAAAGTAACTTCATTTTTTTTATATTTTGTTCTATATACTTTGTTTAACAATAGTGATGCAACAATACTTTACGTATGACAGGTATATGATGTTTGTAGAAAGCTTTTTTTTAAATGTAACGAGATATTTAAAATACTGTTGGTTGGTTTAATTTACTAGAAATTAGAAACAAAAAATCCGATATGATTGACATGTCGTAAAGAAAACACCAAATATCAATAGTTTATATCCATGCGTAGTCTTGAAACAAAAATAAACAATTGAAAGCTCATCGCATAGTCGTCAACAGATATCATCGTAAGAAGAAATTCACTATTTGTATTTGTATTTCCTACCAGGTCTATACATTCTTACCTTCAACCTGACAAATCACCAATGCAGTACCAACATATAACAACGGAGAAACGAATTTCATCGCAGGATGATAGAGAATGTATTGGTTATTATTCTTATGACCAGTTAAAGTAAGTTGTTCTGTTAAAATGAGACATTAGCTACCCAATATATATGTATTAACAACGTGCACATATGCTCTTTAACTTTGTATTTGTTTGATTTATATCTATTTTGATATGAGCGTCACTGATGAGTCTAATGTAGAGGAAACGCGCGTCTGGCGTACTAAATTATAATCCTGGTACCTTTGATAACTATTTAGCAGTCTTTTGATCACGTATAACAGTGTGTGAAAAAGATTTTTATCGATATCATCATGTATATGTCTCATTTAACCTGAAAGACATGTTATTTACTTTATAGACAACAATTATGATGAGCAATCGTACACAGCTTGTGTTGGGGATTGTTTGATCTCTAAAATTTCAAAGAAGACAAAATACTTTTATATAGATTGTATTGCTATAAATAATCCGATTGTTACGGAATAACGTCCCCGCAGTATTGAATACATCCAATATCAAACAAATGTAATGGAAAACCACAAAAACTGTTCAGATACGCAATAGCTTATGAGGTCTTAAAGCTAAACATGGAAAATAAACAAAGTACCCTTTTGCATTATGAGGATTTATGAGTTTGAATGTCCCTCTTTTAATTCACATAGTTTGGGGTTGGGGTCAGACTGGCTGCAAGTTTTGTTATCCTACATTGAGTTATGTCTGATTATAGAAACACATAAGAAGTTTAGATCCTAAATATATTTTGAATTTTCATACAAATAAAAGGTTATACATCATACAGTATAGTCATTCGTTGGAGCAAAAACCTCATCTTATACTTTGGTACGGCAAATGCACATTTCGTCTACATAAGATTCATGAGTAACACTATAATGAAACAGTCTGAAGGCTAACTCAAATATGAAGTGGTAGAGCATTAAAAACAGAAAATTTTAAAATGTAAACGGTATCCATGTCATTTGAATCATAATTAAATAGCAATTTGAATATCAGTGAAAAACAAGACAGATAAAATCAAGATTAGAACATCATATAGAATAACTGAGAAAGGATGACAAATGTTGTATAGTATTTTTTTTTTTATTGAATTACATAATTTCATGTACACTACAGTCACTATGGATTTTGCAATGACCACTATTCAACTCGTCCTCTTAATGTTAAGAAACTAACAGTCAATCAATGTTCAATGGTGCTGCAACAACACTCATGATATTGTCTGATAAAATTCAGTTAAAAAAAATATGTCACGGCATATGCCTTCATCTTACTTCCTATACATTTCTAGGAATATGATTGGTTAAAAGCAACTGCGTGGAGACCGTGTATATTCCATATTAGGTTAGTTGGGAGGCGGGACTTATTTCAACACGCGGTTAGTAGTGGGTGTTGAGGAAAAATCTTTAAAGGTTACAACAGTACTGCAATCATGATGATGAACGCTTGAAATGAATTAATAAAACACATTTAAAGCTAACAAGTAGTTGTTGTTGGCATTTGTTTTTGTATAGACCAATGGAAGTAGGTTCTTAATACTAACGGTATTGAAGAGTTGGTTACTTTATAGGCCATTAGTCTTAATACCAATGTTAAAATAGTCGGTAAGATAAATTCGTTACATAGTGTGCTAGTGACCTAATACGATAAATATGGGGTCAGAAAATTCCATATGGGGATTCGAGCATCGCTCTCACCCCATATGGAATTTACTGACCCCATATATATCGTGTTAGGTCACTAGCACACTATGTAACTAATAATACCTGTTAATCAATATTTTCCAATTTGAGTTACAAGGGAAGGGGGGTCCTGGAAAAATCTAATAGAATTTGGTTTTCCATCCTACATTGAATTTTTGATGTGGACAGATATTTGATATGAATGAAATAAATCAAACATTAATTGCATTGTCATAATTTATCCCGACAATCAGGCTGAAGAGTGAAAAAACAATTGTTATAAAGTATACTGACCGACCTTAGAAATGCAATACTAGATTATTCTTTTTTAATTCCCATTTTCAAATATGGAATATTTTGTAAACAAACTTATGAACAGAAAATTCTTTCATTACATCAATGTTGAAAACAAAATCCCAGTTCGAAAGATGAATTGATTACGTCATTTTCAATGTTCAAATGTTGTGGTATACACTGAAACCCTGGTTTTCCTCTTACCAATGAACTTGTTACCGTCAAAAGCAATGACTGCCTGTAACAAACGCAAACATTTTTGTCAGAAAGGTCAACTAATTCTGTTCAATCCACCATTTTCTACATTTGAAAATGCCTGTACCAAGTCAGGAATATGACAGTTCTTGTCCATTCGTTTTTGATACGTTTTGTTATTTGATTTTGCCATGTGATTATGGACTTTCCGAATTAATTTTCCTCTGAGTTCAGTATTTTTGTGATTTTACTTTTTTCGGCACGTTTTGGGTTCTGTTTTGCACCTTCTGATTTTGTCGTTTTTCCACCCATTACAATGGGTTTTGGCAATTATGCGGTTGAAACTTTAAGGCTTTAAATGTTTATCTGCTGTCGTTTTTGGCAGTTCAGTTATTGGGAAACATTTATGGCATAAATCTGTGCAAAATGGCATTCAGCAATTTGATTAGCATTTGACGTTGCGGCTGTCGACCTGTTTCGCAAATGACGTTGCGTAATCAAATTCTATTAACGTTGCATTATCATTAAAAGAGGGACGAAAGATACCAAAGGGACAGTCAATAACTATGCATAATCCTTACAAAATAGAATTGAGAAAGGTTAAGCTTGATAATAGGAGTGTTGGCCTATGTTTTTATATTTTTTTTTCAAATAGCAAAATATGAACTACATTTAAAACGAACACTAAATAAATATAATTCTAATTAGGATAAAATGGAAATATACAAAAATACAAAAATATTTGAATTTTTCCATACATTTTGCAAAAACAGATTTTAATTCGTATTTTTAACTTTCAAGTTGCACATATCCAGTTAATATTAAGTAAGACCACACATCTTCATAGAATAGTCCCATAATTGTTGACATGCTTTATTATCCTGTGCTAGTTTATTTTCCCAGGCAAGTCTACAATGACCGAAATGCTTTCCTGTCACAGAGTTTAAAGATTCGTCAACAGCTGCAAAAATTGTTGTCTGTGCACCACCTGCACTATCTAAACTAATAAATCTGGAAAACAAAATAGAATGATAAAATTTACCAAAAATTAAACAACAAAAATACCGAACTCCAACGAAATTTCAAAACGGAACGAGCTTATCAAAAGGCATAATCAAAATTTATAACACAATAATTACATTAGATGTATGTTTCATTATAATACGTTATTCTGATTGGCTAACTAGCAATCTCGTGATATTCCTTAATCAATTGCATTACACAATGCAAGTTTTTATTCATGATGACACGAGGTCCCACAATAAAGTGCACAGGTAAATGAAATAAAAACTTTCTAAAAGGCGTGTTTTCATGATCCTATATGTAAAAATGTAATTATAAGTATTGAATGCTTTTTTTTGTAACTTTATAGGGTTGTATAAGCGTTGACCGTGCGCACATTTTTAGTATAAAGCGCTCCCGCGCTTCATACAAAATGTACTTCGGTCAACGCGTTTACACCCCAATAAAGGAGTAGGTCCGGTAAGGACCGATTTGGGCCTCAAATTTCAGGTTCATCTGACGAAAGATTTTGACCACTTTTTAAACACTTAAGAGTCTATTTTATTTGATTCAATTAGTTGATGTGAAATATTTTAACTGATTGTGCCATTTAAAACGATCCGATTCAAGCTCAAATATGAAAAATCTACCAAATATGCAAAAAAATGTCACTTTTCAGATGGTTTTTGTCAAAAATGAAAGTGGCCGCATCCGTGTTCATCCTCAACCTTTATATATGTTATGTATTTTGTGGAGATGTTATAAAATCAAAAACATGTATACGGTACTTAGGAGCTTTTCTGGATGAGACTCTAAACTTCAAAGACCATATTACTAAAAAATGTAAAAAAGCAATGATGAACTACTACAAAATAAAGTGCATAAGATCCTATCTATCGAAAGAAGCAACTGAAACTTTGGTCTTATCTTTGGTTATATCACATTTAGATTATTGCAATGTTATACTTTTTGGAATTTCACAAACTGATTTATATAAATTGCAACGTGTACAGAATATGTGTGCCAAACTTGTGTTAAACCGTTCTAAGTATGATAGTGCTAAGCAGGCATTGTTTGACTTACACTGGCTTCCGATCAAAGCCAGAATTACATTCAAAATCTTAACATATATGTACAACTGTCATGTAGGTAATGCACCGTCATATTTGATCAATTTGTTAAATCCTCAAGAGTCGAAACGTTCATTAAGGTCGTCAGAGTCATCTATTGGTTGTTATGCAGTTCCATATAACAAAAAGAAAACTTTTTCAGATAGAAGCTTTAGTACTATTGGGCCAAAATTGTGGAATGAACTAGGTACAAATGTAAAAAATTCTGAATCTTTGGATACTTTTAAATGTCGGTTGAAAACATTGTATTTCGAAAATTATTTTGAACTTTTCTGACTTTTTTCTTGTGTATAACAGTGTATATTTTCAATTTTTGGTATAGTACATACATATTGTATTTTTGTATAGTATTTTTGTATTTTATATGTCATTTATGTACAACGCCATTGAATACATATTGTATATGTAGAAATAGGCGTTTAATTAAGTTTTCATGTTTCATTCATGTTTCATATTGTGCATTGTATTGTCAAAAACAGCCCATATATATTTATGTAAAAGAAGCATTCTGCTGTTCAATTAATAAATAAAAGTTTACATTTTAACAATTTTGTAAAACTGCTATATTTGGGGGCCAAAAGGGGTCTTACCGGACCTACTCCTTTACAAAAAAGAGCATTCAATTCTTAAATTGAACGAATGAAAATCAAATGTCATATTCATGACTTGGTACGGGCATTTTCTTATGTAGAAAACACACGAGTTTCGTTTTTATTTATTGGCAAAACGTGAGTATTATCAATATCTCTAATAAACTTTCTTAAACTTTCTAAACAATAATTGTTAACTATGAGTTTACAAGTGATATGTCCAGCATTCCCTTGTACACCTACGCATCAAATTATGATTTTGTTATCATATATTAACAAAAGCTTATCCATAGTTAGCCTACTGCATTTCCTAATTTGTAAATAGTTTGTTTGTGTGTAACTGACTCACGGATGATTATTTAAAGTATACAATCAGTGGCGGAGCCACAGGGGGGGGGTTCCGGGGGTTGGAACCCCCTTTTTTGGCCGATCAATGCATTTGAATGGAGACATATAGTTGGAACCCCCCTTTATCCTGGGTTGGGAACCCCCCTTTTTAAAATGGCTGGATCCGCCCCTGAAAATACATTTACAAAGGGGAGCAATATCGTTATAATATAGTTGAATAAAATATGTGACAGACATGGAGACGATTGATTGATTGTTGGTATTTTAACGCCACCTTTAAACACCACTTTTGGGCTATTTTGTGGCGGTCAGTTTTTATGGTGTAGGCAGCTGACGTGCCCGGAAAAAAATCCACCGACCTTCGATAGGAAAACTGACAATCCTGGTTAGATTAAGATTGAAGTCGGGTGAACCCCACGAGCAGGGCTCGAACACTCAGCGTCGGTGTAGACTGGCTAGTGATTACAGAAGTAGATTACTTAGATTACTTGGCCACCAAGGCCCCCCTGCATGGAGATGGTAGACAGTCAGGGCCGTAACTAGGGTTCGAATTCAGGAGAGGCAGGGAATTTGCGGCCGCCGAATGAGGCCCCAAGAGTGGGGGTTGGGGGAGGGGGCGCAGCCCTCCGCCGATTTTTTTTCTCGGTAAAATGGCTAAAAATAATCCGTATTCCTTCGATTTCCTTACTTTTAGAAACATCAGTATTGCTTGAACCTGGAAGCAATTTTTATGCAAAAACAAGCTGTCTGAGCCTGAGATTGCTGTTCGGGATAAGCCAAGGCGCTGTCTTGATGGCCGTACTTTGACCTATAATTATTAACATTTAATACATTGAGACCGCCGAGTTTTTTCTCTCAGTAAAATGTCTAAAAATAACCCGTTTCCTTCGATTTCCTTACTTTAAGAAACACATCAGTATTGCTGGATCCTGGAAACAATTTTTATGCAAACAATTATTATCTGTATTTAAAGATAATTTTGCTAAAAATCAAACTGGTAAGTTTAAAAAAAAACATATAAAAACACTGGACACTTTTAATTTGCAAAACACTCATTTGCAAATCCGCCGCCGCCTCAAACAAGAGCTACAATATCATGTATATAACCAAAATGTGCAGAATTACATGGGATTCAATAATTTCATTGGTTTTCTACAGTTACTTTCATACTTATTTTGCAATTTGAATTATAAAAACATGGGATTTTCAATATCCCATGGGACAGGGCAAAATCCCATGGGATTTACCATTATCCCATGGGATTTTGGTTAAATCCCATGGGATTTTTTTTGGTCCCATGGGATTATTGTAGTCCCATGGGATATTTGTTGTCCCATGGGACAAAAAAAATCCCATGGGATTTTTATTATCCCATGGGATTTTAAATATCCCATGGGACAAATTAAAATCCTATGGGATTCTAATTGTAAATATATAGATATAAATAAACAGTAATGTGTATGTTACAATGTATTCTATTTGGTAGTAAATTATTATAAGATGAATCTTTTTAATTGAATATCTTTTTTTCTTGGGAAATGTTAATTTAGCATATTGTTCTTTAACTGTTCAAAACTAAACTTTTAAACAACAAAGCAGATAATGTAAGTATCAATATATGTTTATTCATGAATTATAGAATACTTTCTTGAACACAATTATTTGCCATTTGAAATCAATAAAAACTCTATTGTTAGGCTTAACATACTAGTAGCTATTTAAGTAAATCTATTTTTTTCACAATATCCCTCAACACAAAACATTAATAGTTTCTTATCATCCAGCATTGTTTGATGGTATAGTCCACTTTTTGGACATTCAGCACATAACTTTGACATTATTGTGGCTTCAATATTTTTTGGAATTTAAAAGAACTTCAAATCATTGACTGAGTGATGAAAATAATAACTGATCCAACTTTTGTCTTTGAATTTATTCTGGTCTTGTTTCTATGTTTTCTCCATTTATTCTAGGTGGTGAATTTCAATCCTTCTGAAAAAGAACCAATAAAATCTAAAGTAATGGATTATACAAAATTGTTTTCATACATGTAGCAATAATATGATTTTCAATAAAAATAGCTATGCGGTATGGATTTTACTGATTGTTAAAGGTTGTCCAGTGTCATCAGTTGCTAACGGCCTATATCCTTTGGTCTCTGATGGAGGGTTGTCAAATTAGCAATATACCACATCTTCCTATTCTAATACCATATAACAATCAATTAATTTATTCTTCTTTATAACATTTGGGTATTTTCCCAAGTTATATACATAATATATATATATACTGTAAATTTGGAATTAATGCGAGTTTTTTTTTATTGCGAAAAATGCAACGGAGTTGTAAACGCAATAATTTAAACTCGCATTATGAAATATTTTATATGGATTAAACAGGATTTTTCTCAAAATCGTAAAATTTAAAATCGCATTTATTAAAGTCTAAAATGACAGAATCGCAATAATAAATGCACGCAATAATTTATGAATTTACAGTATAAAGATCAATGTTAAAACTTTAGACAACTATAATAACATTCCATTATTCACAAGAATTTGCAATATATTATACAAAATGCAGACAACAGAAACAATATTTCTTTAAGCTTTTGAAGTTCAGACAGATTTCAATTTGTGTTTTATTTCAATGAAAAAATACCTTGAACTCTTTGAACATATTGGAAATTATAACATTGATACAAAAAAATATGTATGTTTTATCCTTATTTTTTGTGTTGTTGGCTTGCTGTCTCATTTTAATATACATTTAAACATACATCAATAATCTTCTTCTTTATTAAAAGTAAAAATGGGATATTTTTGATTTTGATATCCCAAAACATTATAGTTCTATCAAATAACTTATTACCAAGTTCAAAAACACCAATGTGTTTGATATTATTTTTTAAGACATGTATAAATGTTCCAGACCATATCAGTATTCGTATCTTACTTTTACGGTC
This sequence comes from Mytilus edulis, assembly GCF_963676685.1. Taxonomy (NCBI): domain Eukaryota; kingdom Metazoa; phylum Mollusca; class Bivalvia; order Mytilida; family Mytilidae; genus Mytilus; species Mytilus edulis. The sequence goes on from NC_092349.1 coordinate 1,083,946, forward strand.
CAGAACTTAGTCCCACCATATGTGTACAGTCAGACCATTTAAAGTATACTTGTACTGTCTGGTACCAGCTCGACCAAACCTGTGTTTTTATTTTAACTGCAATTAAACTTTTTGTATTAATCTATTAAAGATTTCAGTTATGTTGATCTGTACTGTACATTTGTTTGTAATAAACTTGACCAACTTCTTAAAATTGGGCAGACTGTATGTGTACAGTCCAAATACTTGTATGTTCTGGAACATAAACATGATTAACAAGCATTTGGAAGGATGTCATGCTAAAATCCCATTAATATTAGTACTACATTTTGAGTATATACATGTAAATCCACAAGTTACTTACTGAAATTCATGGTGAACACTCACCAAAAACTTACAATTTAGAGGAAAGACTGGAAAGATGAATGCACTAACACTATCAAAACAGAGCATAAAACTTACCGAAAAACAAGATGTTTTACATTTATCCAGGAGCAGGATAATTGAAAAGTTTTTTTTTTCTTTCTCTGCTGTCCATCATATAACCTTTGAATTCATTCATGCAAAATATGAAAATCTGCAAAGGTAAGACCTAGAACCTCAACTTATCCACATTTTGAATTTTGAACTGCATACTTGTCCTTTTCATCTTGCTGACAACCTAAACATAAAAAAATGAAAAAAACATAATTCTAGATTGACTTTGTGTTTTTATTTTTGTTGGTACATGTACAAACAATTTTCCCAACTTTAAAACGAAAACATCATCACCAAAGAGGAGGTCATACTAACCTCCGAAATATTTAAACAAACCGAAATTATTACTTGATTAAGATCTTGTCGTAATTTTTGAAAACTTGATGTCTATTGCATACTTATATTCCTTTGTACGAGAGTATGCATATTAAGATGGACTCCATGGACTTTTATGTAAGCATGATTAATTTTACAGTCACTAACAGTTTTTCAGCTCTATGTGTACATTTTGAGAGAATCTTGCAATACTGTATATTCTGATATTCAGAACTTATTGTAAGATTTTTATTAAGACAACTGAAAGCTGTATCTCGTTTTCATTTCTGATACATATTTATGAGCTGAAGACCAGTGCCGAATTTTTCTCACTGCATTGAAGACCCATAGGTGACCTTCGGCCGTTGTCTGCTCTTTGATTGGGTTGTTGTCTCTTTGTCTAATTCCCAGTTTCCACTTCCCATTTTATATCATGTATGCTGATTTTTTTTAAATTACAATATTCAATCATGCAATTTTGTCAATTATTGAAAATAGGATAAGCAAAAATAAATGCACAAAAAATTTAACATTGTTATATCTATGTAAAAGACTTTTTTTTAAATTCAAAACAGTTGCCTACACTGTTAATTTCCTTGTTTGATTTCATATTTTTAAAGCCTTTATAGCTAGCTAGATGGTATGCCGGGGCGGATCCAGCCATTTTAAAAAGGGGGGTTCCCAACCCAAGACAAAGGGGATGGTCCGATATTCATTGGATTTGTTTTATTGTCTCATACAAGAATATATATGGTTTGAGGGTGGGGATCAGGGATCCTGAAATTTTTTCACCTAACCACGGGATGACAGGGGATCTCAACCATTTAAAAGTTTCTCAAACATGTGGGGGGTGGGGGTGAACCCCATGGACTCTCCCTATATTTCCTTTGATATGTTTTATTGTTCTATACAAGAATATATAGATATGGTTTAGGGGTGGGGATCTTGACCGTTTACAAGTTTTCAAACTAGAGGGGGTGGGACTTCACTTTTATTTTATTTCATTATTAATCTTATAGTCCCCGACAAGAATATATATGGTTTAGGGGTGGGGATCTGGATCGTTCACAAGATAATAGCACATTCTCAAATTGAACAGGGTGGGGTAACCCCCAAAGACCTCCTTTTAATTTCATTTGATTTGTTTTATCGTCCCATTCAAGAATATATATGGTTTAGGAATGGGGATCTGGACCGTTTACAAGATAATAGCATATTTTAAAATTGAAAGGGGTGGGGATTACCTCCCATGGACTCACCCTCCCTTCTTTCTTCCCCCCGAAATACCTTTTAATAAGCCCCAATGCACAGATAGTTCACAGTATTTTCCCTTGATTTACACTAAAGAATATACACTATACAGGTGTAATTTTTTTTTAAAAGATAATACAACTGAAGACCACCATGACCACAGTGGTGGATCCAGAATTTTTCATAAGTGGGGCCCAAAGGGGGCCCTGAACTCCTGATCCCCCCTTTTTTTTCCTCATTTCAATCACCCTGATATAAATTTAGTATTATCACTTACAATAGGAATGGTTTGAATTCCCCAATAATTCTTATATACCATTAATATCAACATATTTCATTTTTGATAAATGAAAGGCAAAAGTTTTCTATGCCTATGGGTAGAAATGGATAGTGGGAAGCTTTCAGATTCACACCATGCCGGTGGCTGTGTTCAAAGTGCTGGGTTTTTATGACCCTCGTTGTTTGCGGACTAACTATTTAGGCCAGTGGTGGATAATAGTGTGCGTGCCTTAATCTTCTATACCTTCTTAATCAATATATTCAAATACTGACGGCAAGTGTTGTAATGATGTATCAATGTCTTTTTGAAATCACCGTGCTATTTACATGTGGGATCGAGAATGCAGGGGAAGGAAACTTGTCAATTATGTTTATTTCTAAGCCAAAATAAAATGAGCCGCCGTAAAATTAACCTTGGGTAATAACAGTGCATGTATAAAGGCTCGTCTCGGAGGGGTGTCTTTTTTTCTGTCTTCTTTTTTTAGTTATATTTTTAATAACTTACACTTTTTTTCCATTATTCTCTTTCTTTCACTATTCTTTATTCCTTTTTTTCTTTGTCCTTTGTTCTCTATTCTGTCAATTCACATCCATACCCTCTTATGTGGACTTACGGTAGTTTATTTTTTAGTTCTGGCAGAGATATTAGATACAATATATATGTCTCTGGTTCTGGTATTATGCGATAAGTCAATTTCTTTTTCATGCAGTGTCATGAAATATAATGGTTTTATGCATATCAGCCAAGATTGTGCGCAACATTTTAATAAACAATTCAACACTATATACCCGTTATGTGAATTTTATTAAAATCGATGAGGAACATGAATTTGGCAGCTAGTGCCCCTTAAACAGGTAAAGTTCAATTAACAAATTCTGATCTACTGGCATTCAACACCAAATTACTTACTTGCTGTATATTGAAAAATGTGATTGTATATTGTCAATACCTCAACATCGAGAATACGTCATGTGAGGTGTTGGTCGCTACGTTTGATACGGGGTCAACGGTTGCGGCTTCGAGACAGTGAAAAACATCCAGGTAAAAAGTGTAGAATTTTGTTTTTGAAAATTTGAGTTGTAAATTTTCCTAAAAAGTACTTAATTCCGTTCATCTAGTTGTAAATTTTCCTAAAAAAAGTACTTATTTCCGTTCATCTATTATGGGTATAAACTAAACTGAACAAGAAAAGTATTAGTAAACAGACAGAAAGTCTGACGTTGAATTAATTATTTTACAATTAATTGTTTAAATATATGAGAGAATGTTTTAGGCGAATTTTCTTTAATAACAGATAAATGTATTTTAGGTTCAGGAAATGATTTATTCTTCGGGTACGTCTAAACAACCGCTCAGGACATACAAAGTGCACTCAGGACCCATTACCGTATTCATATCTGCACACATGATGGATGTTTATATTCGTTATACGCTTCTTATTTTAGAGTTAAATTTTGGTAGAAGTTGAAATCGCAGGGGCGGATCCAGCCATTTTAAAAAAGGGGGGGGGGGTCCTAACCCAGGACAAAAAGGGGGCGGGGGTTCAGCTACATGTCCCCATTCAAATGCATTGATCGGCCAAAAAAAAGGGGGGTTCCAACCCCCCGGAACCCCCCTCCCCCTCTGGATCCGCGCCTGAATCGAACTTAGATAGATATGTTAATTCTTATAAAATAATGAGGGCACGTGTCACTGATTACACAACTACTGAGCCATGAATTATCCAATCAACAAAATTGATTGGATTATCTTCATTGTTTTTTTAGGAATTGTATTGTTTAGTTCAGTTTTACCTTTAACATGAATTTGCATATAGAAAAAATAAAATATATATCTCATTCGATGTTTTGTTATCAGTTTATTTTTCATGATGACGGGTAAATTAATTTGTTGTGTTTTGCAGTTCACGAATAAAGAAAATTATTTTATAGTTGCGTTTTTTTCTGTAACAAGTTCGATTTTTGTTTTTCACACTCTCTCTCTCTCTCTCTCTCTCTCTCTCTCTCTCTCTCTCTCTCTCTCTCTCTCTCTCTCTCTCTCTCTTCTGTAACAAGTTCGATTTTTGTTTTTCACACTCTCTCTCTCTCTCTCTCTCTCTCTCTCTCTCTCTCTCTCTCTCTCTCTCTCTCTCTCTCTCTCTCTCTCTCCCTCTCTCTCTCTCTCTCTCTCTCTCTCTCTTAATCAAGTTTTTAATTAAACACAATGTTGACTGAATATCAAATTTTATTACATTTGTATATCTTTATTCTCAACAAACCATTATACAAGAGAAGACAATTATGTACAATATTCAGTTTAACCTTAACGGAAATCTGTGCACGAAGACTTAGTCGTGGTTTGAACGGATTTCGTGTCAATAAACTGTCTTCGAAATAGTCTTTCTTTGTTAATGTTTGTGTCATTTTGGTCTTTTGTGGATAGTTGTCTCATTAGCAATCATACCACATCATCTTTTTTATAATTTCTCTCTACTACAATCTAACTTACATATTTTTTAGAAATAATTATACCCAAAATATCATAATTTTCAAAAAACGGAGACGAAAACGGAGACAAGTTCATTTTCAGAATTTATTTTCGCATTGAAATTCGTTTCAGGCTTGTGAAACTGGACAACACGACTTTAATTAGAGAAAAAAAACTTAATAAAAACGGATTTCTTAAAATATTCGTATAACTCAAAAATAAAATTCCTGGACAAGTTCGATAAAAATGAGAAATAACATCTAACTACATGTATATGAGTTTGATTGTTTGAAAAGTACGGCTTTTACCGTTAAGAACGGATTCCATATACAAAAGTTTAATTAATATAAATTCTTTTATTAAAGTATGAACATTTATTTCCCTTTTCAAACTCGTGCAAAGAATTAATTACTGGTCCAGGACATGATAATAAAATTAAGAATAAAACTTAAAAATTTATGGAACGAAATTTTAATAAAAGACGAAAATCTTAAAACATCGTGATATTCATTCTAAACGTCACAATATTACTTCCCGCATGGTCACACTGTACAAACAACACAATATATAAAACAACAATAAAGATACTCCAATTAATTTTGTTGATTGGATAATTCATGGCTCAGTAGTTGTGTAATCAGTGATCATCAGTGACACGTGCCCTTATTATTTTCTAAGAATTACAAATGTAACATATCTATCTAAGTTCGATTTCAAATTCTATCAAATTTAACTCTAAAATAAGAAGCGTATAAAGAATATATGCATTCATCCTGTGTGCGATGACTATAAAGGGTCCTGAGTGCACTTCGTATGTCATGAGTGCAATCAGGAGGTCCTTCAAGCGGTGTTTAGACGTACCGTTATTCTTCTGGAAGCTTCAAATATTTTTTTTATCAATAACTTTTACACAAGGAGACATTTTTGTTTTTTGACAGCATGAACCCCAGTTAATGAGCAAACACAAATTAAGAAAGAAAATCGTTTACAATTAAATTTTAAAGAAGGAAAAAAGGGGGGGGCTAATAAACAAATTTTATTTACGCTCACATCCTTCTAAACAGATTTGCATATGTAAGCTCTCTATAGATAATGTTAAATTATTTCAGGAGTTTTGAAAAAAAGAATATATACAGTTTAATTTCGACTAAAATAGTGATTCTTTTTATAGATTAGGTACCTCAGTTTCGACTCAACATTTCATTTTGAATTGTTAGATGGCAAACTCTTTAGAAGAATATTGTATCTGTTCTTTATGTAATTATGGTGATATTGGCGATAATATTCATTATAACAAGTCCCACATTGTACATATAATAAGATCTATATTTTTCAACGTTTTCAAAATGAAATAACTTGAATTGAAAATTTCCCAACTGTGAAAATTTGTTATTTCTAAACGTCTTTAATTATTATTTCGGAAAAAAAAATTATTTAGCATATTCATATATTTTCATAAAGTTTACTTCTATATGTTTTTAACCATCACCAGCGACTTATTCTCTGCCATCACCAATTAGTCCTAATTATTAAAGATCAATTGACCAAATTCAAATGATGATTGGTATATCGTATTGAATATGACCATCGGTCATCCGTGACGTATCCCAAATAACGACGCATGCCGATAGATAGATCAAAGTTTATTAATTAGCGTCTCGCAATTTAAATTTCATCAAGGGGACTTAATTAAACCAGTTACTATACAAATCTTGAAAAAACGATGTACATGTACTTTTTAATATTTTTAAAACAAATTACGAAAACGTTTAGTGTAAAAATCACCGAATATAAATGGTTCTTTCTTGCAGGTTTTGGCATTTGAAAATAACATTAACGTTTTGGAATTCTAATGCAAAAGACAGTCGATTCAAACTGAAATAACTTCTTTAAAGATGGTTTGATTTTTTTCAGAGACACATGTATTATATATGTCTCAATACATGTATTATATGTCTTTGATTTTATCAAAACAAAAATTACAAAATTATAAAATATGTTAGTTATCGAATGTATACCCTGAACTCTTACTATTTATATACATGTCCTAAGTTACTTAATGTCCTGTGTGCAACCAGGAGATCCTGAACGGTTTTTAAACGTACCATTATTTTATATGCATATATTCAAAGCTGTTCTTAATTATATGCATACTAGGCACAGGCACTTGTCTCAAAAAAAAATTCCTATATACCTTAATATAACACGTGTTATATTAAGGTATAAAGGAAATTTTTTTTGAGACATTGAAGTGCCTGTGATACTAGGTATCAGTGGCGGATCCAGGGGGAGGGTTTCGGGGGTTGGAACCACCCCTTTTTTTGAACGATCAATGCATTTGAATGGGGACATATGGTTGGAACCACCCCCTCCCCCTTTTGTACTGGGTTGGGACCCCCCTCCTTTTCAAATGGCTGGCTCCGCCGCAGAGGTATATTTATATATATATGTGTGTACCAGCCCCCCTCCTAAATCTTGGGAAACAAATGGTAGATTATATAGGGAATCACGGAAGCATGACTGGACGTGACCCCTCTAAGGCAGTCAATGAGTCCCCACTTATGCACCGAAAAGAAACAAGAGGCCAACACCCTGGCATTGTTATTGTTGAAACGAACAGTTATGATGATAAATCTAAAATTATGAAGAACAAACGCAAATTGAAAACTGTGAAGAAATACGAAAATATTTACATAGACAATGATCAGTCATATGAAACAAGAAACTTACAAGCCAGTTTCAGGACAGTTCTGAGAGAAATGGGTAAGGAGAAAGATTACAAGATAGTTGGCAACCGTCTCGTCAAGAAACAACAATAGGAGTTACTGCGGCTTGGAGTTTGGAACGCACGGGGATGGTCACTGAAGACAAACGACAACTCGCAGTTCCGGAAACTGGTACTGGAGTATTCAAATTGTGATGTGTTTGCCGTCACGGAGACCTTTTTACGTCGTGACGAAAATTTGGAAATAAATGGTTTTAAATTTTATGGAAATAACAGAAAAAATCTTAACAGAAATGCTATTAGGGGATCCGGTGGAGTAGGATTACTAGTGAAATTAGACCTGTTAGAAAATTTTGATTGCGATATTTTGAGTTCAGAATATGAAGGAGTATTATGGATTAAACTTAATTCTAAAGTGAACGATGTATGCTTCTGTATAGCAGTTTGCTATCTGCCACCTGCAGAATCAACTAGGTCACTGGAATCGGATGTATTTTTTCAAAATTTGTTGAAGGATATATATACATACCAAAATATGGGTAAAATTATGATATGTGGTGATTTTAATTCCCGTGTTGGATATAACTTAGATTACATTGAAGGAGTAGATTTAATTAAACCCCGAACAGTTGTTGATGGTACTGAAAATCATCAAGGAGATGTTTTTATTAATTTTCTATGTGATGTAAATTTCGCCATGCTAAATGGCCGTTTTAATGATAGTGATTTTACATGTATTTCTGGATCTGGTAGATCCGTAGTGGATTATATATGTGTGCCTTATGAAGATACCGAGTCTATTTTAGATTTTAAAATTATGTCAATGTCAGATTTAATCGCTGAAATTGGTTACGTCCCGCAGAAAATACCAGATCATTCTCTTTTATACTGTGATATACACGTGCCTATGTGTGATGCTAAATATAACGAGAAATCAGATCACGCGTTCAATCAACGTCGGAAATATAAAGTGTCAGATATTCCAAATGATTTTTTAAAAACCGAAGAGATTTCAAGTAAAGTGCACGAAACCATCCGTAATATTGAAAATTCGATGAGGATTACAAAAGATGTTCAGAATGCATACGACAACTTTCAATCGCTTATTATTTGTGAAATGAATAACAGGTTACCAAGTATTAATTATTCAAACGGAAATATGAAACAGAAAAAGTCTCTATACAAGCCGTACTGGAATGAAACTTTAAGCCGACAATGGGATCAAGCGTGTATAGCTGAAAAAAAGTGGTTAAAAAGTAAAGGATCGAATTCAGCGAAACGTTATCTAAAAGAGGCATTCTGCGCAGAAAGGAAAGCGTTTGACCGTATCAATCGTAAATTCAAACGTCAGTACCAGCAAGAGGAACGTCAAAAATTAGAAGATAAACTTTACTCCTCGAATCAACGTGACTTTTGGCGATCGATAGGTAAAGTGGGAATACATAATGAACGCTCGAAATGCATTCCGTGTGCAATTGTTGATGATAACGGGGTTGTTCAGACAGATAAAGCAGCTGTTCTTGACCGGTGGAAATATGACTTTAAAACTCTTTTCTCGTCCGACAATACAGCTCAACTACCTACAGATAGCGATAACGTTAACACTGAAAGAGACGTATCTGAATTAAATGCGCCAATTACAAGAGATGAAGTATTACAGGCCGTGATCAGTGCAAAAGACAGAAAAGCGACAGGAATCGATGACATTCCGGCCGAAGTGTTGAAGAATGAAGTATCTGTAGACTTACTTTTCGAAATTATAAGTGGATGCTTTCGTATGGGAAAAGTACCATCCCAATGGACAATGGGTGTTATAAATCCGATATTGAAGCCGAATGCAGATGATAATCGGAATCCGTTAAATTATCGCGGAATCACATTAATTTCAGTACCATGCAAGATTTATTGTATTATATTAAATCTAAGACTCAGTCAATGGCTAGAAGAAAATGACTGTTTATGTGACGAACAGAACGGGTTCCGGAAAGGAAGAAGCTGTGAGGAACATATTCACTCCTTATTTTTGACTCTAAACGACCGAAAGATATCGCGTAAATCAACATTTGCGTGTTTCATAGACATGAAAAAGGCTTTCGACACGGTAGACCGTATATTACTCTGGTATAAGTTACAAGCGTTGGCATCCGTGGTGAATTCTTAAGTGCAGTTCAATCTCTTTATACAGATGTACAATGTACTGTACGGGTTAACAGTGACAATACCCCGTGGTTTGACGTTTCTAGCGGTGTGAAACAGGGCTGTATACTGTCTCCCACGTTGTTTTCTATTTTCATAAACGATTTAGCCAGCAAAATCAACGATCTTAAATGTGGTTTACAGATGGACACCTCTATGCTTAGTATTTTATTATATGCAGACGACATAGTGTTGCTGGCTCCTGATGAAATTAGTTTACAGCGAATGATGGATACGGTTACCGAATGGTGTGAAAATTGGAAGTTAACTATAAATGGTGATAAGACAAAAGTTGTCCATTTCAGACCTTCTACAATGACAATCTCACGAAGTACATTTTCTTGTGGTGGACAATCGATACAGTTCACAGACTCGTACAAATATCTAGGTGTGTGGCTTGATGAGCATATAACGTTTCAAAAGAATGCAAAAGAGCTCGCAAAGTCAGCTAGTCGAGCTCTTGGAGCGGTATATGGAAAAGTGATATCAGCCGGTGGTGTGACCCACAGTGTATTTAATAAACTTTATTCAACTATGGTAGAGCCTATACTCCTCTACGGAAGTGGAATTTGGGGCTTTAAAAACTTTAGCCAAATCTCGACCGTGCAGAATAAAGCATGTAAACTCTTCTTGGGTGTAGGAAAACACACTTCGAATATAGCGACGCGCGGAGATATGGGCTGGACCTCGACCAAGACTAAACTAAGAAAATCGTGTGTACGCTTACTATGTAAACTTTATAGACTTGATGAGAATCGACTCCTAAGTAAGATTTGGAGATGGTCATCCAGAAGAAGAAAAGGTTGGACTTTTGAGGTGAATAAAATTGTGGACAAGGTGGACAGTAATATTGTTGTACAGGACATTGGCGTTTCTGTGAACAATGCAATGCAAGTGGTCCATGAAAAACTCATCAACTTGGACAATGTAGAATGGCGAAATGAACTTTTAAATGATAAAGGCAACCAAGTAAATGGAAACAAACTTCGTACCTATCGACTTTATAAAGACAATGTTAATGTTGAAACATATACCAGAATAAACATTCCAAAATATCAGAGACGATGCATGGCAATGTTTCGCGCTGGCTCGTTACCGCTAGCCCTGGAGACCGGGCGTTACTCCAGGCCGCCTACTCCGCTTGAACATAGACTTTGTAGATACTGTGAACTAGATGAAATAGAAACAGAAAAACATTTTCTAATGACATGTCCATTATATTCAGATTTGAGATATGACTTTTTACTTGAATGCGTTAAATATATTGAAAATTTTAACAGTATGAGTTTAAATGATCAATTTGTTAATATCATGAACTGCGAAGAAATACAGCAATATTTTTGTAAGAGTCTGCATAAATTCTTTTTACGTCGAAAACTTTTCACTTTTAACTAGTGTTAAAACAAGATTAAGGTCAACCTGATTTTTTCTTTAATTTTAATTTATAACTTTATACTGAAGTATTTTTATTTAATGGATTGCAATTTTATTAACTGTGATAGATCTAGTAACATTATTTTACTTTATTTTTATTCATTACTTTTTAATCGCCAAGTTTATTTTGTTTTTACTTAACAGATAACGTATTTGTAAATTAGTGTTAATACAGATTTTTATAAGAATTTAGTGTAAATATAGAGTTTTAAAAGTGTCTCATAAGTCAATTTTATGGCTGGGTATTGATTGAATGTTTTATGTGATGATATGTATATTGTGTACTTTATTATGACAATCAATATGTGACACTATAATAAAATAAATTTATCTATCTTATCTTATGAAAATTTCTGGATCAACCATTGCTTAGTTCTAGTTATCTTAGGTCCTAGTGTGAAATAAAGCCAATAGGTCTTTTTAAACCCATCTTTATTCATACATGTATCTATACGTTTTCTCACGGATTTGTTCATGCAATATTGAAATTATGTTTACTCAATGCGCAATTACTGAAGTTTATATTTGCTACTTTTCTTCTTAATTTCATATAATTTTTTTTTTTTTTTTTTTTCTTCGAAAAATTAGTGGTGTTGAAATAGGGAATGGACACAGATACCTTATCACATTTAACCAAAGAAATGTTGTATAATGTCATTAATCTGTATTACACGTAGACAGGATGTTCTCTAGAAAACTATACGTTATACACAACCGAGAATACACGCACTGTCGTAATGGAACTTGAATTACTGTATGTTATAGTTACCTGTAATCAGCTTTGCAACACCATGTCATCACAGTTCAAAAAGATTTTCTTCAAATCAAAAGGGAATATTCATTTTTTCTGTAAAATTCAAAACTTAAAAAAGTAGACTTTGACAAAATTATGAAATAGAAAGAATTGAACAATTTAAAATCGTATTTCAACAAAGATTTAGATATAATTTTACAACGATCCTTAAAAAATAACCAAACAAACGTTGAATCAAACGATATGAACCTACGCAGTTTTATATTAAAATACTGACACACACCAGTTTGCCATCTCAGTATGCAAGGCAAGGGTGCTTGGTGAGGTGCTGGAACTTGATGTACATGTTTCATTAAGTTAATACTGTTCTGTTAGGATTGACTGCCTTTTTACAGAGACTTTCTATTCTTACTGTTATCAGTTAGTATAGACGGTTCCTGGCTTAGAATGATTCTCTGCTCAGCAAATGGTGCGTAATTAGCATTTGAATCAAATTTCTTGTAGAAGTAAAAAATACAAATTAATGTATTTGACAACTTTATTCAGGAGCACAGTCTATATTATCCGGCGTAAATAACTTCGAGATTTATGTGGAAGTTTACTCTGCTGCTCGATCTATGCTAATCGATGTTCCAGTATATTTCATATTTATATTTATTCGTGAGGCCTCGTCATCGTTTATATTCACTAAAAGCACAGTCGCCTAAATATTTTATATGGCGAAAAAATTGCGAAAATTGGGGGAAATAATATATTTTTAGTAGCCTTATTATTTTAAAATCTTAAGAGATTGCTTGCAAATTTAACTCTAAAATGAGAAGTGTATGACGATCTATAACGAATATATACATCCATCATGTGTGCAGATACGACGGCGACTAAATAGGGTCTGCCATGAGTGCACTTTGTATGCCCTGCATGTGTGCACCCAGGAGGTCCTCCTGAGCGGTGTTTAGACGTACCGGGAAAATCTTATCTGATTCAGGATCATTTCATCGGTTACACTCCCCTGTCACCAGTGATTCTTTTTTGCTGACATTCTGAAAAAGTATTGTGTAGTCCCTGTGTAAGTGTTGACTCTCAACTTGCACATGTGATTTTTTAACACTCCCCGGACTTCTGCGAAAAACAATTATTCAGTTCACTGATTAAGATGGAAGGTAAACGAACAGAAAGTCACAGGACATTCCGACAAAAAGTCACAGGACATTCCGACAAAAAGTCACAGGACAAAAAGTCAAACACATGTCAAACTCAGGCATAAAGTAACAAAGTAGATAGGACAAAAAGTCACAAACAATTTGTTGACAATTGATTGAATATAAATGAAAACAGATTTTGAAATATCTTCTTTTTATTACATATATTCATTTTTAATTTTAGGAAATTGTTCATAATATAAAAAAGAAGATGTGGTATGATTGCCAATGAGACAACTGTCCCCAAGAGACCAAAATGACACAGACATTAACAACTAGAGGTCTTTACGGCCTTCAACCATAAGCCAATATAAAGAAGATATGGTATGATTGCCAATGAGACAACTGTCCACAAGAGACCAAAATGACACAGACATTAACAACCATAGGTCACCCTACAGCCTTCAACAATGAGCAAAGCCCGAGGTAAAGCCCATACCGCATAGTCAGCTGTAAAAGGAAATCATACTATATCTTTTTGAGCTTTTCTCATCACTTGGCGTCCGTCGTCCGTCGTCGTCGTCGTCGTCGTCGTCCGTCGTCGTTAACTTTTACAAAAATCTTCTCCTCTGAAACTACTAGGCCAAATTGAACCAAACTTGGCCACAATCATCATTGGGGTATCTAGTTTAAAAAATGTGTGGCGTGACCTGGTCAACCAACCAAGATGGCCGCCACGGCTAAAAATAGAACATAGGGGTAAAATGCAGTTTTTGGCTTATAACTCAAAAACCAAAGCATTTAGAGGAAATCTGACATGGGGTAAACATGTGTATAAGGTCAAGATCTATCTGCCCTGAAATATTCAGATGAATCGGTCAACCCGTTGTTGGGTTGCTGCCCCTGAATTGGTAATTTTGAGGAAATTTTGCTGTTTTTGGTTATTATCTTGAATATTATTAGAGATAGAGATAAACTGTAAACAGCAATAATGTTCGGCAAAGTTAGATTTAAAAATAAGTCAACATGACCGAAATGGTCAGTTGACCCCTTTAGGAGTTATTGCCCTTTATAGTCAATTTGTAACCATTTTTCAGAAATCTAAGTAATCTTTTACAAAAATCTTCTCCTCTGAAACTACTGGGCCAAATTAATCCAAACTTGGCCACAATCATCTTTGGGGTATCTAGTTTAAAAAAATGTGTGGCGTGACCCGGTCAACCAACCAAGATGGCCGCCACGGCTAAAAATAGAACATAGGGGTAAAATGCAGTTTTTGGCTTATAACTCAAAAACCAAAGCATTTAGAGGAAATCTGACACCAGGTAAAAATGTTTATCAGGTCAAGATCTATCTGCCCTGAAATTTTCAGATGAATCGGTCAACCCGTTGTTGGGTTGCTGTCCCTGAATTGGTAATTTTGAGGAAATTTTGCTGTTTTTGGTTATTATCTTGAATATTATTATAGATAGAGATAAACTGTAAACAGCAATAATGTTCATCAAAGTAAGATTTACAAATAAGTCAACATGACCGAAATGGTCAGTTGACCCCTTTAGGAGTTATTGCCCTTTATAGTAAATTTTTAACCATTTTTCGTAAATCTTAGTTATCTTTTACAAAAATCTTCTCCTCTGAAACTACTGGGCCAAATTAATTCAAACTTGGCCACAATCATCTTTGAGGTACCTTGTTTGAAAAATGTGTCCGATGACCTGGCCATCCAACCAAGATGGCCACCACGGCTAAAAATAGAACAGGGGTAAAGTGTAGTTTTTTGCTTATAACTCGGAAACCAAATCATTTAGAGGAAATCTGACAAGGAGTTAAGTTGTTAATCAAGTCAATATATATCTGCCCTGAAATATTCAAATGAATTGGACAACCGGTTGTTGGGTTGCTGCCCTCCAATTGGTAATTTTTAAAGAAATTTTGCTGTTTTTGGTTATTATCTTGAATACTATTATAGATAGCGATAAACTGTAAACAGCGATAATGTTCATCAAAGTAAGATCTACAAATAAGTCAACATGACCTT
This sequence comes from Mytilus edulis, assembly GCF_963676685.1. Taxonomy (NCBI): domain Eukaryota; kingdom Metazoa; phylum Mollusca; class Bivalvia; order Mytilida; family Mytilidae; genus Mytilus; species Mytilus edulis. The sequence goes on from NC_092349.1 coordinate 1,099,000, forward strand.
AATGGTCAATTGACCCCTTAAGGAGTTATTGCCCTTTATAGTCAATTTTTAACAATTTTCATTAATTTGGTAAATTTATGTAAATTTTTACCAAATATTTTTCTCTGTTACTAATGGGCAAAGTTCATTATAGATATAATTGTAAGAAGCAAGAACGTTCAGTAAAGTAAGAACTTCAAACACATCACCATCACCAAAATACAATTTTGTCATGAATCCATTTGTGTCCTTTGTTTAATATGCACATAGACCAAGGTGAGCGACACAGGCTCTTTAGAGCCTCTAGTTTTATATTTACATGTTAAAAAATGCGTGCAAATGTAATCAAAAGCTGCACACAAACGTAATGATTTTTGTGCGCAAATGTAATGGTAATGTGCGCAAACCTAATGCACTGATTTATCTGTTTTTAATAAATTTTAATTTAAAGTTGCTACATCATGTTCATGTATAAAACTTCAAGAAAATACAAAAAGAGTGTTTTCTTGTTCAAAGAAAAATAATCTCAAAACTAAATTGTGACTTTTTGTCCTGTGACAGTGTGTGACTCTTTGACTGTGACTTTCTGTCCTACATTCAGATTGAATAGAGGAGTTTGGTTGACCCCGCCTCCCTCTATCTGAGACTACTATCTCAGTGATGAGCTTTATGTTTCATGTACAAATGTATTGTGCTTGTCATATATGTATGTCGGATAAAAGCTCTACAGACCTTTAATATGTTGTATTGTTATATGTATAACCGACAATAAAGAAATAGCCCCTAACAAGTAAGAATTAGGTTACTTCTTTTTGTTTTGACATCTTGCATGGGTTTTTATAGCCCCGTATTAAAATTATGCCCCCACTTTAAAAAAGGGGGGGTATACTGTTTTACCCCTGTCTGTCCATCCATCCTTGTGTCAGTCAGTCCGTCCGATGAATATTTTTCGTCCCATTTTCCTTAGGAACTACAATAGAAGGATTTCTGAAATTTGGTTTCAGGGTTAAATAAGTCAGCTATACTGTGTGATGCATTTTCAGATTCATCACTCGACAACTTCCTGTTTTCCCAACACTTGTATGATTTTACACATGATAGCCAAGTTGAAAGTTGAAAACTAACAACCTAATTTATGTACAAAAAAATTGAAAACAGATATGTTACACATAAACAAACGACAATCACTTAATTATCGGATCCTGACTTAGAACAGGCACAACCATAACAAATTGGCAGGGTATAAGGAACTTTGAAAATATTTAGTTTTTGTGGTTTGGTCTATTTTCCGGATACTGTAAGCAATAAGGCCCCTTTATTTAGTGAATGAAATAATTGTAAGATGCACTTAGCTGTCTGTCATATTTTATATGAACTTGACCTCATTTTCATGGTTCATTGGTCAATGAAACACTGCATTGTTTTGTCAGTTTATCATATGTTTAAAGTTACATGTAGATTTTATTTGGTAGATATGAAACAATTGTAAGTTGTGCATGTCTGAATGGCAGATTCATATATAAACCATGACCGCATTTTATTGTTCTTTGGTCAATGATAAGTTTTCTTGGTTTTGTCATTTTATCAGGCCACATTGAAAAGAATGTCTGTTTCCCCTCCCCCGGGTCTACCCTTTGTAAACAGACCAGGAAGGCAGGTTCTTTTTAGCTCACCTGACCTGAAAGGTCAAGTGAGCTTTTCTCATCACTTGGCGTCCTTCGTCTGTCGTCCGTAAACTTTTACAAAAATCTTCTCCTCTGAAACTACTTGGCCAAATTCTACCAAACTTGGCCACAATCATCCTTGGGGTATCTAGTTTAAAAAATGTGTGGCGTGACCCTTCAAACCAACCAAGATGGCCGCCATGGCTAAAAATAGAACATAGGGGTAAAATGCAGTTTTTGGCTTATAACTCAAAAACCAAAGCATTTAGAGCAAATCTGACAATGGGTAAAATTGTTGATCAGGTCAAGATCTATCTGCCCTGAAATTTTCAGACGAATCGGACAACCTGTTGATGGGTTGCTGCCTGTGAAATGGTTATTTTAAGAAAATTTGGCAGTTTTTGGTTATTATCTTGAATACTATTATAGATAGAGATAAACTGTAATAGCAATAATGTTCAGCAAAGTAAGACCTACAAATAAGTCAACATGACAAAAACTGTCAGTCGACCCCTTAAGGAGTTATTGCCCTTTATAGTCAATTTTTAACAACTTTCATCATTTTTTGTAACTTTTTTAAAAATATTCTTCTCTGAAACTACTTTGCCAAATTTAACCAAACTTGGCCACAATTATCATTGTGGTTTGTAGTTTATAAAATGTGTCCGATGACCTAGCCTACCAAACAAAATGGCCGACATGGCTAAAATTAGAACATAGTGGTAAAATGCAGGTTTTGCTCTATATCTTTGAAACTAAGACGTTTAGGGCAAATCTTTCAAGATTGAAATGTCCATCAGAATAAGATATATCCCCTCACAAATTTTCAGTTGAATTGGACAACCTGTTGTTGGGTTGCTGCCCTAAAATTGGTGATTTTAAGGTAATTTTGCAGTTTTTGGTTATTATCTTGAATACTATTATAGATAGAGATAAACTGTAGACAGCAATAATGTTCAGCAAAGTAAGATCTACAAATAAATTAGCATGATCAAAATTGTTAAAGGACCCCTTAAGGAGTTATTGCCCTTTATAGTCAATATTGAACAACTTTTCGTCATTTTTGTAACTTGTATAAAAATCATTTCTAAAACTACTTGGCCAAATTTAACCAAACTTGGCCACATTCATAATACTAGGGTAACTATTTAAAAAAAAAGTGTCTAATGACCCCGCCTACCAACGAAGATGGCCGACATCAGTAAACACATTAACAGGTGAGCGACACAGGCTCTTGAGAGCCTCTAGTTTTTTTTAACTGGATGTGATTGTCATAGCATGGTCACATGAATGGTTTGACTTGTCCAGTCCAGGCCACTTATCAGTTGTTTGTGCTCAATTTGAGTGTATTTATTTAGATTATCAATCCTTCTGCATTTAACCAAAAATGGAAACAAATTATTTTCAGGAAAAAATTAATTTCGATTTTTTTGTGGAAAATATTTTTTTGACCCGGGCGCTTATTTTTGACCCGTGTGGGGGGAGGGGAAACAAACATATTTTTAATTTTGGCCTTAGATTTTTTAAGCATAGGTCTACTTGTTGTATGGAATGACTACAAGGTATCATATAAAAAAAGATGTCTGCCTACCAAGGTTAATTTTACTGTGACCTCATATTCATAGAATAATGGTAATATTCATGATATTGAACAGCAAGAATGATGAGTAAGTTGATATTATATACAAATAAGACAAAATTTTCAGTTGCCTACTAATTATGTAATACATGTAGTAGTTATTTTTGTCATTAAATGATGTTTACCCTTTTATGTGTAGGGCAAGAACTTGAAAGATAAAGGGGAAACTATAAACAGAAGAAATTAGCAACAAAATAAGATTTACAGAGGTCAACAAAGCCTAAATGGTAACTCCACTGTTATAAAAGTTTTTTTCCTTGAATAATGATTAAATATTTATTAAAATAAGATGTGGTATGATGAAAGAGAAAACTATCCATCAGAGTTCAATTTAGTGGATGTAAGCATTGTAATTACTTATTAGAGGCCATTGATGACCTGTAAGTAATGAGAAAACCCATACCTTATACATGTTATAGTAATCTATAAAAGTCAACACTAACCAAATTTAAAACAGAGCATCAATTCAAACGTCAAATATACCAGACTAATTTATAAAAACAAAAAATTATGAAAAATAAAAATGACGGATATGAACCAACATCAACCACTGAACTATGTACAAGCTCCTGATATTAGACAGGTATAATAACGCTGGGTTGATATAAAAATAAGAAACACTTAGTAGTCTGATTTCCAATGAGACATTTCTCCAATAGAGATCAAATGACATTTAAGGAGGCTCTAGGGTATAACAATTTCAGAAAAATGTTTAATATTTTTTTTTCATAACTCATTTTATTTATAACTTTATCATATGGTACACCAAATCATTCAAAACAATCAATTCGGTTTGGCCGTAGATGACTTTTAAAATGCATATATCATTGAAAAAGCTCCAAATTATCTCCCTTTGGTGCAAAAATGCCATTTTTTGGCATTAGAAATGTAATATCTTATTTAACTCATCGGTGGCCTATATTTTTTTATTATAATTTTAAATAAGCTGTACTTTAACTAAACTATTATAAAATTTAAGCGATTTCTGTAATTTAGTACTTGAATATTTATAAAATTAAAGTTTATCATATTAATCATAAACATGATAAAATAGCCATTTTATTGATCTCTTCACTGATAATTTTTGAGTTTGTGTATTTGTAGGTCAGACATCTCGATTTTCATGGTCATCATTCACAGATCAATACTGAACGGAAAACTTAAAGCTGATATTTTTCTCCATAGTGCGACTTTTTTTTTTTTAATTTGAAATGGAACATGTTTTTTCCTACATATATTTGAAAAGAGGAACTTTCAACATGATGACTATAAACAAAAAGGAGTCATATCATCACGATCATTGATGCACAAGAACTTGATCATATAAATACAACAATGTAATTATCAATTGAAAGATGGAACGAATGAACAAGATATTAGAATGTTGTTGTCCAAATAAACTTGCTTTGTCTTCTCATTTGAATCTCTCCATTCAATAAAGATGTACAGAGGAAGATCTTTGAAGAACAGATTGAAAAAATGTTTTGTCTAAGAATTGCAGGAATATTCTAGTGAATGAAATTATTTATTGACTTCACTCTTATATAGTGGACTGAATAATTGCACATAGCAAGTTGTGAATAAAGAAAGCAAAAACTTTAACAAAAAGTGTTTATATTATAAATTTGCAAATATAAGCATACTATTATGTACACCACAAAGGTATATATAATTCAAATTGTTTGCCTATACAAGTATTGCAATGAACCTATAACAAAGAAAATCTTACCTCGTGAAAAGAGTGAACTATTCAGTCAGAATATGAAATATTTTTTCAGTTCTATTTTTCATAATAGAATAAACAAGACAAAGATTTCAAAACAATATTTTTTTCATTTATTTAGAAATTTCATCATTTTGTTTCAGTTAAAGGACTTTATTCTTTGACCATGTTGACTGTAAAATATTATTATTATACATTCCAAAATAAGAATAATCTTTATTGTCATATAAACAAATAAAAAACATGTTTGTGACAAAAAAAAAATTTTTTATATATATGTATATATAAAAAATATAAAAAACTCGTATACATTTAAAACATTTTACTACCAAACAGCATTCATTGTAACATACACATAACTTTATATTTATATATATATATTTATAATTTTAATCCCATAGGATTTTATTTTGTCCCATGGGATATTAAAAATCCCATGGGATAATTATAGTCCCATGGGATTTTTTTTGTCCCATGGGACAACAAATATCCCATGGGACTACAATAATCCCATGGGACCAAAAAAAATCCCATGGGATTTAACCAAAATCCCATGGGATAATGGTAAATCCCATGGGATTTTGCCCTGTCCCATGGGATATTGAAAATCCCATGTTTTTATAATTCAAATTGCAAAATAAATATGACAGTAACAGTATAAAACCAATGAAATTATTGAATCCCATGTAATTCCGCACATTTTGGTTATATACATGATATTGTAGCTCTTGTTTGAGGCGGCGGCGGATTTGCAAATGAGTGTTTTGCAAATTTAAAGTGTCCAGTGTTTAAAGCAAGATCATAGAACGCAAGATATTTTTTTTTATCGAGGACCTTGAATTTCAATATCGTTGTAAGCTGAACAGACATGTATATCACAACAACCAGGGACTTTCTGTTCTAAGTTTATACTTAATATAGAAAGTCCCTGCTACAACGAATGGGAGTGTTTAACTACTAAGGCATTGACCATAATGTTCTCGTACGATCGGGTGACGTTAAAAAAAAACGATCCAACAGCTGATTCAGCCGGTAACGAATTTCCGATATCATAAAAGATTCACAATACGAAGGGAACTTCCTCTGCTTAATTGAGCCCTAAATGAATGTGAATAGATAAGTTTTATTCAAAATTGTCGAAAGCAAAGTTTCATATGAGTTCTCGTACGAATATATACTGAATAACAGACAGACGGCCACACGAAAAAATAAATAAAACTATACTGAAACTAACTTTCGATCAAAAATCCGGAAAATAACAGATATATCATGTATCATGATAACACTGTTAAAACTGTAAACTTGTGTTGTGTATAATATAAATTCAAGTTCTTCGTGTACATATTTCATTTTATTATTTCAAATAAAAATTTTGTGTAGAAATTTCAGGGGAGGCAACTTAGGTAGTTACGGCCCTGACAGTCTTGTGCTAACCTGTTCTTTTTTTTTGTATAATTCAAATTTCACTAAATTATTACGATTACCTGAAAATGGGATCAACAATCGAATACAACTTCTCTGGTAAAACTGATTTTAAAGGTGCCATTAAAATATCTGTTGCAGCCAAACCTGGATGAACGGAATTTGCCGTTACAGGAGTTCCTGAAAAATATAACGGGTTTGTTTGGTATAAGAAAAGACTCAGCATGAAAACAAAAGGAAGCTTAGACTAGGTGGTATACAGCTTATTCATTATATATAGTAGCGCAGCTGTGACTTTGTATCCGAGGTAAATACAATTGACTGTTCATCTTGTTAGGGCGGCATATTAGTGTCACCGTTAACATGGTTAACACACACACATATCCCATTATCAATCCACGAACTTTTTTCCCGAACGCATAGTATATGCTCAAAACGAAACAACGACGTCTACTACTACATCTTTTTTTTTTAAATATTCTAATGAGTCATATCTACATCGTAGGAATGAAGACATCATTTGATACCTAAATTACCAAATTATATTCTACATAGTTTTATCATTACAACTACTTTGTTTGAAATATGTACTATACTTTCCAGTGTCTGTGTTTGTGACAAGGCTCGATATGGTTCTGTTACATCTAGGGTGATAAGGCCGTATCAATTTGCTGATTGAGAGTTTCTATGCTCCGTGTTTAAAGCATCACTATTACCAACGTTATTTCAACTGATCGGGCGGAGCTTACGTTTTAATTTGCATCAGGACAGTCTTTTTGAAGATGTGTGTGCATGGTGTGATAAGGATGATTGCCGTTATTATTATTTTTGATTTCTAATCACCTATCAGTGTCATCAAAGGAATTTACAAAAGAATGACTGGACACTTCATTGGTGAGTTTATCCTAAAACACCTATCTATAGATGAACGGGTTTATTATGAGCGAACCGGTTAAACCCCGCCCAGTCAAGTGAATGAGTAATACGACTTTAAAAGATGTAGAGCAGCAAAGAAAGCGATGTGTCTTTGCTTTTTGTGTGTTTTCGCTGTGCATTTACTGAGTTTTTGTCATGGATGGATACCTCAAATATTTCGTTTCTCTAACAGTGGATGTTTGTTTGATTAACATTTATATATTAATGTAAATATACATACCTTGAAGGATTTTCGACAACATCTTTGAATGCATAACATTAGCTAATTTGCTTGTGTCGTAACCAGCCAGGTCCGGATAAAGCATACCATCATTATTTGGACCTTTGTCATACGTAAGCGGTGATCTCCGCCATAAATGCCGAAGTGAGCTGACATTTATTACACGTGAATTTCTTGTCTTTTTTAAAAGGTCAAGTAAAAGATAAGTTAACAGGAAGTGTCCTAGATGATTAACCCCAAAAATTATATCATAATTCTGCTTTGTCTTTGAACCTATTGTTTTATAGGCCCATCCTGCAATACCTACAATGTTCAAATATACACGAATTATATAGGGTACACACTTCTAGTTGTTCCTGTTCTCTTGTCTAGTTATCATGCATCTTCATTCCTCAGATCATACAATAAAAATGAGTGTCATTATTCAGCTTCCGCTTTATGAGGGGGAGGACAGGGGTAAGGGAGACAGGGAGAAAGGGGGTAGGAGAAAGGTGAAAGGAGAGGAATGCTGGGAAAAAGGAGAAAAAGTTGGAGAAAGGAGAAAAAATAAAATATCTCTTTTTTTTTTAAATGATCTAATATTTCAAGAAAAAATATCTCAAAAGGAGATGTTTTATTCTAATGGGAGAAAGGAGAACGGGGGTAGGAGAAAGGAGAAGAGGGGTGGGAGAAGGGAGAAGGGTACCCCCTGTCCTCCCCCTCCTTTATAGGCGACCTGCTGTCTTTGGAAAATTAATTTGTTCAGGCCCTTTTTATGTATGCCAATAAGCTATGTATTTGAGAATACCATATTCACAGCAATGATGTTTAAATCTAGTTACATGTAACACATGTCCTTGACAATGAACGCCCTACAACAATGAATCCGTTTGATAGTATACGTGCAGGCTAAAAACAGCACCGGTATGGAGCAACTACCAACATTTCAAGAGAGAAACCCAACGGCAGAATTTATTCAAAACAAGCATTCTGTGAGTATTGCTTGACAATACATAGTCCACTACTGGTTAAAAATTCATTGTAATGGAACGAAATCCTAACTTGATATGATGTAAACTACATAAATATATCAAGTCAAAATGTTCAAGCATGACGTAAAAACTGTTGAAAACTGATTATTTAAGTGCATTTTCTATGTCCAAAGACCATTACTCTGCACAAAATCATCAGACAGGAACAAAATTCGAACTTGATCTGTAACTTGTCATGATAAAACTAGATACTAATTATCAAAACAATATCTTCAATGACAAACAAACCTACCACTAAATTATTCAAACAATTTATCAAAGAAAAAGGAAAAAAATCCAAAATGTCATTTTGTCTTTTAAATATCTTAAAAAATAAGTTATTTCCCTTTGAACAGAAATCTACTAATTAATAAGTATTTCATAAAAAGAAAAAATCTAGAGAAAGGGCTTTAACTGAACAAAGAGAAGCTAAAATCGTGAAAATTAAACTTGACCTGTAACTTGTCATGATAAAACAATAAACAAAATATCAAATCAATATCTTCAAGCACGAAGAAAAATAGTCTGGAAAACTGATTTGCCGGACTGACAGAAAGACAGATTGACGGAGTGCAAACCTAAAGTCCCCTTCGACGCCGTCGTCGGTAGGGGACTAAACATACCAAAATAAATTACGCCAGACAGTGCTCAACCAACGACAACCACAGGATTATATTTTTCTGGCTTGAAAACTTAAAATAATGTGTCAAGGTTGATATAAATATAAGGATGTGGTTTGACTGTCATGAAACAAATATCCATCACAGACCGAATAACGTCTTTAAACATTGAATATGTAGGAAGGTTTCGGTTTTATGCTACTTATAATTGCTATGCTGAGCATGCAGCATTTACAAGTAGGAGTAAAGACCTGTTGGCTCTAAGTCAGATTTACATGTGTAAATGGCATAAATCTTAAATTCCGGTTAAAACTGGTAACATTTAGAGCAAAGCTACTACAATGAAACTGATAGGCTATTACAAATAATTATTAAAGCCCAACAGTGTTTCTTACACTCGAGTTATATTTTCATTCGCATGTTGTCATTTGTTATAGATGTATGAGGAATATACACGTGATAGTCTCTGTTGAACAATTGAATTGCGTTAATTATATATGTATATCCAATCAATTGATACCTGAATTATTAATGAGGATGTCAAGTCTTTTTTCTTCATTTAAAAATTGTTCTGCAAATTGTCTGACAACCTCCAAATCCATAAGATCTAAGTACATGAAACGTACATTATCGTTTCCGGTTTTGTCTGTAAAAAGATAAATTAGTAAACAAGAATATAATGAAAATCAAGACTTATTCAATGCTCTTCAGCCTCGTACCTTATGTGACCTCTCTGATGAATCTCTTGTAGATAAAAAGCGTGTCTATCGTTTTTTTTGTTTTTTTTTTAATAAGGTTTATATGCCTCCCCAATTTTATTCAAATATATGTCCAATTTCGAATCATCTTAAAAATATATATATCACATTTAATTATTCCTAGCCCAACACCATATATTATGTCATTTGCACAGGAACTTTTTTAAATTCCTATAATATAACATATTGGATTTTTTTTTGAGACAAGTGACTGTGGTCTTTTTGGTAATTTATACCGGTTTTTTGCTGTTTTGTTGACATGCATAGCATGCATCTCATTACCTTTTGTACTCTTTAATATTGCAGAACAAAAGCGAACGTTATTTTTTTTTACTCAGAACGTGGAAGATTTTGGAATAGAATAAAAACGTTGGCATAAAATAGAACCTGTCGTTCAATGATCGAGATAAAATAAACAAAACAATTCACAGTATTCTTAAAAAAATTAAGATAGTTCTTTGTGTTTGGTTTCAAGGACACATTGGAAAATGTGGGTGCTCCAATATTATCATATAAACGATACCAAAAGCGATGAGAAATAAACAGACCCCTTACCGTAAATCTCTTTAATGGTTTGTATTGCCTTTCTAACATACACGGTCCCTTACCGTTAATCTCTTTAATGGTTCGTATTGCCTTTCTAACACACACGGCCCCTTACCGTTAATCTCTTTAATGGTTTGTATTGCCTTTCTAACACACCCGGCCCCTTACCGTTAATCTCTTTAATAGTTTGTATTGCCTCTCTAACACACCCGGCCCCTTACCGTTTATCTCTTTAATGGTTTGTATGGCCTTTCTAACACACCCGGCCCCTTACCGTTTATCTCTTTAATAGTGTGTATTGCCTTTCTAACACACCCGGTCCCTTACCGTTAATCTCTTTAATGGTTTGTATGCCTTTCTAACACACCTGGCCCCTTACCGTAAATCTCTTTAATGGTTTGTATTGCCTTTCTAACATACCCGGTCCCTTACCGTTAATCTCTTTCATGGTTTGTATGCCTTTCTAACACACCGGGCCCCTTACCGTAAATCTCTTAAATGGTTTGTATTGCCTTTCTAACATACCCGGTCCTTTACCGTTAATCTCTTTAATGGTTTGTGTTGCCTTTCTAACACACCCGGTCCCTTACCGTTAATCTCTTTAATGGTTTGTATGCCTTTCTAACACACCGGGCCCCTTACCGTAAATCTCTTTAATGGTTTTTATTGCCTTTCTAACACATCCGGTCCCTTGCCGTTAATCTCTTTAATGGTTTGTATTGCCTTTCTAACACACCCGGCCCCTTACTTTAATCTCTTTAATAGTTTGTATGCCTTTCTAACACACCGGGCCCCTTACCGTAAATCTCTTTAATGGTTTGTATTGCCTTTCTATAAACATACACGGTCCCTTACCGTTAATCTCTTTAATGGTTTTTGTTGCCTTTCTAACACACCCGGTCCCTTGCCGTTAATCTCTTTAATGGTTTGTACGCCTTTCTAACACACCGGGCCCCTTACCTTTAATCTCTTTAATGGCTTGTATTGCCTTTCTAACACATCCGGCCTCTTACCGTTTATCTCTTTGATGGTTTGTATTGCTTTTTCCTTGTTCCTGCTGGCTATGATCACTCTTGCTCCTCGGTTCGCTAAATCAATTGCAGTAGCTTTGCCTATACCAATATTGCCACCTGGGAAAAATGATACTTTTGATTATTGAAGCCTCTCCTACAGCTTGCACAGAGGCTGGCGAAAAAGTAGGTTTAGATTAAGAAACATTATTAACAGGTTTGAAACTGATCACCATCATGACCATAAAAGATTTAGTGAATTACTAATCAACGTCTGATCAACGTATTAATATAATTAAACGCTTCGATTGTTTTTGTGGCATTACATTCACATTTGTCATTGTTTAGAGCAATTTAACCGTTTCTGAACTAATTTTAAAAATAATGTAATTAATGTCGATAATTTCAGTAGATATTTGGCCAAGTTAATAGTTTATAACCTTTATCAGCTCTCAGGATGAATCGGAATGTGTTAATTAACATGTTTTAGAAAAATTTACAACTAAAAAGCAACCTTTTTTAAGCGGCAATAGTTTGATCTCATAAATTGGTTCTAGTTGTTTTCTGTAACATATAAACGTATATTTCATAAATTCAATGTTCTTCGTCAAAACTGTTTGTTTTACAGCGCATCTATTTCGTAAACTGCATGACGCAGAAATCAGTAATAATGATTGCACTCGGAGGGGATTTTTGTTTAAAATAAAAGTAAATTATTTTATAATCATTACAAAAACAGATTCTCAAATTGTTATTTATGGATCATTGGATCAATTGATCTCGATGGTTAAATTACAAAATGAATCGTCGAATTTCAAAATTTCGGATTATAAAATTCGCCGGTTATTTGAGGAAGTTCGCTACTCAGTTTCAAAATAGCAAGCTTTGTATAACACTAGTATATATATATTGATAGGGAATTAATAAAGGAACCAAAAGAGCAAAAATAATTTATAGGTCAATGTGCTTGTTTCGAGATATAAGCCATTTAAAATTTGGCGTGAAAATGTGCTCTCTATTGATTTTTTATAGCTTTACCATTGACAAGTTTAGGTGCTTAAAAATGATTAAAAAAATAATAACGAGTTTATAAGACTTTACAGATGGCTTATAATGATACATGTAAAAGATTTATAAAACGAAAAATGGGGGTCAATTGGCAAATTTTCTAAGGCATTCAAATGGATAAAACCAGAGGATTCCGAAAATCTGACAAAAATTCCAAACTTCCTCAACTATATCGTTAATGTACAGCAACAGTCTATGATCGTCTATGGTTATAAACTAATATTTGAAATTGACCGTTTTTAGAAACAAATAATTATAAACAGGAGTATGTATAAAATATGGTCATGCCTGGACTGGACATCTACCACCTGGCAACACATCTCGTTCTAATTTCGGGGCATTCGTGTGTCTGAGCGGAATGTATTATATGTATTAGGCCAAACAAAAAAGTATGTGTGCTTATTGTCACATGCTAAAAAAAACAGGGTAGGTAGGGATTTTTTTCATTTTTACATCGAGTCTATGGGAGCATCATTATGACTTTAACAGTGCGTAATCAAAAATCGCAAATCAACTTTAGGGTAGGGGATACCAATTAATTTAGGGTAGGTAGGGGTAAAGTAAACACACATACTTTTTTATTTGGCCATAAATCAGGACCTGTAGCCAGGTTCCTCGTGTGCGGAAAAACACATGTTCTCTTTAAGTTCATGTTTAGGAACTATTGTAGCAACGGTGACCTGTTTGAATGTATAATAATTTCTATCCTTATCCAACATACCCTCTAGTGACACTTAAAACCTCGCCTTAAATTTCACCATGATCGCCAGCTTTGCAGAACCCATTTACTGAATTTAATTGTTTTTGTCATGAAAATGCATGAAATATTTGCCACTGGACGTTTAAAAAAATCAATAAGCAGCTATTTTGTTTGTGTCAACATCTGTCTTCCCTCTGTTTTCGAACTTTACCATATTAAATTCGTATTTATTAAATTGAATTTAATCTACTATTTGCTATTTATATTTGTATAGTACTGCATGCTACATACAATTACTATCATAATGATAATCTGTATTATTATTTTTATTAGTACTACTACTCGTAATAGTATTATCATTTATTCTATTTTATCATCTAGTATGTATATCTAGGCGAAACACATATCCTTACAAGATCTTCCAAGAAGTCACTGACATGACCAATGACTGAAAATATATAATTATGATCCTTACGGCCTACCGTACCACAAGCTGTAAACAAAAATGTTCGATTGAATCACCTGTTATTAAAACAGTTCTTCCATTTAACGTTACGGTACTTTTACACCATCTTGTCGTTCCAAAATAATACTTAAGAGTCAAAACTAATAAAACGAAAGTGAAAATAATCCAAAGATAAATCACCATGTTTGCCAAACCTACTATTTATTTTAAAGTTTATAATATAAAAACAAATCCGGTCAAAATATGTTTACAATCAATAACCATTCTAAAAATAGGATAGCGACAACTTTGAAAAGAAAAACACACATTGACCGTAAATATGTAAAATGAATACAATGGGGTTTTTTTTTATGTTGAGTTTAAGAGATTATATAAATGGACCTAAAAGCACAAAGCGCCGTGTCATTGTTCCTTGTTTAAGGAGGGGGGGTTGGGGGGGGGGGGGGGTCTTTTAGGGGATTTTTTTTTCTTTTTTTTTTTTTTAGAGTTTCGGGATTTGGGATTCCAAAAGTTATTTAAATTCGGGACCTCGGAATTTCGTGTTTTTAAGCCCGGGATTTCGGGATCAGGACCCTCCTATCCCCTCTTGTTTTCTGATTATGATATCCATTTTTTTTTTAATTAAAAAATCGATTTATTGATACCAAAAAATAATGAATAATTTCTTAAATTATAATTTTAATATATGTATTGTACAAAAGTGAGATAAACATGTTCAATTAGCAATCGTTCAATTTTGAAGTCTAAATCAGGCACATTTGGTTTTCTGTTTAAAAAATTGTCATAAACACATGATTGTGCATTTGACAGTCGTACGAAATTGCTTGAACGATGTGCATGTCATATATGTTGTATATAGTATGCAAATTTAAAGGTTATCGTAAATCTTTCAAAATACATTAAAAAAAATCCCAAAGGACAATTAAATTATCAGGGTCCGGATTAAATTTTGTCCTATATATATATAGGTATCTCTATTTTTTTTATGTTTTGGTTAAATCTATATGTTTTTTTTTCTCTATTCTATATATAACTTGGCTATTTTATTTGCTCTTTTCTATAAATTTTTGCACCCTGATAACTTTTGTTTTTTATTATAACCATTTTTTTTTACCTTTCTTATTTGTTCTTTGATTTTGGGCCCATTATTTTCTAATCATTTAATTTAAACCCCACACAGATACTCAATTGCATCAATTTTCTTTTTACATTGAATGTATAATAAGCATGTTAATTCACATTTTTTACATGTACATATTTTACAACTTTTTTACCGAAATATCCGGCCCTTCAGATTTATGGAAATTTGATCTTACAGTCCGACCTCCTAAACAACGACTGTCTGTATTAGGTAAACATCTGTGTAAAAAGATCAATAATTTTAGGTAATTATATCTCACTAATGCATTTCATTATGATGTAACCTGTATTTTAAGTAAACTCATCATAGTAACCAGGATTAAAAAAAAAATTACGCCAAACGCGCGTTTCGTCTACAAAAAACTCATCAGTGACCAAAAAAGTTGAAAAGGCCAAATAAAGTACGAAGTTGAAGAAAATAGAGTAATATTAGACTATTTTTCTGACCTCCCTTAAGTGGTTTCTTTAAACCGGTTACACTGTACTTCCGAATTTGCCAGATTCAGAGATAAAACAACTTTAAATACGCACGAGTACAATAACTAGTACTTTATATCTATTATAGAGGCTTGAGGATATAGTTCAATGAATTATTTATAATTTTACATTGATTGATCAACCGACAAGACCATAGGTACATGGGAACTGGACAAGACAGGTCATGGATGAGCTATATCACTGACCGTTGTGGATAGTAAACTTGGAATTGATAGTAAATAGCAAATACCAGTTATTTGAAGTATATTTATATTGTATTTCGTAAAATACAGGAAGAAAACGCGAAAATAATTGAAATTATTGGAAAAAAAATTAATGGGTTTTGGAAAAAAGGGGGAGGGCAGGCAAACAATTGTCCTGTCCCCAAGTGCCTATGGTACACAAATGGTGGTAAATTGTTTAGTGGTGCCACCTATGATATGTCTATTCAGTACGACAATGTGTATATATTGACATTAATCCTATTTTTAATATTTTACACTGACCAACATAGATCTGGATTTGTAATGTGCTAGCAAACTCGTCAACGCAGATATATAGCTGGGCACGTATTGCGATTTCGAGCCGAGCATTTTTTTCTGCTCTTGCTCCTAAATGTCACGTGCTTTTCGCCATGCCACGTGTTCACCATCAGGTTAAAACTTTGATTGATTCATTATTAGTGTTAAACGCCACTTTCAGCACTTTTGGCTTTATCGTGGCGGTCAGCTGTAATTGGTGGAGGGAACTGGACTACCTGGATTAAACCACTGACCAGTGGGGGAAAAAAAACGGAAATCCTTGTCAATCAATATACGCACATGCCACAAACGGGACAGTTCGAGCTAACAGTCTTATAGTGAACTTTGTATTGCTATCAATCTAATTAAAAACCGATCTCTCATCGCTCCTTTTTCTGATATGTCGCGTGGGAGCTTAGACATCTTAGTTGACAAGTTTGTTACTATTTTTTAAAAACCTAAAACAAAATATGTGGTTCACCAAAAAAATAAATGAAGGCAACACTAGTATACCGCTGTTCGAAATTCATAAATCTATAGAGAAAAAAAACAAATCCGAGTTACAAACTAAAACTGAGGGAAACGCATCAAATATAAAAGAACTGCGACAAAACAGAAACACAACATTAAAATGTCACACACACGGAAACACGGCTATCTTTCATGCACGAGACATTCGCTAAATAAGACCATTTGCTATTACGACAGTATCAATCATGAGGGTCTGAATGGGGATCTTTCAAATAATTTTATTCTCAGCCATCACTCTTACTATTACTTTTAAATCATTATATTGTTCATTTCCCTTCTCTTTTTATATTACCTACCCATTATTCTCTCCTTCTTTATTTTTGTGTCATATTCTTTATATTTGAAGCTCGTTGTTCTGCACTGTTTGACCATTATTCCATAATCAGCTATAACAGGCCCCGAAATGACAATGTAAAACAATTTAAACGAGAAAACTATAAACGGTCTTATTTCTGAATAATTAAAAAAGATGAAAACATTTCTTAACCCAATGACTAGCTATTATCGATTATCTCATAAGAACGTCGGTGTTTGGTCACGTGGTATTTGTTTATCTAGGCAGCATTCGGCAATCCTCGGTAGAATCCGCTACTCTCCTTCTATGATGAGGGTACGGAATCGGCCGAGTTGAGACGAATGATCTAGGCAGATAATTTAAAGTTAACCACGTGATTTGTCTTACGTGACTCCTGCCGCTTAAAACATATGGAAAAACTGGTTCGTTGATGACAAGTTGTGTGTAAGGCCTCGTTCTGAACTGTCACAAAATGGCAAAAAGTCCTGCTTTTCCTTTGTCGTGGCCTAACATGATCATGTATGCGACAATGCGCGACGATGGAATCAGATGACACACTTTACATTGCAGAAATTATGTGTTATTCCAGGGGTTATATCGTAACTATAAAGTATTGAAACAGATATATGTGCTTTGCGTTTTAATTGTCATTCTGATGATATAATACGAATATTGAAATTAAAATAGCAATAGTCAAAATTATATGTAAACAATGCAAAACATCCAAATGAGGTCAATAAGCCATGCCTGAGGTGCAGGGCCAAATAACTTCTATGGAAATTAGAAATGTGAATGCTTGTTTAAGGTTTATGTACCCTTCTGTAGCCATTTTTGTACGAATTTTTCAAACCTCAATTGTATCAAAACTAAAGATATAATTAATAATAGAGATAGGCCATTTAGTACATGTTCAAAAGGGACACTTGATGGAAAGCATTATTTTTTACTGTTTCATTGCATTTGATAGAAAAAGAGGACTTTGTGGCAAATAAATCAAGATTTTTATAGAAAATCCACGTGCACAGCCGTTAATACAGAGATTTTTGTTATCATATTTGAAACATAAATTACTCACTTGATTTTCTATGATGTGCTAGTGTTTATTTTTTACAAAAAGTTCTAAGTAACCTGTAAATTCCGAACACACCTCGTGCTGAGTCACTAAAGTCGAGCGCTTCCTAAAATGTGTACTTGATTTTGGCCATATTTATACTTGTCTTAACCAATAACTACATTTATAATCTTGTTTTAAGGAAATCAATGCTAGCACTGCATGCAATAATCCTATATATATCAGTCATCAAATTGCCAAATATGAGAATACAAGGATAAAGGCTGTGGATTTTCTATAAAAATCTTGATTTATTTGCCACAAAGTCCTCTTTTTCTATTAAATGCAATGGAACAGTAAAAAATAATGCTTTGCATTAAGTTTCCCCTTGGAATATATACAAAATGGCCTATCTCTATTATTCATTATATCTGTAGTTTTGATACAATTGAAGTTTGAAAAGTTCGTACAAAAATGGCTACAGAAGGGTACATAAACATAGTGCCATTGAATAATCATAATTTTAACTATTGTAGACCATGCAACAATTTCAAAGTCAATGAAACATGATCAATAAGGGCCTATATATTATCTCCAGCGAGCAAAATGTTTATACAAAATATTTATATATATGAGATATTTATATTATATGAATGTTGCTTAAAAATAAATATTGTATATGTTTGTAAATATTGTTATGTTTGTAAATATTGTCATGTTGTCTTGGTAACAATCCAATGGTTTTGGATTTTATACCAATAAAAAGATTTGATATGCATTGGTTACATACCAAATATCATTCTGTAGGTGATGTTCCCATATTAGGAGCCTGTAATGCAGTTGTTGTCGTTTAGTTGCTGCATGCATCTCATATATATTTTTAGCTTGTTGTATTGTAAGTTTCTTCTCTGGTATAATGTGATCATAGTCATCATACCCAATTTTCTTAATTTTAATTTGTTGATGACAATCTCGCCTTTTTAATTCATGTATAGCGAAACAAATATCAACACTTCCACATGGACCATAATCAGAACATAGAATACAATATGATATTATTTCAAATAGTATAAGAATACAATTTGTTTCCAAAAAATAATTAAAAATTATATTGAAATATATTTAATTAGAATTCAAAAATCATGAAATTTATGATTATTACTACGGTTTTGTTATAATTGATCATATTCGCTTACATATAGACTTATTTAGTACAGTTGATAGAATTACTATTGCTGCCATTTCCAACAGCAAGTAAAGTTGTATTATTAATACTTGTCATACTTGTAAACTCGACACGTGGCTGTGTTTCATGTTCTTCGTTGCGTTTAAGGCAAAATATAATCCTAGAACGAAGGTTTTTACTCATTATAATATAAATCAAGAAGTTTGCTGCGAACCCAAACTGTAGAATCAATAGCTCAAATTGGTGAATGCCGGTGGAGCACAGTTGTTTCAATCGAGCACTAGACCGACAGGAAAACGGAATAAGTTCTATTATCAAACAAAACCCTGCTACCATCAATACAATCATGGCTGATCTATGGTGTCTTGTTCTTATTACTCTGTTGTCGTGTTTTTTTCGACGCTTACATGTTAAACTGAATGCTATATATACTGATGATGTAACTAGCATTGTAAAACATACCATGTAGAAAACTAAGAGGACCTGTTTGTGCCCACTTGAATTCCAAACTTTTACAAAATTATTTTCACGGCAGCACCATTGTTTATCTTGCGATGGGTATACGGTATATAACACGAGGGAAATATTTAGAATAAATGATAATAAAATCAACACAAAACAGCTAATGAAGGATCTCTTAATTTTCATTATGTAGATTTTACTCCATATTGGAAAATGAATTACGATTGCTTTTTGCACAGCAACTAATGACGTCACAAAAAGAGAAGAACTATGAAACGCGTGAGCTAGAAAGTACGATATTTCCGAAAATATACAGAACGGATATTTTACTCTGTTTATTTGTAGGAAAACTTCAGTTTCTCGGCTTTCGTCGAAGTGGAACACGTCAAACACAAAACTAAGTTCATTCGGGTAAAACATGAATATGGAAGCCAATATATCACAAATTGCTAACATAATGAGTGGCGCTGTTGCCGGAGACAACAGCCCTTTCTGTCTGAAGGCTCTTACAACCATACTATTGAATATTATAATGATAATTGTTATAACTGATCCCGTGTGAAACACCCAAGGTTTGTAAGAGCGCATGCGGAACATATATCCAGTAGGTCCACACGTTAAATTAAGGACTTCAGTTTCATTACCCAGGAAACCGGTATCATCATCAAATTCTTCGATGTCAGACATATTGATGCCGATGAGCGGCTTATTTTTGTAGAATGCAAGTTCCTGGTTTCTATTCCGTACTCAAATTTGTAGACAGGTTAATAAACTGCTGTTATTATTGTTGTTCTAAGTAAAATTAATAATAAAATCCTTTTTAACGACATCCTACTTCCACAACACTATCCCCATGGATATATTAAGAATTATCGAATGTTCATTGATTGCTATCCTTCATATTTTAAGGTAATTCATTCTTCATTAAACTTCATACGTTCATGTCATAAAACTATATTGATAACTTAAATGAGTTAGTCCCTCAGCGTTTTCCGTTTTTCTTTAAAGTATCTAGGTATATCAATACGACATCACCGGCAATGAATTCTTAAAACAAATCGTGATGTAGCATGACGCAGAACGATTTAAAAATTAATTCTCCGGGAATGACTTCTAAATTTCACAGAAAATCCGTACATTTTTTTTTATCTTACACCTACGGATGAAATGTTCTATAACTCAGATTGAATTGACAATTATGGTTACTGAGCTATCATACGAGGGTCTTGATGGGGTTCTTTATGTATTCTTATTTTCTAGGTTATGGTTTCTCTATTCTAAATAGATCTTTTTTTCGTTATTCTATATTCTTTATATTTTAGCACCCAATTGTTTTATATCCGTTGTTTTGTTTGTTTTGTTTTTTCCCCATCTTTTATTTTTTGCGTGTTTTATTTTTCCTATCTTTTATTATTTGCGTGTTTTTTTCCCCATGCTTTATCTTTTTGTGTCTAGTTTTACCATCCTTTTTTATGTGTTTATTTTTTTAATCCTTTAATCTTTTTCTTGCCTGGTTTTCCCATCCTTAATTTTTTGTCTGTCTAGTTTCCCCATCCTCTATTTGTTTTTGCCATTTTCTGAAGTATTATTTCATTGTTCTGTATTCTGTAAACCCCATTTAGACCATCGATTATACATTTGTAATCTATATATAATTGTAATGACATTTGAAAATTCGACAACTGGACATGTAAATAATTTAAACGGTTGCAATTTTGATAATTTATAACATTGTAAAATTAGATTAATAAATTGTCAGACCTACGATGTATTGTGTGTAATATATATGAGGGTATGAATAAGGGTCGTTCATTCATTTTTCTATTCTTTAATTTTTTTCTTTGTCTTTCAAAAATAGTGGCTATTCTGTAACTATGCTTGATAACTGTATTCTTGGCATTGTTCTTTTCTGTAATTAGTATATATAATGAAGTGATGTGTATACTTAGTCTAAAACATGTTTGAGTTGAAATATTCAATACATACCAGACACTGAACACTTTTATTAAATGGAAGAATGAACATGTACCAAGTAAATTAAATACTAGACATTTTGTTCTTGAAAATTAACAATAAATTACAATACAAAAGGCATATATTTGTGTTATATATATTTCAAGTCCACAAAAGTTTTACCTTCACCAACTCAACACATTTAAAGTACAAAAATGGCACAAGAGCTTCTCTGCAACCCAAAGAAATTCACAAACTGTTACTTTTATTTCAAATGTTAAAATTCAGAAAAAATATTTTCACAGTAGAAGCGTTTGATCAGCTTACCCTTTTGTTCAAGCAGGTTTTGTCATTTCAATCCGACCACAGTGGAGCTTGGTACATGTGGAGTGTAGTCCCTCCTTAAAATATTCAGCAAGCCTTTGGATTATACAAATATTAGTATGTCAACAACAGCCAGGTACAAGTCTGGATACTGTGTCGGTATGACTACTTAACTGTGCTCGCCAATAGAACATTAATTGTATAAGTTGAGGCAAACTTAAGCTACAGAATGGAAATGAAATATTCATTATTTTATGTATTTGTAAAGGGGAATAACTCTAGAAAAGTAACAGTGACGCCAACAAAAATTTAACCTTGATTTGTGTTTTGTGGTTATAAACATTGTGCATTAGTTTCATAACATTCAATGGAGGCAAACCGAAGTTAGAAGACAGAAACAAAAATTTCAGCAATGTTTCCATTTGTAAACATGGTAAAGGGGGATAACTCTAGAACACTAAAAGTGACGCCACCAAATTCAACCTTGGTCTGTGTTTTGTGGTATAAGCATTGTGTATCAGTTTCTAGAACATTTGTTTGAGGCAAACTAGAGTTAGAGAAAAGGAACAAAAATTTCAGCAGTGTTTCCATTTGTAAAGGGGGATAACTCTTGATCAGAAAAAGTGACGCCACAAAAATTCAAACTTGGTCTGTGTTTTGTGGCAATTAGCAGTGTGTATAAATTTCATATTTGTAGAGGCTGTGTATAAGTTTCGATGGGGGTCATAACAAGTTGTAGTAGGGGATCTGTCAATTCACTGTTTCAGAAACTAATGTATTATGGGTAATATTTTCAAAAGCGTACACCAAACCTTTTTGATTGGTTTAAACTGTACTACACAATGGAAATTAAACCAATGACATAACATTATTTTCATCTTGGTGTACAAACAATGAGATTACCCACAGTCCTTCAGATTCTGAAAAAGCGATTTACATGTTTAGAAAAAGGTAAGCACAGTTGTTAAATTAAAATAACAAAGTTAAATGTTGTTTTACTGATATAATTCAACAAGCATGAAGATAGGTAACTAATCTAAAAGATTTACATGTAATTGAGCATTCTAACAAAGACGATCTGGAGGGAATAATTTTTCGTAGACAATGAAAAAGGTAACAGTTTATTTCTGAAAATAATGTATTTATGATCAGTACAATAAGTTTGAGGAAATAATCTTCCCCTTTTCTGTTAATATTGTTAGTAAATTACAACAGTGTATTTTTATTTGGCAAAACATAACTCTATTGTAAAGATTAAAAAAAAAATTTACCAAAATTTTATCACATTTTCAATATCACAACCTTTGAGCATTTCAGTTTTCTTACTATTTTACTACCAATCTTTCTGCAATTTTTTACATGGTTTAAGTAATGATTTTTGATTTTACTTCAACAAAAAAGTTTAAAAGTTAAAACACTATTTACAACACAATTTGAATCTAAACTTAATATCATTTTAAATGACCAAAACAACTTGAGATTTTGAGAGTATGTGAAAAAAAAATTTCTAAATTTCAAGGCATAACACATTTTCAATCCATAAATACTAAGGTTGAATCCAAGATGATCTTGGTTAACAAATTACAATGATCAAAACAAAATTAGTTTTTTTTTTCAGTTTATCTGTAATATATATCACATGTCTTATTTTCTGATATATTCAACTTCAAATATTATGAACTTTTCCTGTTTTTAATTTTCCTCATTAATGTACAAGTTTATTATAAGCATATTAAATAACTAAAAAAAATCTCAAACATTGTAGGACTAAATTATAGATACTAAAGAATGAATAATCAATTGCAACCAACTATAAATTGAAAATAGAAATGTCACAAAAAGTAGGGCACAATATTAGCATACAAAACATACAGTACCATAATTGTTATAAAATTTGGCAATTAAGGGAGCTACCATATGATTTTTATGGGGGGGCTAGGATGAAAAATTTTGTCCTGCATTTTTTTTTAGTTGTAATCTCTGTCCTGCATTTTTATTTTTCACTCTATTCGGTCCTGCCTTTTTTTTTTATTAGTTTATCCTGACTTTTTTTACCTAAATTGTCATCCTGCCTTTTTTTTTTGGCAAAGTGTCTCATCCTGACTTTTTTTTTACTCAAAACTCCTGTCCTGCCTATTTTTTTCAAATTTCATCCTAGCCCCCCCATAAAAATCAAATGGTAGCTCCCTAAGAGAATAAAACCTGAACCAAAATGTCACATAATTTAATGTTCATTATACACAATGTTATACAGACTGAGGTTCTTTACCAAGTAAACTAATAATTTTAGAACATTAAGGTGGAAGCATACATTTCGTGAGTTGGACAATTAAATAACTTTTCACTTGCATTCATTTTCTGTCCTTGCTAAACAATACAGTATGTATTTATTCATACAAATAAAATGTCGGGATGAATGCACAATTTTCAACAGAAATGATCATAAACATGAATATTAAGTAAAAAGTTGATGTTTACAAACAATAAAATGTATATTTTACCAAACAATGAACCTCAACTTTATACTATATCTTCAAACTCACTCTGGTATATGACTATTGTATAAATGACAGTTTTGCTTAACAACTATGACAACTGAATTCAATCATCAACTTTGACTTGATATAAGCCTTTAGATATATAGAGAATCAAATAAAAATGAAGAAAAAAATCTACATTTTTTCAGACATTTAATTTAATATTCAATCCACAAGTTTATGAGTGGAAGCTATAACATTTCAGGTGACTCATCACAAAATGTTCAGGGGCGGATCCAACCATTTTAAAAAGGGGGGATTCCCAAACCAGGATAAAAAGGGGGGGTTCCAACTATATGTCCCCATTCAAATGCATTGATCAGCCAAAAAAAAGAGGGGGTTCCAACCCCCGGAACCCATCCCCTGGATCCGCCACTGATGTTGGTACAATCTGTATATATATCTTTAACATCAGTTTAAATCTTGAATAAATTTGTTGCTTATAGTCGAGGACCATAGGCATAAAATGACCTACACTTGCTTAACTCTACATCCTTTGCTATATTGCTATAGGATGGACAGTTTAACTTCATTGGCAATCATACCACATTGCCTAATTATCATTCTAAAATTCTACTGATTTCGTATTGCAGCGTAAACAAAATATGTTAATACTGTTATTACTCATTGGTATATCTATGTATAAAGAAGAGTCATGGTTAAATGGTTAAATACGTATTTGTGTAAAATGCATCCATGGTTAGATAAGTATTTGTGTAAAAATTAAATGCATGGTTAAATAAGTATGTGTGTAAAATGCATGGTTAAATAAGTATGTGTGTAAAATGCCCTATTATGTCTTCTATATATATCCTAATTTATATATCTAAGTACATGTACATGTACCAACATTTTATAGATTTATAGATTCTGTAATATCTTTAGGTAGGACAAGAGAGAGGCAACTAATACTATTGGGATATTCTAATTTGTAATTTGGAAAAGAAATAACAATGCCATGACAAAATATGAAAAATAACCAAGAGATAAATTACAGACTTTAGTTTAAACATATTTATTTATAGTGGATTGGGAAACAAGTTTTGCAACTTATATTAATCCCTTTCCACTTTGCGGGTGCAAGTGCTGCCTTGTAGTGGCATTAGCCTACTCTTTTTCGAAATCTACAAGGGTGTCTTTAACGTGCAAGAGATATGGCTCTCTCTTAACACGGGTCAGCCATTTATCGTCCCCTTCCGACAGACTATCATCGTTTCCTCAAGACCATACTCGCAGATGGTGTCAAGGGAGAACCGAAAATTGAGTTCCTGAAATTTTCATCCCAAACGGGAATCGAACCAGGAACCTTTGTGTTAGTAGTCCGATGCACTAACCACTACACCACAGACTAGTGAGCATACAAAACACAACATAGAAAAGTAAAGTCTGAGTAACATGAACCCCCCTAAAAACACAGGGGCAGGGTATTCTCAACATAGAAAAGTAAAGTCTGAGTAACATGAACCCCCCTAAAAACACAGGGGCAGGGTATTCTCAACATAGAAAAGTAAAGTCTGAGTAACATGAACCCCCCTAAAAACACAGGGGCAGGGTATTCTCAAATGCTATGGAAGGGTATGCAGATCCTTAACTCTGAAGTATACTTATATGTTTCTTCAAAACAACAGTTTAGAATTGTTTTACTGATAACTGGTTTCTGAACAGTTTAGAATTGTTTTACTGATAACTGGTTTCTGTACATTTTCTTTTCTTTAAAGCTGGTTTACCTTCCACTTTTATTTTCAATGTTTTGGTAGTGAAAATAACTTACAGATGAAACAGTTTAAAGTTTACAAATGCTTATTTTTTCATAAACTCACTATTAACATAATTAATGCTGAAAGTTCACAAAATTTTAGACTTCAAATCTTAAAAAAAAAAAAAAAATTTTTTTTACATAAAGCACACAAAAACATTCAACTGCAATTGGTACATACAATTTTTGGATCAGTTATAGTGTTGCATAAATGGGGAAAAAAACATTAATGCAAATAAAATAATGACAGAATTTTTATCATATATATATATATTTGATCATATTTTATACTCATATACATGATATATAGCACTGTGCATGTAAATTAATAATACTTTATTCTTGAAAACAAATATCTCTAATGAAATTTGAACTATCATCAGATTGAATTTGCAATCATTTTGTTATTTCATCACATCATAAAAAAAGGCAAATTAAATGGCAAACATGGCAATTTATGACACTTTAGTTAAGAATTTTAACACTTTTGAAAAACTTAAAATCACTACAAAAATAAGTAAAGACTGATTATATTAGGGGAAACAAGGCCTGTTGCCTTTGAACCTTTCAGTTTCATCAAATATTTTCTCATGCTCCTTGTGGAAAAACAATGCCTTAGTACATGTATGTGAAATAGGAAAAATGTAAATAACTCATTTTTAACATTAAAAATGTCAACACATGAAAGATTTCTGGTATAACAATATTGAACTTACTACAAATGTAAAATGATGAAAAACAAAAGATCTAATTAAAATACAGATCATATTCCCTAGCTTAAATTTAACAACAATCTGATGGCACACATTCTTCCGAAGTTTCTATCATGAATTTTGAAACCCTTGAGCTGGGGCTGATTGTGTACATTTCTAAAAACTTTGAGGAAGAACTTTTATCGTATGGTCATGATGGTAGATGTAATAACTTACAGAACATGGTGTAAATTCAGAAATCACAATGAATCATTGCATTTATTACTGCGATTTCTTCATTTTGTACTATAAAAGTGCAATTTTAATTTTTGTGATATTGTGAAAAATCACGTTTAATTCATATAAAACATTTCTAAATGCGAGTTTAAATTATTGCGATTATAGCCCTGTCGCATTTTTCGCAATAATAAAAACATGAAAAACATCGCATTCATTTTTTAATATACAGTATTTATAAGCAATGTGTACATATCCACACAGGATCTACAGATTTACAATCAAAAATAGAAAAAGAAAATGTCACTGGGTTTGCTTAATATGCGTTGACAATATCACATCATATCACAATCATTAAACTGTATGAAACAACATCAATTACTTTGAGCTTTTAGATTGAAACATTGCTGATATTTCCGTGAAGGTGTCGTAAGAAATGTCTTCTTTCACTTCCACTGCCCAGTGTCCGAATTTTTTGGCTTCATTCGTATTGTCTGTGTCATCGTCGAACAGGATGACCTGATTTGGCTTAATAATTTCGTGTCTATTTTTGTACAAACAAGTAAGCACATCAGCAATATGAGCCTCTTTTCCATTTATTTCATAATTATTCCTCTCCAAAAAGTCGGCTGTGTTCCCTCTCACTACTACTTTTGATGCATCTCTGTAAAAAAGTAAGAGAAAACATTTTTATATTTTTAAGGATGTACTTACATGTAGGTGAGATTAGGTGAAACTTAAGAAATTAAAATTGATACACTAAGCTGGTGGAGCATCAATTAATAATAAAGATAAGCTAAAAATATTGATAGGTCATGGACCTCCTTTTCGAGATATTTGAGATTTAAAATATGGCGGGAAAAGGCTGACTCGGACTTTTACCTTATATTTGCATTGGTATAATTTGGGTCTCAAAACAAAAGAAAGATTAAAAAATTAAGAATCTTCTAAAATTTTGGTAAATGACCTTTCATGAGCTATTAAGTCTTATATGAAAAAATAAATGGGTGTTATGGGGCAAAATATTTTACAGTGTATAGTATGGAAAAACACTAAGGAGTCCGAATATTTGACACAAATTCCAATACTTCACCTAAGTACATCCTTAACATGATAAACAATCTTGAAACACCAATAAATAATAATCTTATTAAATCAAATGGAAATGTTGGTCTTGATCATGTTTGTTTTTTTTTTTTTGGGGGGGGGGGGAGGGCTCTTCATTTCTGTATTCTTGATTGCTTTCAGTGGCAGATCCAGGGGGGGTCTGGGATTGCAACCCCCCTTTTTTTGCTGCTCAATGCATTTTTTAAATGGCTGGATCCGCCACTGGTTTTATGTAATTTTTCCCTGTAACTCTCTATTCTGTAAAATCCCAGTGTTTTCACTAAAGGGCCTTTTAGCATCATGGTAATGTGATGCTATAATCTTAAATGTGATGCTATTTGAATTGTGTTTCTTATAGATTATGTTATCGATGTGATGCTATAATTTTTGGAAACAAGATGGTATTTCAATTTCGACTGTTTACCAGGGTGCTAAATAAAGTTTCTGGGAAGAACACTGAACCCCATCCAAACCATCATTTTTGTGTCCCCATATTTTACAACAAGGAGATCTAAGCAAGATTTTTAAACGCACTATCAAAACATTTATGCACTAGTACTACAATTAAAATACTATTTATTACATGTATTTTAAATACGAGAGAAGCAAATATCAAAGTATTACTGGACTAAATAATATAGGATTTAATATGGAATTTTATCATAACCCTATATATTCCATATGAAGAACGTATACACAAGCTAATTACGTATACTTATCATGTTAGTTTAATGGCTTCAAATGTCAGAATTTATGATATCACAAAATCAGTATATATATATATATACTGTACATGTACTGATCTGGAAATTAAATTTATTGTACATTTATTTAAGAAGCAAGATTTTTAACACACGTTTTATAAGTAACTAGTGATACTATTATTTCAATCTTTTTAAAGATTAAAAACAAAGGATTCCCTAAGAAAAAAAAAATTATACACAGCTTATCAGTTTGTACTTTTTTATGTTTTTTTTTAAATCTTTAGCATAAACTGGATTTTTTTTATCCGTATAAAACCTAAATTTATGTTAATCATTTAAAATTATTAAAAACTCAAACAAGGTTCAACTTAAAATTTTCAACATCTGTCTGTCAGTGATGAAGAAATTACATGTAATGAATACAAAATTACAGAAATTTCTCAAATGTACAGAATTGTTTAACATCATTATTCAGATATCCTTTTTCCAGTATATATATTTTTGTCTTTAAAAAATTTTTTGCCCTTTATTTTGCAATTGTTAAAAAACCCAATTCAGGCCTTCATGATAAATGGGGGTCCTTTATTATTTCCTTTTTCTTCCTTTTTGTTAAATTTTTCTCTCTCTTCATCTATTTTTACTTAACTCTTTATTCTCTATTCTTTATATTTAAGCCCTCCAACATCCAATATCCATCAAATTTAATAGTTTTCTCTTGACCTTTGTTCTGAACTTTGCTCATTATTCCTAGTCTGTAAACCCAATTCAGGCCTTTATTATTATTCCCAGTCTGTAAACCCAATTCAGGCCTTTATTATTATTCCCAGTCTGTAAACCCAATTCAGGCCTTTATTATTATTCCCAGTCTGTAAACCCAATGCAGGCCTTTATTATTATTCCCAGTCTGTAAACCCAATTCAGGCCTTTATTATTATTCCCAGTCTGTAAACCCAATGCAGGCCTTTATATATATATATATATATAGGGATAACAATAATAATCATATAATTGGATATGTTCTAATGTGACTAAGAGAGAATTGCAGAAAAATTCATTAAACATCTATTAAATTTCAAAGGAAACATCAAAATGACTTCAATAGGTGATGACTGAAACTGACAAGAGAATGAGGGAACAGATCTGAATCTTCTTTGAATTTAAGAATTGATATTTCACCAATAATGTTGATCAAAATGATCAAAGACAATGTAATGACAAATGTTTCAATAGAAATCAACAAATTAAACATTTTTAAAATCATACCCTTGACAATCATGACAATCTTTCTATGATCTACATTTAATCAAAGTGCTGGATAGAATCTGTGGAAAGTTTGCAACGGTAGATTGTAATATTTCAAATAGATTGTAAATGTGTAGATTGCATGGTTAACTTTTTTCCTACTTAAAAAAGAAAAAAAAACTTTATCAAGAAATAATTTTAACAAGATGCTGCTACTAAGTTTCTCAAACAAAGCTCTCAAAATAAGTCATTCCCACGGTCGCCTGACATTAAGCAAAGTCCAATACAAATTGGTCTGTTAAATTGGTCAAATACATTTACCTATCAATAACTTACATGATATATATTCAAGGAGTAGGAATCAATCTTGTTTTTCAGCCTACTCTATGAATGTACATTTTTTTTGTTACCATAGGCTACAAAAATGTATTCTCACATGTATAAATAAGCACAAAGATCAATAAAGGCATTTTCTGAAAATTAGGCAAAGGTATTTCATGTATTTATTCTATTATTATAAATCATATATGTACATGTAGGGGGTTCATGACCTCAAGTCTACTGTAAATGGTGACGTCATCTATTGGAATCAATTGTTGTTGCATTTCATTGTTTATTTTTCTGCAAAATGCTGAAAAGTCCTGTGTGCGATAAATACTTTATACAGTTCACTACTGACCCCCTACCAATCCATGGAGGGTTCTTAAATTCCAAAGGGGGACTCGGTCTCTGACATCACAGATCAATAGGGGGTCATTAGCAAACTATATAACTTATAGTTGTAAATTGTATGCTGAAACTTTACCTATCATATAAATTTTTCATCAGATCTTTAATTAACCAAGACTGTGCCGAGTAGGTAACAATGGCAACGTAAATCCCTTTTTCAAGGCAAGCAGGAATCAAATCTTTCATGCAGGGTCGGACCTCTTTGACTAGATTTTCAATTGTTTCTTTCCATCGACCACCAGAGTGAATAGATATCAATGTCTGATCGAAATCCATCGCCAGAAGACGAATGCCCTGTTTGTGCATGGCGTTGACCAGTGCTTTGACCTTGCTTGCGTCTGTTACTTTGTCAGCTGACATGGTATGCGAATTAAATGTTCAACAATCTTTAATCTTACTTATTATTTAAAACAATATTCTGAAAGTATCAACATTTTGCGCATATATTTCTGGTCATGTTATGATTTTTTTTTCTCTCAAATTTTCTTAACCGGAAGCATAACAAATATACTAAATGTAAATCGGAAACGAAAATTCACGGAAGATATTTCCGGACAAAAGTAAAGTAAAGTAAAGTAATCTTTATTTAAAGTCGGGTTGCATATATATACATAATAACAAAGAACATGAGCTCTTAAGAGCTCTTTAACCGACTGATATTAATAAACAAAACATACATGTAATAACATCAGATACACATACAACACAAACATACAGACATCACATATATATATTAATACATAGATAGCACATGCAGAATAAAAGCTAAGCAAGATAGATTTAAACAAATGTCTAATATCAGCACATATATAGTAGCACATAGTATTTATGTAACAGTAGCACATGCAAGCTTAAACACTTTAAGCACAGACAAAAGACTGCATGCAGCTATAGCAAAGGTAATGCATAAGCAAAAGAAATAAATGGCTAAATAAAAAAATAAAAATAACTGCAAAAAAATAAAACATAAAAAAGACCAAACAAACAGCAGGCTTCGAGATCAAGTTATGTGGCAGCAAGTAAGTACATTATTTACAAGAACTGCATGTACATTTTTCTGAAAAACACCAGGTGGAGATAAAAATTTTGAACTGGCCAAAAGTTGATAAGCTCCTTGCCTCATTTGGCAAGGAGTTCCAGAGTTTTGCTGCCTCATAACTAAAGCTTTTCTTACCATACCTTGTTGTTTTGGGCCGTGGTATATCTGCTATGCCTTTGTACCAGAAGTTATATGAATTTTCTTTAATATTTACTAAATTATGTAGGAATTCTGGACTTGATTTATTTATTATTTTATATGTCTCTAATGCCATGGTTCTCAATCTTCTGATTTTTAGTGCTGGTAGCTTAGATTGTTCAAGAAGTGTATTGTAAGAATTTGTGTAGTCGTCATAAATAAATCTGAGTGCTTTCTTGTATTTTTTCAATTTGCTTTGTGTTTTGTTCACTGCAGAAGTGCCATGTAAGAGGACAGTAGCTGAGGTTTGACATGATAAATGAGTGGTATATTGTAAGTTTTGAAAGTCTGGTGAGATGAGTGCCAATTCTTTTTAGAACGTTTAGTTGTCGTGCAGCTTTTTTGCAAATATTTGAGATGTGAGTGTTGAAATCCAGTTTAAAGTCTATTGTTACACCGAGAAGTTTCACTTCGTCGTCACATTTTATGTTGAATCCATTTAGGTTGAAAGTAATATTTTGAGTGTGTGTTTTTTTACCTATGGAAATTGCCTGGAATTTTTCTGGGTTTGCCTGCATTTTGTTGAAAGAGAACCACGAGATTAGGGAATTACTGTCTTCCTCTAAGGGTTTAATAACTGATTCCAAAGTAGTACCTGTTTTTGAGAGGGTATTATCATCAGCATAGTTGTATAAATCACAGTGTTTGACAAAAAGAAAAATATCATTTATAAAGACATTAAATAATACAGGGCCTAGTATAGATCCCTGAGGAACACCTTTATATATATCTTGCATTTGACTGATACTCTGGCCTATTTTTACACACTGTTTTCTTGCAGTCAGATAGCTTTTGAGTAATTCCAGAGCAGATGGACTAAGTGAAAGTTTTTTCCAATTTCAAAAGAAGTAAATCATGTGGGAGACAGTCAAAGGCTTTACTTAGGTCCATTAATATAGCCGCTAAATATTTATTGTTATCCAGTGCCTTTTTCCAATCTTCCAAAATCTTGAGTAATGTTGAATGGCAGCCATAACCAGCTCGAAATGCCGCAAGAAAATGGTCGAAAATATCATCAAAGTATTTAGTAAGTTGATTTTCTATGGTTTTTCAAAAATTTTAGATATAGCAGGTAAAACACTAACTGCAAATTGCAAACCTATCGATCAAAATCCAGAGGCTTGTGGTTTTAAAATAATTATATATAGGAGGAATTTCGAATCCTTGTTTTATATATTTAATATGAGATAGGCATTACCTGCGAAAGTAATTAATTAAGTAAGTTAGTAAGTAAGTAAGTAAGTAAGAAAGTAAGTAATTTTTATTGGTTTAAAATCCAAAATTACAGGATTGATACCAAGACAATACAAATTTGTTATACACAAACCTAGGCACAAACATACAAACATTTATATATCATACCAATTTCATAAACATTATATGAGGAGGTGGTACCACAAAGTTATTTAGTGCTTAATAAAGCATTTCTAGAAATGTACATGTCGCTTATATATTTAACAATAATTCTAATTATATCAGTCTCAACACACGTATACAAAAATTTAAATCTTGCTTCATTATTCATATTTAAAAAAGAGGGAACTATTTCACTAATTTTGGAAAACAGTTGGTCTCTAATTATATTTAGTTTTGTACATTTTAAAGTGAAATGAAATTCGTCTTCTACTTCTAAGAGGCACAAAGGACGAAATAGATGTAATACTAAAATTGTCGGAAACTATTTGATATCTTAAATTAGAGACTTGTTATATTCAAATGCTTACTAGCCTTAATAATGTAATTTGCTTTGATTTCAGTTTTCAAATCATGCATTTCATTCGATATGTCTTTAAGTTCAAAATAAGATATACTAGTACAGTGTGTCTTGATTATAGCAGCCGAATATGTTTCAGTCATACAATTTAAATAAGAAATAGATTTAGATTGTGTACACTCGGCGAACATTGAAATTTCAACAGGAAAATGGATAATTATGACCGTACATTATATTCTCTGAGGCACATTTGCAAGAATAAGATGGGACGACACGTGCACTTAATCCAAGTGTAACAGATCCCGATTTTTCTATTTTTTTTGGGGGGGATTGTTTTTGGACGATCAATGCATTTGAATGATGACATATAGTTAGAACCCTGGGTTGAGACTCCCCCTTTTTCTTTAATTGGCTTGATCCGCATCTGCATCCTTCAGAATTAGACTAGGTTTGTAATAACCTGAGCAACACGATTGGTGCCACACGAGGAACAGGATCTGCTTGTGGTGAAGTTGAAATTATCCCTTCGTAATTCTTACGGACGCCATCACGAGGTGGTTGACCGTTATGGAAATGATATCGGATATTTACCTTATACATGTCGTAATGACAATTCTCTTCCCTTTTCACCACGAATGTGACCTACCAAATTATACTATTTACCGGGTGTGTAACAACATCAGCAACACGACGGGTGTATGTCACATGTGGAGCAGGATCAGCTTACCCTTCCGGAGCACATGAGAGCACCCACAGTTTTAGTTGGGGTTCTTGTTGCTTAGTCTTAAGTTTTCTTTGTTGTGTCTTGTGTGCTGTTATTTGTCTGTTTGTCTTTTTATTTTTTAGCCATGGCGTTGTCAGTTTATTTTCGATCTACGAGTTTGAATATCACCCGGGTATCTTTCGCCCCTCTTTTATAAAGATGTTTATAAATGTATTTTTTTTTTTATAGAAATGAAGAAACATCTGAAAAATCTTAACCGAGGAAAGGATGATACTTTAAATCTTGCCTTGCTACGTTACGTGGTAAATGCCGAACATAATTTCGTAAAAAAAAAAATAATTTGTTTTTGATACTGAGAAAAAAAAATTGTTTGTTTCACCCTCAGCTGCCACTATATGTAATGCTAAAAAAATTGTTTTCGACTTGTCGCGAAAAAAATAGATTTTTTTTCGCCGCAGGCAAAAAAAAAATTTGTCCAGAAAAAAACCCATAGCCCCCCCCCCCCCCCCCCCCCAGAAAATCAAATGGTTGCTGCCTAAAACAAATGGGGTAACCGTCTGCCCCCTTATCAAATGATAATATACATGTATGTTACTATAAGGTAAACAAGAAACATTTGTTGTTTATAAGGCTGAAATAAACTAATTCATAAGTAAAGATAAGAAATGTACTTCTAATTTACAATATCACACTACACTTACTTAAGATAATAAGAAGATAGTAACAGCTTTATCTTGACCTGTACTTGCATTTTCCCATAACCGGTCTACAACCACGTGGACCCATAACAGAACAGGTAACGCAGTCTTATTTCTTTCTAAATTTGTAGATTACTTGATTATTTTATTTAAATTCAATTGCATCCTTTTATTGATACAATTTTGAAATTGAGTATGTTGCAAATTCTTTCTGAGGACTTCTTTACTATTTACAATATGTATAGTAAAATTATCAGTTAAGATAGCGAGAAAGCCACGGTAAAATGAACTTCGTTACGTAGGACAATGTACACATTTGGTTAAATTTGATATGATTTTTTCGATGTTTCCGACCACTTCAATCGGTTGTCTCATGGTTACCTGTTTGCCTTGTGCGTGCCACGGTGAGGTCGTTGGAGCGAACCCAGCCGTGTCAAACCACGGACTTTAATATGGTATTTTCATGCTGTTTCTCCGCTTAGCACGCGACATTGAAGAGTAGGAGCAAAACTGTTCGGATCGGAGTAAACACAGCGTGTCAGCCGAGTAGAAATAAGGATTAATAGTAATCATAATGCATTAACATGTTTTCGTCTTGAATATGCATTTAATTTGACCTATATTGAGCTACTTTTATACATTTTGACTTGGATGGAGAGTTATCTCATAGGCAATCATACCACCTCTTCTTAGATCTATTTAATTTGCCGCTGGACGTTATACAACCATCCGTCCTCATCATTATCATTGCGTATTTTTTTACATACATACATACATTTAAGTGTGCCGGTAGCTGTATATATACACGTAGCATACTATTAGGATTGGTTTGCTTGATAAAGTATTCGTATTTGTATCATAGCAAAACAAATAGTCATTTTAAAAATTTTGCTGATACGAAATAACATTATAAGTATAACAGTTTTGTAGTTTACACAATGTACGTTACAAAAGAATGGATTATTGTCAATGAACCAATTAAAAAGGTGTAAAAATGAACGAAAGGAATGTGGATATTAATTCTTTCAAGAGTCAGAAAATGCCATTACGTATTTGATATGAAATTAATGATCAACCGGTTGGAAAAATCTTGCACATTTATAAAAAAGAAAATTAAATATGACTGTCAATGAGACAACTATGCATTATATAGATTAGACCGTTGGTTTTCCCGTTTGAATGGTTTTACACTAGTAATTTTGGGGCCCTTTATAGCTTGTTGTTCGGTGTGAGCTAAGGCTCCGTGTTGAAGGCCGTACTTTAACCTATAATGGTTTACTTTTTAAATTGTTATTTGTATGGAGAGTTGTCTCATTGGCACTCACACCACATCTTCCTATATCTATAAGACACAGGACACAGAAATTAACAACCATAGCTAGGCCGTATACGTAGCTATATATACGTATTTGTTGATTTTTCAAGATTCTTTGACACAATTTCTTATATGGAGAAATATAAAACAGGGGCCTGGGTTTCGAAAGTATCATAAGATATGTCATAAGATATATCTTAGGACATATTTTATGATCATCTTATGACTATCATATGATATGTCATAGGATGTAAATCAAAGCTGTCTTAAGAGAGTCATAGCTATGATGCTCTTATGACTGTCATATGTGAACATTATTTTCTATTATTTTAAATAACGATTAAAAAGGGATAAATATAAAAATGGAAAGTATGAACATAATAATTATTACCATTCTTAATATTTACGAATATTTGTTTTCTTCATTATAATGAACATAAAAGGAATTGAAATATGAGTTGATAATTTGTTTAATTTTAGTTTGTAATATAATATACTAAATCTTGAACTTCGCTTTCGTGTATTATCATACATGCAATCATTGTTATTTAACTGTGAATACTTTTTAGATTCGGTACATCGAGTACCCGCTTTACGAAATGCGGCTGCCCGTGCACATACGTTGATATAGTACTATTAAATATACTAGAAACGAAATAATATGTATATTTATTATACAAAACCATGAGTTAGAAAAGAATCTAAATTGTATGTCGCAGGAGATTAAAATTTTAATTCATGTAGTTGAGAAAAATAAAATCTTTACTATTTAGCTTACTGAGAAACACAACAAATATTTTTATTGCAATTAACATGAAATTATACATGAAAAGTAATTAAAATTTTAGTTGACAATCATAAGATCATCATAAGTCATGTCGAGAAGGGTCTTAAGTTTGCGACAAAAGTTATGACAAATCGCAACTTGGGACACTTTCGAAAACATATCTTACGACTATGACATGTCCTAAGACCATCATAAGACATGTCTTAGTCATAAGATACTTTCGAAAACCAGGCCCCAGGCATTTATCTCCAGGAAAAAATCAATTGCATTAACTTAAGACGAGTGGTATATAGCATTATGAATTATATACAAGAGCAAATAGCCAAATTTCAATAAGCCTTAAAGGCATCCAGTATCTGGGGAAGAACAGTACATTTATGTTTTTGTCTGTATTGTTCGCAATATGATGAATCCATCAATACAAACATAATGCAATGTTAAAGAAAGTTAAACGTTTGAAGATTCACATACATGAAGCCCAAACTTGTTTCATTTTTGTTATTTGGACTGCCCGTCCGATACCGTGCCATCATGGTCATCATGATATGGATATACCTGTCCGGTACATTGTATGACATGGATACAAGTTCGCCCCCATTGACTATTAAACTTTATTCAGTATATAAAATTAAGTTAAAATGAAAACAGTAGAGCTACAGATCAATAATCTCTCTCCCTTTACATAATATAATTTGAAAACAGATTAAAGTAGAATTCATATGACGTGTAGCTTTGCAGTTTATTACACAAATTAGATGTGAAAACATCTTCTGGTTCTGACAATATATAATATATAGGTCTAAAGATGTTTATAACTCAGTGACAATGCATCTTCTTTACCATATGTTTTAATCGAATGATTAATATTGATACTGGTGATTATCGGATCGATGTGTTTAAAATAATGTAAAATGTATCCAGCTGGTCAAATAAAAAAGTACGAAGTTGAAAAGTTGAGAAGTAAGCGTAAATTAGACTTGATTGATCGACCAAAGGGAGATAACTACAACTAATTTACAAAAATAAAAACTACCGAATCGTATTTCCTATTTTTGATAGTAAAACGAAACGTGGAATACCATATGTTTTTAAATTTTGCTGTAATTTTCAGCTGAAGAATGGTACAAAAAGGGCACAAAAAGAAGGAAGGAGGGAAAGATCTGGGCAAACTGATACACGATCATGATGCTAAGTTGAAGGTAAATATGGCATTAATTGGTGCTTTGCAGCTTTTGTGATCTTTTATTGTTTCTTCTCTAATTTAAAAGTGCTATAGTCCTCGCCCCGAATGATGCTTCAAATATTGGATACGTCAAAATCATAAAAACTATACTGTGGTGCTTCTCAACCACGCACCAAGCATTTCGAAGTTAGATCAACAACTTGTAAACTCGGAAGTCAAAATAATATGTCCCATTTAAACGTGTCTTCCTGGCCTTGAAACTGTAACAGCTGGCTTGCATGTGGGCTGACACGTGGTTATAGAACCCAGTTCTGAATGTCTAGCATATATATGTACACAAATAAAATTATTTACAGCAAGTTTGAATAAACGACACAAAAATATTTAAGGAGGAAATTATAGATATCAGGTCAAAAAGTACATATTACCAAATGTATGGAGAGCAAAACATATGTATACATAAAATAAAGAGTTTAAGTTGAAATCATTATGTGTGTAAAAGTATATTTATCATGTTTATATAATTTTATAAGGCACTCTCATTTAAGAAGAAGTAGTCTATTTTGATACTATATATAGAGTAATCCATAGTAATAAGATGGACGCGCGCATTTCTATTTTGAAAGCTGTTTTAAATTTAGGTGTTATAAGATATCTTTTAACTACTCTCTTTTTGTGAAGTGATAACTTTATCTTTTATGAACTTAAGTTTCCAAGGATAAAATTTATTTTAAAAAATCATTTAATTTAATGAATATGAAATTCGAAAGCGTAAAAAAAATATTTGAAATATTTATGGTACCCTGACATGCCTGATACTGTATGCATAATAGGCGAATATCGGCATATTACGCTAAAAAGAAAGTTAGATCTTCCGAGGTATGACATGTGTCTGTGTGCAATGAAATTAGGGAGCAACCATTTCACTTTAAAAAAAAGGGGGATATGTTTATTGTCTTAGCTAGTAGAAATATTTTTTTCGAGCAAAGCGCGAACATTTTTTTTTGTATTTCGACGCTATCAATTATGTTTTTTTTTTCTTCGAAATTTAACACCAACAGTTATTGGGGAAATATGAATTAGGAATATTTTTTTGGTCACATATTCACAATTCCCCCCCCCCACCTTATCAAATTGGGGATCAGCATATTTCTTTTAGGAAAAAAACGTAAACCCCTCTGAATTAAGTTTAATTGTCGTTCCCTTACGCCAAACATGGAATTGAATAGACACACTGTATATAGGACTAGTAAAAAATAGATGTAATTCACAAATCTTTATTCAGATACTTAAAAACGTCAATTGTGTATTACTAAAACTGACATTTGACTGGCATTTGTTATAAAATGAGGGTCTGGATGGGGATCGTTCATTTCTGTATTTTTAGGTATTTTTCTTTATTCTTTATACACTGTACTTTGCCCATGATTATTATTCTTTATATTTTAGAATCCCATTAGTCATTATTTTTAATTTGTTTGTCCTCTTGTTTCTCTATTTTTTTATCATTGTTTTGCAAATTTTGTCTTTATTGTCTATTCTGTAAACCTGGTAAACTATTCTGTAAACGTCATCTAGATCCTTAAAAAATACCAGTTTTATACAAATAAGAACAAAACTAAGTTACTAATCTTAATATACATTACACAAACTTGTGGCATAAGTTTTAAGAAACAATTGACCGGCAACAAGGGAAACATAGTTAATTCTGAATGCATTAACCTTTTTTTTACAAAGAAATTAACATAAACAAAAATAAGTCATTTTTTGCAAAGGTTTCAATGTTCCTTTATACATGTACATATATATATATATTTTCGTAATAGACCGAATTGATAGAATGATATTTGTATAAAATAAATCAGTGTTCCGAAATTTCGACATACAAAAACCAATTTAACTCTTTCAACTGACTAATCTTCCGTTTAGCAACCAGAGTCTCTGAATTCATACATTGGCCATATATATACATGTATATAGGGAAAGCCGGTCAAGATCGGACAAAACAGGTTTAATCCCTCCTTATTTATGCGCCTGTCCATAGTCAGGAGACTCTGGACTATCTTTAGTCTTAGTATATTTTAATTTTGGTTGATTTTATTCATTGTGTGACGTCCATTTTCGCTGAACTAGTACACATTTTTGTTTTAATAGCGGTGAACTGAACCCCTTCCGGGTGCGGGATTTTCTAGCTGTGTTGAAGACCCCTTAATGGTGTTGGCCTGTGTTTTGCTCTTTGGTCGGGTTGTTGTCATTTTGAACCACTTCCAGTTTTCATGGAACATTTTATTATCGTTTTTGTCATGCTTGTAGGGCTCATCATGATATGAAATACTTTGAAGCCAGTTTCAATAGACATACATAATTGTATTTTATAAGGTGCAGTTATTTAAAATATTTTGGAGCGAGTTACGATGAACAGACATCATTTTCTTTTTTTTTTAGGGCTCAGCGATATGGAATATTTTGAAGCAGTCTATGTTTGCGATTATCGTTGGTATATTGGCACTATGCTTGTTTAACTACATGGATACACGAGTACCAGAAGGAGTTACGGAAGTATGGAGCGCCAGAATACTAGATACATCACTCAGAACGATGGGCAAAGTGGTAAGCATTTACACGATACATGATCATCAGACATCTTCCTCTACAGTATTACACCTGTATGTTTTAATGAGACTCTGATCATGTCGATGGTGCATGTCACATTTTAAACACAACGAGAAGCGTGGGAGTATTGGAAAAAGGGGGCAACAAACTTCGAAAAGTTACTATTAAAAAGGGAAAAAAAAACATTGTATAGTTTTATATGCTAGTATGAAGCATGCAGAGCCGACTATATATCATTTTCATTTTTCATTTTGTATTTCCCCCTAGGCCACCGCCATCGCCCTTTCTGGGATCCCATGATCCTGACAACCCAAACGGACATACTATTCGTTTTTAACAACCTATTTACCAAACCATTTTCAATTTTATTATAATATACACATACATATCAAGACAACGTATTAACCATGCACTACTAACTTCCACATAGACACCAATTAAGTTGTGTAAAAGTAAAATGCTATATATACTTTTGTTTTAAA
Source organism: Mytilus edulis (assembly GCF_963676685.1). Lineage (NCBI taxonomy): Eukaryota > Metazoa > Mollusca > Bivalvia > Mytilida > Mytilidae > Mytilus > Mytilus edulis. Next base: position 1,140,458 of record NC_092349.1, read on the forward strand.
AATACAAGACAAGAAATCTTGCATACTTTATTCGCCAGTCCTGAGCAAGTACATTTTAATAAATAATTAAAAAGATTATGGGAAAAAAATTAAACGTGTTTTCTATCAGTGAGTTATCCCCCAGGAGTTATTGTATACAGTTACCATGGTTACAGTACATTATATATTACCTGTGTGCACACCGTCTTGAACATGAATGAGATATTTGCCACTGGACCTAATAAACCAACAATCAATCATGCACATGTCTATATTTCGATTTTTTTTTCACTTATCAAACCAGCTTCTAAGTTATAACCTTATCAGATTATTGCGTTCTTTTAAACCAATAACAACCTTTAGCATGATTTTTACAGTAATAATTGAATAGTGTTATAATTGATTTTTTTAAGATTTCAGTATATGAAAAATAATTAGCATTTTCATTATATCATGTGTGCTTGCCTTATTCAAAGCTTATAATGTTTAAGTTGATTTTTCAGTTTAATATATATACCAAGTAAATATACGTAGTGAATACAAAAACAAATCATCAGTGAAACAGCTATTTGTTTTCTTATTAAAACAAGAGACTATTTTTGCTAGGTGCGAATCAAGCTTGTTAAAAGGGTGCCCCAAAAGACAACGTTTGGAGTAGAGTTTGTATAATGTCTATCAATGCATTATTCATATACATGTTTATAGTTCCGTTTTACCACTCTATTAATGATACTCTCGTTCAGATATTCCATACTTCTTTATTTATCTTAACCCGTTACACTCACTGTGCAGAGCAAAATATTCTTCTACTTTAAAAATAATAGTTCAAAACCTATTACTCCAAATAAATAAACCATGTTCTCCCAGACGTATGTTGGATCATTCACGTTTTGGTGTTAACAAGTTGAATTTATTAATGCACGAAAAGCCTAGTTATTTAATTAGTTTTCATGATTTTCCAACATGATACCAGTATATAGTTGTACATACATCTACTACTATGATCTACGCACACTTTTAGATTCTGTACCTGAACAATTTTGGTGTACATGGAGGTGTGTGCAGATTTACTAGAAAGGGTGTTGATATGATGCTGACAACTCTCATCACCGGAAGTCCATTTGGTTTGGGTGCAGATCCAGAACTAAAGGTATGCTGTTGCATGTTTGATGTATGTACATTTTTACAGGAAGTCAAAACAGAAGTGCAAAAAAGGCAGAAGCTAGACGGATTTGAATAGAAAAAGAAATCAGTAATATTTTGTTATACATTTAATTGTATATTTCTCTTGCATTAATAAAATTGAGAAAGGAAATGGGGAATGTATCAAAGCGACAACAACCCGACCATAGAGCAGACAACATACATGTAAACTAATTATAAGTTGGTCAAGAAATGCTACATGTATATACGTGGCAGTATTCCTAACTTTCGTTTGCGTAATTTTTTTAGAAAATCTTATTTCTGAATTTTCATTGTTTAAATCACGATCTTAATATATAAGATGCCTTGATTTTTGACTGTCAGTCTGTTAACCTTTAAAGTTACTTCACATAAATGTATTGTGCTTCTTACAAATGTATTGAATTAACGAATGAAAGCATGAATATAATGATAAACTTACTATATATCAAAAAGAAAGAAAACCTTGACCAATGAACACTTTTAATACTGCATGTATATTGTAGATATATGATACTATGTTTGATGGAGTTGGTGTAAGAGTTTATGAACCCATCAATCTCAAATCGAACAAAAGACCAGCCTTAGTATACTATCATGGCGGCGGTTGGTCTTGGCTATCTGTAGGTAGGTACACGTATATGCAAGCATTGAATTTCATTTAGCTGTTTTTGTATGTACCGGATACACAAAGTCATGTCGACTGTGTTTTGTTTTTATTTACAAAGAGATATTGTTCATGTTCTGCATAATCTAGTCAATATAAATGATGATAGACTTGCCCCAACTCTTCTGCATAATCTAGTCAATATAAATGTTGATAGACTTGCCACAACTCTTCTGCATAATCTAGTCAATATAAATGATGATAGACTTGCCCCAACTCTTCTGCATAATCTAGTCAATATAAATGTTGAAAGACTTGCCACAACTCTTCTGCATAATCTAGTCAATATAAATGATGATAGACTTGCCCCAACTCTTCTGCATAATCTAGTCAATATAAATGATGATAGACTTGCCACAACTCTTCTGCATAATCTAGTCAATATAAATGATGATAAACTTGCCACAACTCTTCTGCATAATCTAGTAAATATAAATGTTGATAGACTTGCCCCAACTCTTCTGCATAATCTAGTCAATATAAATGATGATAGACTTGCCCCAACTCTTCTGCATAATCTAGTCAATATAAATGATGATAGACTTGCCCCAACTTCTCTGCATAATCTAGTCAATATAAATGATGATAGACTTGCCCCAACTCTTCTGCATAATCTAGTCCATATAAATGATGATAGACTTGCCCCAACTCTTCTGCATAATCTAGTCAATATAAATGATGATAGACTTGCCCCAACTCTTCTGCATAATCTAGTTAATATAAATGATGATAGACTTGCCCCAACTTCTCTGCATAATCTAGTCAATATAAATGATGATAGACTTGCCCCAACTCTTCTGCATAATCTAGTCAATATAAATGATGATAGACTTGCCCCAACTCTTCTGCATAATCTAGTCAATATAAATGATGATAGACTTGCCCCAACTCTTCTGCATAATCTAGTCAATATAAATGATGATAGACTTGTCCCAACTCTTCTGCATAATCTAGTCAATATAAATGATGATAGACTTGCCCCAACTCTTCTGCATAATCTAGTTAATATAAATGATGATAGACTTGCCCAAACTCTTCTGCATAATCTAGTCAATATAAATGATGATAGACTTGCCCCAACTTCTCTGCATAATCTAGTCAATATAAATGATTATAGACTTGCCCCAACTCTTCTGCATAATCTAGTCAATATAAATGATGATATACTTGCCCCAACTCTTCTGCATAATCTAGTCAATATAAATGATGATAGACTTGCCCCAACTCTGCATCATTTAGAAATAAAACAAAACATAATAATTGCAGATTCGGTTTAAATGTAAAGGACTGGCCGAAATGTCCACGTTTATACAGTATCAAAAAGTATCCTGTATCTTTCGTTACTTAACTTTGCTTGTTTTGTAAATACATGTGCTTAATATTGTGTAAATACACGTGCTTAATATTGTGTAAATACACGTGCTTGATATTGTTTCAGATGTGTATGACGGAGCAACACGAGCACTAGCCAAGCGAGTTGGTATGGTTGTAGTTTCTGTGAGGTGAGTGATAATTTTGCATTATGTTCAATTTAAGTTTCAATATGATAAGACATAATAGAATGTTGTGATTATCCAAGATGATTGATAACGTTATATTTACATAATTATGTACGATGAGAAACAATCTACTGTAATTTGTAATCTACAATTGCGATAAACACAACGGTAGGATGCAATTTGAAAAAAAAGACAGGACAGGAGTTTTGAGTAAAAGAAAGGCAGGATGAAGAATGGGCAAAACAAAATGACAGGACCGAATAGAGTAAGAAATAAAAAAGAAGGACAGAGATTACAACTAACAAAATGTTTCATCCTAGCCCCCCTCCCCCTTCCCCTCCCCCATACAAATCAAATGGTAGTTCACTTATAGACTTCCCAATTTCGGTCTTGGATCAGTATTTTTGTTATTCTGTTTTACACTATTACTTACTATGCAACATGACAAAAGACGTGACCTTTTTGGTATAAACGAATTTTCGGTCTGACGTCTATATGAAATAAAGTATAATATAGGCTATACATCAGTTACTTTTAACACTTTTCTGCTAAACGTTTTTGCTCTTCTTTTCTTTGCGATTTTTCTTTAATTTCTTTTTTTGCCCGATCTGAGATAGCGCCATTTGTACTTTACGATGAAGTTGTGGTCACTTCAATTTGAAACTTAAGACACATACATGTTCATCATAATACTAGTAGGAATTTTCAATGATTATAACAAATAATGGTTTTGATCCACATTTTGCCGATCTTTACATTTGACTCTATAAGTGAAGTCTGGTGTCTTTTTGACACATATTCTTGTTAAATATTGGCTTGGATAAATGTTCTAAAAACGCATTTCCTTCTATGACAGGACATACAAAAAATTGTTTAACGCAATATGAAAATGATATTATAAGACTTACAATTTTATTTTGTTTTTGTTTTACAGTTACAGACAGTCACCAGAGCATCCTCATCCAATACCTTTCGAAGATTGCTTAACAGCAACAAAGTACGTCGTCAACAATGCCAAATCTCTACATGTAGATCCGTCACGTGTAGCCATTTCCGGTGACAGTGCTGGAGGCCATTTATCAGCAGCCGTTGCTATGGCGATGAAGAAAGAGATCAAAATTTCCGTCCCAATTTACCCTTGTTTACAATTATTTGATTTACAAACACCATCATATATTGAAAATAAAGATTACATTCCAGGAATGCTGACCGATGTGTCCATGTTGACCTATTGGCTTAATTATGGAAATATCAGTTACAACTATATTGATGATATCTTAGCTAACAGACACACATCTCAAAAACTGAAAGAATCATTATATGCTAAATATGTTAGTCCAGATTGGTATATGAAGGAACATATTAGAACACCTAGTTTGCGAAATATGAAGAAAGAAACGAACTTTGGAAAAACTGAATTATCCAATCAAATACAAGAGACAATTTTAAACCCTGATTTTTCACCTTTAATGGTGCCGGACGTCAAGTTCAAAGACTTGCCGCTTACATATGTGTTAACAGCCGGATATGACGTTTTACGTGATGATGGACTCATCTATTATCAGCGTCTGAAAAAGGCTGGTGCTAAAGTGCAATTGGCACATTATTCAGAGGGATTTCATGGTATGATTTTCTTTTTTGACGGTCCTATGCCATTTCAAGTAGGAATTCGTGCAATGAATGACCTTGTTGAATTTTTGAAGAAAAATTTATGATAACGTGCTCAATATATTAAAGATTTGTTATTGTCTAGATTATAGATTTATATGCAAGGGATATGTAGCCAAGACATAAAAAATATCTAAAATATGCAATGTTTTTTGTTGTTGTTATCTGCATGAACTGAAGTTCATATTGCGTATTATTTATTAGTGAATTGATAATTATTTCGAAAGAAGGTAAACGTATTCATTTTATAGAAGATTAATCTTGTTAAACGCTGGTTTTGATTGGTTGATTGTCTGCATTCAATGTCATTGTTAGATATAGGAAGATGTGGTGTGAGTGCCAATGCAACAACTCTCCATGCAAATAACAATTTATAAAAGTTAACCATTGTTAGCACTCTTTGTGATATATCGTAGCGGCCAGTTGTTGATGATGAAGGAAGCCCGATTGAATGGAGTGAAATAACGAAATGCAGCAGGAAAACTGACAATTCCTATAAAAAAGGGAGATGTGGTATGATTGATAATGAGACAAGCATCCAATAAAGTTCAAATAACGTGGACTTAAGCAAAGCATACGGCCTTTAATAACGAGAAACCGTAAAATATGAAACAATTCATTTGTGAACACTTACTGCTTAATTTATAACAAAACAATTTACGAAAAACAAAATATGACAGAGATGAACCAACTACAACCACTGAATAATAGGCTTCTGACTTTGGAAAGACATATACATAATGTGACTTGGTTTAACGTTTTTGCGTTATGGGCACCAAACCCTCCCGTAACCTTGGATGCAGTGGTGAAACAGCACAAAATATATATACAAACTAAAAAATCAGTTGAAAAGAGCTGAATGACACAAAGCACAGACTGGACGTAGCAGAGTATTTATATACCCCCTTACAAAAAAAGACATGTAGTCCTTTACTTTATGGACGCTGTCTAAAGTCTTGTCCTTCCGTCTGTGTGTTCGTAAATCTGTTTGTACAACGAATGTATACATTTGTCAGAATATGCTGGACGTAACATATATTGGATATGATGACTTTTCTTATATATGGCAACAGCTGAAGACGGAAAGTCAAATGGTAGACTATGGATTTTTCTGATCTGTCATACACCCACTTTCTGATGCGTTGAATGACAAGTGAGGTATAGGGTTAGCAACAAACCACAAGTTTTGGTGTTATTTTTTTTTGTCTCCCGTCAATTATTTTGTCTAAAATGTGAAGTCGAGCGTTGCATGTTGTTAAGTATAGCTCTAGAGATTGATACTCCGATGCTGAAGATTAAAAGTTGTACATCGCGTGTTTTCTTTGTTTGAATATTCAGGGTCCAAACGGGCGACAGGGACTCTTTCGATAGAATACAAACTCTTCCCCCATAACAATGCCTTAAGAGATACTTATCGTAAATTTTAAGGATGACATAACAAATTGGTTTAACGTTAGGGAGTATCTGATTCATAGGCGACGACGAATATAATATTCCAGTTGTCGTAACTTCAATTAGTTTCCCTTCTCGCCCAAATGTGACTTTCAGAATTAGACTTATCAACGGGGTTGGACAGCGCAGTCATTTGATTTGTTTTCCGTGGCAGTCTTTGTGGACTAGGGAATTAATTAGCATGTCATCAAACTAATTCAACTCGCCACAGTCTGTATTTGCCTGTCTCAAGCCAGCAACCTGTAGTTCAATGTTGGTCGTTTGGTGTTGTCTTTCATTTATTGTGTTGTACATAAATCAGGTTGTTTGTTTTCTCTTGTAAATTTCATTTTGTTTCTGGTAGAGAGTTGTTTCATTGGCAGTCATAGCACATCTTCTTATTCTTTTTTTTTTTTTTTTTTTTAATAAAATAAATCCTTTATTGCACATTTCTCTGCTGTTTACAACTTACTCGACTCACAGCATTCAGTCTAGTATCCCTGTAAATTAGTTACTGTTTAACCAGGGAGATTATACAGTAAAAATATTAGCTATTAATTATGATTAGTTATACAATAATGATATATAAATACATTGATTTTGACAATTTGTCTTTTGCAGTTTCCTCATATTACGTGATTACGGAATTTGTACTATCTATTGTCCGCTATTGATTTTAGGTTTATCGTTAACCTTACCTTTTGATCAAAACAAGATCACGTGAAAGTTGAGATGATCGGATAATTACGTATCGTACTTTTGTTACATATACATTGTACGGTGATAAATATATAAATGGGCTGGTTGATTTTATTAGAAGTAGCAAGAACCATTCAAAAAGGGGTTTTATCAACAAGATACCTCAAGTTTCGTTGAATAGTTGTCACATTAAAAATCACAATATATAAATTACTAATTGTATTCATACCCAATAAAAAAAAAACTCAACAATAAACGTTGGCTTAAGTTAAGAAAAAATAGCATGTAATGCTTAATATACAAATTTATTCAATAAAATATTCAAATAATAGGCCAGTCGTTGTAATTTTCTTCCTTTTGTCACTAATCTGCAAGGAATAAAACACATGTTGTTGAAATTAATTCTTTACCTCTCGGTGTTATTTTGTGGTGTACTCATTTGTAAAATTGCATTGGTAATTAGTCTTTACGTGACAAAACTGTTCTTTCGAGTCATTGCTTACATTAATACCGGCATCACTTCAAAGGAAAAATTCTTCCTTCAATGCAAAAGAAGAATCAGTTTGTATCAGTTTAAAACTGTTTAGTTAAGCTTTCTAACTTTTTTGATTTGAGCGTCACTGATGAGTCATATGTTGACGAAACGCGCGTCTGGCGTATTCAACTATAAGCCTACTACCTTTGATTACTAATACAATTGAATGACGCTCGATGTGCCATTTTCCTAAGAAAACTTAGCGATAAAAGTTAAGTGACACCATGAAAAACCTATATCAAAATGCAAGAACATGACTAACATTATCAATAGTATAAACTGTGTTATTTAAACAGATGTTAGGAAATTGAAAATAAAATCCATAATCGAGGCGTATTGAATACTTACAAACTGATTTCTTTCTGCCATAACTGCCAGATCCATATCCACCAGACCCATAGCCACCACCGCCATAACCACCAGATCCATAACCGCCAGACCCATAGCCGCCACCTCCATAACCACCCATACTGCCACCTCCGTAACCACCCATACTGCTTCCTCCGTAACCACCCATGCCACCGCCTCCAATACCACCCATGCCGCCGCCGTAACCTCCGTAACCACCCATACCGCCGCTTCCGTATCCACCCATGCCACCGCCTCCGATACCACCCATACCGCTGCCGTAACCTCCATAACCACCCATACCGCCTCCTCCGTAACCACCCATACCGCCTCCGCCGTAACCACCCATACCGCCACCTCCATAACCCATACCGCCACCTCCGTAACCCCCTCCTCCTCTGCCGTAGCTACTCCAACTACCATAGATTCCCATTCTCCATGGACTTCCTGAATTTCCCCATCCCCATCTTTGAACACATCTGTAATATGGGTACCATGAGAGTGTAATGCATCTCTTCCACGGTGGACATGCACGAGGCTAAAATAAATAACACTGTATTTCAAACAGCAAAAATCTGACGGGTTAAAATGCAAACATGATATATGTATGACAAAAAAACAAACAACACATGAACAAGAGTTAAACAGGTAGAGTTAATTTTAATAAAATATATAAGTTTATGTATGTAGATAATTGACCAATATAGATATTTGATAAATCATAAGTCCTATTTCATTATTATTCGTTGGATACCAATTTTCTTGGGTTTCGTGGGTACAGGTATACCACGATTTCAAATGTTCAACGAATAACATATTTTGAAAAGGCTTTTTATACAGAGATTGGGAAAACCACGAAATCAAATATCGTTATATATTGTTTTAGAAATCCTTTTCAATGAATTCCCATTTAATGGGATTATTTATTGTGTGTTAAATCAGAATGGCCAGTAGTATGACACCACCGATTATTTTTGTTGTATGAGACAAAAGTCCCAGATGAGTTTATCAAAGAATAAATATTTTTTTTATCATCTAAGTATTAAAACAATTAATCATGCTAAACATAAATTGACAAAAAAGTTAAACGTCATAAATAATAGGAGCCTGGAAGTTATGTATAATTTCGATCTTACCCATGAATAGCATCTAGTAGCAGTTATTTCTAAAATGAAAAAAAGTATGAGAATAGATAACAGCGATAGCACATATAAGACAATGCGGTACAAGTACTTATAAACTGATTCTGGGAGCACGTATACTCTGTTAACCTTATTACATATAAAAAATAAATGATCCAGAGCTAGACATATTGTTTACATATAAAAAAATAAATAAAAATAAACTCATCATAGATACCAGGACTAAATTTTGTATATACGCCAGACGCGCGTTTCGTCTACAAAAGACTCATCAGTGACGCTCGAATCCAAAAAAGTTAAAAAAGCCAAATAAAGTACAAAGTTGAAGAGCATTGAAATCCAAAAGGTAATCTATGCCTGATATAAGCGTCTTCTGTTCAAGACTGAATGTTGAACATGCTTTAAAGATGACCAATAAATGACAGACTTTTACCGACGACGAATTCGAAATACATGTTCCCTAGCAAATCTGTGTATCATGTTTACCTTTTATGAAACAGTTTTCTTAAAATGACATTTGTTCAAGACTTCTTAAATGAAATCATGCTTAATTAAAATGAATGTACAAATGTTCATACCAAGTTCGTTATCTAAATATCTTGGGAAAACCCATCCTTAAAAAGTCTATTTTTACTTTACATATTACGATATAAATATATTATGTAAACATTTGAGAATCAGTATGTGTCGCAGGTTCAAAATATCACGGGAGTACTAGAAATAGGACAAGAAATACTATTGCTGTTCTTAATTGTACTATCTTTTAAACTCGGACATATAAGAGAAACAAATCCACTTTCAATCATTCGCAGGAGTAAATTTGTTTGAGACCTAAACTGTGACTAGAAGCGATTGTGTAAAGAAGATGTTTATTTAATTCGGATACAACCTGTCAAAAAAATAAAAAGTGAAACCGAGAATACTATCATTTTTTTCCTTCAGTCGGAACTTTGAAATAAGATTAAAAGACATGATGAAATCATACCTTGTATTGCTATTCCAAACAGGAAAATAGCGAAGAACAGACAAGTGATGGGCTGCATGGTGAGCTAAAACAATGTTAGAATTATTCCTTTGCTGAAAAGTAAAGTGGGGAAATTGATTAAATATTTATTTCTATAGGTATACAAAATTCCTTTATTTTGTAATATCCAACCAATCGCTGTAAGCAAACCCATTGAATATATGGAATACAATGTATCCATCCATTACACATAATTATTACATGCACACCAATAAGCATACCAGTTGTCTTAAAAATCAATGCAAAAAGAAGATTTGTTTTTTACGGTGCACTATTACATATATGCAGTGCTCTTTCTAGGAAAACATCTGATAGCCGGCTTCCAAAATTACTGTCAATACCATTTAAACAACATAAATCAAAAGCGTTTTGCAATTGGACCGTTCTTTTCTACAAAATACCTTGTTTCACCCTCAGATTTATTGGTGCTCAAATTTCTAATCTGATAGTGTCAAATGTTGAATAGCCTTTTGTTTTCTTCTTATCATTTTAGCAATGATTTTCAAATCATGTTTGATAACCACCGTCGTTTCTTTGACCGAAACATTTATTTTGAATTTACCTCCATCAGAAAAAAACCCAGATAAAAATGGAAAACCATTTATAAGTAATTTAATTTGTGTAAATATATGAAAAATTATGACCAGATAAAACAAATCAACGGGAATTTCGAAAAAAAACCAGATTCAAAATCAGAAGGATTAGACGCTAATGTGTGAAACCCTTCTGATTTTTGAGATACCGTCAAGATGAATTCGAAGGTCCACAAAATGTTTCAAAAGTAATTCCCAGGAAATAGTTATCTCATGAAGATGAATTTATTCTTCATCGTCAAGCCATGGTTTCATTTCTTTTTCCGCAATTCAAAAGATACCTTCTTATTTGTGTTATCCCTGTTACGAATAGCTGATAGTTTTAATCTTTATTATAAATGATTCTATATTCTAAAACTATTTGTACTTACGATGTATCTGGATCCTTGATATGGGAATGTAATTTTCCAATCTGGCACTCCTATTTATAGTACGGTTGTAAGTTTTGAAACGTGAATCAGTATTGTTTTTACTCTCATACTTTTTGCATTGGATATGTTTACGTCTAGTTCAACAATTAATGAACATTAAATATAATATGCTAAAAAGTAAAGAAAAGTTAAATGATTTGTGGTAAATTCATTATAACTATTATTAAAAACGCATGTAATGTACAAAAATTCTGCATCCTCTTAGTAATAAACAACAAATTTACAAATGTTTAGAATAAAAATCGACTTATTAACCATAGAGTGATCTATCAATAAACAAAAAACAATGTTTTCATGCATGTCAAACTACTCAAAAATTTCGTGACATAATCACCTTTGCCATATTGTGGTTATATTGGTCAATGATGTTTTACTATAAATACAAGTTGAATATTTATTATTTACAGTTCACTCTCAAGATTCCCAACAAGGTAAGACATTATATGTTTAGAAATATACAAAACTAAATCGTTGTAAAACGGTGTTTTTAGCTGAAACATTCATAACAGAGTCAACAGTAGACATAAGTTTTCTGCACGAACGTAAAGGGAATAAAATAATGTTTTTTCAAATATTTTATATTTCAATTTCTTTTTAATACAATGATAACTAAAGACAACATTTCATTGCCGATATTCATCATTTCATTTTTTCATAGAATCAATTTTAAAAAGTGTCTGAGAAGTGAATTTTAATTAAGAAAATAGAATAAATAACGTAGTAAAGGAGAATATCATAAGGTGTGAACTGCTTAGACAAACACAAACATTGATGCACACCCTTTATAACGTTCTCTTTGTAACTATGTCGATTGAAATAGAAAGGCGAAATATATCAAACAGACAGTTACGTAAGACATATTAAGTGATCATGACATGCATAGGGCAAAAATATGGCAAAATTGGATTTTTTATTTTTTTCCAAATGTGATACCGAAAAAAAGTAAAATAACAAAACATGCACTACGTGAAAACGTCAAAAAGAAAATTCTGTAAATACATTGCAAAATCGAAAGATCAAACATATCAAAACGAATGCATATAAAAGAAAAACAACTACCATATTCATGACTGGGTACAGAAAAAGAAGACACAAACTCTACTACAACAACCGTGATTATATTTAATGACGTCATTAGTGACATTCATTGGCAACTGATTACATAAGTGATATTGAAACACAGCTACCAGATAACTTCATGGAACTTGCATAGTACACCGCTAAAAGAGATCACTATATTTGATATACATGTTAGACAACTACATGTACTTACTATTTGTAACCATATCCATGCTTCATGATTGTTTCACATTCATTTCATTTTTGGTATCTCACATGACCATGTACCATACTGTAGATTCATTATTATTCGTTGGGTATCAGTTTTCGTGGGTTTCGTTGGAAGAAGTGAACCACGAATTCAAATATTCAACGAATGACGAAGTTGGTAGGAGTCCTGAATCCACGAAAATTGAAACCCACGAAAAGAAATAAATCCATAGCATTTCTATTAACTTTAAAAAAAAAAGGGAGTTTTTTCAAATGCAAAGCTTCCAATATTACTTATTAGAACATGCACATTAATAAATTGTATCGTTCATTTTAGCTAACCATGAAACCCATCACTTGTCTGTTCTTCGCCATTTTCCTGTTTGGAATAGCAATACAAGGTATGATTACAACCATGTCTAAGAAAATGTGAAGATGTCCAAATAAACTTTATCTTAAAAGTGAGACTCATTGAAAATAAAAATGATCGCATTTAAATATAAGATATCCCTGACGGGAGATGCTTACCATCCAAATTTATTCCTCGTCACTCTTCTGTTTAAAGTAGACTTTTGTAAAAAAAAAATGATACTGTTTGTTTCTCTTGATTGTTTGACTTTAATGGATACTCAGAGTAAAGTTACAATGCGATAATGTTGGTATGTTTGATTGGTTACTTGAATAGATAATAATGATAGCTTTACAGGGAACATTGACAGTAATTTTGTTACTCACGTTGCTCTGTAGTGTAAACTTTTTATGTCATTTTGGATTCTGGTGGAGATTTGTCTCATTTGCAATCAAATAGATATAGGAAGATGTGGTATGAGTGCCAATGAGACAACTCTCCATCCAAATGACAATTTATAAAAGTAAACTATTATAGGTCAATGTACGGCCTTCACCACGGAGCCTTGGCTCACACCGAACAACAAACTATAAAGGGCCCCAAAATTACTAGTGTAAAATCATTCAAACGGGAAAACCAACTGTTTAATCTATATAAAAAAAAACGAGAAACGAGAAACACGTATAAATTTCATAAACAAGCGACAACTACTGTACATCAGATTCCTGACTGGTACAAACATTTGCAGCGGGATTAAACGTTTTAACGGTACCGAACCTTCTCCCTTTTTCTGAAACAATAGTTTAACATCACAACATAGAAAAACACACTATGAAATATCAATTGGTAAAAAGGACTTCACTGGATTCAGTATTGACCATATGCTAGAAATTGAGGGAGAAACAAACTTTAATTTGGTGCGTTAAGAGATCTTTTCTTGATTCCCCCTCAGAGATTTGAATGTCAATGAAACAAAATACGTGCATGGTTGAGGCGCTATATGACCAAAATGGTGAACATCTCATTTAGGTTTGTTTATATGTGGGAAGATTTGTTTCTGTATCACTGACGTGTACCACATTTTTCTAATTGTAATGTTAACATCGCAATTGCCTCACACATGTTATTTGTACCCGATTGTCTTATATGTGAACTAGTGCTATTATTTTAATTACTTTTATTTTAGGAACAACTGCAAGATGCAATTCATGGGTAAGATCGAACTTTAAAATATTCAAACTTCTAAATATATACTTTTTTTGTGTTTGAATTTTACGTAAATGTTTTTTTCCATTTTGTTATGTATTTTTTAGTGTTATTCTTTCTTTGCTATTTTTAATTAATTGAACTTTTTTAATACTTGAAATGATAAAACCAATTATTGACTGGCATTGTGATATAAAACACACTTATCATATTCTAAAGTTTTCATAACACATTTTTATTTCATCTCATACCAGTAATTCTTGCTTTGAAAATATGGTGTCACTTAAAACCTTCCGAAGTACCACACTGGTATACTAATCACTAAACAATCTTTTATGAAAGGAATATATTAGAATTGTTTTTCATGTTTTAGATATAAACAATATCTATATTGCTTTTGAATATCAAGACTATCACTAATCATATCTGTCTTATTTCTTTATTTAGCCTAGGGTATGTGGACCATGGAAGCGATGTATTCCAACTCAATGGTACCCATATTACTACTGTGCTCAAAGGTGGGGTGGTCCTTGGAGAGGTGGAATCTGGGGAAGGCAAACCGGTGGAGTATGGGGTAACCAAGGTGGTAATTATGGAAAGAGGAGAGGTTGTAAGTATGAAATATGGTTAGAAATAATTTGACCTCGAAATTAGAAATATCGCTTGGTTTGTTTGTATTCATATGAGCGACATAACGGCTGTCGCATGTTGAGCAGAATATGCCTACCGTTTTGAAGACTAATATCAACCCCAGATTTTGGCGGGTTCGTGTTGCTCAGTGTTCTGTATCTTGTGTACTATTTATTGTGTTTTGGTCTTTTTTTAACTGTCATGGCCTTGCTAATCTATTTCGTCTTATGAGTTTGAATACGCCTTTTTTTATGAATTGTAATTTTATAATTTAATAAATGATAATCAGAAATGTTTCAATCATTATAACTATATTTGAAGTGTAAGTTGTATATTGTTAGTAGTTTTTGATGTCCTTTGACTTCGTTGTCAGAATAAACAAATATAGTACTAAGAGCATCTCATACGTTTTAAAAACAGCTTTCTGCTGATTATGAAATTGCGCAAACGGAATCACGCCAAGTTAAAATACAATATGTTATATAGTATTTTGGGTAAATAACACATACAAACTCATGTAATGTAGGTTTTTTTTATTTTTACATGATGTTATTTTTTTGCAGATTAATCACAAAAGATGAAAGTTGCAACGACTGACCTGATAATTAGAATATACATTTTTGTAATATGAAATAAAATTTTATTTAATCAGTAAATCTATTTTGTAATTCAGGCCAATATTTTTGTTTTTGATTTGCATAAGGCAATATTTTACCTATATTTAAGAAACATGTTTTTCGTGAATTTGGTTCACAATAAAAACATTCCATACCAGTATGCTAGATGGAAGTTTTGAACTAGAGCTATTGCAGTGTTCAAGTATGGTGTCAACCTGTACATGTGTTTAAAATACTACGAGCGTGTTTTTATTTTGTGTATTGTTCCTTTTTGCTCAGCTGGGTTAGAGATAACTTGACTCAAAACAAACTTTAAAAATTGCACTGGTAAAATAGAAATATGATAACAATATTTGTTCAATCAAAATGCAAAATATTAGCAGAGATAAGTAACGTTTCTGCTATGAGAAAAAACAACCGACATAAAGTCTAGCTATTAAACCAGATTCAATCCACCATTTTCTACATAAGAAAATGCCTGTACCAAACCAGGAATATGTTAGTTGTTATCCGTTCATTTGATATGTCTGAGTTTTTAATTTTGCTATCTGATTAGGGACTTTCCGATTTGAATTTTCCTCCGGAGTTCAATATTTTTGTGATTGTTCTTTTTATGCCCCACCTACGATAGTAGAGGGGCATTATGTTTTCTGGTCTGTGCGTCCGTTCGTTCGTCCGTCCGTCCGTCCGTCCGTCTGTCCCGCTTCAGGTTAACGTTTTTGGTCAAGGTAGTTTTTGATGAAGTTGAAGTCCAATCGACTTCAAACTTAGTACACATGTTCCCTATGATATGATCTTTCTAATTTGAATGCCAAATTAGAGTTTTTACCCCAATTTCACGGTCCACTGAACATGGAAAATGATAGTGCGAGTGGGGCATTCGTGTACTGAGGACACATTCTTGTTTTTCTTCTGTTATATGATAAGAATAGTCATAAACATGCAGTTCACTGAAGGACACCTCCGGGTGCGGGAATATCTCGCTACATTGAAGACCTGTAGGTGACCTTCTGCTGTTGTTTTTTCTATGGTCGGGTTGTTGTCCCTTTGACACATTCCCCATTTCCATTCTCAATTTTAGTTCATAATCAATTAACACAACAATTTAATCTAACAAAGCAGCCTCTGATTTTGAAATCTTAATGCTATGAGATAAAAACCTCACTTAAGATTTTAAATGCTTCCTAATGCTATTAAACAAAATAGAAAAAAGGAGTTGAATATATTAAAATACTAAACAAGTTATTTATCTTAAATCATACATCAGTCAACTGTGATATATGGAAACGCCATGACTTTGTTGTCTACTGTTGCGAGAAGATACAAGTTGCAGGTACAATGATACTAAAATTGATATTATACGATAAATTTTATATTGACTCATTATAAGTTGATGAGACCCTGTCATTCAATTAGCAGTACTACTCATCCAGAAGAGTAAAATGACATCAATAATAGTCAGAGAAAAAAGCATGAACTTATGCAATGATATATTGTACAGGTGTTGCATAAGTTTACCTGAATCGTAAAAAAATTTCCTGATTCGGTAAACACCATCTCAATGAATATAGAAAAAGAAAGGCTCTAATCAAATGGCAAAACAAAAGCCCAAACACATCAAATGAAGAGATAACAACTGTCATATTCCTGACTTGGTCATGTTGGTATAGAATTTGCTATACCATTTGAAATTTGTTCTGCAGGAAATGCAAAACCTAAATAACCAAACAAATGTACCTATGGAATAATTCATATATCAATTAAATTCTGGTAATAAAATATGTGACTACTTGATTTACCAATAAAACATTAGAATCCATAATTTCACCACTACACATTGCGTACGAGTTGTGAAACAGTGACGAAAGATACCAGAGAGACAGTCAAACTCATAGATCGAAAATGAACTGACAACGCAATGGCTGAAAATTAAAAGACAAATAGACAAATAATAGTACACAAGACAGAACATAGAAAACTAAAGACTGAGGAACAAGTACCCCACCTAAAACTGGGGATGATCTAAGTTGCTCCGGAAAGGTAAGCAGATCCCGCTCCACATTTGGCACCCGTCGTGTTGCTCATTTTATTACAAACCCGGTAAATAGTCCAATTCGGTAGGTCACATTCGTGGTGGAAAGGGAAGTGAATTGTAGTTCCGACATTATGAACATATCCGATATCATCTGTGAAACGGTTATTCCATAACGGTCAACCAACTCGTGATGGCGTCCGAAGGGATGATTTTGACTTCACCATTAGGAACTCTTGTGACATACACACTAGTCAATTAAAATGAAGACGAATGTGCCTGACACGTGCAGGGTTTGAACTCACTACTTAAGAGTATAGAAATGATAGAAGTGTGTTTTTCGAGTAACCTCAGCAATGCTATCTTAATGAGCTATAATGGACAATGTCACTTAAGCATTCTCGAATGTAGAAACCAAGAAACAATTGCAATTAGGAAAAGACAGACCAAAATAATAAATTTCCAAAAGATTTGTATTATATGTCTCTCTTTTTATTTTCGTAAAAATAAGAAATCAATTATCTAAAACTGCCATTAGTTTATGGACTCTGTCCATGGTCAATGGTTGTCTTTATAATTAATTGCAATGGTTTGAAGTGTGGTTTTGTCATTCAATCTATTTGTTTGTAAATCTGTTACAATAAATTCACGCATTTCACATAATATGTTGGACATAACACATACTGGATTTGATGACTTTCGGCATATTTGGTAGTAGGATATGACGAATGGTGTTCCTTGAACTTTTCTGATCTGTCACCCACCTACTTCTTAATATCTGCATGAAATGACAAGTGAGTGTCATGGTTATCAACACAACACGAACTTTTTTATTAGTTTTATTTTGTGCGTATGTTGTTTTGTTTTCTTCTAAAAACAAGGTTTTTTTTCTAGAATGAGAAAATCCCAAGTGTAAATGTAAAGTCCAGCATTGGATGTTGTATTATTAAGTCTAGTAACACTCATGTTCTAGGGATGTGAAGGGTCCACCAGGATTGTTTTTTGGTTTGGGACTGAAGGGTTCATACGGGCGACAAAGACCCAAAATGGAAGGTTTCCATTGAAAAAATATATAGATAGATGACTGTCTTGTTATATTTTAAACTTTTTTCCCATAACGAAGCCTAAAAAGTCAGTTATAGGATGCCATTACGAGTTAGTTTACCTTTATGGGATATCGGTTTCACAGACGACAACGGATATGTTCCAGTTGCATCTTCAATCTCGTGCCCCTTTTCCCTGTAAATGTTATAAACTGAATAAGACCGGGTTTATACTAAGATGAGCAACACGAAGAATGCCACAATGGAACCAAATCTGTTTACCCGAATCGCAGCACCATGGATCACCCAATTTTTGTTAGGGTTGATGTTACTTAGTTTCTTTAACAAAAAGGGCACAAGACGTTTTAAATATCTAGTTTTGGGCTGGAATTCAGCTTACTTTGTGAAAAATCATACAGAGTCAAGGCGAAAACATATCGACGAGGATATCACTGCATTGCTGGACTTTTTAATTGAGAACATATTTGATGAATTCGGAGGTTTGGTCTACCAACAGACTATTGGAATCCCAATGGGTACCAATTGCACTCCTCTATTTGCAGATTTGTTTTTATATTCCTATGAAGCATGATTTATCCAAGGGCTTGTACAGAAAGGAGAAAAGAAATTAGCACAGTCTTTTAATTATGGCCCAGCAACGAAGTTGTTGGTGCCATATAGTTTTACCCTTGTCCGAAATTCCGTAATTCCGAAATTCCGTAATTCCGAAATGCCGTAATTCTGTAATTCCGTAATTCCGTCATTCCGTCATTCCGCAACAAACCATTATACAGAGTTTTTTTTCTAAACGCCTTCAGATATTGGGCTGATTTTTGGTATGTGAGTTAACCATGATGAGTTACAGATCAAGTTTAAGTTTCATTCCTCTCAGCTAATTTTTGCCGAAATTACAGCCTTTGGACTTTGATGAATTCTTGTCAATCACATTTATACGGGTTTTTTTTTTAAATGCCTTTAGATATTTGGCTGATTTTTGGTATGTGAGTTAACCAAAATGAGTTACAGATCGAGTTTTGTTCCGCTTGGCTAATTTTTTCTGAAAGTAAGGGCTATGGACTAAATTGTTGAAAATCACAGTTAAAAAGACTTTTATTTCTAAATCCTATCAGATATTGGGCTTATTTTTTGGTTTGTGAGTTACAGATCAAGTTTCATTCTGCCCTGCTAAATTTGGCCAAAATTAAGGGTTTACAACTTTAAAAATTGTTCAAAGTCACAGTTATACACACTTTTTTCTATACACCTCCAGATTTTGAGCTGATTTATGATATGTGAGACGACCATCATGTTTGTGTACACATTTGTTATGGAAATTGCAGATTTTCAATTTTTTGAGACGGGGCCATTCGTGTCGCTTTGAAACATCTAGTTTCACCTGTCGGTATTTTGATGATGTACTGTCTCTTAATACTAATATATTCAGTGATCACTTACATTTCACATGTTTAATATATCCAAATGAACTTGAAATTAAAGATACTACCGACGCAGATAAATCTGCTTCCTATTTAGATCTTTTTCTCGAAATGACTACTGATGGTAGGTTGAATACCAAAATTTATGACAAAAGCAATGATTTTAATTTTCCTATAGTCAACTTTCCATTTCTGTGTAGTAACATCTCAGCAGCACCAGCATATGGAGTATATGTGTCTCAATTGATACGTTACTCTAGAGGTAGCTCAAAGTACGTAGATTTTGTTGAACGAGGAATATTGCTTTCTCAAAAGTTGTTAAAGGGATAATTCGCGATTTTTCACTTTTCATCTTATTATGTTCATAATACCATAAAAAACATATTCACCAAGTTTTATTTTGATATGAAATCTAATAAAGAAGAAAATTGGGAATTATTAATTTTATTTTTTGAAACTTCCTGACTTATGTGACGTAGTTTAAGTCTTTGATGCATGCCGGGAGTGAAAATATCTCATTTAAGTCTTGTTCGTTAACCATCTAATAACGCGATTTAAAGCGCATCGACGACATTTGGTGTAGCTATTAACCAACGAAAAATAAGTGATAGCCATGCAACTTTTAAAATTAGATCGTGTGGATATTTTAAAACAAATTTTAATAATAAAATTAATTCATACAATAGAAAATTTTTATGATTTTTTTTTACAAATACTTTAAACAAACATATGAAATTGACATGATCAATAATGTATTCAAAATACATGTTTGTATTCTGACCTTTTTGCTTCATTCCATCAAACATTTTCACTTGCTTGTACGGTGGAAATAAAATGTGTATTGTTTTGTGACACCTAAAGAATGTTGAATGCGTAGATTAACTCAAGGTAATTAAAAGATTAGCATTATGTAATTCTAATCCTTTGATCCTCATTCAGTGAAATCTAGGTGTCACGGTTTACTGGCATTGCAGGTGTGAACAACATTTCGTATGAATTGTAAACGGCAGTCAGTCAAAGTTTTAGACACAGAAATGTAAAAAAAATAATTAAAATTAATTAACGGGAATAATAAGGTCGCACAATAACTGGATAGCTGTTGTATATTTTTATATTTTGCATAAGCATGATAAGATCACTTTTAAATGAATTATGACTTTTGATTAATTCAGTAACGATAAAATACTTAATTATTTTAATTGAAGTATAAATTCATAAATAAAAACAGCCTTCTAATCACGAGTGTATGAACTAAAAATTGTACTATTTTAGATTAGGATCGGCAGCCTTAAATATTTCAAACAGATCATTAACAATTGCAATTATATAATTTGGTCCATCCAAAGTTATCTTTAATTACCTTTTGGGGAATTAATGTTCTCATCAAAATATTTCAAACCTCACAACGCACGAATACTTCAGATATTTGAAAAAAAATGCTTTAAAAAATTGACAGAAAATTTAAGAATCTTTTTGGAATGGAATCGAAATTTACGAACATATTTGCTTTTCAAGTGTGAAAAACATCAACAAAATTTATATACATAATCGGGAATGTCCTTAACAAAATAGTCTCACACCGTAACTATATCGGGCCCAACTATATATAATACTTTAGCTATTTGACCAACGATGTATAAAAAAAACAGAACGAATTTAATGTCATCTTTCCCTATTGTTTAATGTTATTATAATTCTATTTCAACTGGCAAGAATACCACTAAAGCGGACAAGCAGTTTGTTCTTTAATTGCTGTCATTGAATATCAAGAAAGAAAATAAATCCTGAAATTGATTTGAAACTTTGATACTCTATAGTTTTCCTGGAAAATATTCACATCCCTTAGGGATTATTAGTGTACGTCCAGTTGCGTACATATTGTAACGCCTCTGGTATAGCATTACGAAGTAATATTTAAATGTGTGTGTGTGTGTTTACTTGCTTAACACTAGAACCTTGGTAGCAGGCCTTTTATGAACTTTCACTGGTAATCGTGAAACATGCAATGGTAACTTGCAAAACTTGGTAGCTGGACTGAGTAATCTAAGACACTGGTTTCTTATTCATTTCAAGACAAAATATAACAAAAACAGTTATAAGTTTAGCAATGACTATTTAATCAGTCATAAATCAATATATATATGTTATAAATAAATATCCCAAAGCAAAAACGGTTCAGAGCCCCCCTTGGATGTTAATCGTCGTGCGTAAACATGGGAAAGTGGTTTTACTATTTATAGTATTATAGTAAATAATATAGGTCACTTGTCAGGTCGTAAATATCCTAAAAATCGGGGTTAACATTAACCTGGTAATGGTTCACAAGTGGTATAGGCTCTGGTAATAATGGTATCTCTATCAAAAATGGTCAAGGTAATGTGAGCTGAGCTGTCCAGAATCGTCTGCTACAACCGTTTATATAGTCCGGAAGTCTGCGGACACAGAAAGTGTGTCCGTTACTATAACGATAAGTGTGTCCGTAAAATTAACGTAGCGATTGGTTGTAATTCTAAATATACATGACACCGGGTTCTGGAAACTAGGTTATCTCTGTCCATTCCGATTAGTCCTTAAAACCGGAAGTTCCCACGGCAATAATATAGAACATGGCGCAAAAACAAATAGAAATACACAACTGTCGAGGGAAAAGGGGAGATATGAGCTTATCAAGAATAACCCTTAGTGGGAACGTACCCTGGTTACAATATAGACCCTTAACGTGATTGAATAAAACAGGTGAGCAAAAGGGACAAGCGATATACAGGTCAAACTAAAGCTGGGATCATGTCAAAGTACCCCCCTGGTCAAACAGTGAGAACGAACCCTGTCCTATCAATATTTCCCATAAACAATAATATAATACATACAATACAATACGGCCGCGATACCTGAAATATAAAGTGTTCATAGGCATAGTCCTTCCGTTCATAATATAACAGTGCAGCTCAGAGTAACGGAATACGAAAATGAAAGTGAAAGTAGAAATGAACTCTCTGAGCAACACAAGAAAAGAATGAATCATGATACATATAAACCTATCATCCTTAACTCCTACCCTTAGGCATAACAATATTACATGCATGTCGGAACAATTGTGATGATGACGAATTTCTTCCTTTATTCGAGAACAATCTAATTGATATATAAATGTCCATGACTACGATGAGCCAAAGAAAATTATATATCGACCTGTATTTAAATATCTTCTTCTTCTTCTTCTTCTTTTGGTATACAATAGTCTTTCGACATTTGATGATTACATACTGTTGGCATACGTGGACTAGTCTATTAAAAAAACTTTTACCCCAATTTACACAAAATGTATGTTTCTTTCTTATGTACAATGTATACATGTATATATTTGAATTTGCGCTATAGTTCCGTAACTTATTATCCAGGCGTATATACGAATGGTCGACAAGTGCGTACACTTTTTTCAATCAATATTTCTGGTATGGTCCGATCTGTCCTTCACCATTGACAACGAGTATAAATTACATTTTACCAAATTAACCCTTGGAAAAAATATGTATATACATTTTTATTTCATCAAATCTGTTGTTTATTTTTAGGTATTATTTATATTTTTATAAATAATTTTCTTTACACCAGAAATGTTATTCATAAACAAGCGTATGAGTTTAGTAATGACTAGTATATTATATCACTTTCGGACACGCAAGATAGAGATGCATATTATACACCTAATAGTTCAAAATGGAAAGTTTTAAGTTATCGGCCGTGTACACTGATCAATACCCTAAGAAGTGAAACGATGATGAATTTGCAAGCTCGACAGGAAATCGCTTGAATACCTGGACGTGTCACCTCACACCCCCTGCAATACCTTTTGGAGTAATACCTTTAGCCATGCGGGTGATCAGTGGAGCGAAGATCCTAATTTATTTGAATTAAATTTATTGCATAAAAGAATTATGAACTTATTAGATTTCCGAAAACAATTCAAGTTTCACGGAACACTTATTTATTGCAATTTTTACTTTTTAACTAATTCCAATATTATCATTATTGTTATAAATAACAGATCATGACGTCGATCATGGTTATCAAAAAAAAAAAAGATAAGAAAATTTTCCGTTTCAACTTAGTTAACTAGTCGGATAAAACAACCGTACGATTGACAAGATATCGACACGCAATTACGACTACATCGGGTTACTGTAGTTTTGGTCCTTAGACATATCGAGGGGCAAATCGGAGAAGGTAACAAAATGGCTGACCGCAGAGAATTGATACTCTAAATTTAAAATCGATGGTGATCTCTTATCTAGCAGAATAAAACTTTAATATCTATGAATTTGAGCATTTTTATACAGAATGAACATAATATCAATTTTTGATTTTTTTGCGAAGTTTCCCTTTAAGACAGGGCTATGAATCAATCAAATTAAGGTCATCACTCAAGAAATTTTACGGTCGCCATCATGAGCTGATTGGCAATTATGACAATAGTGTGTCAGAAATCATATCTGGTATTCTTCCTCAGTCATAATAACCTTCCATCATTACCGATTACCGTTTTGAACAAAGAAATAACACAACGGGTGCCGTATACGGTGCAGGAAATGCTTACCCTTTCGGAGCACCAGATTTCACTCCCGGTTTTTAGTGGAGTTGTTGTTGTTTCTAATTATTATTTATATCTGTTGCTGTAAATGTCCTTTGGTTTTGTGAGTCTTTGGTTTTCTGTGTTGTGTTTTGAGTATTGATACAATGATTTGATTTTATGCCGTTGCATTCTATAGGAACTAATGTAGCGTGCTAACTAACTAGTGCAACCTCGTCACATACTGGTTGTGCCTGTCTAAAGTAATTCAGTATTTGTCGTTTATTGCTGTATTTCATATTTGGATATCGTTCATGCTTTATGCATTGTTGAAGACCGTACGGTAACTTATAGTTGTTAATTCCTTTGTCATTTGGTCTATAATAAAGTAAAAGAGGGGCGAAAGATACCAGAGAGGGACAATCAAACTCATAAATCGAAAATAAACTGACAACGCCTGGCTAAAAATGAAAAAAAGACAAACAGACAAACAATAAAACACATGACACGTTGGTCTCAGGTGGATAGTTGTCACATTACTTGTAACATCAGATATCTTCCCCTTATTACTTCCAATATCTTTAATTTTATTCATATCCCTCTAATAACATACCCCTTTTTTCCAAATTAAAAAACAAATACTATGAGAAAAACGTTGGCTTTAGTTAGAAAAGACATGTACTGCTCAAAATATACAACTTTATTCAATAAAATATTTTAAAAATTGGTCAGTCGTTGTGATTTCAATCTTTTGTCTTTAATCTGCAAGAAATAAACACAGGTTGATTAAATCATTATTTTACATTTCAAAGATATTTGTTTAAAATATCATTTGGAATAAGATTTTACTTGATAGAACTGTTCGTTTGTTTAAATAAGAGGAAACATAAGATGAATTGGGTATTCCCTGTTAACTCGTGTTTTCTTTTTAGTCCTTGAACATTCGTGAAAAATTTTGCCAATATTTCATTAAATATTAAATAGTTATAAAACATTGTAAAAGGTACTAGGATTATAATTTAGTATGCCAGACGCGCGATTCGTCTACATAAACTCAGAAAGGACAAATGTTAACCTACGATTAAGTGTGTATTTATGAAAGCATTGCGAAATATTTGTTTGAAAAATAGATATATATATTATATCTAATGAATAATGTGATAAGAAAATAGTTTCAAAAGTTCTTAAATAAGTGCAAAGGCATAATTTAAGTACTAGGGGACAGGACAATTGTTCTTTCAGTCATTTACCCTTTTTTCCAAAACCCATTGTTTGTTTTTATTTTCTATCAATTTCAATTATTTTCGCGCTTTTCTGTGTTGTATACACATAAATATACTAAAACAACTTGCATTTTTTTATTTACAAATAATTGAAAGTTGCTATACATCTGATAAACAGTGGCCACTGACATATTAAATGATACAGAAAATGTGAAAATAATTGAAAATACCATCCTTCTGTCTCTTATCTGATGTAGAATAGAAACATCAGCATGTATTAGTTTAAAATGCTTGGAATAATTCAGAGTTATTCGATTTACATTTTTCTAATTCATACTAATTGTGTAAATACTACATATACATATATTAACTAATTGAAAACGATATACATAATCAAGGCGTATTTCATACTTACAAACACTTTTCTTTCTGCTATAACTGCCAGATCCATAACCGCCGCCACCACCACCACCACCGCCATAACCACCAGATCCATAACCACCAGATCCATAACCGCCAGACCCATAGCCGCCATCTCCGTAACCACCCATACCGCCACCTCCAATACCACCCATGCCGCCTCCATAACCACCCATGTCACCTCCGTAACCTCCGTAACTACCCATTCCACCACTTCCGTAACCACCCATACTGCCGCCTCCGTAACCACCCATACCGCTGCCGTAACCTCCATATCCACCCATATTACCACTTCCATAACCACCCATACCACCTCCGTAACCCCCTCCTCCACTACCATAACTACTCCAACTACCATATATTCCCATTCTCCATGGACTTCCTGAATTTCCCCATCCCCATCTTTGAACACATCTGTAATATGGGTACCATGGTAATTGTATGCATCTCTTCCAAGGTGGACATGCCCTAGGCTTTAACAATAAAACACATTTAATGAACATAGTCTTACATAAATAAGACAGAGCTTATTTTATCAAATAATTTGTAATTATATTACCATTAATATCTGAAGGACTATTCATTGCAATACAAAGAATTATCAATTAGAATTCTGAATTCTACTTTCCAACTCTTCACTCCAGTTCAGTTTTATATACTTTTATGTTTTACTCCAAATTGTATTGTTTTCGTTTTGTTCTTGTTTTTATTGCATTCCTACTATGTGTTTTCGTTATTATTTGATGTACTTTGTGTTAATATT
Organism: Mytilus edulis; assembly: GCF_963676685.1. Classification (NCBI taxonomy): domain Eukaryota; kingdom Metazoa; phylum Mollusca; class Bivalvia; order Mytilida; family Mytilidae; genus Mytilus; species Mytilus edulis. The sequence continues at coordinate 1,167,211 of NC_092349.1, forward strand.
ACATAGAGAGGTGTGTCCAATAAAATTGAGAATGGAAATGAGGAAAAAAAAGCATGTCAAAGAGACAACAACCTGACCAAAGAGTAAACAACAGCCGAAAAAGAAACCTTTGTTGTTGTGTCGTCCCATTATAAATTAAACCAACCAAAATCTAATTATTTATTAACACCTCTTATATACTTTAACAAAACTACAATAAAAAGATAAATTATTCAAATAATAAGACTTTGACAAATAGATATAAGATCTGTCTTACCCAAGAATAACATCTAGTAGCAGTGGTTTCTGAAATAATAGAAAGAAAATGTTTAAATCACATATATAAGACAATGAATACCAAGTATTCTGAATCAGGTTTCTGACAATGCGTATACGTTGTAATTGATAAATGCATAGGTCACATCATCAACACAATAATCGAGAGCCATTTTAAAAGGGGGTCCAAACCGAGGATAAAAAGGGGACTTCCAACTATACATGTATGTTCCTGTTTAAATGCATAGATCGTCCTCCACCTTGGACCCGCCATTGTTTACTGTCCATGACCGTATGTTTCACTGACTGTTGATGTAATATCAACAATTCAAATTTTATCGACAACGAAGCAATATCCTCTAGGGTATCGAGGTTCCCTATAAAAAAACGTTTGCAAATTTGTAGTTTGAACATTTGTTAATTTATTTGCGCTAATTAGTAATTCTTTATTGTCTATTTGAAGTGAAAAAGTGGATCATGAATAACTTGAACCTGACAAATGAAGATAAATAAAAATGTGAAAATCTTAGAAACGGTATGCATCGCAAGTCACAATAAATCACACAAGTAATATCACTTCTCTTATACGAAACGTCTTTAAAAAAAAAATCACATTTATGTATTTCTATGTACTTTGTTGAATGGAACAACGCTTAAAGTAATCTAACAATTCCAAATAAACAGGAAAACTATCCAATAACAAGTGTAGTAAGCTGAGGTTCGGTTTTGTCGAAGACCTAACCCATTGAGTCTAAGCAAAAAATGCAAGGAAGATGTAGATATTATTCGGATACTTAACCTCTCCTCTCGAAAATAAATGAAGAACTCTATCAACTTTCTTCCATTCACAATGGTACAAACGTCTTAACATTTGCTTTGACCAAGGATTTGTATTGTAAGACAAATAAATAACTTGATATCTGATGTTTACAAACAATTACCAAATAATTACTTCGATATCGTAAGTGGCAAGTATTTGTAACCAGCTAATGGCGAGTAGCGCGAATTCTCGCCGCGTAAAAGAAAACATCCTTTTTAGTACAAAAATCCCTGCTAAGACATAAATGAAATCTTACCTTGTATTGCTATTCCAATTAGGAAAATACAGATGAAGAGACAGGTCATAGGCTGCATGGTTGTCTAAAACGAATATTCAAATTATTCATAATTAGGCTTAGTATTAAAATGAGCTCGGTATATAAAATAATTACTTCTATGCATATGCAAATATTTCTCTACGTTTTTTGTAATTATAAAAAAAACACTATTATTTGTCTTAAAAGTCATTTAAATAAGAACCGTCATATTCTTACAGATCATATAATATCATCATTAATATTTTAGTATGTGTCTTTCTCAGCTGGTTGTGTTCTGTGTTTTGAAGACTTTTGTTCATCATTTCGTCTTCTTTCATTTTGTATATTTTTTATTTTCTTTTCGTTATCCTCCTCGTTTTACTTGCAAAATCATTTTTGATTAAGATTAAATTTCATCAAAAATAATCACAAACATTCAAAAGTCTATATATATATAGGGTGATACCACATACTAGATAAATAGCCAACTCTGTCTAAAGTCTATATATGGGGTGATACCACACAGATAAATAGCCAACTCCGTCTAAAGTCTATCTATGGGATGATACCACATAGATAAATAGCCAAATCCGTCTAAAGTCTATATATGGGGTGATACCACATAGATAAATAGCCGTTTAAAGTCTAATTTGCATGATGGAGTTGTAGTCTTTGTTTCTTAATTTCAAAATTTATTAACAGCGAATTCCAAGAAAGTTTGCTATAAATTATGTTAGCCTAGACGAGCTGACTAATTAGCTGATGATATCAGCGGAACCCGAAGTACAGCAGCAACTCTAGGTCGAATTATAACTCTATTTTAAAATTGAACTAAATGAAAGTTACCTTATTGTATCTTTATTTATGTTTTTTTTTTTTTAAACTAGAACGATAATGGAAAAGTTTATATATCGCAAAATCGAAATTAGTTATATGTGCATTTATATCATAAAATGTCAACCACATTAGTCATTAAGTACTATCGAATTAAATCGGGTTGTACCAGTCTGAGAGTACTTTAGATATAAGTAAAGCCAAATTTATTTAGGTAGCTTCTCAGTGCTTTATGTTTAGTTTTGTAGGTTGAACTAATTAAAAAAAAAATCACATACAAACTGTTTTATTATTAATTCCAAGGAAAGATAAAACATATTTTATAGTTGTAAGGACATTATAAAATCATAAAGATAGAGCTTAAATGTCTTGTTCATTGTGAAAAGTTGAATAACAAAAACACCATACTCCGAGGAAACCTCAGACGGAAACTCGCTAATCAATTGGCAACCCCACCCCTCCACCCCCCCCCCCCCCTATTGCTTATAATAAACCCAATGTGTGTTGACTCGTTTTAACTATATTTGTAATGGTTATTATCATATATATTTTAAGGGATTTCGCTCCTCTTGCTTTAAATGTTTTGCCAGATAATCAGAAGCCTCTGGTTTTATCCATGTAGTGCCTTTAAAAATATTTGCCCAATAACCCCTACTTTTTTTTTCCAGAATTTGATTACATATAGCATGTATAGTTTAAAATGTTATCTTTGAAAATCTTATAAAATTCTTGTTTTTGTTTCATCATTTTTAAGCCAAAAGGTAATAATTTTAACTGTATGAAAAATCAAGAGAAAATTATTTCCAGCCACATTTTTAATACCTTATATCTCGAAAACAAGCACTATGACCTATATTTTATTTTTGCTCTTTTGGTTCCTGTAGTAATCCCTTATCAATATATTCTAGTGTTAAGAAAAGCTTGTCATTTTGAAACTGAGTAGCTAACTTCCTTAATACTATATTTTCTTACCTTTTATCCGGAACTTTATTAAGGGAATGTAATAATCAAATCTTGCTCTCCTATTTATAGTACGGCAGTAGGTTTTGAAACGTTAATCGGTATTATTTTTGCGTTCATACTTTTTGCATATTGTTTATTAACGTCTTGTTTAACAACCAAAGTACATTAAAATTTTAATGCTAAAAAGTAGTGAAAAATGAATTGATATGTGGTTAACTAATTTTTACTATTATTTTAAATGCATGTAAAGAACAAAAATTCTGCATCATGTCAGTAATAAATAACAAAAATTACAAATGTAATAAACAAAACTAAACTTATAAACCATAAAATGATCTATCAATAAACAAAAACCATATTTATCTGCAAGTCAAAATGCTCATCAATTTCTTAACACAACCACATTCGCAAGTTGCGGTTATATTGGTCAGCGGGGTTTTAGAAATTGCTACATTACTCATGTTACTATAAATACGAGTGGAATATTCATTATTTCATGTCACTTGTAAGGTTCTCGAGTAGGTAAGATATTTCATGTTTAGAAATATATAAACTTATTTTGGTGTTAGCTTGCTACATGTATTGCAGCAATAGCTTTTATAAGAGTGTCAACAAAAAGAGGCGTGAAGACTTAAAATAAATAAACTCATCATAGATAAAAGCATGTTTCTCGGTAATCATATATCTAAAGCTCGATTTAATACTTAGATAAACTAAGACAACAGTAGTTAAAAAAGAAGAAGACAAAAACAAGTTTTAAATTTCATTCGCACGAAGCGTCTGTTCTGGATATTGTTATTGCCATTCATTGGACAACTCATTACATAAGTGATCATGAAATACAGTTATTAGATAAACCCATGGAACTAGCACAGCATAGTATAACGCTGATTGAGATTAATATGATTTTATTGATATACAACTGATTGCTATTTGTAATCACATTCAGATCTTCGTGATTGTCTAAAATTTGTTTCATTGGGTTAAGTGTATCAGATGACCGTGTATCAAATTTCTATTCGCTTGATTTTTATTGAATAAAGTTATAGGAAATAGTTTCAAAATCATTCTGGTCAAATTATTTTTATTGTTTTAAAACCATCCATATAACTGATTAGTTCATGCATTAAATACATTGCCTTTTTCGTTTTATCTAAGACAAAACCCATCAGTTGTCTCCTCGTCTCCATTTTCCTGTTTGGAATAGCAGTACAAGGTATGCTTTCAACTATGTCTAAGAAAATACTAAGATGTCCTAAAACTTTATTGTATAAATGTTTAATTTATGGAAAAACATTAAATGTTAACATTGTAATTCAATCTTAAGAGGAGAGGCTTTCCACCCAAATTATTTCCATATCATCTTTATGAAATTATGAAAAGTCGAAACAAAAGCTTTACATTCATATTGTTTGTGTCTATTGATTGTGCGATCTAAACGGATACTCATAGTAAATGTGCATAATAAGCTTCATTTGTATATTCAATAAATTATATAAAATATGACAAAGATAAGTTTGATAGGAACATTAGACTATAAACACTTTGTAATTGATGCTGTTCCTCATATTATCACTCCAATACATGTAACACATTGCAATTTGTTATGCATACCCATTTTTAAACGTTTGCATATCAGCTGTTTGTTATATTGTTACCTTACTTTATAAGCACACGTTTTGAAATTCGTATTCGTATTGCCATTCAGCATATTAAACTGTCATTTAAAATATAACTTTATATCAAATGATATACATTTGCACATTCACGATTATGCATGCTGTCGACACCTGTACTTTGACATTGCACACCGTCATGTTTTTTCTATGACTAGGAATGACATGACGCCTTAACTGTTAATTTTTACGACGTTGGATGTGAACTGATTGATACTTAGTCGAAGTAATGTTGGTAAGTATAAATACCCTTTTACGTCCAGTCTATTTTATTTGTTACTTGTTTTTCTACTTTGTAATGATCTGATAAGTTAAGCCCTTTTTAACATACTTTCATAGTTGTTTCATTTGCAGTACTGTTAAACCACAGTCCCAAGTGAAGGGAAGGGTTGGTTGCCTAACCTTGTTTAACCCCGCTATAATCAAATATGCCTGTTCAGGAGCCTTTAACACAGTGGTTGTCGTTTGTTGCTGTTTATCATATTTCTTTTTTTCGTTCTGATTGCGAGATCTCATATATACAATTATAGCATATCTTCGTATTTTTACATTTAATATGAAACAAAGAGGGATAACTTTTCCTATCGACTTTGTTTAGTCAATTATATGTTTTCCGTAGTGTTTCAAAGCAGAAAACCCCAGCCTAAAGCTTTATATAATTTTTAAATGGTGTACCCTGATTTGATACAGAACTTGTATTGGTTTGCCTGTAAAAGTATGTATTAAGCTGACACTATACCCCATTATCCGTATGTAAGAAACACAAATCTAAATTGAAATCTAAGAACATTACAAAACTTGGAGACCAATAGGACCAACAGTAGTATAATTATGTCAAAATCGTTCAACGTACGAATTGGTTTTAGTAATTAAATGTAATTAAACACATTTTATCTCGTACTCACTCAGTATATAGAATAAAACTATTAATGTCTTTTGTTTTGGTAAATATGTGGTCTTGTTGACGTTTGAAACACTTATCTTCACTTTGACCGATGAATACTAATTGTATAAGAAATGTTTCAAATCATACCAGTACAGAAATCTTGACTTTCAGAAAGAGGCACTTCACTACATGCAGTAAGAAATTGAAAGAGAAACAATCTTATGAATTTGGTGCGTTAGAAAATCTTTTCTGATCGCCTTACTGAGGAACACCAAAAGGTAAAAATTAATGCCAATTTACAAATATAATTGCATGCTTGAGGCGCTATATGACCAACAGGGGTGAACATGTCATTTTGGTTTGTTAATATGAAGAACATTTTGTTTCTGTAACTTTGACGTGTACTACACTTTTCTTATTGTGATAATTACATCAACATAACCTCAAACTTTTTATTTGTTATTGATTGCCGTGTATGTGACATCTCCACTTTTCATTTAATTTCTTATTATTTTAGGAACAACTGCTAGATGCAATTCATGGTTAAGATAGAAATTAAAAATATCCTAACTCGTAAACTAAGAACTCTTTTTTAGTTTGACTTAAATAAATGCTTTTCCATTGTTTATTTCTTTTTAGCTTACCTGGCCCGAAGGGCCAAGTGAGCTCTTCTCATCACTTTGCGTCCGTCGTCTGTTGTCCGTCGTTAACTTTTACAACAATCTTCTCTGAAACTACTGGGCCAAATTAAACCAATAGAACCAAAATCGGAAACTTTACGGTATTTCCGTTTTTTTTTTTTTTTATATACGACCGCAAAAATTGAAAATTTGTTGGTCGTATATTGGTATTACGTTGGCGTCGTCGTCGTCGTCGTCGTAGTTCGAAGACTTTTGGTTTTCGCACTATAACTTTAGTTTAAGTAAATAGAAATCTATGAAATTTAAACACAAGGTTTATGACCACATAAGAAAGGTTGGGATTGATTTTAAAAGTTTTGGCCCCTACAGTTTAGGAATTAGGGGACAAAAAGGGCCCAAATAAGCATTTTCTTGGTTTTCGCACAATAACTTTAGTATAAGTAAATAGAAATCAATGGCATTTAAACACAAGGGTTATGAACACAAAAGGAATGTTGGGATTGATTTTGGGAGTTAAGATCCCAACAGTTTAGGAATTAGGGGCCAAAAAGGGGCCCAAATAAGCATTTTTCTTGGTTTTCGCACCATAACTTTAGTATAAGTAAATAGAAATCTATGAAATTTATACACAAGGTTTATGACCATAAAAGGAAGGTTGGGATTGATTTTGGGAGTTTTGATCTTAACAGTTTAGAAAAAAGGGGCCCAAAGGGTCCAAAATTAAACTTTGTTTGATTTCATCAAAAATTTAATAATTGGGGTTCTTTGATATTCCGAATCTAACTGTGTATGTAGATTCTTAATTTTTGGTCCCGTTTTTAAATTGGTCTACATTAAGGTCCAAAGGGTCCAAAATTAAACTTAGTTTGATTTTAACAAAAATTGAATCATTGGGGTTCTTTGATATGCTGAATCTAAAAATGTACTTAGATTTATTTATTATTGACCCAGTTTTCAAGTTGGTCAAAATCGGGGTCCAAAATTAAACTTTGTTTGATTTCATCAAAAATTGAATAATTGGGGTTCTTTGATATGCCAAATCTAACTGTGTATGTAGATTCTTAATTTTTGGTCCCGTTTTCAAATTGGTCTACATTAAAGTCCAAAGGGTCTAAAATTAAACTAAATTTGATTTTAACAAAAATTGAATTCTTGGGCTTCTTTGATATGCTGAATCTGAACAGGTACTTAGATTTTTAATTATGGGCCCAGTTTTCTGGTTGGTTCAAATCAGGATCCAAAATTATAATATTAGGTATTGTGCAATAGCAAAAAATTTTCAATTGCACAGTATTCAGCAATAGCAGGAAATCTTCAATTGCACAGTATTGTGCAATAGCAAGAAATTTTCAATTGCACAGTATTGCGCAATAGCAAGAAATCTTCAATTGCACAGTATTGTGCAATAGCAAGTATTTACAATTGCACAGTATTGCGCAATAGCAAGAACTATATAATTGCACAATATTGCGCAATAGCAAGAAATTTTCAATTGGAGCTATCTTTCTTTGTCCAGAATAGTAGTTGAATCAACTTAAATCATTGTTTTATACAATATACAATGTATATTCACTTTTACTACCAACTGATAAATTAAAACAATCTTTACCATCCAGTGATAACAAGTCCCTTTTTTACATTTTAATATTTATGATGTATTTAAATGAGTAGTTATTGTTGCAAACTCCATTAGAAATTTGAATTGAGATCAGTTTTGGAATAAGGGAAAGGTGGATGTAAAAAAAAATTGGGGGTGGTTCAATTTTTCTCATTTCAGATTTCATAAATAAAAAGAAAATGTCTTCAAACATTTTTTTGAGAGGATTAATATTCAACAGCATAGTGAATTGCTCAAAGGCAAAAACAAATTTTAAGCTTATTAGACCACATTCATTCTGTGTCAGAAACCTATGCTGTGTCAACTATTTAATCACAATCCAAATTTAGAGCTGAATCCAGCTTGAATGTTGTGTCCATACTTGCCCATACCGTTCAGGGTTCAACTTCTGCGGTCGTATAAAGCTGCGCCCTGCGGAGCATCTGGTTAACAAATATTTAAGTTACGAAAAAATAATTCATACAGACTTCGTCCCCATTTACAGGTAATGCCTGCCTCATATTAAACCATAATAAAGTGCTTTATGTATGCCATGTCTTTAATTTGACAAAAATTACTTATATTAATTGAAATGAATTTTTACTGTTACTTTGGAACACATTTCCTTTTTTAGAAAGGTTGTCAAGTGGAAATTCTATTATCATGATTATATTAAATTCTTGGTTTAATAAAACAAAACAATTAAGGTCTCATTTAAAAAAAAAATATAAGGCATGGTTGCCTTTTTCATGCCGTCACAATAGGAATTTCAGAGGAAAGCAAGAAAATTCGACGTCATAATCGGATTTTAACCGATGAAGTACTGAGATCAAACGTACCACACGTTGATTAAATTTTTTTATACAATGGGTGCAGAAAGGGATAAATTGACGAAGAATTAGAGAAACAATGTTATATATATATATTAATAAAAAAAAAAAAAACATAAATCTATACTAGTCTTAAGTTAATGGTGAAAATAGTCCAGTTACCATTTAATACTTCCGAAATATTCAGAAAATTTTAAATAATAATGAAAATATTTGTCACAATTCATTTTTTAGGTTATTTGAATAGCTTGTTTTATTTATATTTTAAAGTTGATATATATTATTATTAAGTGTTGATTAAAATTTTGTTAAAGTTATGATTGATTATTGTGAAATTTTAATTTCAATACTATATTGAATACATTTTCAATTTCAAGTTGTTGTTCAAATTTCATTTTTAATAAAATATTTCCTAAATTTATAAAATTCAGTTGATAGATACAAAGAATATTTATTTCTAGGTTGGTTAAGACTTGGTCGAGTATGGTTCAGACTAGGTCGAGTATAATTCAGACTAGAGTGAGCATGGTTCAGACTCGTTTAAAATGGTACTGGTCAAATACAAATTCAGTCAAGTATCATCAAGTTAATTTCAGACCAATTCAGACGGGTCGAGTAAAAATCAGTACAGTCGAGTACAGATATAAGTCATTTCAAACTTTACTGGTTTGTAGTGTAGACATACGATCTAAGAGAATGAGAAGTTATCAACAGCTAGCTAGGTGAAAGCCAATCTTAAAACTACAACGGTCTCAAGTCAAAAGAAAGAAGATCAAGAATCTGTTTAAATTTTGTCAAATGACCGTTAATGGGCTATTACGTCTTATGTTAAAAGATAAATAGGTGTTATGGGGCAAACTATTTTACCTTGTATTAAAACGAAAAACACCAAGGAGTCCGAACATTTGACACTTATTCCAAAACCTCACCGAAGTACATCCTTAATCTTTTATATTATGCCAAATAATTATATGTTCTTAAGATAACAAGAAATTGAAACAAAAGTATTTCTGCAATACTTTTTTTCATTTCAAAAAGTGAATAATTAAAAATGTTTTTACTTCATGTTCAATAAATCTTAAAGCTTACACAATCAATCAGAATTGATTTTAAGAAAATTATTAATCATGATTAAAAAAAACAATAACTACCTCCAAAGTTGGACATCTTATCGTGAAATTAATCATTCTCCACATCCATTGTACACAAAGAGACGAATGTTGTACTTTCTGCATCATGATATCACTCCTCTTGAACAGGCAAATTAGCTTATTCTTTTTTGTATGTATATTCGCAGAGTCTTCTAATATTGTTTTCAAAATGATATATGAAACTTGCATTTGTTATCCCTATGTTTCAATGTTAGCAATGTCAACCATCATACCCTACTGATGATTCGGGCTAATTTTTAAAAAAACGTTAATCAGTAGTTTCAGAGTAGAACATGTTTGTGAAAGTAAATGATAACTGTCGACACCAACGACGGAAAACGGACTCCTATTGATATGTAAAATCACAAAAAATACTAAACTCAGAGGAAAATCTAATCGGAAAGTTCATAATCACATGGCGAAATCAAATGACAAAACACATCAAAAACGAATGAGGGATGTGCCTTATAAAGATAGTATTTGTGAAAGAAAAACGCCAATACACTAAACCATTCATCAACTGTTATTTGCAAATTGTATTTACAAATGAACCCTGCATGGAAAACGTAAAAAGAAACCTCCAAAGCAAGTGATCTAATGTAAGACTAGGAAGAAATATGGTTTGATTGACAATGAGACAAAAATTTTCCACCATAGATCAAATGACTTAGAAGTGTTTAACCATATACCACTATACAATTTCATCAATTTGAAAAAAAAACCCATACTGTAAAATAATAAACCAATATACTGATTCATATTAAAAAAACAAATTAAATACACCAGACGCGCTTTTCGTCTTTATAAAAGAGGGACGAAAGATACCAGAGGGACAGTCAAACTCATTAATCGAAAATAAACTGACAACGTCATGGCTTAAAAATAAAAAGACAAACAGACAAACAATAGTACACATGACACAGCATAGAAAACCAAAGAATAAGCAGCACGAATCCTAGTGGTGATCTCCGGTGCTCAGAAAAGGTTGGCAAATCCTGTTCCACATGTGGCATCAGTCGTGTTGCTTACGTTATAAATCCGGTAAAGTCTAATTCGGTAGGTCACATTCATGAAAGGGGAGGGGATTGTAGTTACGACATAAGACTCATCAGCGACGCTCAATCCAAAAAAGTTATGAAGCCAAATGACTACAAAGTTGAAGAACACCTTCTGAAGTCCAAATATTATGGAGGTCGTTGTATAAAATAATGTAACCGTGCAATTTTATAAAAGCAAATGCTTATATTTTGTGTTTTCTAACGACAGAATGTCTTTAAGGAAATTTTCATAAATTCAACAATGGAAATTACGTCTGACAGATTTCAATTTATTCATGAAGAATTGTCCGTACATATGAATATTGTATTTCCAGTTCACGTTTTTAAATATTTGAAGCAGAGCATGACAACTATCTAGAAAAAAAAATAACAACATTCTTTTGCAGTGATTATATGAGAAAGCATTCTGTGAGTTAAATCAGATTGTTCATATTTATCAACATTTGTTGTAGTTTCGAAGTCCAGGTAAAAAGGTCCGTGGGAAACCTGCACTTCTCAAACATTCCAAGAATTCCTTGTCGCAGTTGCAGTTTTTATAATCGCAAGATCCGGGAGCATCTGGAAATGAAAAGAAAAATGTGTATGTGTGCAAAGATGTAAGAATTCAAACTAAACTGTACGCTAAGATTGTTCCTTATCCCCGAATCCCGAATTGATGATTAAATATGCTGGAGACTACAATACAAGGATCATTTTTGTGGTGTTACGCTTTAGACAGAGACAATTGTTTAAAGGGCCATTTCTCTACAGACACTCCTATCATACTATACACAGACTGCTATACATCTGCATAATGATTTAGTTCTGTTACTTTTAACACCGTTGAACTTTTCAACAAAATACGATATACAACGTAGAAGGAGTTGCGATGACATGATCGGTAAAAATAAGTTTAAACATTTCTATGATGACCAGGAATTCTTTCAAAACTTCACAAAACTAGTAATTCTGAACCTCTTAAAGATGATGTTTGCAATTCATGATCATTTATTCTACAGCGTTTAGAGTGCTTTAGATAAAGGATAAATTTTATTTTACAGCATACTTAACTATATAACTTAAACCAACACAGAAGGACTAATCTACCTGCTAGCAATTTTACCAACAACCATTAACTTCTATGCACTATTTATAGTCATTGTACAGCTAGTGTCATCCTTTAAATTTAATTCTTGATACGATACATACATTTTTTTTGTGTTTACGTAGTATTTCAGTAAAAAGTCTTATTGACAACGCTATGTTTTCAATAAGTTATGTAAACGTTGTTTATTAAAAATATAAAATTAAGGTTGTTTTTTAGACTACATGTACTTACTTGTACATCTGATCGACACACTGGTCCATTCGTAGCTGTAATCGTCTAGGTGGATACCACTACATCCATCCCGACTATTCTGATCATAACACCTATCATGTACCATACAACACCTACAAAGTATTCATTTTTTTTTGTGTGTTTTGAAGGTAACTTGTGTAAACGTTTTTGATAAAAGAACATTTACGGGGTTGAATGAGTCCATTCGCTTGTTTGATGAGTTTTCTCTTTTTACTTGGGATTTACAGGATAGATGATAACTAACAATAGTTCAAGATATGGACAATAAACAAATAGAGAAAAAAGGAACCAAAAAATGGTAAGAGAATATCAGGGTGCTAAAAAATAAAGAATACATGGAGATATGAATAGGCATCATCATTCAAGAACAACATATAACACCGCAATCTCAGAGACTATTTTTCATTTCATAACAAATTTAAACCAACAAATTTTCGTTGAAAGTTGTCTAATCGATGTAAGATAGGGATAAGCATAAAGACCATTTATTGTTTTTCATAGCTTTCTGAGTCTAAAATCTGTAAATTCACAGTTTTCCTCTTTATCATAATTGAGATCATCATGAAGTGATGCATTTGGAATTTATTTAAGGATTCATATTTGTGTATTTTGTTTCTTTTTACCTTCACGAGTCTTATATCAAGTACCGAAACTGACAAAAGTGTTCGGGTAAAGTTGAACCGCAAAATCTTATATTGTAGTGGCGTGCAGCAGGAACAAAAATGATCTTATAATTTAAAATTGATATGTAGATCTAAAGTCATAATTAGTACGCTAAATATATTCATAATACATTAGCGTCATAGAATATACTTTTTTATATTATCGACTTTTTTCTCCAGAGTATACTTTTATTTCTATTTCTATTACTATAACTGCTCGACAGGTAACCTTGTGTGTGGTATGACATTCTGGTATTCGGTAAGAAAGTGCAGTTAAAAGAAGTAAAATAAAGCGTATAATCGGTTCAATTGGGAGAAAAGCATATGTTTCATGTTTTCTATGCAAAACAAAATAATCGGAAAAAGGGTTAATATTGTCCTATTTCGCACAGGTTGCTCATTTAATTATACTTCTTTGGATTGCTCTTACTCGCCTTAAGATATTCTGACCTCTGTAAAATAAGCAGCTCACCTATCAATGTTGTCTTGAGGTGTACCGCTTCCGCCAACTCCACACCAACATCCATAGTCTCGAAGATAATTCCCAAACGTATAACCCATTTCAAACAAATGACTGATTTGACTGTACATATTCAAGAATGATCGTTTGGTCCTATCAGCACGTCCTTCAAATGAATTGGAAATATGATTGAAATAAACTACTTTAATTTTGTAAAATTTATTGTGAAATTCCGACAATGTTGGCCAAGACAGAGGTGATTTGATTTCTATGCACATACATTTTGTAATTAGAGTTTCTTGAATACCATTTGAACCTTTACTATATAATAGTCGATTGTGGTAATATCTTTCGGTATTTATACATCCCTCCATTGTTTTATTGTGCTATATTCATTTTCTTGTAGTCTTTTTTTTCGTATGTGCTGGTTTTTAGAGTGTCTATATACCATTTAGTTGATCTTTGGTGACATAGGTGTTAGTTTTAGAGTGATTTTAAGATAATAGCATAATGTTGACTTTCTATGTCTGTTTGTTTTGTTCACAACATGTTTTCAATATAATGAAATTCTATGCAGCTGTCATACAAGCAAGAGGTTGACAATCTAAAATAACCAGATTGTATCCACCTTTTTTCGACAAAGTGAAATGCCTGTAACAAGTCAGGAATATAACAGTTGTCACTTGTTTTCCATTCGTAAAATGTGTTAGAGCTTCTGATTTTAAAATTTGACAAAATACTTTCCGTTTTAAATTTTCCTTATATTCGGATTTCGGATCTTTTGTTATTTTACTTCGCAAGGTATGATCTAACCAAAATAACCATCAAACTCATAAATCTTTAAACAAACTGGGTTCAAATATAACAGTCAAAACAATCTGATAAGCCAACCTTGCGTGAGAGTATTAACATGCTCAACTGGAAATTAAAAACAAAATTTTTAATTGAAATCGTGCTTTCATCACAAGCAATAATAAGTGAACAGTGATTTTTAGTAGCAAGAATGGACATCAAACTCAAACGTAATATGATTGTATTTTGCAATCTCATTGAAATAAATAATTACAATTAAAAGAACATACCCGCAGATGTAGTCAGTACTAAAATGCATAGTAAAGCTATGGAAATTGACCCTCTGTGAACATTCTGAAAAAAGTACAAGACACATTTTAAAACGAAATCTTGTTCAAAATTCTAACAATGTTCATTTACTTAGTTTTATTTTATTGGCGAACACCATGACAACCAAACATCTTATAGACGAATAAACAAGGTTCATAAAGTCATAATTAAGATTGTGTACACATGCTAAATAGTTCAATGTAAGTGCTGATGAAATATATCATCTGGACATAATTTATAGTACTGTGAATTCATTTAATTTCGTGGTTATCAATTTTCGTGGATTGCTGAAAACTTGCATATTCGTGGATATTTGGTTTCATGGTTTTGTCAATGTCTGTATACAAAGCCTATTGAAAATATGATATTCGTTGAACATCTGGTTCACCTGTACACATGAAATCCACGAAAATTGGTATCTAACGAATAATAATGAATCCACAGTATATTTTATTGGAAATAAAAGTAGTAAAGGTTATGTTGTCTGTGTAAATCTTGTTAATTGACCTGCGAACTAAAAAATACTTTTTAATGGCTTTGATCAGTCAAAAGCATTTGAGATTAAAAAAAGAAAAAACAAATATGAAATAGTTAGATGAACTGGATGGTTTGTTGTTTGTCTAACGTCTATATGGAAATCTTTCATGCATATTCTATTTGAAAACAATTGAATAAATCATGTTCAAATAATCATATGTTCTGCAAAATTAATTTGAACTGCAATTACAAAGATAAGAGGTACATGTTGTATGTCGGAAAACATTTTAGTCTTGAGACTTCGACCTTTATATAGCACCCTTTAACATATTTTCTCATACATAAATAATCTGAATTTGAAGGTGCCATTTCGACTAGACATTGCTGCGTATTTTTACAGCCTGCACAACTAAACAGAACTTTTGTCAACGTATACACTACTACTAAAAGTGAGTCTATAATACCAATCTTCTTTTCTCCAATCCACCCTTATAAGACTGATTGATGGTTTCTGTGATTAGGTTAATTACCTAAGAAAAAAACTTTTACATCTAGTTGTCTAACTTTGCAGTATAACTCACTATATTGCTACACAGAAAACACACACTTTACTGGTGACGCCGGTTCTATCGTTAGAAAATTATAAAATAAAAACATATGTCCATTTATTCTAAAGCTTAGCCGATAGAATGTTGACCTTTCGGTGTATATATGTATATGTCCACGTGATTCAATCTGAACAATATATTTGTAATAGTCATATAACTGTTTTATTTAATTTTATGATATAATTCTCATTTAAACAGAATAAATGATACATGTCCTTGGTTGAGAAGTGTCTCACAACACATCTTCTTACTTATATATGATGAGTGAAATAATAAATTGAAATGAAGCATCAATAAAATTCACAATGACGTTGTAATACTATTTATGACATGTACTTACCATTGTGATGATAACTGAAGACTGCTGTGTTAACTTATTATTTTAGATTTAACACTTTATTCGCTACTTATGCAAAGTATTCAGGACAGTCCTGCTTCCGAAATATTTAATCTTTTTTCCGCAACAAATTTTAAAATATTATATAACCGGTTGTGTATCCGTTCAGGCACAAGTGGTTTGTAGTTTTTGTCTGAGATCAAGAACATCTTAAAATATTGTTTTTCTACCTGATGACATTTTATAAATAACAGAAAAATAATGTGATGTTTTTACCACTCTTCCCGATCTTCACCTTTTTAGTCTATACAGGGTCTGAATTTTGGTGTGGATTCATATAAAAGGTCTTCTTTTTGTTTTCTTCACTCTATTCTCTATTATTATCAATTATCAGTCGTAATTCACTAACCACTCTTCACTAGAGACCAATTGACGTTAGCAACTATAGATCAGCCGGAATAAAAGAAATAACAAATGGGGTTAGTGGTGTATGTAGGATATTTCGTCTTCAAAAACCCATCCGTTTGATGTTTGTAATTATATTTTCATGTATGTACGTCGGAGAAGTACGGTATTGGTAGTTGATAAGGTTGGTAATACAAATGGTTTAGCTCACTCAATTGTTAAAGTAGAAACATAACATTTACTAAATTTTATCATCGGTATAAGGACATCATTCGTAAATATAGCTCAACATGTAGACTTCTTATACGTTCAGGTATTTCACATCCAATTTTGTATGGAAATATTCTTTATAAAGCACAAAGGTGTCAGTATTCACCTCAAAAACTAACTAAACCTTTGAATATACTTATTAAGAAGGGATATAGTTACGATACTGTTGTCAGGTCATTAAAAATTGCATATTTTGGCGTTAATATTGATTCACTTATAGGGTCTTTGCATCAGAACAAAACACATTTATTCAAAAACCAGTTGTTGGCATGACACGGTTTATGTTCTTCTCATATATGTTATGATGGTATGATAACTGAAGACTGCTGTGTTTACTTATTATGTTTAGATTTTACACTTTATTCACTATTCAAACACATTATTGTTGTGGTTTTTTTTTGTATAAAAGTAAGAAGTCGTGGTTAGATTGTTTATATAGACCACTCTTCACTAGAGAATAATTGACGTTAGCAACTATAGATCAGCCGGGTCAAAAGAAACAACAAATGTGGTTAGTGGTGTATGTAGGAGATTTCGTCTTCAAAAACCCATCCGTTTGATGTTTGAAATTATATTTTCATGTCTGTACGTCGGAGAAGTACGGTATTGGTTGTTGATAAGGTTGGTAATACAAATGGTTTAGCTCAGTCAATTGTTAAAATAGAAACATAACATTTACTAAATTTTATCATCGGTATAAGGACATCATTCGTAAATATAGCTCAACATTCAGACTTCTTATACGTTCAGGTATTTCACATCCAATTTTTATGGAAATATTCTTTATAAAGCACAGTCAGTATTCACCTCAAAAACTAACTAAACCTTTGAATAGACTTATTAAGAAGGGATATAGTTACGATACTGTTGTCAGGTCATTAAAATTTGCATATTTTGGCGTTAATATTGATTCACTTATAGGGTCTTTGCATCAGAACTAAACACATTTATTCAAAAACCAGTTGTTGGCATGACACGGGTTATGTTCTTCTCATATATGTTATGATGGTATGATACTAAACCCCTAACGGGAAGGATTGTGCCTGATGTTCATATGATGAAATCATAATCTTTCAATCAGTTTAATTGAAGTCTGGAGCTGGCATGTCAGTTAACTGCTAGCAGTCTGTTGTTATTTATGTATTATTGTCATTTTGTTTGTTTTCTTTGGTTACATCTTCTGACATCAGACTCGGACTTCTCTTGAACTGAATTTAAAATGTGCGTATTGTTATGCGTTTACTTTTCTACATTGACTAGAGGTAGAGGGGGAGGGTTGAGATCTCACAAACATGTTTAACCCCGCTGCATTTTTGCGCCTGTTCCAAGTCAGGAGCCTCTGGCCTTTGTTTGTCTTGTATTATTTTAATTTTAGTTTCTTGTGTACAATTTGGAAATTAGTATGGCGTTCATTATCACTGAACTAGTATATATTTGTTAATGGGTCAGCTGAAGGACGCCTCCGGGTGCGGGAATTTCTCGCTACATTGAAGACCTGTTGGTGACTTTCTGCTGTTGTTTTTTCTATGGTCGGGTTGTTGTCTCTTTGGCACATTCCCCATTTCCATTGTCAATTTTATGTCTAATATTACTACACTAACATTTCTGTTTACGCAGACATTTTGTGTTACTCAATTTGAGGCGCATTAGGGATATTGACGTATATAGCATGTATAGAACATGCTGGTGATCCGTAAAGTATAACGTTAACAACATATGAAATAAAGCAATGGTTTGCTTAAAAATATACTATTCCTTTATTGGATATATTTATCTGCAATAGTAAACATGCAATAGTAAACATTCATTAATTTAATGTTTAAAACATAAAAATTATTCAAATGTAGAATATCAGTAAATCTCTTAACTATCTGAAAGCATTGACAAGTTGGAATATTCATATATTATTGTTACTATATTATACTATCACCAGTAGTATAACATGGAATTAAAGATATATTCCTGCATGGTGAATTTACCTCTGTCATGAGAGAAAAGAACACCTCGTGAATGGAAATTGGTTCTATTGATATCAGTGGTATCTAAACATATGCACCCACCGTTGCCACAGCAATACTGCTAACTGTAACATCAATTGCGAACAAATCGTTCATAAAAGTACAGATGTTTTGATGAAAAGATTTTATTTGATCGACGTGCTATGTTATTTTTAAATTAATGAGGATGTTTAAGCACCGCATACCACACACACTCAATATTGTCATGTATGTAGCACAATTTATCATAAAAAAATAAAATAAATAAACATATAAAAAGATATGTAAATTAATACAGATAAATAAATTATATATAAATATACTAAATAAATAAATGATTTGAAAAATACGTTGAAGGTATAAAAAGTCATGAGAATTCTGAATGCAATTAGGTTCTCTCCGGGCTCTCTGGTTCTAAACCTTGGTTCCATCTGGGTTTTTTGGTTTTGCCATTTGATAATGGACTTTCCGTTTTGAATTTTCTCAGTATTTTAAAATTTGGGATTTTACTTTTTTGTTGTAATACCAAATCATATTGCAGTCACAAGTGAACACCATGGAGTATTATCTTTTCGTCTTGTAGTTTCCTGGCAACAACACCAATATGTTAACGTAAATTTAACATGATAGTTTAACATTTATATTTTGCAATTCAAAATCGATATTGCAAAACCTGCTCTAGATTTTACCTCGGATGATTATATCATTACCAAAAAGAGGCGAAAGATACCAGAGAACAGTCAAACTCATAGATCGACAATAAGCTGACACCGCCAAGGCTAACAAAGAAAATAACCAAATTGCTTGTTATCATTATACTGCGTCAGTTAATGTATTATGTAGATGATTTCAATACCGTTACTTTTCACCATGATGACGAAATTGCCCTACACAAGATTGGAATTCAAAGTAACTTTGTTAACTTATGTTAGCTCATTGATAAGTCGACTAATATTAACAATATTTAAATTTCATATTATAACCGTTGGTATTAACTTTTGTGAATTTTTTTCTCCAAAAAACGAAGCTTTTACTAAGCATACAGTAAACCTCAAATAAAAACTTGAAGGTGTCTACTATGTTATGTTAAATAAACTACTAAAAAGACAAATGTTATTTTTATATCGTTCTTTAATAACTGCTTTTTACGAGTTCCTTAACCATTGCTAAATAACTTAACATTAACGTTTGTAATAAAATCTTTGTTTTTGAAGAAAAAAAAGTTTGTAATAAAACATGACAATAGTGGAGTGTTAACAAAAGTTTGGATATGATTGATGTTTAATATAAATTATGTGTTTTTAATGATCCTTTTGCTTCTGATTTGAATTCCCCACTCTCTAAACCACACTGTCACAGAACATTATCAAGCAAATTGTTTCAAATTCAATTAAATGAGTGTTTGGTAAATTTGATTGAAAATTTATTTATTGCAAACCATATAATATAGTTTTTTTTTAATGTAATTTGAAAGTTGAATATGTCAAGATATAGGCTATGTGGACTTTCCTAGTTAACATTTATCTATAACAAAAGAAGATATGGTATGATTGCCAATGAGACAACTCTCCACAAGAAACAGAAATTCAAAGAAATCAACAACTATAGGTTACCGTACGGCATTCAACAATTATTGTCAGCTATAAAAGGCTCCGAAATGACAAATGTTAAATAATTCAAAAGATAAAACTAACAACCTAACTTATGTACAAAAGAAGACAGAAGAATAAGTATGCAACACATCAAGAAACGACATACACTGGTTTACAGGGTCATAACTTGGGACAGGCACTTACATACATAATGTGCCGGGGTTAAACCTATTAGCGGAATCCCAACTCTCTACCTAATATGGGACAGTGGTGAAACAGTACAACATAAGAAGGGACTATACTAATTCAGTTGAAAAAGGCTCTACTCATCAGATGAATACACATAGAAATTCAAATAACAAAAAAAGAAAGATTCAGAAATAAAGTGTATGGGTACCAATTGTTCCCATGTAAAAGCAGATTTAAGTCTGTTCAGCTTATTGACAAACTTGTTTACATGTCACTTAAGTGATTAAATCATCAACGCTTACTATTTTTTCATGTTATTTTGTTGTTTAAATAATCAAGAATTATCTAGATTTGACCCAATGAACTTACTTTCAATTAAACAAACATTACCAGCAATAACTGTTCTTTCTTAGATTGGATACTTCAGTTTTACACGACAAAATCTTCACACAAATTTACAAAAAAAAACACAATTTTTTATTCCACATTGCTCATTTTCCGTTTTTAGACAAGGATGATCCATTGAACAGTCCCACAATGTTGAAGTAACCCAACTAGTAGCTATAGTCATGGTCTTGATTTCAAGTGGGTAATCAATTGATTATTGGTAAATTAGGATGTCAGGGATTTCGTTATCATAAATTACTGAGAACCTTTACTAAAGTCTTCCATAAATACACATATTTGGTTTGCATGTTTGGCTGTTCAAATAAAATAGACCATTATATTTTTTTAGGTGTTGCTGTTTATTGAGCCCGGAAATACAGATACGATTCGTTTAAGCTTATAAATCCTCTGAATTATTTTAAAAGACTGCATGTACCTATTCAACATTGTAATTTTATCTTTTGATATTGTTTTATTTGTATACATATTGATATTGTTACAGTCCTTGGATGGTGTAAACTTCCCACTAACACCATACACCATTACACCATTACACCATACACCATACCCCATTACAATATACACGTTACACCTTTGCACCATACACATTCCCAATTCTATCTACACGATCCGAAATTACCCATAATGCAATTAAATTTTAAATATTAAGATTTTTATTATGTTTATGCTTACAATCCGAAAAAAATTAAATGAAAAAAACTTCGTTTGCAACCAATGGAAGGTCGTACACTATCATTCACACCATTCCCGATCGCACGTTACACAATCACACCATTCCTCATACACCATTAAACCATTCCCCTTACACCATACACCATAGCACCATACACCTTACATCATTGCACCATATGCCATACACCATTACACCATACACGTTGTTTTGGGAAGTTTACACCATCCAAGGGCTGTATCAGTTAATTAGAAACCATACTGAACCTTATCGATATGTACGTTTGTATTTTCACAGTATTATATGTTGTCATTGCACAAGGTCGTGTTTTTCTCTGACTCTTAATTACGTCTCTCCACTTCATTCATTGAATTCGGATGTGTACAGATTAATACTTATATACTATATGATATTTGTATTAGTTCAATTTGTAACTAGCTTTCAGTAGCTGCCAGTATTCTCAAATCTATATTTTGTGTATTTTTAGTCGTTAGGGATGAATCAATTACCTTCAATATCTGGTCTGGTTTTTTTTATATATGATTTTTGCTTTGTATCGATCTTATGAGTTAAGTCCTTTTCAACTGACTTTTATATTTATTTCTTGTGTTGTGCTGTAAGATTGTTGTCCTAGGTTATGAGGAGAGTTGGACGCCCACAAATGTGTCTTGGTCATTTCTAGACGACACTACGGCAATGATTATTCTCATTGTTGTAGCTGTACGGCTGCTTATAATTGCCCACATCGACTTTATTTGAACTTTAGTGGGTAACGTCTTATTTGCAACCATACTCAATCGCTTTATTCTAGTATATTGGACGGCAGAAAATTAAGGTTTAAAATAACTATGTTTTAAACCACTATGTTTAAAACAATAACAAAACCATATTAATGCTAAATAAAAATCTATTTAAAAAAATGTTTCAATTATAAGGTCAACTCTTGTCATGTCCGTTCTTTTTCTTTTAATCTGTAAAAGATAAAAAAAAATTATGTTCATTATCTGCTGTAATTTGATAGTCTTAAGGGTCTTTTTCCAAACACACATATAAATCACAGAATTTATTAACTTTTTCATGATATTTTGTTCAAATTAAGGCCAAAATATCTAAGGGGAGATACATACATAACATAAGTCTATTCATTCTAGGAGTTTATGGAGCAGTGCATTGGTCCTAATCACCCGGAAAAGCATTCAACAAATAATAAACCATATAATATGAAAATTTGATTAATTTTGAACTTTCATCATATCAATACCATGATACCATAATCAGAAATTTTTTATCGTAAGAAGTGGTCAATTTACCAATTTGTTAGAACAACGATATACACATAGATACAAAACGCACGTACGTTCTTACTTAAAATGTTTATCCTGCTTTAAAATTATTTTTAACCAGTTATAAATCATAATTAAGTATTCAACATGTCAGTGAGTTTATCATACTTACAAGTGCTTTTCTTTCATCCATGACCACCATGTTTGCCATATCTTCCATAACCTCCCCTACCACCAAAACCGCCCACACCTCCACTTCCGCCAAAACCACCCATACCTCCACTACCGCCAAAACCGCCCATACCTCCACTACCGCTAAATCCGCCCATTCCTCTACTACCGCCGAAACCGCCAATACCTCCACTACTACCATAACCACCGATATCTCCGTAACCAGAAGCACCAGAGCTATACCCATCATCGCCATAACCACCATAACCACCAGACCCATAACCATCATCGCCATAACCACCAGATCCGTATCCTATACCGCCACTTCCATAGCCACCCATATTACCCATACCACTACTTCCATAACCGACCATACCACTTCCACCATAACCGCCCATACCGCTTCCACCATAACCGCCCATACCGCTGCCTCCATATCCACCTATACCGCTGCTTCCATATCCACCCATACCACTGCTTCCATATCCACCCATACCACTGCTTCCATATCCACCCATACCGCTGCCTCCATAACCCCCTCCGTAATTACTCCAACTACCATAGCTACCCATTCTATAAGGACCTATATTACCAAAGCTCCATCTTGGAACACATCTATAATATGGGTACCATGGATATGATATACATCGATACTTCGGGGAACATACTCTAGGCTGAAAAATATTTTGATTGAAAGAAGACTTTAAGTGTAAATTGACATTGCGATACGACGTGTCACGGTACTTGTCTATCCCAAATTCATGTATTTGGTTTTGATGTTATATTTGTTATTCTCGTGGGATTTTGTCTGATGCTTGGTCCGTTTCTGTGTGTGTTAGTTACATTGTAGTGTTGTGTCGTTGTTCTCCTCTTATATTCATGCGTTTCCGTCAGTTTTAGTTTGTTACCCCGATTTTGTATTTTGTCCATGGATTTAAGAGTTTGAACAGCGGTATACTACTGTTGCCTTTATTTAAATGCATTCGATGATAACTTATAATATTGGCATTGCTGATGAGCGTGCATGAATGGGATGTACAGGTGTAGTCGTTGAACGATATGCTGTGTCTATTGACTTTTCATTGCTGTTATAAATTGTATTTGTGCTAAGTAAGTGCTTATCGAAAAATTCGAATACCTTCCAAAATGTATTGTACTCTGTTCCTAGCTATGCAGTTCTGTTACATAAGTGTCCCAGTTAATGGGAAGTGTTAAATGCTAACACTATAATTGTTTTACCTCGCAAAATCTTGAATATGTCTGTCAGGAATATGCAATTCAACACTTGTCGTTGTTTGCTATCTGCCACAGATGTTTTTATTATTGTCTTTTTTTTATTTATATAAGTAAGGCTTTTGATTTTATATTATTATATGTTAAATCATTCCACATTTTGTTAACATTAATATAACATATTTTAGCAAATTAAACGGAATGGGTTTTGCTCATTGTTGAAGGCCGAACGTAGTTCCCATCAAAGTTTTTAGTTTTTCTACATAGTTTTCTCATTGGCAATCGTGCAATTCATCTCCCATATGTTTATATTGGAGTTTTCGATCACATAAGACATAAAGAGATTCCACAGTTGGCATCTATCGAACAGAAAGTCCTAGTCGTTTGCCATGGTTTTTGTTCGACTTTGATCCGATTGCTATAATTATACCTTGATATATCTAAATAAGTATTAGATCATTAATAATTTTTACTCTTAATTGATGTTTTCTAATACTAAAATGTCTTTTTTTCATATTTTGAAAATCTAAAAAAGATGAAAAAAGAAGAACAATCCTTTTCAGTTTTCACACATATCATTTGTTTAAAGGGCAACATGAATCGTTAATAGCTACATTTACATATGTAAAGTATATATCTCACCCATGAATGGCATCTAGCACTTGTTCCTAAAAAATAAATAAATAATACAATGATAACAACATAAGAAGCAAAAAGATTGTTTACTAATGAAATAAATAAAGACATTGCATTCAGCACCTACCAATCAATAGTGATAATTTAACGTTTATTGAACAAATTAAGACGACAACATAAATATACATGCCCTACTATCTTCCATTTTATAAAAGTGTTATAATTTTTGGTCCTCAATGCTCTACAACTTTGTACTTTATTTAACCTTTTAACAATTTTTTATTCGAGCGTCACTGATGAGTCTTTTCTAGAGGAAACGCGCGTCTGGCGTATATATAAAATTTTAATCCTGGTATCTATGATGAGTTTATTCATACAGTGAGCCAAACTCTTATCCCTCCGGTAGAATACAGATTTAGTCTACCTTAACCCCCATTTCCAGTGACGTTAAATAATACTTATACTTTGAACATAATAATTTCACTGAAATTGATGACACTGTTATTCTACTCCTGCCACATGTTTTTGTCTGCAGTTATTGACTCTAAGACGTTGCGTGATAATCTCCGATATCTCAAAAGCAGGATTCAAAATGAAGAAATTTGTCTTTAAAAGGAAAATACTGCATTGATTCATGGAATGCATAACTCATACACATGAGAAATAAAAAGCAATGTATATGAATAAGGCTATTACTTTGAGCAGTTCGACGAGGTATAGATATTTACTATCAAAATCATCTCGGCTCTTCATCATATTCAAGGAATTTAAAAAGTCTAAAGTGTACCAACAAACTATGGTTACAGTAGCGTCAATGTGAGACTACTGTTGAAAGAAGAAGGTATGCAATACAAAATTTAAAGCCAGTAGGTTTTTTTTCGAGACGGATTAAAATTGCAACGTCCAATAAACACTGCAGGCAGCCTATCGATACCGGTCTCTGGAAAAGATGTTGACCACAACAAACATCAAATACTAAAGACTCCCGTAATAATCAAATAAAACGAGGTGCAATAGTAAATCGTGTACTTCTATCGTGTAAGATAAAATGTAAGGATATCTTCAAAGCTTGTATATCTTTGACTGAAATCATACCTTGTATTGCTATTCCAAACAAGAAAATTGCGACGAAGAGACAAGTCATTGGCTGCATGGTTATCTAAAACAGAAATACATTTTTATAAAGATCGATGATAAGGATTCAGTAAATAGACAAAAATGTTTAAACTTCAACTCCATGCATATGTGTTTGAACAACATTTTTCTTTCTTCGAGGTTTTAGTGTATGGTTATTTGTGCATTATAAGTGTATTATTATGTTTGCATTATTGGTTGATTTAAGGATTGAATGCTTAATTTGCAAATTCATTTGGGGTGTAAAAGTGTTGACCGAAGTACATTTTATACGAAGCGCGTAAGCGCTTCATTTTAAACATATACACACAGTCAACGCTTAAACAACCATATGAAATTACTTGAAGGGGCATTCAATACCTTGCAATGATTACGAAAACACTATAACTATCAAGTGTTTTTATTTTATTATTTACCTGTGCACTTTATTGTGGAAACGTGTGTCACTGTGTATTTTTCAATTCATGCAATTCATTTTGAAATTAAAAATGACGCGATATTGCTGTTAGCCAATCAAAATAACGTATTACAATGAAACATACATATAATGTTATTATTATAATAAAACTAGAATAGGAAACTTGTACTTGTGTATATCAATGACGAGCACACATGCTTTGTGATTGACTTTAATGTTTTCTCTATCGCATTTCAGTCAAGGGTTTTCAATGTTGACAGAAAAGCATTTTCTTATGGTGTTATTTTTATTTTGTTAACCAAAATGTGATTTCACAATGAACTCATTATCACCTTGTATACTACTTTTATTGAGTGTTTTACCGTTTATTGTCTTATTTAGGTTAGGTACATATAACATACATGATGTGTTGAATAATATTTTTGTACTTAAATAATAATATGAATTCCACAGAAAGAAAACATTCCCAAAAAGTTTTAGGTAATAAGCTTTCCGTCCGTTTGTTAAGTTGTTATTTCGATGAGAAGAACGGACATGTCTGTTTAGCACCTAAACCATGCAATATAGATTTGGTGTTTTCACTCAATCCAGAAGCAAAATGTGTTCACACTCCTCAAATTTAAATTTAAATCAATCATACAATAGCTAGCTATACATAGATTATTCATGCTAACAACAGAAAACAATGTGATAAATTAAAAAATAATTAATACAATTTGAATATTTTGAAATCGTAATACTCTACATGTACTTAACACAATCTAGTACAAAGTAGGAAATATGCACGCCTCCATCAAACTCGTATAAAAATAAAAATATGAAGTCGTCATTCATTGGCAAACACATATTTTTTATAATAAAAGAGAGACCAACGATTTAAAAGGTACATTCAAAGTAGAAAATAAACTGACCATGGCAAAAAAGACCGACAGACAAAAACAAGAGCCCACACTACAACCAACACTAGCCCCACAAAAACTGGGGTGATCTAAGGTGCAGGCAGATCTTGTTCCCTATAGATAATTTGTTATTATTACGAATGCTAAACAATAAACAAAGGTCGAAATGAATTATTTGTGATATCATTCAGTTTTTTTATTTTTTCAAAACTTACTTCATCGGAATTTAAGCAATATATAACATCGCAAAAATTGATTTACAGTTTTCTATTTTTTCCTATTCATAACAAAAAGATTTCAACGTATTTACTTATACGTAACAGATAAACTTTGTTATTCAATTTCTTATGATTATATTTAGATGTTAACACAAATTGTCTTCAGACAATTTTACACGTGATTATAGTTTTCTATATAATTTCAAAACGAATGTGCTTACCTTTCGAAGAAACTTGGTGAGAAAATATACATATCACAATCTTGACTTGTATTTATAGTACTAAAAAATGTTAAAAAAAATGTGTTGCAGCAATGTTTTCAATCTCATATGCTATGCATGTTTTTGTCATGTTGGCAATCAAAGTGCATCTAAAAAACCAATAAATGTACATAAATCAAATATTGTGTGGTAAAATCATCATTATCACTATTATTTTAAAACATGTAATGTACAAAAAACACATCACCATGTCAGTATTAAGTAAACAAATTACTAATTTAACAAATAAAAACGGTTTTCAAACCCTAAAGTGATCAATCAGTGATTGATGCATTGTCGGATTTCCCTTAAGTGGAAATGACCACCCCATTCATAACAAAACCGAGAAATACAAGTTGCGGTTGCATTAGTCAGAAAAGAGAAGAAAAACGAAATGGCTCCTAAACACGGCATAATTTATGATTATATAAGTTAGAAAAATATCAAACGATTTCGTTACCCCTACAAAATCAACTTATATTGATCTGAAAATATTTCAAATTAAAAACCTTTCTAATGAACTGCATGATCTGGTTGTTCTAATCAGATTAATACCAGAAAAGGGTTTATCATTGATATACTAGTTCTAGTTCAATTGATTAGAAAACACAACAAAAACAAAAAGGAAATTAATCTTCATACCAGTCTTTGTTATACATGTTATATACACCTGGAAACAAGTATTGCAAAATTTCCATTGAAAACAATGTAAAATGTTTGTAGAATATGTATAACTGGGGTTTTACCAAATATTTTTAATCTGTATAATGTTTAAAATTGAATTTGTTTTATTAACTTACATTTCAGGCAAACTTAAGACTAGAGAGACGCATCATTAACGCTGTACTGAAAACGTTATTCAATCTTTGTCTTGTCTTTCCTACCGACATTTTATAAAAGTAATTTTAACAGCAAACTAAACATCTGATACAGAAAATGTGTGTCAAACTAGCCATTTCAAACAGTTCTGAATGAGTTTAATGCATAAAAATCTGGATTTATTGCAGAACCAATGTTTTGGAAAAAATGAGTCTGCAAAATTTCCATTTTTTGTGAAAAGCGCGAAAAACTATTTCCGTGTAGCTGTTATGTCCTGTCCATGTATCACTACTATTCGATGAAGAAAAAGTTAATACCCTGAATTCAATTTTAAACCATAAACGGATTAAAAGTATTTGGTAAAATCCAAACTATATACAGTCTACAATCATGCCAGTTTACATTGTTTTCAATGGAAGTGTTGAAATACTTTTTTCCAGGTGAATATTATCGAGAAAAGATACCAAAACGAAAGAGTTCCTGATGCAGTTTCAAGTTCTTGTTTTATTAGACAGGGAAGATATATGAAAATGGTTTCCATTCCCTTTTAACTCTGGTAATATTAGTCAAAGAAGATACATGTTCGCTTTGGAGATTCCGCATAGCGTCAAATTATCACAATTCCAATGAGGACTAACTATGCACCACTTATTGTCGACCTGTTTCTCTGTTTTGCTATGAGTTACAATTTATGACTAAGATCAGCAAAATCCCATCGAAACAACATCTGATACAAAAAAAAAATAATGCTTTAAGATATCTGGCTGATATATTGGCTACCAATAAGGACGACTTCAGTATCTACACTGAAGACATTTATCCTGTTGAACTTACTTTACATAGAGCTAATACTAACAATGAACACTAAACTTTTCTGGATCATGATGTCTATATCGTTAATGGGGAAGCTAAATACCAAAATGTATGATCAAAAGAGATGATTTTTATTCCTATTGTAAATTATCAATTTTAAGATGGTGACGTTCTCGTGTTACCATCGTATGGTATTTATGTATCTCAACTTGTACGATTCGCTTGTGTATGTAACAACGTATTCGATTTTTGCGAAAGAAATCTATTTATTACTTAAAAAGTTTTACACCAGGGTTTTCGATATCACAAACTAGTCAAAACATTTACTAGATTTTATCATCGGTACAAGGACTTCATTCGTAAATACAAATCAATAATATGCAGACATTTTATACGTTCAGTTTTTCACATTCAATCTATTATGGAAATATTCTTTACAAAGCCCAAACATGTTGTCATTCACCTCAAAAGCTAACAAAACCTTTAAACATACTTATTAAGAAGGGGGTATAGTTACAATACTGTTGTCAGGTCATTAAAGATGTCATAGTTTGGCTATAATATTGATTCACTTATAAGGTATTTGCTTCAGAAATAAACACATTTATTTTAAAACCAGTTGTTGGCATGATACGGGTTATGTCCTTCTCATATATTTAAAGAGGGTATGATACTAAACCCCTAACGAGCGGGACTGTGCTCGATATTCATATGATGAAGACACAACCTTTCAATCAGTTTAATTGAGGTCTGGAGCTGGCATGTCAGTAACTGCTAGTAGTCCTTTGTTAATGTGTGTACCATTGTCATTTTGATTACTTCTTGTGTTATCTATTCTGATATCGGACTCGGACATCTTTTAAACTGAGTTTAACTATGCGTATGGGTTTGTGTTCATTTTTTCTACATTTGCTAAAAGTATAGGAAGATGGTTGGGATTAAAAAACAAACATATTGAACCTCGACTCATTTTTGCGCCAGTCCCAAGTCAGGAGCCTTTTGCCTTGATTAGTCTTGGTATGAGTTTGAATTTATTTTTTTTTATATATTGCGGAGTTTACTTTGACGTCAATTATCACTGCACCAGTACATATTTTTGTTTAGGGACCAGCTAAAGCATGCCTACGTGTACGGTATTTTCTCACTGAATTGGAGACCCATTGGTGACCTTCGCCTTTTTTGTGATCATTGGTCAGGTTCTAGTATCTTTGACACATTCCCCATTTCTATTTCAATTTTTATTTAAATCATATGCTGTTGAGGCAGTTGTCGAAGACTAGCAATCTAATATCTTGTTTTAGTCTGAAACCTTTGTTCATTGTTTTAATCATTACATTTGACAAAAGAATGACCACTATTACAGAACAATTTTAGTTATGCATCCCTAAATAATAACATTAGATGCATGTTTCATTATAATACGTTATTCTGATTGGCTAAACTTTAATCTCGCTTTATTCCTTAATCAACTTCATTACACAATACAATTTATCATTCATGTTGACAAGAGGTCCCGCAATAAAGTGCACAGGTAAATTAAAAAAAACTTGATAAAAATCGTGTTTTCATGATCTTATCTAAAAGATGTAATTATAAGTATTGAATGCTTCTTTTTGTAACTTTATAGGGGTGAAAGCGTTGACCGTGCGCACATTTTTAGAATGAAGCCGGAACCGCTTAATATACAAAATGTACTTCGGTCAACGCTTTTACACCCCAATGAAGTTACAAAAGGAAGCATTCAATTCTTAAATAATAAACATACTAATGTAAAAACTACTATAATTCTACGTCATTTTCGTCATAACAAAGGACTTTCCGATATAATCGGTCTATTTGATATTTTGCGCTAGTGGGGAGTTGTCTCAGTGACAATCGTGCAAACCCTTCTGTGTCATTACCGTACACAATAATAAGACTATTCTATCAATTACCTTACACAGGACGATCGAAATAAGAAGATGTGATATGAGTTCAAATGAGACAACACTCCATTCAAGTCACAATTTGTAAAAGTAATCCGTTAAGGGTCAGAGCACACCCTTCATCACGAGACTGTAACACATGTATTACATGTATTATTATCTGGTGAATATAAAAAAAAAACTATCATATTAATTTCTTTATACTTTGAAATAAGGGCGAAACATACCAGACGGACATTCAAACTCAAAGTCGAAACTTAACTGTCAACGCCATGGCTAGAAAGTAAAGGTGAACAGAAAAACAGTAATACAGAAAAAGCAACGTCAAAAACTAAAGACGGAACATTAGGGACACCACAAAAACTAGGGGTGATCTCAGGTGCCTCAGGAGGGTAAGCAGATACTCCTACATATAATTCATAGGCGGATGCAAATCTTTCTACAAATGTAATTAATTTCACTATAAATGTATAGACTATCTTACCTTGACCTCCATTTAGTAATTGAAAACAACATTTTGCGACGAAAGAATTGGTTCGGTAAGAGTTTCACGTGGCAAAGTTGAAGTCATTTCTCTTAAACATTTTCGGACCCTATCGCAAGATCGATTCGGAATATCAGTTTCACAGATGATGACGGATCTATAATCATTATAGGGTTTGTACTTCCGTGATCAACATGATAGGGTCTGCTTGTGGAGATGGATCTTCTTTACCAGAGCTCATTAAAATCATGTCTGGGGTGTTTGTGTTGCGCAGTTTTTAGTTTCAATATTCAATTTTGTGTGCTGTTGTATGTCTTTTTGTCCTTTTTACCATGGGGTTGTAAGTTCATTTTCTATGAATTTGAACGTCTTTTTGGTAGAACGTGCCTCTTTTTAATTATTTCCTCATGTGAATATAAATGCCAGAGTCGATATTCAACACAAAAAGTAGAGACTATATGAAATATATACCTAAATATGTTTCAACTTTCTAAAACATTCTTTCAGAAATGGAAATATTAAAACTTACTTAATAATATTAGCAATATTTTAATATTTTCCGTATAAGTGTGAAGACTATTAAATGTTTTTCATTCCATAGAGAGAGCAATACTATTCAATGTATTATCACATCAATCATTGTCAATGTTGAGTCTATCTAGAATATACTCTTGAAACTGTCACTCCAATCCATAATTTACCGTCTGAACATATTTTCGATTTGATATAGTGTAAAGAAAGATAACTTGTATTGTCTTATTGTTACCGGTCTAACTCGAAGTTTTGAAACGTGACGTGCATTTTAAATTCAGAACTATATGTCGGATGATGAATCTAAAACCACTAACACATGTAACATGTATAGAACAAACCATTATTTTAAAACATGTAACGAACAAAAACACAGCATTCAGTCAGCAGTAAACAACCAAATTACTTATGTAACACATGAAAACGAATAACCAACTATAAAGCGATCAATTTATTAACAATTGCTTTGTCAGATTTTGCTTAAGTTGAATAATTACCACATTGATAACAAAATCTAACCAATACAGGTTGCGGTTTCATTAGTCAGGAAAAATACCAGAACACAATGTTTGAATGTGAAAAGTAAAAAGACATGTATAAACCATCGGGTTCCCTAAACATTGAAAAGATTTAAAATCAGCCACGCGCCATAATGTGAAAAGTGGCAAAAGATACCAAAGTGACATCCAAACTCTTAGTTCGAAAAACACTTGAAATTAATAAGACCAACATACGAACAATAGTCATGAAACGCATTAAGGAACTAAAAGGCTTGGAATCACGAACCCCAACGAAAAGTGGGGGGATCGCAAATGCTCCAGAGTAGGTCGGTCCTCCTCTACATGTGAAACTTTTTTGAAAAGTGAGCATAGAAGCTTCTCTACGTATAGAGCGGCTGTTATTTGTTAGATGTCTTAGAAAAAGACTGAACAAACTGTTTATTTTTTCTCGTTTCCTCGCCCTAGGTCAAAGTGATTCATTACGGAAAGAAGCTTGAAAACGTCTCATCACACATTGTCACATCGCTGATAACTTTCTCCACAGACATTACGACTTCATATATACTTTCTATGGATGGACAAACGGAGCGAATATTCAGAACGATAGCAACACAAACGTTTAAGTCTTTTAAATACAAGTAGAGTTCAACTGCATTTGTATATTGACAATTATATTAAGTTTGAGATAATCGTTCCACATTACAAATTTCTTTAAAGAAAAAAAATGCACCTTGTATTACATTTTTCAAATTGTTTCATAGGCTTTATAATATAAATAAAAAGTGTGAAAACCGTGTCTTTATCTAAGGTTTATAGTTAAATGGACTGTATGGCGTTATATCTTTGAATATTTGAAATTAATTATTATGTCATGGAGAGAAAACAAGAGTTGAATGGTCAAATCTTATTTCTTGAAAAATAAATAGTGATTTCAAATTAGCATGCTATATTCGTTTGTGCACTTATGGCTAAACGAATATCCCAATCATGTCAACAATGTTTATGGTCCAGTTTGTCAATTAATTTTCACAATGACACTTGAACATAATGTACGTGATGGTGATGTTTATGCATTAATTCATAAATAAATAATTTAACATGATATTTCTAATATGACAAAGCACTTGATCACTACCAGTGTCTTCACGATTTAGTATTTTCTAAGTGTTCACTGCTGTAACTTATTGACATACATATCGCAGTTGTTTTTTGTTTCGTGATTTCATGCCTTGAAGGCATAATACTTTGCTCAGTGCTCGGATCACAAAAATCATGCTCGAAACATGAAATTCAGCAATTTGATTGGTTGATTTTCGAGCCTGAGTACAAAAATCATGTTCGAAAGTTTTATGACCGTGAGGCCAGAACTATATTTCCTTAGTTTGTGTGTTCCCTTTTTTTGTCAACGAAGTATTTCATTATTCTTCCGGATGTTATTGTGTGATACCAAAAAATATTTTTATATCAACAAAAAGTTTTAAATACTTTAATTGACATAGCTTTCTCCTCCTTTATAACCTATGATATAGAAGGAGACAAAAGATACCTGAGGAACATTAAAACTCAATACCCAAAAATAAACTGACAATGCCATTGCTAAAAAAAGAGCAAGAGGAAAACATACAAACAATAGTACACACATAACAAAACAGAAAACTAAAGACCGAGCCACAGGAACCCAATCAAAAACTTCTGCGCAATGTTAAGCAGAATTTGCTACACATGTGGCACCCTATTTATGACAAGTAAAATGTCCCACGAGTTTGATAGATATTGTAATTGATTCAACAGATCTGTTCAAAGATTTATATTTTATTTGTAATTGATGATAATGATCTTTGGACATCATGCGTGCTGGTCACCGAATTCAGTCTGAAAGAAAAAAAAAGTTTAATAAAGCATAACTAAAATTTAAAAAAAGCGGAAGCAAACATTTTTGTGTTCA
Source organism: Mytilus edulis (assembly GCF_963676685.1). Lineage (NCBI taxonomy): Eukaryota > Metazoa > Mollusca > Bivalvia > Mytilida > Mytilidae > Mytilus > Mytilus edulis. Next base: position 1,201,983 of record NC_092349.1, read on the forward strand.
AATCTTTTCAAAGTGTTGTGGTGACTTTACCATGTTTACAATATAACTCAAAATCATGACAAACGTTCTCCATGATTTTATACGGTAGAACACATTTCTTCAGAAGTGTTCTAATGTTTAAACTTGATCAATTCATTCCCAAACAAATGCAAATATTCGTCATATAACAATTATCAAAAGTTTTCAATTAAATAATTATTTATAAATTTCTACAAGCATCAATATTTTTCAAGTCTGGAATGGGTAACATTAATTAGGTATTTTGTTTATAATGGTTTCGATAATAGTCATGAAAGCATGGCATTTCATTAAAAATAACATGCCAGACTAATCACTAACAGATGCAATATATTGGCTATTATATTCTTATCGGTTTCAATATTGTGTTATTTTGTATTTCAAACCAAGTACTTACTGTGCAGTCCATAACTAACACATCTATATAGTATCCACCCCCAGTTGTTTGGGATACATGTGTTCCCATATGGACATGGGTTTGGCTACAATTACGAAAACAACAGTGAAGAAGATATGATTGTTGCCATATTAATAATACTTCTCTTTTTGATAATGAAAATAAAGATTTAAAAAAATCATTGCTAAGTATCCATTTATAAACAAAAATGTAGTTTATGATTGATATTTCCTTTTTTCCAATTTCATTGAAACATTAATAGAATGGTTCATAAAATATATATATAAGGGTATACATTTAAAATTTATATTCCAATGCTACGCCAGAGTTTTATGCAAAATTTCTCGTTTTGACTCACAATTTATTACAACAATACATTGTAAAGGGGTGTGTGTAGATCTGGTCGTTGAACGTTCAACTGTCTATGCATGTATAACTAAATTGATTTGTGCTATCACATTAACGACTCACTGTTGCATCACAATGATAAAAAGCATATAAATGAGATGGGATATTGAAGACCGATTTTAGTGCACTCGACGAGTATTTGCGAACAATTCCTCATAGGTATGCTAAAGTCCATTCGTTGGGTGGCCGAATTCATAACATTTTTGTAACATTTGAGACACACCTCTATCTAAGAATTAATCAACTTACCCAGCAAGGGTTGTTATTCCAATAGCAAGCAGAGGCAGCTAAATAACATAAAAACAACTAACACATTTAATTCCAGATCATTATCATATTTCAAGTATTTAACACTTGAAAAAAGTCATTTTCTGTACTGCATTCTGTTCAAACCTGTTAAAATGATAGCTCTATTGTCACGATATATGCGCATTTTATTGATTAATCTCTTAGCTACGTCATGATATTGACTCATTATGTTCCTTCTTTACTTATGACGCATACAGTAAACGCTGTTCATATATATTTATCCTTTGGTCTTAAGTGGATATATACATGTATGTGGCACATTAATAATCCTATATCCATATCTTTTTTTTTATATATTGTATATTTTGGTCCCTTGGCTAACAACTCTGTTAGTTGTTCATTGGTAACGATGCGAAGGTCACCAGTAATAACATGACCAGCTTAAAGAGAGCCGTGGTGTAGTGGTTAGTGCATCGGACTACTAATACAAAGGTTCCTGGTTCGATTCCCGTCTGGGATGAAAATTTCAGGAACTGAATTTTCGGCTCTCTCTTGACACCATTTGCGAGTATGGTCTCGAGGAAACGATTATTGTCCGTCGGAAGGGGACGATAAATGGCTGACCCGTGTTAAGAAAGAGCCATATCTCTTGCACGTTAAAGACACCCTTGTAGATTTCGAAAAAGAACAGGCTAATGCCGCTACAAGGTAGCACTCGCACCCGCAAAGTGGAAAGGGATTAATACAAGTTGCAAATATTGTTTCCCAATCCGCTATAAATAAATATGTTTAAACTAACATGACCAGCTGGACTATAATTGTATTGTGACGATGAACATGAGCAATCCGGAGGCTTGGATTTCATAACTTTCAGCTTTAAAAAGGCCTCTAAAACTCTCTTGTGGTTGAAAATTTTGGATGCAACAGACTTGGTGTAAGTATAGGAAATAACAGTTGTAGCTCTAATTTTGAAGTAATCAGGAATATTTTTTTGTACAGATTTCTGATGGAAAATATTGCTAATATTTACAGCATCTAAACCTTTATTGGTGAATTCTACACTAAAAAATAACGTGTTTCCTCATTATTGGATGTAGTCGATACGGGTTTGAATAGTCTATGGTAAGCAATGGCCATGCTTATTGCAACTAATCTATACAAAACAGAACGAGAAACAGTAACGGAAGTATTTTGGGCCTCTTGAAATAGTAAAGAAAGTTTTGACAATGGAATGGAGTATAATTTAGTTCTGATATGATGAAGGTTTTTGAACAGACGTTAACATACTATCAATTGTCACCGTGTGCACAGCAGGTGGTATATATTTTCTGTGACCATGAGCTCTATTTCGTCGAGCAGAAGTATTAAATAATTGTAATGTATAGAAAGTACTACACCTGGGACTAGGGAATGGCTATTCCCAACTCTCTTATCCAAAAGTCTTCTCTTTGTAAACGATATGGTGTACTCAATATTGGGTCATTTGTAGATAGATATATTTATTCTATTATCCGGACTTTCATTGAAACAATAGAATGGTCAGGCTGATTGAAATGTTTATAGAGAAATTTGTTGTTATAAGGATCATTTACATTAGATAGATGATCATTCATTCTAAAATTGAGTCTTTGTCGAGTTTCCCCGACTTAGATCAAAGAGTACATTCAATGCATCCATAGGGAATGGCTGTTCCCAACTCTCTTATCCAAAAGTCTTCTCTTTGTAAACGATATGGTGTACTCAATATGGGGTCATTTGTAGATAGATATATTTATTCTATTATCCGGACCTTCATTGAAACAATAGAATGGTCAGGCTGATTGAAATGTTTATAGAGAAATTTGTTGTTATAAGGATCATTTACATTAGATAGATGATCATTCATTCTAAAATTGAGTCTTTGTCGAGTTTCCCCGACTTAGATCAAAGAGTACATTCAATGCATCCATATGGAATGGCTGTTCCCAACTCTCTTATCCAAAAGTCTTCTCTTTGTAAACGATATGGTGTACTCAATATGGGGTCATTTGTAGATAGATATATTTATTCTATTATCCGGACTTTCATTGAAACAATAGAATGGTCAGGCTGATTGAAATGTTTATAGAGAAATTTGTTGTTATAAGGATAATTTACATTAGATAGATGATCATTCATTCTAAAATTGAGTCTTTGTCGAGTTTCCCCGACTTAGATCAAAGAGTACATTCAATGCATCCATAGGGAATGGCTGTTCCCAACTCTCTTATCCAAAAGTCTTCTCTTTGTAAACGATATGGTGTACTCAATATGGGGTCATTTGTAGATAGATATATTTATTCTATTATCCGGACTTTCATTGAAACAATAGAATGGTCAGGCTGATTGAAATGTTTATAGAGAAATTTGTTGTTATAAGGATCATTTACATTAGATAGATGATAATTCATTCTAAAATTGAGTCTTTGTCGAGTTTCCCCGACTTAGATCAAAGAGTACATTCAATACGATACCCAATATTGGAAGCGGTGCAATTCAAATCCTCATGACTGTGTGTATTGTAACTTTTGGTGGTTAAATTACTTTGAAAGTGGGTATCAGTTATTAGTATATCACAATTTTTACGGTTACATTTGGAAATAGAGCAATATTAGGTGTTGTCATTGAAATCTAAAATATCTGAAAGTTGAACAGTACAGGGCCGAATATGTACAAACTTGTCTGAATTTGTATAGTACAATGAGGATTCAGAAGACTGCACATGTGTCATTTTCATAACATCATTTAAGATGATCCTGGGGACACCTGATAAAATCGGTGTTGTTGTGTCCTTGACAACAGCAGACTGACACCTTTTTATCCTGGGCGTCGTATCATCCAGTATAATATTTTTTGTTCTACTAGTTATCATGCTGTTAGGCTACCGGACTGGTAGAATCCTCGAGGACAGATTGTCCACCAGCAGAGATTCCGGACCGGAGTTGATAAATAAAGGCAACAGTAGTATACCACTGTTCGAAACTCATAAATCGATAGAAAAAAAAAATCCGGGGTACAAACTCAAACTGAGTAACATATAAACTCATAATTAGAATCACGGACCCCAACAAAAATTGGGGGTTTTATCAAGTGCTCCAGAGTAGGTCGATCCTCTTCTATATGTGAAAATATTTGGAAAGTGAGCATTAAAGCGTTAACTGTTAGAGAGCGGCTGGGATTTGTTATCTTTCTACGAAAAAGTCGAAACAAAGTATATTTTGCATTAATTCTCGTTTTCCCCACGCCCTAGGTCAAAGTAATTCCGTACGGGAAAAAGCGTCAAAACGTTTCATCACACATTGTCACATTGCTGATAACTTTCTCCGCAGACGTTATGACTTCATATATACTTTCGGTGCACGTGTAAGAACATATTGGAGCGAATGTCAAGGTGATATGGTCATAGGGAAGGACGATAGAAAAACAAACATGCAAGTCTTGATACAGGTAACGCTCAACTTCATTTTCAGATAAAGTTCTCTATTCAACATTTATATCAGTGGAATATTATATAAAACGATTTATGGAAAAAAGAATTACCTTTATATTAAGTTAATCGTTCAACATTACAAATTTCTTTAACGAAAAATAATGCACCCTGTATTGTTTCATAGGATTTATAATATGATTAATCAGTGTGAAAACCGTGACTTTGTCTAAGTTTCACAGTTAAATGGACTGTATGGCGTTGTTTGTATATCGTTGAATATTTGCAATTAGGTATTATCTCACGGAGAGAATTTGAGAGTTGTTTTTTAGAAAAGAAGTGGAAGTCAGTTCTCATGAGCATGCTATATTCGTTTGTGCACTTATGGCTAAAAGAGTGCCCCAATACAGTAAACAATGTTCATGGTCCTTTTTGTCAATTAATTTCCATAATGACACTTGAATATATATAATGTACATGATCATGGTGATGTTTTAGCATTTTTTTAAATAACATTTTTAACATGATAGTTCTAATATGATTAAGCACTTGAAAACTACCAGGGTTTTTTTGCGATTTAGTATTTCTCGAGGGTTCACTACTGTTACTTGACTTTCACTGTAAGTTTTGTTTTGTGATTTGGAAGTAAAATTTTTCGGACTGTACTTCCTTAGTTTGTGTGTCCCTTTTTTTCCAACAATGTATGACCGAAATTTGTAACAACATTAGCAATACGACGGGTGCCACCTTTGAGGCATGATCTGCTCCCCCCTCCGTAGCATTTGAAATCATCCCTAGCTTTTTGTTTTCTGGGATCGTGTTGTTTTTGTACCCCTATTTTTGACATTCTGTTCATGCATCATTGTCAATATAATGGCAATTGATGCGACTTTCGTACAAGTGAGATGGTTGGCGCTATAAAACCAAGTTCAATCCACCGTTTTCCACATTTGAAAATGTCTGTACCAAGTAAAGAATATTACAGTTGTTATCGATTCGTTTCATGTGTTTTATCATTTGATTTTGCCATTTGATTAGGGACTTTCCGTTTTGAATTTTCCTCTGAGTTCAGTATTGTTATGATTTTACTTTTTTTCATTAGTTTCCCTTTAATATTATGAAACACCAAAATCATTTGTATATCAACAAACAGTTTGGAATATTTGATTTGACAGAGCTTTTCCCTCCTTTAATACCTATGATATAAGAGTAGATGGAATGTAAATAAGGTAAACTTTTGAAACAATCAAACGAAACACAGAATACTGGGGTTATTAAAAACAATAACAGAAGGTTTGGGTGTGCTAAAAAGAGTGGCAAAGATACCTGGGGATCACTTACTCTCAAACTACGACAAAAACACCTGACAACACCATTGCTAAAACGAAAAGGACCAACAAGCAAACATACAAACAATAGTATACAAAACACAACACAGAGAGCTAAATACCGAGCAACAGGAACCCCACCAAAAACGTAGCGTTAAGCAGAATTTGATACACATGTTGCACTCCAAGTAAAATGTCGAACGTGTTTGGAAGATATTGTAATGGATCAAAAAGATATGTCATAAGATTTATATTTTATTTGTAATTGATGATAATGATCTGTGGACAGCGTGCTTGCTGGTAATCGTATTCAGTCTGAAAGAAAAATGTAAAGTTAAATAAAACATGACTAGAATGACAAAAAAGCAGTAAGAAATGCTTTTGTGTTTAATATTTTAAAGTGTGGTGTCGAACGCTCATCAAACTTGACTAAACAATATAACTCAAAATCACCATGAACGTTATTCATGGTTTTATAAGCTAAAACATTTGTCCATGCTTCCTCAAGAAATTATCATGTGTATACACTGCACCGATTCACTCCCAAACGAATGGAAATATCCGTCATGTACCAATCATCAAAAGTTTCCAAATAAACATTGTTAAATAAGTCTTTATAAATGTCAACAATCATCAATTGTTTCCGTGTCTAGAATGGTAAACGTGAATTCAGTCTTTTGCTTATATTGGTGTCGATAGAATTCGGATATCTGGATAATTCATTTAAATTAGCATGCAATATAAATCACAACAATAATTTGGACATTGTCTAACGCATTCTTCGTGCACTTATCGGTTTCCATATTTTGTTATTTTGTATTGCAAAAATACTTACAGTACGGTCCATAACTAACGCATCTATAACGTCTCCATCCCCAGTTGTTTGGGATACATGTTTTCCAATATGGACAAGGGTTTGGCTACAATTACAAAAACAACAATGAAAAAGATATGTTTGTTGCATTATAAATGATAATCATCTTTCTGATATTGAAAACAAAAACGTATAATTGTATATTCTTGTAAATTTCTTTTGATATTCAAACGGAAGTACGCATGAAACATTAACAGAATTGTTCCTAAAATATATACAAGGGTATGCATGTCTACGTTCTATTATAATGCTACCACAGATTGTATGAAATATAACATTTTTTTCCTCACAAAATATGTATAAGATCAATACATAATAATTTAGGTTTGCACAGGTCTGTTTTAATAGTCTGGTTACCTGGATTAATTATTGCTTTTACATTAACAACTCACTGTCGCATCACATTGATATAAGGCATTTGATTGAAATGAGATGTTGAAGACCGATTTTAGTGAATTTAACAAGTTTTCGCTGACAATTCCTCATAAATAAGCCAAAGTTTATTAGTTGGAAGGCCTAGTTCATAAATAAAGGCTTCAGTAGTATACCACTGATCAAAAGTAATGGTCCGATTTAGCGAAAAAAAATGGGTCACAAAATAAACCCAACCTGAATGAAACATATCACTTATAAGAATATACAACGCCATAATAAAAACGATGAACTGCTACAATGACATGATAAATAAACGTTTACATGTAAAAAACCTAAATAAAATTTTACTCTCATTTCTATCTAAAATTTAAGTCAACTTACCCAGCAAGGACTGTTATTCCAATAACGAGCAGAGGCAGCTATATAAAGGAAAAACAATTGACTAATTTAATTCCACATCACTATCATATTTTAAGTATTTAACATTTGAAAAAAAATCATTTGATATACTAATTTTTTTTTGAAACAGTTTTGTTCAATTCCCTTAATTGTTAGCGCTATTGTAACAATCTACAGCTCATCACAATTCTAATGTTTCGAGTTGTTGCTTTAATTTTTTTTTTGAAAAGCCAAGTTAATCTACTGGTATTTGAAACAATTTATACAATAAGTGTTTGTTACCTGTAAATTGTAAAATACTAGAAAGATATTAAATCGTATCGAACATATATTAATTGTTTCCTTCAGTTTCATCGATGGCAATTAATTTGTAAAACATTCACAATCACTTTCCTTCTTTTTTATTTTTTTGTTAATATGAATGCGAATCATACAGTCCTGTACTAATAAGGGTCTGATTTGTGATTCACAGAAGAGAATTTATGGACCAAGATAACAGGAAATGTGACAAAATAAAAAACAGAGAACAAAATGTCAAAAACAAAACGAAAACAAAAATGCTTAAATTTAAATAATATATGATAATCATGATAAAGGGGCAAGCATATAAAACATTGCTAAATATAAAAATTAAAATAAATGTATTACAAATTATAGTTAAAGAAATAACGACTCTGTCCATTTACAAAAAAAAAAGATCCTGTACCAAGTCAGGAATATGGCCATTGTTATATTATAGTTCGTTTCTGTGTGTGTTACATTTTAACGTTGTGTATGTTATGTCGTTTGTTTCCTCTAATATTTGAGTGTGAATTCACATTACTATATAGGTGTCATGGTTTTTTTCTATTCCAAATTCATGTATTTCAGTTTTGATGTTATATTTGTTATTCTAACCGGATTTTGTCTAATGCATAGTTCGTTTCTGTGTGTGTTACATTTTATTGTTGTGTCGTTGTTCTCGTATATTTAATGCGTTTCCCTCAGTTTTAGTTTGTAACCCGGATTTTTTTAATCGATTGATGAGTTTCGAACAGCGGTATAATACTGTTGCCTTTCTTTATCTATCACTCACCTCTTCCAGCTGCCATTTAACAGCCTATATAATGAGTGTACACAGGTATAATGGTATCAAAGAGGCATTCTGTTTACTTTTTTAAATCATTTTTACCCTTAATTTGTCACGGAAAGAAACTTTCAATACTAATACAATTTTTTCTACACACTAAATTTTCAAATAGTCCAAAAAATATAATTTTATTTTGTTCGCTACTTAATAATTTCCCTTTCAAACCTTTAATTATACATGTTATGCCATCAACATTTTGTACTTCAATAATATTTTACTGTATTTGTATACCTCAACTATTGTATCTGTATTTATATTAAATTTTCTCTGTAAACTTGTATTTAGTTTCAAGAGAATAAAGTATCTATCTATCTATCTAATACCGACCCTGCATACAGGCACCAAGGATGACCATAACAGCAAACAAACAGAAGAAAAACTTCATCGTGGTCTGAAAATGATCATTTATACATGGATGAATATTAATATTATTTGACAATTGAAGTTACATATCGTCATTATTGATTGGTATCACGATGCCTTTAAAAAGTATGTATTTAAAGTTAATTATGGTTTCATCATTCTAATACGATTTAAAACGAAAGAAAACATCTCGAATATGTGTTTTCTTTTCTAATACAATATATCTTACTTAATAGGAATATTACAGTAACCGTCTCTGTGGACAGCGATTTAACTTTTGATCTTCTATTATACAAGGCTTTATTGATAAATCCTTAAATTGTGTCATGTCTCATGTGCTGTTCGACTAATTATATTTTGTTTTCCAGGAATTGAATTCTAAAAAAATGACTTTAAGTACGATATTTTATCCGTATAATCTTGTGTAATGACATGCAACACTGTATGATCACATGGAATTGTGTGACTTACAAAGGAATCATAGCTGAACATGCTGAAGCAACTATATAAACTGTCAATTCAATTGTGTTTGTTTAATAAGGAAACATTACATCTATTACTTCATTTCGAAAGTAAATATTGATCATACAAATTTTGATGTTTGGTATAGGTCAGTTTCCATTTTGATGCATATCTGAAGTTAATAACCAAGATGCATGTGCGTATACAATTGTTATATAAACAGACACAGACTTTGCTATTACTTTGATGAATTTGACTACTTGTTTTTTTTTGGGGGGGGGGGGTCATAACCGCTTTTATGAGCTCTTCAACGTTTATATAAAAATACTGAATTCCGAGGAAAATCAAAAACGGAAGGAAAGTCCCTAACCAAATGGCAAAATCAAATAATAAAACACATCAAACGAATGTCCATCTTGTGTTGTAAATTTGGAACTATTAATGCTAAAAGGGGATATTCCCTAAAAGTATATGTTTTCGTTAAATAAATTTTCCACACATATTTGACCTAAACTAAACGATGAAATTAGGAACCTATATGTTAAAAATGGCAGCATTATCATTGAAATTGCGCGTAAAAGACATGTACATGTACCTACTTACAAAAATATGTTTTGCTTACAAATGTAGTGAATATCTTATAGCAACAGTGTAAATTACAATATTAAAATTTTACTTACTTCGGTTTTGTCCTTTTGAGAATAGATTGCAGGGTCATTGTCAGGTGTATTTATACCATCGTTGAAGGGTTTAACTTGTTTCTGTAAATTTAGGGGATTTTTTGTGATTTATCGTACCACCTAGTCGGTCAGTCAAGCGAAAAGGTTCCAAAAGGATAATTGAATATTTTGTATCTAAATAAAAACACTACAAATATTAACTTTTGTTCCAACAATTAAGTATATTTTGATAGAGTGTATACACATAGTACATATATTATTTTAAGCCTTTAATTAATATTAAAATGATAAGCAGCGCCCCTTTTTGTACCTTGTTATATAAATTTATCATTATCGATTTGTCCTCAGTTTATCAACCTTAACATGCAAAATCATTCTTCTGACATTAACATCAATTTATAATTACAAAAAGTAGAAATGTTTGACCATACAAAATAAATTATATAAGTGTGATGTTATTTGTTGTTACTTGTTTAAAAGTTGTTTATTATGTCTCATGGAGTAGTTTTTGTTACATATTACAAGATTGCACTAGGTTATACCATTACACTACAGGTAAACATTGCCAACGTCACGTGAAAAACAATGAAAGACAATTAATTATACATTTGTTCATTTTATATATTATCGATGACATTTATTTAATTGGAATGTTTTAAACAAAGAAAAGCAATCAAAGAATAGAAAAAACAATAAAACATTTCTTTTTAACAATAAATGACCAGGTGTATTTTATTTGCGTAATTGACAAAATATATTGTTTCATTTAAGGTTGGACAGAAAAGTGTAATTTAATATGTTTCTATCAGTGCTTCTGTACTGACGTGACATATTACGGCGACAGTAGTATACCAATGTCCAAATCTTCTAAATTGTTTAACACGTTTATTTACTGTTTCCGGTGACAAGTAACGAAATAAAGCGGTACATATACTAGTATAAGGGTCAAACTCTATAAGGTGAAGTTGACCGTACATAAACTTGGCGATTGTACAAACTACAAAAAATAGTAAGTGTCCGAATTGAATTGTGCAATATTTTTAACTTTTTCATATATGGACCTCAACAACTATAATCAAGGTATCAAGGTCCACAATTCCTAAAATAAACAGATTGATTTGCTTATTGTAGAAGGTTGTACAGTGATAGATAATTATTGCTTATCTTGTATATCTATGCCAATAATATTATATTGGGGACCAGGCTTAGAATTTTACAAGCAAGACGTCGACATAAGACCAATCCATTGCACTCGATTAAACCATTAAGTTTGAATCAGAGTGATGTTCCAAATCAAAAGCAGGTCATCAATTATATAGGGACGAAAAACCCTAGTGTCTCGAATGGTTAAAGGTTGCATTTCTGTAAATATTGACAATGCAATTTCCCAATGCAGGAACTCCTTTCACGGCTAAAACTGTACCACTTTTATTTTGAAATCATAACCTAGAAATGAAAGTTCATATGCACTACTATTTTTTTCAAAGGTCAAAATATAGGGCTGTGCGGCATATTTTCAACGTTTATATGCCCCGAACTTCTCAGAGTATAAACTATCACTAATTGTCTGTAGCCCTACCTCGACTGAAGGGTTACCATAGATTTCAATATAAACAATATACACATGTATATTTACTGGAGGTAACATTCACAAGTTATGTCTCTGTGAGATGCAACACAGAGAGCATATCTGGGAACTTGATCTCCAAAAAAGAGGCGTGGTTTGAGAAACAGTTGAATTTACAAACATTAAGTGCATTTTAAAACATTGCATTAACATTAGATTTAAAAGAATGGCAGTTTTGATAATTTTTCTAACACGGCATACATGTAAATGATTGACTACTTGACTGGTGACAGCCCCAGAAATAAAATGTCTACTAGTTTTTTCATCACCTTAAAAGTAAAAAGTATTCAAAGATCAAATGAAAAAGTCAAAATAGTCAGTATCATCAGTTACTTGTCTGCGTGTGTAAGATTTCTACAGAAAACGATACTGACAAAACTTTCATGTTTCTTCCTGGTTTTGTCCGGAAGTGTTATGCAGAAATTGCATAACAGAAGTTTTAGCAATATCATCCTAATCCTAAATGATGGCGTCATTAAAAGACAAAACCACACTGACACAACAAGATATATAACACCAATGCAAGACTTATGAAAACACATATGATGAGTGCAATAGTAATGACGTGTGAAATTGTACAATAGACACAAAAGCTTAGCACTAGGTAATATACAGCTGACAGGACAGAAATGATCACTTCAGGTTCTCGCAAACATTACAATCTTTAACACTATGAAATAAATGGATAACAAAGGGAGTTATATCAGATGTCATGACATTTAGAATATGCTTTTTACATAACTATAACAAAGACATGTGATACGTGTAAATATACAAGATTATTCGGCGTACCAAATTTATATTGGACTATGTGCATTTAGATATAGGAAGATGTGCATATTAAATTACAGGAATACAGTATCGGACCTATTCAATCTAGTGGAAAGCTGATACATTTTGTTTATGTATGTTTTCGTATTCATTTGTCAATTGCAAATAAATTGTACATCCCATACTAATTTTAACGGATTGTGAATACGCATTGCGAGTTTTCCCTGTGCAACAGAAGTCTCTGACGATTTTGACGTTACTTTTTGGGTCATATCAATTCTATCTCAGTTGATTAGATTTTCCTTCTCTTTCTTTATTTGCAAGAACATTGATAAACTAGTGTGGCCTTATGTACATGTTTTACGGGGTTATGGATAAATAAAATCAAAAATCCTGACTAATATATAATATGTCAGAATTTTTATACAACGTGAAGATAATTCATATAGCAACGGTAGTCATATGATATCTCATGCATTAAATAATTATACAAACAGTATTGTTATGTGACAAAACAGTAAGACGTTACAAACTCTTAAGACTCAAAACAAGATTAATCCGATAATTCAGGTGTCCATAAGTAATTTCTATGAAAATATGAAATAAAAAGTTATAACTTATTAAGATCATGCAGGCAATGATTGATTGAATTTTCTGTGTTTTAACGAAATTGTATTGTCATTGTAGTAAACTTCCTATTGTCATAACTTTTATTTTTTGGAAAAACTAAGGATTTTCTTATCCCAGGAATAGATTCCTATATATTTGGCACTACTTTTTGGAATTTTGGGTTATCAATGCTCTTCAACTTTGTACTGGTTTGGCTTTACAACTATTTTGATCTGATGGTCACTGTTGAGTCTGATGTAGACGAAACGCGCGTCTGGCGTATTAAATTATAATTCTGGTATCTTTAACAATTATAATAGGAAAACAAAGGAACAACATGAACACTGAACACTAATGTTAAGAACTAATGCGCCATTTTTTTTTAATAAAGATAGCTTAAACTGCCGTGTAAAACAAAATTAAATGATTCATGAAAACATTTGATAACATTTGTTACAAACGTCAAAGATAAAATAGAAATGTTTTTTGGTCCAGTTAAAATTGGGATTATCGAAGAATGTCATTCAAACTGAATATCTCTAATCATCTTGCTCCATTAACAAATGGTTAAACTGTACTATAATTTAGACTCATATTCTGAATTAAAATATACCTCATATCAATCAGTCCATACTGTAATAGTAATTCCTTACCATGCTCGTTTTTCGTGATCATATATTTTTTCCAGTGAAACACCCGGATATGCACGCATGACATTGGATTTAGTTCCTATTTATCTTCATGCAAGATGCGATGATTTAGTGCGCTTCCAGAATTTTTCTAGCTCATATGTAGCCCTACATCAGGTTTAATTATTTAAAATTTTGAACTACTGTATCAGCGAAAACTTTTCAACAGTTTTTATACTGAGGATTCATTTATTTACGTTAATACCATTTTTTGTAGATTGCGGAAACTTACATTTTCGTGGATCAAATTTTGTGGTTTCGGTAAAGTCTGCATTCATATCTTTAGAAACGTTTTAATTCGTTGAACATTTAAATACTAGTACTTGGTGGATCCCCTGTACCCACGGAACACACGAAAGTTGGTATTTAAACGAATATGAAGGAATCCACAGTATTGCAAGAATGTAGTTATCTAATTATTTGATAATTGATAGATTATTCAACGTCAATTACTTCTTGTTTCTACTATATCATTTCGATCTGGTTTTGATGATGGAGGAAGACAATAACAATCAAAACCAATGAGTAAACAAAGACTCACAAAACCAAAGGACATTTACATCAAAAGTTATAAATAATAATTAAGAAACAACACGAACTCCACTAACAATCGGGAGTGAAATCAGGTGCTCCGGAAGGGTAATCATTTCCTGCACCGTATACGGCACCCGTCGTGTTATTTCTTTGTTCAGTTGGAGATACTGGTCTAACTGGAGAGACTCGAGAATTGAAGAGTCTGAATTTTTGAGAATTATTTTCAAATAAGTTAATTAAAAATTAAGTCACATGCAATCGGTCAGTTAGATCCTGACATCATCTATATAGAATTATGTAAACTGACAAAGTCAAAGAAAATAAACAATACCCTAAAACATTGGTAGCTCAGAAAGCCAAACAACAGTAAACAACACCCTGAAGTCTGAGCATCACAAATCTTACAAAATCCGAGTGCTCCCATCGGGTGTTATTTGTTGTAAAATTGTGTTATATGTTTGCATTCGATAAAAACATAAGAAGGTTTTATGTACCAAAATATAAGCCTGGTTACCTTGATGAGTTTATTAAAAAAAGGCAATTGCAAACCTTATAACATTAGATATACAAGATTTTCAATGTCTACCCACAATTCATTATATGAAGATATTGGATTTTGATAGTTATTTAATAGAACTATAAGTATCGAACTTCTTTTTTGTACCCAAAGGTCATAAACATTATTAAATTATAATCCTTTGGTAACTATTTACGCCACTTTCAAGCACCGGTTTTGAACTAATTCATGGTGGCCACTTTTTATTAGTGGAGGAAACCGGAGTTGCCGGGAAAAAACACCGACCTTCGATAAGAAAGCTAACAATCCTAGACTAAGAGTCGATTGCTCTCGCACGGGCAGGGTTCAAACTCATGTTTGTCATATAACAGTCGCTTCTTTCACTTGGTGGCTGTTGTTATTTAAACTGCTATATAACGTGCTGTCTGTAATCATTGTGCAAAACTAATTGTGTCACATGAGTATTTTTCAGGAACATATATTTCTCCGTTTTAGTTGGAGTATTTGTGTCAAAAAGGCAAGAATCTCTTATAATATAGAACAAATGTATATTTAACCTTTTTGTAGATCAACCAAATGTGTTTGCACCTTATATAGTGACTATCTATTTGGTTTCCCTTTACTCATTCTGCCTTTTGCGTTCTGTCAATATAGTGAACACTGTTGCAATGCTACTGGTGTCACACAAATGTCCTTATAAAACATGTAGCACCACTCTCGATTTTAAGTTACAGTTTAGCACCTACGTTCTAATATTGTGTCGAAGATCAAACTTATTCTAAATAAACAAATCGTTCAGTGTATGTTTACTTGTCTTTTTCATCGTATTAAGAAATTTCATTTGATTTTTCATTGTGTGACTTGTGTACCAAGTCAGGAATATGACAGTTGTTATCCATTCGTTTGATGTGTTTGGACTTTTGATTTTGCCTTTTGATTTTGGACTTTCCTTTTTAAATTTTCCTCGGAGTTCAGTATTTTTTTTTTTTTTACTTTTTATAACGTTGAAATTTTACACTGCTGTCTCAATCTAGTGTAACATGTGGAGCAGGATCTGCTTACCATTCCGGCAGACCTTATACAATGTATCACCCCTAGTCTTTGGTGGGGTTCGTATTGCTTATTGTTTAGTTTTCTATGATGGGTCATGTGTACTACTGTTTGTCTGTTTGTTATTTTGGGCCATAGTGTTGTCAGTTTATTTTCGATGTATGAGTTTAGTTGTCCTCTGGTATCCTTTGTCCCTCTTCTTTGACAACTGTTAAAACATTAAACGCTGCCCATTTTTATATGCACTTGTCCCAAGTAAGAAGCCCGTAATTGAGTGGTTGTTGTGTATTTCATTGTATCATTTTAGTGTTTAGCTTTTGCTTTTTTTTCATTATTTTTATATAGTGGTTACGCTGTCCTTGGTAAGAGACGGGTTTGGCGTCATCTAACTAGTTAACCTTTTGGATTGATATACACATGTTCTCAGTTATGAGCCTGTTGTTTAGTGGTTGTCGTTTGTTTGGGGTTATTCATACGTGTTTCTGATTTCTCTTTATTTAAATTGATTAGACAGTTTCTGTTTGAATTGTTCTTGACCAGTCATGTTTGTGCTTTATAGCTGGCTGTTTGGTGTAAGGCAAATTTCTGTGTTGAAGGCGGCCGTACTTTGACCTGTATTTGTTAAATTTGTTAACATTGTGCACGTGACTTGGATGGAGAATTGACTTATTGGCGCTGATACCATATCCTCTCATATTATATAACACTCAGTTTATCTATGTTTTCAGTTTTATAGTATATACTACTAGTATCAATCTAATGCATCCTGGGTAATATTTTC
The DNA here is from genome assembly GCF_963676685.1 of Mytilus edulis. Taxonomy (NCBI): domain Eukaryota; kingdom Metazoa; phylum Mollusca; class Bivalvia; order Mytilida; family Mytilidae; genus Mytilus; species Mytilus edulis. The sequence continues at coordinate 1,218,688 of NC_092349.1, forward strand.
AAAAGCGTACAACAAAGCGTTTTGATTGGTTTAAAACGTTATAAACAATGGAAATTCAACCAATGACGTAACGTTATTTTCCCTTTGGGGTACGAACAATGAAATTACCCATGATGCTTTAGATTCTGAAACGGCCAATTTATATATTGTTTTATCAGCAGTTGTCAAAAAGTACTTACATCCAAACAAAACTGACTTCAAATTAAATAAAGTATAGTATAACAGCAAATCTATTTAAAACGTTTTATTAAGTTACTAGTAACCTGCTTCTTTGACAGTCTGGAAGTAATGCATATATAACAATTATAAAAAAAAAAGAAAGTACACGTATAAAGTGAAAAATTACCAGATGACGTTGATGTTATCTTCAAGACGTTTTACTTTATTACATTTTAATTTAAAATTCAAACGAACGTTCAGAATAATAGATAAAAAACATAAACCTGAGAGAGAGGGTGATAGTGCTTCTAGCGGTTATACAATCTGATACCCTCTTAGCTATATATCAGACAGAGAATTGGTACAATGTACCACTTTAAATAACTTTAAGGTGGTATGGGTGTCATCCTCCATCTTGGGTTGTAAAAAACAGAGAACCAAAGGTCCAGATTTTCTATCAAGTTAGCAAAAGTTGATGCAGGAATGCAGATATTTAATGTGAATTTTCATTTAAAAGAATCAATTTATAAGAATATAACTTATAAATATGGATATTTTTTGCAAATGATGATTATTTTTGGTTGTTCTTAAAAATAAATTAAATTGGCATTTTAAGGGGACTTAACTCTAAAACAGTGCATTTTCTGAAGGATTCTACATGGAATTTTCCTATTTTGCATTTAGCCGGAAAAAACGTACGGTGACCCTATCTTTTCTTTTGATATTCTCAAAGCATTGTCTGAAAGCTATTTTTTCCTTAAGTATTTAACAATTCTATCATTTTGTTTAGTTTCTAATCACAAAATTGTGTTTTTTCCTGTATAATCCATACAAAATGTGTCATTTTGTCACGCCCTGTAGCTTGAGAAAATGCGCGGTGACCTATCATTTTTGTAACATTTTTCAACATACATCAATAGATACTACGTTTTGGCAAAGTATGAACAAATTCTATCATTTTTATTTTAGACTCCCATACCACCTTAAATACATATTTATTTCAGCATACACAATTCTTTCAACAAATAAAGGTTTCAATAATCTAAGTATCTAATGACTCAAGCTAAAACGAGACCAAGAACTAGCGCATTAATAAGTTCATCAAAACATTACTAAATAACGCTGTGAATACACATTGCAAAAAAAAACAGATTATAGCTATATTTCAGTAATTTTTATTTTATAAGAAAACCATGTTAAATGAACGCAAAATCGGTATCGAATTTTATTCTAGAATTATATCATAAAACTATCATATATTTTTATATAATTTTTACAAAATGAAATTGTATCCGGCATCTGTATATAAAATTTGATCAACAATAAAAACATATCTTTAATTACTTTGTCAGTGTTTAAGCACCCACTAAGAAAGGCGGTTAAGCCGTCAATGGAATACTAAAACCATATAATACATATAAGGCATGCATTTTGTCCCGCTTGTGCAATTCTTTTAAAATATTAGCTGAAGCATTCATGTGTGTAGTGTTGTGTATCTTCAATTGTGCAGTGACGTGCATTTGAACGGTTGTCAGTGTGAGTCAAACGTCATAATGAGTATGATAAAACAGAAAGTGGAATGAATGAAATTATGAACTGATGAATGATATATCAAACATTTCAATTATACAAACTATAAGGACAACGGTTACATACTGTAAATTCAAGTTATTGCGATGTTTTTATTATTGTGGTTTTTTTTTTCTTGGGACAGATAAATTGTTCCATCGCAAGAAATAGATTTAATATAAAAAAAAAAGCAGATCATCATTATTTTTTTCCGGATTATATTGTTTGGTATTTTTTTTCTACAAACTTCAAATATTTTATTGCACTTATACTTGTGAACAATGTCCCTTAGTGCTACATTTGTACAACAATGACACTAAGGTTCATCCCTGTGTTGTTAATTGCTCAGTAAACCAGGGGATTTAATTAGCAAACATATTATCAATTTACATTTTTTATTACTAAGTAGTTTAATTTTACAAAGTTTTTCCACGAGCACATTTACATAATGATACATATTTGGTGACACTAAAACGATCCAAAGAGAAACAAATCGCATTCTGTTCGGCATTTACCTTGTAAGATAAATTCATCAGACTGTAAGAAGTTATTGCATTTATTATGATTTTCTTTTCAATATTATCTCATTATTTAAGGACATTGGACACTAGAGACTTGTGTAAGTTCGCAATATATTAATACAAATATTTGGGTACGTATTTTTCTTTTTGTTTCCGGATTATATTGGTTGATGTATCGAGTTACTAAATTCATTTAGTGAATGAAATATAAGCCAGTATGCACAAGGCAACAACAGATAACATACTAGATTTATCAATAACTGTTGATCCGACGGGACATGGATTACCGTAACCCTTTATATTGATGCATACACTGTCCGGGTCATCTCCTCTGTTTACATACGTATACCGAATGTATTCATCAGTTGTTGCTTGAAACCACGTGGAACCAGCAAGCTTCAGATTGGAACCATCAACAAAGCGTGTTACGTTAAATAAACATCTGAAAAGTACATTACGAGTAAATATTGAACGTTTGATAATAAGTACATAAATTTATAATAAATTCAGTTGTAAATCATGTGCGCCTAGTCGATGATTAATAGCAATTTCACATGTTGCGTCGTTTTTTTAAAGTTGATTCTAAATTAAACCATGTCAGCCTGAGGAGATTCACATGTTTTTTTCATATTTTAAATGAATTGGTGCTTTTACACAAATTATCAATGTAAATAAATAACACATGCTTAACGTAACAGTTTTCATGTGCATGATGTGTAAGGTGTAAAGTGCATTGATTAAACGTAAGTAATTACATAGATATATACTCCTCTAGTAATTGAAGTGCAAGTGTTGAAATGAAAATGATAACCCTTTATTCTATACATCATATTTAAACTCAGTGAACCATGACTGAAGGTGAAGGGCAAAATATTCTATTTAATTTGTGATACATTAGATGCATGGCAACTGAATGCTCATATAAATACAAAATACCAAATATATGTGACCTTTCAAAATAAGTTCCCCTTTAAATTACCATTAAATAACTAACGTGTAGATATTAAAAATCCATAAACCATACCAAAAGAATCAGAGCTTAATTATATCGATTGATAATGAGATATGATTATGACAATACACCTGCATGGTAAACACAGTTGATTTGTCATACACATCGTAAATGGGTCCACTTTGACTTATCTAACAATACAATGCAACATGTAAAAAATGTAAATTTGGCATAAAGCAATACAAATTTACTAGGAGCGGGACAATTAATCTGAATCGAAGTGAGATGTTCCAATACTAATACACCTGAATACCAAAATATAATTGACCTACCACTAAGGGTTTCTATCAACTAACTAACTGAATCACAAATTTGTGTATAGTCGATGTACCTGCCCCAAAAAGCAGGCGTTATAGTGAGAATATTATCACATTTGAGCTTGCTATAAGCTTGTTAGTTATACGAAGCATTAAATCATGATTTCCCCTGTTTCTTTTATATACTAAGATATGGCTAACAACCATATTAGGTATTTACAGCTCACTATGATATATGTACAATATCATTGTTTATCATCATATTTTATATTCCCTATTGTTCAGAAAAAATAATTCTTACCGACCATCTATTCCAGACGAACACCCTTGTGTTAAAAAGGATGTAGTTTCATTTTCTTTTAGCATTGAACTCTGTGTATATAACAAAAATATGTAGGTGTGGTTTACATAATCAGGAGGAGCTGGTCCTCGGTACGATCGGATTATGTCTCCAGATGAAACGTCATTTCCGTTGATATTAGTAACGAGCATGTGCAGAAGAGGTAAATCAGGAGTTCCGGCTGCTGGGTATGGAACAGATATGTCGACACATAGTAAAGTATGTGTATCTGAAATATGTAAATTACAGTTTAGTTGTTTTCTGCTTGAATAGGTCTTAAAAGAAAACACTAATTCTTTATTGCTTTGTCCCTGTTGCTAAATATGTTATGGTCCCGAAATGGGTTGTGTAACTAGTAAAGTTGTAATGACGACAACATGGACAGGGTAATCTATCCGAGTGCGAATAGATGCATTCAGTATACTCGTATGATTGTGATCCTTAACAGATTTGACATGCAGAATTTCTAGACGACCACCAAAATCGAAGATAACAGTCAAAGACAGGTTAAATTACACTCAGTTTGCAAAACAAACGATTTATTTTAAAGTTGTCAGATTAAAAAGTAATCATGAAACAAGTGTTGAAAATTAGTTCAGTTAGCAGAACAGCGAGAATATTGAAAATTAATATTTTACATGTTTTACTTTGCTGTAAGACATGTAGCAATTTAAATTCTTTCAAAATAATTTCACCAATTCAAATTGTACCTGTTTTAAATGATGGTATGTAGAGTATGCCCTCTCTCTGAAGTGTCATAGTCAAAGTTGCTTCACTTCTCGCTTGAGCTGGACTAATATAGCCGTCTCCAATTGGATTTAGTTTTGCTGTATGCTCCCTAAAATTATAAATGTCAGACAATTTCAAATATTTCAATAATTTCAATTTGGTGGAAGGTGGTGTGTCATTTGTGTTATGTTCACTTGCATATTCCGTTACAATTTGCTCATAAGAAATCGTGTTCAGATTAATTATTTAAGTTGGTTATGAAAATACTGATATGCTTTAATCGTCGTGCTGAGTAAACAAAAAACTATAGAGTAAATGCATATGCAACTACAACAAAACAACAGAAATAAAGCTAAATTATTTTATCCAGAATAAATGATATAATGAGGATTTCGTCATTAACACAGCATTTAACCTGCTTTGATTACAGTGTAAATTATGTCAACAAAAAACCCACTAATACCAAATAGGACATATCATTATACGTTAATCAGTTTTTATGAGGTTGTTTTCACACTAATTTTGTGGTATCTTTCTTATTTTTATTTTCATTCTATCCATATCCGTCACTGAAGATAAAAAAATACAAAAAAAAGGATACACGATTTATTTCTTTGTGTAAGTATTACAGAATATCTTAACACTTGACAATAAATATAAACACAGAATCATTTCAAAAAGTTATTAGCACAAGAAAGAACACATTTCCAATGACAACTAAAGTGGTTTTTTTTTACTTAATATGTAGTGTAGTTTTAAAAAGGGTAAATATTTGAACATGATATAAAATTCATCTCTAAAACATTACAGGTCGCAATGGTGATGTATCTTATGATTGCAACGTTGTACATATTGGAAAAGGGCGGTCCAATTACACCTTTGATATATTATGTCAAGATAAATTGAACCAAGCTCAACTCACCATTCTTTTATTAAAATGTCCTGTACCAAGTCAGGAAAATGGCTATTGTTATATTATAGTTCGTTTCTTTGTGTTACATTTAAATGCTTTGTTTCTGTTGTGTCGTAGTTATGCTCTTATGTTTGATGTGTTTCCCTCAGTTTAAGTTTGAACCCGGTTTTAATTTTTTTTAAATCGATCGATGAATTTCGCACAACGGTATATTACTGTGGCTTTATGTACTTACTGATATCTATAACTTGTGCAACATGATTCAAAATTCAAGGCTGTCGTGTGAAAATTGATGTATAATGACATGGACAAATCAACATCATCTGGTATAAAACTTATATTCTTCTTTTTTAAAGCTGAAACATATAGAATGGTAAATTTCTTGGAGATAAAATGCAATATAATACACTGAAAACAGTATGTGACACAAAATATGATGGCGAGTCAAACAGCCATATTTCATAAACGTATGATCAGCGGACGTAGCGAAGTAAATGTTGTGTTCAACGTTGTTTATATGAGACCTAGATAGCAACCATTGGCTAGTGACGATGGCTAATTGTATCATATTTTTCAATCTGCTATCATAGGGAACATGCCATGTTCATCAACATGTAGATAATTAATTGTCAAACGAAAAGATTGTGTATGGTGTTCAATGAGACATATATCCATCAGAGACCAACTGACATAGCGGGTAAAAACTACAGGTCCCCATACGGCCTTTAACATAATTTTGATCAAATAAACTTGAACTGTTCAAGTTCCTGATGGAGGTAAAGCGAGCAAATCAGATGTTTGTGACAGAGACAATAACCCAACTAAGGAGCAGAAAATAACCGAAAACCAACAATGGGTCTTCAACAAAATGGGAAAATCCCGTACCTGGAGGCGGGCTTCAGTAGGCGCCTTAAGCATGTGTACTGGTTCAATGAAAATGGACGTCATACTAAACTCCAAAACATATAATTGAACAAGATTAAAAGTCATACAAGACTAACAAAGGTCTGACCCTCAAAACTTGGGACTGGGGCAAACATGTGGCGGGGTTTAACATATTTTGGAGATCTCAATCCTCCCTCTATACCTATAAATATATACTTACCTTCAGTCACCATATTTGGACAGTTGTTAATTAGATTAACATTAACCCAGTACTGTACAATAAAGGGATCTTTAACAGCTGTTAGCCAATTCATCGCTATGGGTCCTGTACCAATAAATATACCATTGTAAAGTAAGTACAAAACATATACATTATTTGACTATGAGTATATGGCCTACGTTTGAAGAAAACATTTATTTATGAGTATACTGATGTGTTCATGCATGATAATCTATTTTAGTCCCGGAATAGTTGTCATAATACTATTTTCACAAACAATGTTATACATACCTGTCAGATTAAGCTCCTGAAATACTTCTGTATAATTGAAGGCCTCTTTAACCATTGACTGGTTCAGTTTTTGATGCCATTCGTCGGTTAAAGCAACTCTATCTGTTTGTTCGAATAACAAGAACACGTATGGTTGTTCTCTTATTGATGGATTTTTAGGGTTGCTGTAAGGTTTGATAATCTAAAACAAATACAAGTTGTAGAGAAAAAGGTTAATGAGATTTTGTTTTATCTCAAGATAGATAGATAGCTGTATAGTGTCCAGTTGCAAATTAAATGTAGTTTTAGTAGGAGCATGCTCATCGGAAAAGCAAACAAAACTTAATAAAACAATTGTTTTGATGCAACAGGAACACGAGTCCACGACCTTCAGTATCTGTATTACTTGTTTTGCCTCATATATATCTTGATACAAAAATCTTTTGATTTCTGTGCCTACAATAAGGGTTTCTAGAATGATTTTCCCAGGTATATTGTATGCTGTGAACATGTATCACATTAACACCACTTGGTCGATGCCACTGCTGGTGGACGTTTCATCTCCGAGGGTAACACTAGCCCAGTAATCAGCACTTCTGTGTTGACATGCATATTACTTTTGCTTACATTACTTTTAGAGGTATAACTGTTTATGTCGAATCTTAATGTACTGTATCATCGATAGCTATTTTTTTTCTCAGTTTCAACTCATATGTGTGAACTGAATTAATTATTTTTTTGATAAAAGACCAATTGTTTTCTTTGATGAATAGAGTTTACTGAGTCAAGAAACTAGATTTTTTTCAGGAAACTCAAACAATTGTTTTTTCTTGAAATGTGTGCGCTGCAGTTGTTTTTCTGTGTTAGCCTAGTGTTATATTGTCGTGTAATATAGTCTCATAAATTTACTACCAGATGGGGTATGCTAAAATATGCTTGATCCAGTTGGTCGTTATTGAAGCTAATTATGATATCTTTAAATGTTAAAAGATGTACATTTTTTTGTATTTAAAAAAACTATTATTGGTAGTATGTATTGCGTATATTTATATTCATGTTACTGTTGACATTTTCTTTTTTTTCACAATTATAATTGATAATGTAAATGAAAAAAACATATACATATATAATAAACAAATTATTCAAATATACCTCCGAATTCTGTATATCGTTTTGATTTATATTGATAAAAACACCATGATTTATGTAGGCGCCAGCGTCAAAAATGAACAATGTATACAATTTATTTGGTAAAGCCGTCCATGTTATTGTTGGAAAGTTCTGTACATCCCATGGGCGAGTGTTTTCCGACAGTAAAGGCTCAAGTTTAAACGTCTTTGATTCAGTCACCGAGTATGTATTTCCACAGCTTTGGTATGACCCTGAAATGTTACAAATTGTTTTACTAAACATGTAAATAGAATTATTAAAACCTTATAGATCTAATAGAAATAGTTTTTAACTTAAGGAATATCAAAGTATATACTGAATTTCATAGATGTTTTTTCCTTATTAAATAAATATCATGATTTAGTGCAAATGTATGCCTAGTCTTGCAATCATTTTTTTTAATGAATTTTGATTGTCATTCGTTTGAGAAGTATACAATGAAGCTTCCTGTGAAAATGTAACAATCTCTCTTACAACTTGTAAAAATATTTGTAACCCTCCTTTTCGATTTATTTTAGATTATGTGAACTATAGAACCATTTTTGTTATTTGTGTTTTTTGTTTGTTTGTTGTTATCAACTATGTTAATATTTCATGATGTTTTGGGAACTGGAACACCCACTTTTTAAAAATGGCTGATTATGTGCCTCTTCTTATTCCAATAAAGTTAATTGTTCAGTAAAATTTAAATTTACTACCTACCTGTTGGTGATTGATACATTATATGTAGGTATTGTTTCAGTGGATTCACGGTCAAATTCCAGTTCAATCCATACATTGTGTTAAGTAGACTGTGTGGTGTGTAAGGCTGTTGTATGACTGTGCAGTAAGGTGCGTCAAATGGATTGGGTCCACAAATACTCGCCCAATTACTTCCAAACCAGAATGCACTCTTGTCGTTAGCCTTGTGCCATATACCATCCAAACAATACCTAAGAGCGTTCTTTATGTTAGCAGGGGAGCAGTCATTTGATGCTGTAAATAGCAAAATAGAAAATATTTAGCAAACTATAATAATATTTTTGTACAGATGCCGTTATAATGAAGAAATTTTGTGCACAATTATTGAAAAACTAGAGTTAGGAGTCCAAGGAATATTTTGTTAAACATACTAACCAGTACCATTTCACGTATAAAACTTAGAATGGGTCCCCAGTACGTCGGTGCATCACTCGCGCTATCATTTTCTATGTTCAATGGACCGTGATATTGGGATAAAAAAATCTTATTTGGCATTAAAATTAGAAAGATCATATCAAAGGGAACATGTGTACTAAGTTTCAGGTTGATTGGACATCAACTTCATCAAAAACTACCTCGACCAAAAACTTTAACCTGAAGCGGGACGAACGAACAGACGCACAGACCAGAACACATATTGCACCTTTACTATCGTAGGTGTGACATAAAAATCAGTGTCAATTCCTATACGAACATAGATTTTTGTCACTTTTGTTCAAGATTTTACCTATTTTGTTATGCATTTCCTTCAACTGTAATGTTGTTTTTATTTAAATATTAACATCATATATATTCAACAGCGTCTCGGTTGTGATTCATTTTTGTGTTTAAGAAAGTGTAAATAAGCATCGGCTTTGTGTCGGAAAACATAATTTGTCTTTTTTCGGCATGTTTCCTTTTGACCGTATAATGTGTCACTTTCTGAGCATCCTTTCTATTGATGTTGCAAACTTTTTAAGATACTTTTTTCTTGATTAATAATTGACCATATATCATTTAATAAACAACATTTTAAACTTGAAATTTAAAGATTCAACTATAAAAAAAGTGCCGTTAAGTGTATTTAACCGTTAAAATAAAAGAATCCTTGCTAAATCAAGTACAAATGATTATTAAATTTGTTATGATATGTTGTTTTTGGTTTTTTCAATAAAATTCCGCCTGTGTTAAAGAATTTAAAACACACTACACTTTACAATACCTGTAACTGGACATGGATTAGCGTAACCATTTATATTGTTGCATACACTGTCCGGATCGTCTCCCCTGTTGACATACGTATACCGGATGTATTCATCAGTTGTTGCTTGAAACCACGTGGAACCAACAAGCTTCAAATTGGAACCATCAACAAAGCGTGTTATGTTGAATAAACATCTGGAAAGTGAATGCGGGTCAATATTTAACGTATGATTGTTATTATCACTAATGTCTTAATAAATGCAGCAGTTGTAAATCACGTGCAACAAGTCAGTATTTCATATATTATATCACCCATTGCATCAAGACTTAATAATCTGTCTCTTGGTGTTTATTTTGTACATTTCATGTTTCCCTTGTATCGTTTTCTTTTTTTTTTCTTTTTTTTTTTTAAACCACTCCGTGTTAAAAAAAAGATAAAACAGTGGAAATGAGGAACATAAAAAATGGGACGGGTAAATTATGGACACAGGAGTGAGAAAGATTTGGTCGGCTTGTGTATCGATTTTGAGGACGTTACTTATTAATAATTAATCCATTTCAGCTTGCAAATACTTTTTAATTTCAAGGAAGATAAATATGTTTTTATATGTCCAATTGAATATATAGATTCATACATGCTTTTACGCCCGTTATGTACGAGGGAACAATTTATTAACAAAACAAAAAACATAACCGTTTTAATCTGTAAGGTGAATTAATAAAACGTTATTGATTAAAATTGTTGACACAGAGATATATCTTTCCTGTAGCTAGTGTTGTTCGTAAAATACAAATGTTGCTACAGACATGGCAACACTTAAGTATCATCAGCTCAGTAAAGGAGAACATATATTGAGTAGAAACCAATTATACAGCGATGCACAACTTGATCCTAAACAAACATTAACGTTAGCTTTTTCGGTGGCTCCCTTTACAATATATAAGTTTGTAATTAGGTCAGTTTATTGGGTCCACTAGTGGTAGGTCAATTATATTGGAGTTGTATCTCATTTTCATTTAGTTTGATTGGCCAATCAATCAGTCATGGTTCATTTACCTCTGTACTGACATCATTTATAACAAAGCTTACTAAAATTGTTCGTTTATAAACTATGGTTTCTTCTCTCTTAGGCAAAGTTGACATTAGATGGATTTGGTTATACTTTGTTTATAGTATTTTTGTCAAAAGCTCTTCAACTGTTTCGGAACTTATACATCCTCTGCTTTAAAACATTCGGCTTTCAGCGTTCCGGATGAAGAACAATGCAGGAAAGCGCGTCGAAAGCATAAATTAATTTAATGTGTTGTTTTCATTCTTTGATCATGTATCCTATACATCGTATTCAGAGTCAATGAACCATGACTGATGGTACAGAGCCATATACTCTCCGTCGTAATGAGATACGTGCATGTCAAAGCTTATACAACTGCAAAGCAAACCATTAACTTTTTACCTATCATAAGTGGTTCCACTAAAATGATCATGATACTTAAAATTTAACATGAAGACATACAAAAAACGTCAATGAGCAATAACTAAAGGATACATTCTTACTAATATCGACGGAAAATGAGATATGCTAGTGCTAGACTCCTGACTGTCAATAAAGTTATCGTTCCCCTCGCCAGGTACACGCAGCAATTATAAAAAAAAACATGAATGAAGGGCGGGCAAAGTAATTCCTATCTAAATGAGATGTTCAAATATTAATACAACTAAATTTCAAATACAATTGACCTATCACTAGTGGCTCCCCATACACTGATCTAAACACAAATTTATATAATAACATATAACGACGCCGCCGAAAAACAACATTAATGTATGTATAGAATCAAAGTGTGGCATCTAAAAATTATGTTTGCTATACAATTTATGTTTATAATTCATCATGTATGATTATTGAACAGCAAGTAGGTTTTTTTTCCTTTATATTTCCTCTATATACGTTTACTGTGACGTTACTAGTGAATTCATATATAATATTTACGGCTCATTAAGATGCATGTACTGTAACTTCATATTTAGACAAATAATTCTTACCGACCATCTATTCCAGCAGAACACCCTTGTGTTAGAAAGGATTGAGTGTCAACTTTGTTCAGCATTGACGTCTGTGTATACAACAAAAAGATGTAGGTGTGGTTAACATAATCAGGTGGTGCTGGACCTAGGTACGATCGGATTATGTCTCCAGATGCAATATCACTCCCGTTGATATTAGTAACGAGCATGTGCATAAGAGGTAAATCAGGAGTTCCGGCTGCTGGGTATGGAACAGATATGTCGACACATAGTAACGTATAACGTACATCTGAAACATATTTATTATTATTTAGTTGTTTTCCGCTTGAAATCATCCATGTTATCTACGCCGCTGTTGCTAAATATAAAGTATTCGAAATACTATGTGTTTGTTTTTCTTCTGTTTGTCGTTTGTCTTTATGACCCTGATGTCATTATTTTGTGTTCGATTATGGTTTTATATTTCACCCTTGGTACCCTTTCCCTCTAATTGGTTTTTGGGTCTTTTTCGAAAACATTTGCACATATGCCAATACACTGACAGTGTACACATTAACGATTCATTATATACGTGTATTATAAGTGTGCATATCTGACTTACGCTATGATAGTTTATATTCATAAAACCATGCAAGTACAAAGGTTACAGAGAAGTTAAAAAATAATATACATAAAAATAAAAAATGCATTAAAAATGCATAAAATTCAACATTTCGGATGAGAAATTACCATTAAGATGTCATCCGGCCTTTTGTTTGTAATTGGGTTGCTATCTTATTGATATAGAACCCATTTTCCCTTTGTTTTATGGTCAAGGTCGTTGTTCGAAGTCCTGTTCTTTTGTTATGTATAGACATCAGTTTAAAAAATTAATAAAAGGTATTGAAATTAAAGATTGGGTTGTTTAAATGTTTACTTTACAAGTGTTTGCTCTTGATTCGTGATGTCCCTTTAAAATGACCCTACAATTCGTTATAATTTTACATTAAAAGGTAAGAGACTTTCCGATTTACCCAGTTGTGTTAAATCTTATGCATTAGTACTATTCCAATGGAAAGTGTTGATTTAACTTAACAATAGGTACATTATCAAATATTTACTAGTCACGTTATATTGACAACGAAGTTATTAAAAGGTGCGAAACAAAAGGCGTGTAGTACATTCGCACTATGGTGATCTTGTAAATAATTACAAATAAAAGGTTGCGCTATATGATTATCGACCACCAAAATCGGGAAAAAGGTTGTAATACACTTGCTTGAATTTGGTGCGACTGTCATATAAGTGAGCGGATTAGCTAGCTATAAAACCAGGTTATGTCCACTATTTTCTACATAAGAAAATGGCTGTACCAAGTCAGGAATATGACGGTTGATATCCATTCGTTTGTAAATTGATGTGTTTTAGCGTTTGATTTTGCCATATGATTAGGGACGTTTTGCTAGGTTGTACACAAACGTTTTATTGTACCGGTGTTAGATATTCAAAGTACTGTAAACCAACTAGTTTTCGCGAGCGATTGATATTCATCACTTTAAATCGTCGCAAACATGTAGAACTTAGATCTTTTTTAATTACCTACAATGAACATCTAGTAAATTTTGCACATCGCAAAATGAAATCGCTTCGAAATTGACTAGGAAGGACTGAACCCTAAAATAAAGTATCCGCGAAAATAAGTTGGTTCACAGTGTTCTTATTAGGCTAGAAAAACAATGTAGTTAGAAGAACGACAAATGTCATAACAAATAATTCACTTGGGTTATAGATAAATCATACATGTATGTATGTAAAATCCCTTAGAAATAAAGAAACCATTACAATAGTACCTGTGTTTCCTGAAGGCATGAAAAGTAAACCCTCTCTCAGAAGAGTCATAGTTAATGTTGCCTCACTTCTCGCGTGAGCTGGACTGATATAGCCATCTCCAATTGGATTCAGCTTAGCTGTATGTTCTCTAAATTATATTTTCACAATATATTGTCAATAATAAACAAATGGTATAATACATGAAATTTTACATGCATAACTTTAAAAATTGCAAGACAAAACTAAACTTGAGGAAAAGGCATCAAATATAAGTGGTTAACCACGACACACCATTAAAATGTAGCACACACAAACAACGACCTATAATATAATGATGACCATATGCATGTCTTGGTACAGAGCATTTTAAGAAGAAAAAATGGTGGGTTGAACCAGGTTTTGTGCAATGCCAAACATCCCGCTTTTATGGCAACATATAAAACTGAGAAACACACGGATAATAGCTCAGAAAATGTACCAAATTCAAAAATTAAAACGCCAGACGAGCTCTTCGTCCACACAAGCCCCACCAGTAACGCGCAGATGAAAATATTTCGAAAACCAAAACAAGTACAAAGTTGAAAAGCACTGAGAACCAAAAGTTCCAAAACGTTGTGACCAATAAATTCATTTTCATAAATTTGTTACATTTAGCATGTTTAGAATAAATCATCACGAGAATTTCATCAACAAAAACACAGCATTTAACATCTTTTGTATTTCAACATTTTTATGACACTAATTCGGAAATAAAAATATACACAAATTATATCGAAAAATGTTGACAGTCATCGAAGTCATTCCTTATTTCAGACGAAAAGCTAATTGTACATTGTTTACAAGTAATCTTAAAAAAGTGACAGAAGGTCATGGTGATTTATTTGACCATAACGTTATTTAATGGAAACACATATCCCCTGATTTGTCCTCGATAAATATACTTACTGATATCTATAACTTGTGCAACATGAATCAAAATTTAAAGCTGTTGTGTGAAGACTGATGTCTAATGACATGGACAAATCAACATCATCAGGTATAAAACTTACTTTCTTCTTTTTTAAAGCTGAAACATTATAGAATAATTTCATTTTGTGTGGAACACGTCTTCTGATTGGCTAAAAGTTTTTTTTTTTAGATCTCAGACATATTTTTGAAATGTGATAGTGACGTCATCAACATTGTTTCTTGATTTATTCTTCAAAAATTAAATTTAGAACTAAATTATACTGAATTACTGTGATATTTGTGTCTAGCTATTGGAATAGAATAAATAATCCAGAGATGTGGAAAATGAAGAAAAACACGGAGTCACTTTTCTTATCCTGGGCATCCTTTCTGTGTATGTCGGAAAAATACATTTTTCATCAACTAATATTTATACCATGTTTCAATCACTCAATATACAATAAAACATCTGGAACTTGAAATCGTATGAATAAACAATAAATAGTAAGTGCCGTTAACATCATCGCTATCTTCTTCAATACACAGTAAAATATTTCATTTCAAAAGCAAACAAAAATTTACCAACAACCTTTTGGTGACGCGGCAGTCAGCGGTCTGAAGTCCACGTATTGCTCTTTTTTTTTTTAAGAAAGCAACTTTTTTATACATAATATATATGAACTTACCTTCAGTTACCATGTTTGGACAGTTGTTAATGAGACCGACGTTGACAAAATACTGGACAGAATATGGATCTTTAACAGCTGTTAGCCAATTCATCGCTATCGGTCCTGTAGCAATAAATATATAATATTGTATGAAATGTGAAACAGTAAAAACTAATTAATATTTGACCAATGATCGAGCCTGGGCTTCCTTTCAGAAAAAAATCTTACGACTACAATTAAGGTGGTAGATAACACTACAAGAAGATAACTCCGTAAAAAATCAGCATTATATTGCTAAGGAAATGTCATGTTTTCCAATATTCAAATTGCTATAAATCCAATGACACTTGTCCGATAAAGTGTGTTGTTTCTTTTTTTTTTTCTTTTTTATATTTTAGTAAAACAGTGAAAGTGAATATTCTGTCAAAATTTCATACTTAAGAAACGACAACTCGACAAAAGAGCAAAAACAGCCGAAAGCCACCACAGCCAGAAAATCACGCACCGGAGGAGGGCTTCAGTTGGTCCCTAAACAAATATATGTACTAGTTCATTAAAAAATGGAGGTCATACCAAAGTCAATAATATAATTATAAATGAACTAAAATTAAAAATCATACAAGACTAAGAAAGCGGGGTTAAATATGTTTTGTGAGTAAGCAACCCCCTCCCAAGTACCTCTATTCATTATACAAAAAACAGACACACAACAATAAAGTCTTAGACATTGACATTTCAATAAGTTACGTACAAGTCCCTATTGCGTTGACATGAGAAATTTGCATTACTACGTGCATTCACCGTGCGTGTATCGTCTTTGCGTTTATCGTGCGTGTGGTCAGCTTGAATTTTTAAAAGGTCTGTACATCTGTTCTTACGGCTACATTTTTTTCATATATATGATATTATCTTTCCTCCTATACATTTCTAGGAATATGAGTGGTTAAAAGTGACCGCGTAGAGACTGTATATATTACAAATTAGGTTAGAAGGGAGGCGGGGCTTATTTCATTTACGGTTTATAGTAGTGGTGTAACGTCCCTTTTAATTCCATATTAGGTTAAAAGGGAGGATGAACGTATTTCATTACACGGTTAGTAGTGGTGTAACGTCCCTTTTTAAAAACAAAACGGTACTAAGAAAAAAACTTAAAGGTTTTAACAGACGAAGAAATTGATGACGAAGATTGAAATAAATTCATAAAACACATTACAACCTAACAAGTTGTCATTGTTGGCATCTGGTTTTGTAGGATGAATGGAAGTAGTTTCTTAATGCTAACAGTATTTAAGACTTGTTCATTTTGATAGGTCACAATTTTAAATTTCACACGTCATGATAGTTGGTTAGATAAATGCGTTACATGGTGTGCTAGTGCCGTAATACGGTATATATATGGGGTCAGTAAATTCCATATGGGCATTCGAGCTTCGATCTCACCCCATATGGAATTTACTGACCCCATATATACCGTATCAGGTCACTACCACGTTACGTAACTAATATTATCCATTTAGCCTGATACTAACAATATAAACACTTGTGATCTAACCAATGTCGACAGCATTACCTAATCGTTTTAAGGGTCATTTCACAATCCCTATAACACAGAGTAGGCAGACAAAAGACGTAGTGCAAATGTATATACCTGTTAAATCAAGCTCCTCAAATGCGTCTGTAGTGTTATAGGCCGTTGATACCATAGTCTGCTTCAGTTTTTTATTCCATTCGTTGGTTAAAACAATTTTATTTTTCTGCTCGAATAACATAAACACGTAGACATTTTCTCTTACAGTTGGATTTTTAGGTCCATGGTAAGGTACGATAGCCTAAAAATTAAAATATGAAAAAAGGAAAAAAGTATAATTAGTTTTTGTCTCAAAGATTGACAAATAATTGTTTAACGTCCAGTGGCAAATTAAACGATATATTCAGGAAAGGAATATGATTAAATGATATGAATATAAACTTTGTTCTGTACTAGACCAAAACGCTGATCAGAATGTGTAGTATGCTGGGTCACGATACACAATGTAATATTCCAGAAGGACAGGTCACCCTACTAATCTGACACATTATTCTGACTACAAGTCAATCTGTCTTTCATCCTATTCTTAAATGCCTCTTGCTTAGCCAGAAGGTGACCAGTTCTTCAGAACCATCTTTTTTGTCGGTTAAAGCTTTTGATTAGGGACATATTGATGGATCTTCCTTTTTATGTTGCTTAGAACACTCCATCCCCCTTTTTACATGGTTCGATCCATCCCTGCCATAATTAGCTAATTTATTTTTTACTTTTACCTGTCACTTTCGGAAAAAGTTGTCATTACAAAAGCCAGTATTACTTTGACAGGGTTGATGTAATTCCTCTATCGCAGCTATTCGCCTTTTGTAGTTTTGCCTTAATGTCAGCAGGATATTCTTTAAATCTACACTTTGTTGAATTGTCCCGCCATTATAATTTAAAACAAGAATGTGTCCCAAGTACACGGATGCCCCATCCACACTATTATTTCTATATACAGTGGACCCTGAAAATGGGGTAAAATCTCTAATTTGGCAAAAAAATTGGAAAGATCATATAATAGGAAATATGTTTACTAAGTTTCAAGTTGATTTGACTTCAACTTCATAAAAAACTACCTCGACCTGAAGCGGGACGAACGGACGCACAGACCAGAAAACATTATGTCCATAAATAGGATATGAAAAGTCACTGTGACATTAGTATGGACATATTGACAATTGTATAACAGCACGATTAACAGAAAACAATCATGTCAGTTTGATATAGTTATGAAATATTCCTCCTGCAGTGGAAAGTTTAATAAGAGGCCTCAGTGCAGTAGGTGATGGTAGCGATTGGGCAAAGCAAATTATAAGTGGGGCCTAAAGGCAGTTTCAAAAGTAAGAAAATGCAATGTTTATGTAAAACTAAAAAATAATTACCTCTGCATTCTGTATATCATTCTGATTTATATTGATATAAAGTGCATGAGCTATGAAGGAGCCAGTGTCAAAAATGTACAATGTATACAATTTATTCGGTAAAGCCGTCCAAGTTACTGTTGGAATATTCCGTGCTTCCCATGGGTGTATGTTTTTGGACTGTAAAGGTTGTAGTTCAAATGTCTTTGATTCAGTCACTGTGTATGTGTTTCCACAGCTTGGGTAAGTTCCTGAAACATTGTTTTTTGTTATATAAATATGTAAATGATATTCATTAAACTTTAATGATCCCAACAGACAAGTAGTTTTAATTTATAAGTATTACCAAACTGCATGATCAATTTCCCTGACGTCTTTTGTTTACTAGTATTTGAATACAATCATTATTACATGTAAATATTTGACAAGTGCACCCATTTTGCTATCAATTTTTATAGATGAAGGATCAAATTGTCGATTGTTTGAGTAACAGGGGGGATCCAGCAAATTCAACACAAAAGGGAGAGGTTCTCAACGGGAAGAAAAAAGGGGGGAGTTTAACCATATGTCCCCATTCAAATTCATTGATCTTTTACAGAAAGGGGGTTCAAACCTCCAGACCCCCCCCCCTCCTTTTTTGGATCTGCCACTGAGCAGTACAGCTTTCAACACTTTCTTACTTCCGTTAAATGAATGTTACAATCTCCTTTCAATACAAATATGTGATATGTGACAGTATGCATTAGCGGATCCGACGTGAGGGAGGGAGCTCCGGGGCTTCGTCCACTCTTTTTTTTATATTTTTTTTTTTTTTCATTTGAACTTTTACTTTTTTTAAATTATTTAAAGGTTTCATGATGTTCCGGGGGTTGTAACCCATCTCCCTTTTTTAATTGCCTGGATCCGCGCCGTTATTAAATCAATAATATAAAGTCAAAGTGGTCAGTAAAATGAAAATTAACTATCTATACCTGTGGGTGTTTGATACGTAACATCTAAGTACTGTTTCAGTGGATTCACGGTCAAATTCCAGTTCAATCCATAGACCCTGTTCAGTAGACTTTGTGGTGTATACGGCTGTTGTATGACGGTACAGTAAGGGGCGGCGAATGGGTTATATCCACAAATACTCGCCCAATTACTTCCGTACCAGAATGCACTCTTGTCGTTAGCCTTGTGCCATATACCATCCAAACAATACCGAAGAGCGTTCTTAATGTTAGCAGGGGAGCAGTCATTTGATGCTGTAAATAGGATTATAGAAAATATTTAGCAAACTATAATAATATTTGTGTACAGATGCCGTTATAATGAAGAAATTTTGTGCACAATTGTTGAAAAACTAGAGTTAGGAGTCCAATGAATATTTTGTTAAACATACTAACCAGTACCATAACACGTATAAAACTTAGAATGTGTCCCCAGTACATCGGTGCCCCACTCGCGCTATCATTTTCTATGTTCAATGGACCGTGACATTGGGATAAAAAAATCTTATTTGGCATTAGAATTAGAAAGATCATATCATAGGGAACATCTGTACTAAGTTTCAGGTTGATTGGACATCAAATTCATCAAAAATGACCTCAACCAAAAACTTTAAACTGAAGCGGGACGAACGAACAGACGGACAGACGGATGGACGCACAGACCAGAACACATAATGCACCTTTACTACCGTAGGGTGTGACATAAAAATCAGTGTCAATTCCTATACGAACATAGATTTTTGTCACTTTTGTTCAAGATTTTACCTATTTTGTTATGAATTTTCTTCAACTGTAATGTTGTTTTTATTTAAATATTAACATCATATATATTCAACAGCGTCACGGTTGTGATTCATTTTTGTGTTTTAAGAAAGTGTAAATAAGCATCGGCTTTGTGTCGTAAAACATAATTTGTCTTCTTTTGGCATGTTTTCTGTTGACCGTATAATGTGTCTCTTTCTAAGCATCCTTTCTGTTGATGTTGCAAACTTTTTAAGATACTTTTTTCTTGATTAATAATTGACCATGTATCATTTAATAAACAACATTTTAAACTGGAAATTTAAAGATTCAACTATAAAAAAAGCGCCGTTAAGTGTATTTAACCGTTAAAATAAAAGAATCCTTGCTAAATCAAGTACAAATGATTATTAAATTTGTTATGAAAATTTGTGTTTTTGGTTTTTTTCAATAAAATTCCGCCTGTGTTAAAGAATTTAAAACACACTACACATTACAATACCTGTAACTGGACATGGATTAGCGTAACCATTTATATTGTTGCATACACTGTCCGGATCGTCTCCCCTGTTGACATACGTATACCGGATGTATTCATCAGTTGTTGCTTGAAACCACGTGGAACCAACAAGCTTCAGATCGGAACCATCAACAAAGCGTGTTATGTTGAATAAACATCTGGAAAGTGAATGCGGGTCAATATTGAACGTATGATTGTTTTTATCACTAATATCTTAATAAATACAGCAGTTGTAAATCACGTGCAACAAGTCAGTAATTCATATATTCTATCACCCATTGCATCAAGACTGAATAATCTGTCACTTGGTGTTTATTTTGTGCATTTCATGTTTCCCTTGTATCGTTTTATTTATTTATTATTTTTTTTTAAACCACTCCGTGTTAAACAAAAAAGATAAAACAGTGGAAATGAGGAAAATAAAAAATTGGACGGGTAAAATATGGACACAGGAGTCAGAAAAATTTGATCGGCCTGTGTATCGATTTTAAGGAGGTTACTTATTAATAATTAATCAATTTCAGCTTTCAAATACTTTTTAATTTCAAGGAAGATAAATATGTTTTTATATGTCCAATTGAATATATAGATTCATACATGTTTTTACGCCCGTTATGTACGAGAGAATAATTTATTAACAGAACAAAAAATATAACCGTTTTAATCTGTAAGGTGAATTAATAAAACGTTATTGATTAAAATTGTTGACACAGAGATATATCTTTCCTGTAGCTAGTGTTGTTCGTAAAATACAAATGTTGCTGCAGACATGGCAACACTTAAGTATCATCAGCTCAGTAAAGGTGAACATGTTTTGAGTAGAAACCAATTATACAGCGATGCACAACTGGATCATTAACATTCATTACTGTGACGTTGCTAGTGAACCCATATGTAATATTTACGGCTAATTAAGATGCATGTACTGTAACTTCATATTTAGAAAAATAATTCTTACCGACCATCTATTCCAGCAGAACACCCTTGTGTTAGATAGGATTGAGTGTCAACTTTGTTCAGCATTGAAGTCTGTGTATACAACAAAAAGATGTAGGTGTGGTTAACATAATCAGGTGGTGCTGGACCTAGGTACGATCGGATTATGTCTCCAGATGCAATATCACTTCCGTTGATATTAGTAACGAGCATGTGCATAAGAGGTAAATCAGGAGTTCCGGCTGCTGGGTATGGAACAGATATGTCGACACATAGTAACGTATAACGTACATCTGAAACATATTTATTATTATTTAGTTGTTTTCCGCTTGAAATCATCCATGTTATCTATGCCACTGTTGCTAAATATAAAGTATTCGAAATACTATGTGTTTGTTTTTCTTCTGTTTGTCGTTTGTCTTTATGACCCTGATGTTATTATTTTGTGTTCGGTTATGGTTTTATATTTCACCCTTGGTACCCTTTCCCTCTAATTGGTTTTTGGGTCTTTTTCGAAAACATTTGCACATATGCCAATACACTGACAGTGTACACATTAACGATTCATTATATACGTGTATTATAAGTGTGCATATCTGACTTACGCTATGATAGTTTATATTCATACAAGAGTGCACACGCTGAAATGTCTCGCCTTCTATACTAATCATTGATATTATGTTGATAGTCCTAAATATAAAGCTAAGCTTTATTACAACTGTCACATAAACTTAACATTAACCAAGATAACTAAACAAAGACCAATGAACCTTGAAAAAGAGGTCCAGGTCAGATGAACCATGCCAGGCAGGCAGGTACAGCTAACAATGCTTCTATACAACATACATAGTTGACACATTACTTAAAGTTTAAGAAAAATAGACCAAAACACAAAAACTTAACACTGTGCAATGAACCGTGAAAATGAGGTCACTGTTAAATCAAACCTGCTCGACTGACATAAAGATCATAAAATATTTCCATACACCAAATATAGTTGACCTATGGCATATAGCATTAGAAAAACAGACCAAAACACAAAAATTTAACTATAACCACTGAACCATGAAAATGAGGTCAAGGTCAGCTGACACCTGCCAGTTGGACATGTACACCTTACAGTCCTTCCATACACCGAATATACTAGCCCTATTGCTTATAGTATCTGAGATATGGACTTGACCACCAAAACTTAACCTTGTTCACTGATTCATGAAATGAGGTCGAGGTCAAGTGAAAACTGTCTGACAGACACAAGGACCTTGCAAGGTACGCACATATCAAATATAGTTATCCTATTACTTATAATAAGAGAGAATTCAACATTACAAAAAAATTGAACTTTTTTTTCAAGTGGTCACTGAACCATGAAAATGAGGTCAAGGACATTGGACATGTGACTGACGGAAACTTCGTAACATGAAGCATCTATATACAAAGTATGAAGCATCCAGGTCTTCCACCTTCTAAAATATAAAGCTTTTAAGAAGTGAGCTAACGCCGCCGCCGCCGTAGCCGCCGCCGGATCACTATCCCTATGTCGAGCTTTCTGCAACAAAAGTTGCAGGCTCGACAAAAACCATGCAAGTACAAAGGTTACAGAGAAGTTAAAAAATAATATACATAAAAATAAAAAATGCATTAAAAATGCATAAAATTCAAAATTTCGGATGAGAAATTACCATTAAGATGTCATCCGGCCTTTTGTTTGTAATTGGGTTGCTATCTTATTGATATAGAACCCATTTCCCCTTTGTTTTATGGTCAAGGTCGTTGTTCGAAGTCCTGTTCTTTTGTTATGTATAGACATCAGTTTAAAAAATTAATAAAAGGTATTGAAATTAAAGATTGGGTTGTTTAAATGTTTACTTTTACAAGTGTTTGCTCTTGATTCGTGATGTCCCTTTAAAATGACCCTACAATTCGTTATAATTTTACTTTAAAAGGTAAGAGACTTTCCGATTTACCCAGTTGTGTTAAATCTTATGCATTAGTACTATTCCAATGGAAAGTGTTGATTTAACTTAACAATAGGTACATTATCAAATATTTACTAGTCACGTTATATTGACAACGAAGTTATTAAAAGGTGCGAAACAAAAGGCGTGTAGTACATTCGCACTATGGTGATCTTGTAAATAATTACAAATAAAAGGTTGCGCTATATGATTATCGACCACCAAAATCGGGAAAAAGGTTGTAATACACTTGCTTGAATTTG
Source organism: Mytilus edulis (assembly GCF_963676685.1). Lineage (NCBI taxonomy): Eukaryota > Metazoa > Mollusca > Bivalvia > Mytilida > Mytilidae > Mytilus > Mytilus edulis. Next base: position 1,242,442 of record NC_092349.1, read on the forward strand.
GTGCGACTGTCATATAAGTGAGCGGATTAGCTAGCTATAAAACCAGGTTATGTCCACTATTTTCTACATAAGAAAATGGCTGTACCAAGTCAGGAATATGACGGTTTATATCCATTCGTTTGATGTGTTTTAGCGTTTGATTTTGCCATATGATTAGGGACTGTCTGTGTTGAATTTTCCTTGGAGTTTAGTATTTTTGGGATTTTACGTTTTGCTAGGTTGTACACAAACGTTTTATTGTACCGGTGTTAGATATTCAAAGTACTGTAAACCAACTAGTTTTCACGAGCGATTGATATTCGTCACTTTAAATCGTCGCAAACATGTAGAACTTAGATCTTTTTTAATTAACTACAATGAACATCTAGTAAATTTGCACATCGCAAAATGAAATCGCTTCGAAATTGACTAGGAAGGACTGAACCCTAAAATAAAGTATCCGCGAAAATAAGTTGGTTCACAGTGTTCTTATTAGGCTAGAAAAACAATGTAGTTAGAAGAACGACAAATGTCATAACAAATAATTCACTTGGGTTATAGATAAATCATACATGTATGTATGTAAAATCCCTTAGAAATAAAGAAACCATTACAATAGTACCTGTGTTTCCTGAAGGCATGAAAAGTAAACCCTCTCTCAGAAGAGTCATAGTTAATGTTGCCTCACTTCTCGCGTGAGCTGGACTGATATAGCCATCTCCAATTGGATTCAGCTTAGCTGTATGTTCTCTAAATTATATTTTCACAATATATTGTCAATAATAAACAAATGGTATAATACATGAAATTTTACATGCATAACTTTAAAAATTGCAAGACAAAACTAAACTTGAGAAAAACGCATCAAATATAAGTGGTTAACCACGACACACCATTACAATGTAGCACACACAAACAACGACCTATAATATAATGATGACCATATGCATGTCTTGGTACAGAGCATTTTAAGAAGAAAAAATGGTGGGTTGAACCAGATTTTGTGCAATGCCAAACATCCCGCTTTTATGGCAACATATAAAACTGAGAAACACACGGATAATAGCTAAGAAAATGTACCAAATTAAAAAATTAAAACGCCAGACGAGCTCGTCGTCCACACAAGCCCCACCAGTAACGCGCAGATGAAAATATTTCGAAAACCAAAACAAGTACAAAGTTGAAAAGCACTGAGAACCAAAAGTTCCAAAACGTTGTGACCAATAAATTCATTTTCATAAATTTGTTACATTTAGCATGTTTAGAATAAATCATCACGAGGATTTCATCAACAAAAACACAGCATTTAACATCTTTTGTATTTCAACATTTTTATGACACTAATTTGGAAATAAAAATATACACAAATTATATCGAAAAATGTTGACAGTCATCGAAGTCATTCCTTATTTCAGACGAAAAGCTAATTGTACATGGTTTACAAGTAATCTTAAAAAAGTGACAGAAGGTCATGGTGATTTATTTGACCATAACGTTATTTAATGGAAACACATATCCCCTGATTTGTCCTCGATAAATATACTTACTGATATCTATAACTTGTGCAACATGAATCAAAATTTAAAGCTGTTGTGTGAAGACTGATGTCTAATGACATGGACAAATCAACATCATCAGGTATAAAACTTACTCTCTTCTTTTTTAAAGCTGAAACATTATAGAATAATTTCATTTTGTGTGGAACACGTCTTCTGATTGGCTAAAAGTTTGTTTTTTTTTAGATCTCAGACATATTTTTGAAATGTGATAGTGACGTCATCAACATTCTTTCTTGATTTATTCTTCAAAAATTAAATTTAGAACTAAATTATACTGAATTACTGTGATATTTGTGTCTAGCTATTGGAATACAATAAATAATCCAGAGATGTGGAAAATGTAGAAAAACACGGAGTCACTTTTCTTATCCTGAGCATCCTTTCTGTGTATGTCGGAAAAATACATTTTTCATTAACTAATATTTATACCATGTTTCAATCACTCAATATACAATAAAACATCTGGAACTTGAAATCGTATGAATAAACAATAAATAGTAAGTGCCGTTAACATCATCGCTATCTTCTTCAATACACAGTAAAATATTTCATTTCAAAAGCAAACAAAAATTTACCAACAACCTTTTGGTGACGCGGCAGTCAGCGGTCTTAAGTCCACGTATTGCTCTTTTTTTTTTTAAAGAAAGCAACTTTTTTATACATAATATATATGAACTTACCTTCAGTTACCATGTTTGGACAGTTGTTAATGAGACCGACGTTGACAAAATACTGGACAGAATATGGATCTTTAACAGCTGTTAGCCAATTCATCGCTATCGGTCCTGTAGCAATAAATATATAATATTGTATGAAATGTGAAACAGTAAAAACTAATCAATATTTGACCAATGATCGAGCCTGGGCTTCCTTTCAGAAAAAAATCTTACGACTACAATTAAGGTGGTAGATAACACTACAAGAAGATAACTCCGTAAAAAATCAGCATTATATTGTTAAGGAAATGTCATGTTTTCCAATATTCAAATTGCTATAAATCCAATGACACTTGTCCGATAAAGTGTGTTGTTTCTTTTTTTTTTCTTTTTTTATATTTTAGTAAAACAGTGAAAGTGAATATTCTGTCAAAATTTCATACTTAAGAAACGACAACTCGATCAAAGAGCAAAAACAGCCGAAAGCCACCACAGCCAGAAAATCACGCACCGGAGGAGGGCTTCAGTTGGTCCCTAAACAAATATATGTACTAGTTCATTAAAAAATGGAGGTCATACCAAAGTCAATAATATAATTATAAATGAACTAAAATTAAAAATCATACAAGACTAAGAAAGCGGGGTTAAATATGTTTTGTGAGTAAGCAACCCCTCCTAAATACCTCTATTCATTATACAAAAAACAGACACACAACAATAAAGTCTTAGACATTAAAATTTCAATAAGTTACGTACAAGTCCCTATTGCGTTGACATGAGAAATTTACATTACTTAGTGCATTCACCGTGCGTGTATCGTCTTTGCGTTTATCGTGCGTGTGGTCAGCTTGAATTTTAAAAGGTCTGTACATCTGTTCTTACGGCTACATTTTTTTCATATATATGATATTATCTTTCCTCCTATACATTTCTAGGAATAGGATTGGTTAAAAGCGACCGCGTAGAGACCGTATATATTCCAAATTAGGTTAGAAGGGGCTTATTTCATTCACGGTTAATAGTCACTGTGGTATAACGTTCCTTTTAATTCCATAATTTAGGTTAAAATGGAACCGGTTAAAATGGAGGATGGACGTATTTCATACACGGTTAGTAGTGGTGTAACGTCCCTTTTTAAAAACAAAACGGTACTAAGAAAAAAAACTAAAAGGTTTCAACAGACGAAGAAATTGATGACGAAGATTGAAATAAATTCATAAAACACATTACAACCTAACAAGTTGTTATTGTTGGCATCTGTTTTTGTAGGATCAATTGAAGTAGTTTCTTAATGCTAACAGTATTGAAGACTTGTTCATTTTAATAGGTCACAAGTCTAAAATTCGGTAAAATAAATGCGTTACATAGTGTGCTAGTGACGTAATACGGTATATATATGGGGTCAGTAAATTCCATATGGGGATTCGAGCTTCGATCTCACCCCATATGGAATTTACTGACCCCATATATACCGTATCAGGTCACTAGCACGTTATGTAACTAATATTATCCATGTAGCCCGATACTAAATATAAACACTTGTGATCTAACCAATTTCGACAGTATTAACTAATCGCTTAATGGGTCATTTCACAATCCCTATAACACAGAGTATAGGCAGACAAAGGAACAAACAAAAACCGTAGTGCAAATATATATACCTGTTAGATCAAGCTCCTCAAATGCGTCTGTAGTGTTATAGGCCGTTGATACCATAGTCTGCTTCAGTTTTTTATTCCATTCGTTGGTTAAAACAATTCTATTTTTCTGCTCGAATAACATGAACACGTAGACATTTTCTCTAACAGTTGGATTTTTAGGTCCATGGTAATGTACGATAGCCTAAAAATTAAAAAAAACCAAGTTATATTAAAAAAGGAAAAAAGTATAATTTGTTTTTGTCTCAAAAATTGACAAATAATTGTTTAACGTCCAGTGGCAAATTAAACGGAATATTCAGGATAGGAATATGATTAAATGATATGAATATAAACTCTGTTCTGTACTAGACCAAAACGCTGATCAGAATGTGTAGTATGCCGGGTCACGATACACAATGTAACATTCCAGAAGGACAGGTCACCCTACTAACCTGACACATTATTCTGACTACGAGTCAATCTGTCTTTCATCCTACTCTTAAATGCCTCTTGCTTAGCCAGAAGGTGACCATGTGTTCAGAATCATCTTTTTTTGTCGAGTAAAGCTTTTGATTAGGGACATATTGATGGATCTTCCTTTTTATGTTGCTTAGAACACTCCATCTCCCACCCGATCCACCCATGTCATAATTAGCTAATTTATTTTTTACTATTACCTGTCACTTTCGGAAAAAGTTGACATTACAAAAGCCAGTATTACTTTCACAGGGTTGATGTAATTCCTCTATCACAGCTATTCGCCTTTTGGAGTTTTGCCTTAATGTCAGCAGGATATTCTTTAAATCTACACTTTGTTGAATTGTCCCACCAATATATTTAAAAACATGAATGTGTCCCAAGTAAACGGATGCCCCATCCACACTATTATTTTCTATATACAGTGGACCGTGAAAATGGGGTAAAATCTCTAATTTGGCCAAAAAATTGGAAAGATCATATCATAGGGAATATGTTTACTAAGTTTCAAGTTGATTGGACTTCAACTTCATCAAAAACTACCTCGACCTGAAGCGGGACGAACGGGCGAACGGACGCACAGACCAGAAAACAATATGTCCATAAATGGGGTATGAGAAGTCACTGAGATATCAGTATGGACATATTGACAATCGTATAGCAGCACGATCAACAAAAAACAATGTCACTTTGATATAGTTATGAAATATTCCTCCTGCAGTGAAAAGTTTGATAAGAGGCTTCAGTGCAGCGGGTGATGGTAGCGATTGGGCAAAGCAAAATATTGGTAAGTGTGGTCTAAAGGCAGTTTCAAAAGTAAGAAAATGCAATATTTATGTAAAACTAATAAATAATTACCTCTGCATTCTGTATATCATTCTGATTTATATTGATATAAAGTCCATGTGCTATGGAGGAGCCAGTGTCAAAAATGTACAATGTATACAATTTATTCGGTAAAGCCGTCCAAGTTACTGTTGGAATATTCCGTGCTTCCCATGGGTGTATGTTTTTGGACAGTAAAGGTTGTAGTTCAAATGTCTTTGATTCAGTCACCGTGTATGTATTTCCACAGCTAGGGTAAGTTCCTGAAACATTGCTTTTTTTGTTATAAATATGTAATAAATGATATTCATTAAACTTTAATGATCCCAACAGACAAGTAGTTTTAATTTATAAGTATGATCAAACTGCATGATCAATTTCCCTGACGTCCTATGTTTATTTGAATAGAATCATGACTACATGTAAATATTTGACAAGTGCGCCCATCTTGCTATCAATTTTTATATATGAAGGATTAAATTGTCGATTGTTTGAGTAAAAGGGGGGATCCAGCAAATTAAAAAAAGGGGGGAGGTTCTCAACGGAAAGAAAAAAATGGGGGAGTTTAACCATATGTCCCCATTCAAATTCATTGATCTTTTACAAAAAGGGGGTTCAAACTTCCGGACCCCCCCCCCTCCTTTTTTGGATCTGCCACTGAGCAGTACAGCTTTCAACACTTTCTTACTTCCGTTAAATGAATGTTACAATCTCCTTTCAATACAAATATGTGATATGTGACATTATGCATTAGCGGATCCGACGGGAGGGAGGGAGCTCCGGGGCTTCGTCCACTCTTTTTGTTATTTTTGTGGGTTTATTTTTCATTTGAACATTTAGTGGTACCCTTTTTTCAATTTATCCATTACTTTTTTTAAATTATATAAAGGTTTCATGATGTTTCGGGGGTCGTAACCCCTCCCCCCTTTTTTAATTGGCTGGATCCGCGCCGTTATTATATCAATAATATAAAGTCAAAGTGGTCAGTAAAATGAAAATTAACTATCTATACCTGTGGGTGTTTGATACGTAACATCTAAGTACTGTTTCAGTGGATTCACGGTCAAATTCCAGTTCAATCCATAGACCCTGTTCAGTAGACTATGTGGTGTATACGGCTGTTGTATGACGGTACAGTAAGGGGCGGCGAATGGGTTATATCCACAAATACTCGCCCAATTACTTCCGTACCAGAATGCACTCTTGTCGTTAGCCTTGTTCCATATACCATTCAAACACGATTGGAGATTATCCTGTACATTAGCAGGGGAGCAGTCATCTGATAATGCTGAAAAAAACATTAGAAAAGTGCACTATATAAATTAGAGATGCAAGCAATAATAATGCAATGTGATAGATAAACGTTTTACACAACTGTGTACGTATGTTGTGTATTGTTAAAAGACTCATGTCGTGCTATTGCTTTATGTATATATAAAAAGGGAGAGTGAGTGTGCACCAACACAAAAAGTTGAACCATTTTACGTATTCCAATCTCCCAGTCCACATTCACGAATCTTATGACTATCTTCATATGTGAATGCCTTTTATATTTAGGGAATGGTGACCGTATGTTAATCTTCCGAAGACTACTGGATGTAAGTATACTACATGTATTTATAGGTTAATGTGTTCATTCCTCGCACGGTCGGTTAATGTGTGCTAATTCATTAGCGGCTGTCGTGTTTTCGTTCCTGTTTCGAATTATATTAATGTAGCAGAGTGATTTTTTTATGCTTCATAGATAATTATGTAATATACATTTTGGAAAACACTGATTTATATTGAAAATCTACTTATCAAATTCTTATTGAGCCTTCGTTTAATTATTTCACTCTTGCAAATTATTGTTACTAAAGGATATCTATCCTTTACGATTTAATTTAGTATATAATTTACGTTTTATAGTAACACTATTTAATATAAGAAATTGCATTAAAATTGTATGTGATATAATGGGAACTTATGCAAATGGTGTTTTTAAAATTAAACACTTCATAATTGAGAAGAAAATTGTCGTTTTATTTGTTTCTATTAACTGGTTAAATTTTTGTTACTATAGTAAACATCACAGGAGGCATTTATCGCCTTCTCTTACAAAGAGCTTGAATTCTTTTGTTCTATTTTAACTGGGTTTTCGCTTGAATTTTAAGACTTTGTACTTTTACTGTATACAATGACCTGGGCTCGTATACATAAAGCTACTTCAGGATGTACTTAGGTGAGGTTTAAGGATTTTTGTCAGATGTTCGGACTCCTTGTTTTTTTCACTCCACTTTGTATTCAGGGTAAAATATTTTGCCCCATAACACCAATTTGTTCTTTTCATATATTACTTCAACAGCTCATTAAAGGTACATGTAATTTAACAAAATTTCAGCAGTTTAAGATTTCTTTTCTTTCGATTTGAGAGCAAATTATTGCAAATGCAAATAAATGTATAGGTAAACGTCCGAGTCAGCCTTTTCCCGCCATATAAAAAAATCAAATATCTCGAAAAGGAGCTCCATAGTAGATCAATATTTTGTGCTTACTTTGTTCCTAAACAAATGGTATTCCGACTTTTAGGATCAATTTTAAATTTCTTAATTTTTTTAAATTCACCTAAGTACATCTTTAAGTTGAGATCCGTTCCGAACGGACGAATTTTCTGTATGTCCTACGATAAACTATAATAGTTGTCTATGCGGTATGGGCTTTGCTATTTATTTACCTAATATATAGTTGTTTTAAGATCTGTGTCATTTGGTCTCTTGTACAGAGTTTTCTCATTTGCCTTCGCACTACATCTTTTTCATATGTATACTACGATTGTGTATGTTATCTCAGCCCTGTTATCTGGCTTATCTTTTGTATGCATATAGTTCATTGATTGACTGTTGTTTGCTGAATGTCCAGTGGCGTCTCCTGATTGAAGTGTGGCATTAAGGATTATTATGTCATAATTATTTCCCTTGTTTAAAACTATAAATTTCATATTTCTTTATTTGATGATTTAGACGAAGTTTATTCAATATATATTTGTTACATTACATAGCTTTTGCTATTTGATTTCATTGGTTAAATATATTTATTTATATTGAAAAGTTTAATATTTGGATCGTCGCAAAATCTTTGGTTACCTTCTGTGAGAAACTTATATATTTTACATAACTGGTTTGAGATAATTATTGAATTTCCTGAGGACAGACTTTTAGTCCAACCAAGAAAAGCCAAAATTTCCAACCATCGTTTAGGTTAGTACATTTGCTACATTTTAGTACCGGTACATGCCTTCATAGTACGGGTAATTTGAAGACATTGAATGTTCCATTTCTATTCACCTTTGACATATCAGAATACAAGTTGTACTCTGATGATTAAATTATATATTGTTTTCAGTGTTTGGTTTTCATTTACTTAGATATATTATAGCGCATCACATTTGGCATCAGTCGTTTCCGTTAAATCAGTTCACAAACCAGAACAAGCTGTGGTTCGCATCCCCGAATCTCCAGCAGTATTGCTCCTGCTACAGAAGGCTTTTTTACATGTAACTGTCTCATACATGTATATGTGCATGTACCTTCTCCATATGTTCTCGTCGTATTGTTATATTTCTTGATTTATTCAAACTCTTGCAGAAATAACCTATTGATGTTTTTAGAATCACACTTTAATCTGATTTCTAAATTCTTATTTCAGGTGACAACTAATTTATTAATGGCAAGCTTCTCAGGCAAAAAAAGACAAGCAATATAAAAATTGATTGTTGGTTGCTTAACGTCCAGTGGCCAATATTTCATGCATGTTCAGGACGATGTAAAATTGGAAGCCCACCAAAACAGTGTTTAACCTAAACATACCGCTACAATATTCGTAACATGTATTATATGTGAATAAATAGCCATCGGTCAACAAAGCCCCCCTTCGCTTGGACACGCAAATATTTGTACTTCTTCAATTTGTGACCTTTAATCAACACACTCAGGATTACTTTGACACAATTTCGTTCATATTTTTACCTGTGACAAATATTCTTTGACAGTCTTCTGATTTATGCCTTTGTTTTACGAGCATTATCATATACGGGATTATAATCGGCATGCATAAAAATATTAAAAATTAAACTTACCGTTTAGTATATTTGCCATTAAATATACAAGCACAAATCTCCACATCTTCATTTTGGAACAGTAACTTATTTGCTGTCCCTAAAACGTGACCTGACCACGTTTTACTTATACAATAATTATTTTTAAATTTAAATGTCTCTCAACTGTAAAAATACATGTATATTGTCAATAAATCTAAGTGTGTTTCAATAGCTTCAGGTCAAATTGTATAATGAAATTATTTTGATTAGTAAAGATCAGTAAAGTTCATCATGAGGTATGATATTATCAGAAAGGATGTGGAACAAATATATGCGCTTTGTTAACATACACTGAATTAATCTATTTCTAAAAACATAACATTGTCGTTATATATAGCTCTGACTTTAAAGCTATACATTCATTCGTATGTGCAACGTTAGTGATATTTTTGTTTTGGGGAACCCCTTCATCAGTAAATGGTGTAAACCCAAAAATAATACAAATAGATATAAGGTTGGATTGTTAATACAGAGGAATGTTAGGTACTTAGATAAAGTGGACATAACTCAGGGAGACAGGTTTATACATGTATATTAAGGTCTTCTTGTTGAGGGTGAAACAATCATTTTTTTCTCAGGGTCAATTACAAATTATATTTCTCCAAAAACTGGAAATATTCTTTTTTTCTTCAAATTAATCCAACCCCCCCCCCCCCCCCCCCCCCCGCGCAAAAATCAAATGTTTGCTGCATACAGACCATCAATGGTTTTAACTTATTCATATCATATATTGATATATTGTACAAATATATTCTTGTCTTCATAGTGAATGTTTTTTGTGACTGCAGATTAAACATTAATAAATACAAGTCATCCAAAAAGAAAATGTATCGTTTAATTGATTTTTTAACCCCATGATCAGATTACCAATTCATTTAACTAGTATCGTGTGATGTAAATACATCCATAACAAGCTTATATCTGGAATCTAGATATTTTTACACTTTTGAATCATTCTTAGGGACTATGATATATGGATGAGACGAAAATTGTGGTACAGATCTTAAGAGATCTGAATAGCAAAATGACTTGAATTAAAGAGAAATGGTGATATCACATCCTATAATTCGCTGTTTCAGAATATAATGCATTCAGGGTAATAGTTTCAAAAGCGTACACCAAAACGTTGTGATTGATTTAAAACGTTCTAAACAATGGAAATCCATCCAATGACGTAACGGTTGTTTTAAATTTGGTGTACGAACAATGAGATTAAATGTATTTTAGATTCCGATAAGGCGAATTCGAAAAAGGCCTTCGTTAGAAAGAATCAATATTAATCAGATCAGAAGCAAACATAAACTAATGATATATAGCACACTCTATACAGGTCAGACGTCAAACGAAACGTCCATCCGATTTTCTATCTTCAACGCATCTTTCCAACAATGATATTGTACAACTTTATGGTGTAACACCACTATTTCCGATCCGGCCAGAAAGGACATACCAGAAAGTAGTACATATGAAACACAAAATTGTTCCTACGCATGATTGTAACTTTCAAAATATGTAGAATATTTAGATATTTTTGGTATCAAACGAAAGCAGAATGACTGGTGATCATTGTAGAACTATTTTTGATTTATTGTTTTGAATATTAAAAAAAAAACCTAAATTTTACAAAGAGGGTACATTTAGCCTGTTTCTGAAATCTAATGTACTTGTTTTTGGTATATCCGAAGTTCCGGTAACCAGTTCTTTCTTATATGCCATTTAAGGTATGTTGATTTTTTTTCAGTACATGACACCATAAAGTGTTGCAATAATCTTTATCTGAACTTCAAACAAAAAAAGCCGCTGCGCCTGCATGAAAATGAGAAATCTAACATAGAAAGCAATGGATCCATGCATTAGTGGACACTTGTGTACTTCATAATACGTTATTATACACTCCCTTTTATATATATATATAGAACGATTGTCATGGATTCCAATAATAACATTTACACTTTGACATCTTTTAATGGTTGTAAGTATCTTGTAACCACTCGTCCCTGTAAACCACTAATTGCATATCAAGAACACATTCAATGAATCTTAAGTTTCTAAAAGCATTATGCTACAGTTTGAATGTTGACTTCAACATATTTTTAAATTTCAAATAGTAAACACGGCCGTAGCCATATTTATATAATGATATCTAGTGACAAATATTTAATTAATTTTGTAAAACGATTGAGGATATAAATATGGGCAAGGTCCATAGTCGGCACTTTGCACGGCACTCATTGTGTCCCTATCCCAAATGTTCTCGTTTTTCAATGTTTGTTTTCAATCAATTTCTATCCTTCATTCTTGTTGATCCATTTGTCCTGCCTAGTTATATATCAAATACACTTTTAATTTGTTAACTGAATACATTTTGTATTTATAAACCAAGCCTCACTAGACATTTAGGGAAAATCGGAAATTGGTAAATCAATATTAGCTATATATGTGCTTGGGCAGTTTTGTAGGTATACAGACTAATGGGGTCAAACTTCACTGTTTAATGAAGACTGGAGACTACAACGGTTGGAACACATCTATGGTCATTTATTCTGTAAAGGTCAATCTTCTAATAAATTTCGAAAGGATGACGGACAAATTAAACATGCAACATTTTTCAGTAAAAAAATAAAAATATGGCTTATCGGTATAATAAGATAATGATTAATAGCATTTTTTAAAGTACTAGTATGCTACAAAATCACAAGCACTTGTCTCAGAAAGAACACTACTTTGAAATTTAAAATATTCTGTTATATGCCAAATTCTCGGTTGTCAACCCGACCAAAACTTGTTATGTCGTAGATCTAAATTGATTTTTCTACACAATGGTGTATAACACGCCCACTTTAGTTGCCAGAATCATCCGTAGCAATCCTACCCAAGTGTGCCAATCGTAATTATTTCGCGATCGGCTGACTTTTTCAAAAATGCGAGTTAAATACCTTGTGTTATATTATAGGATGAAACGCCTTTTTCAAGAAATTTACTGGTGTATAAACTCGACCAATTCACTCACAAACAAATAAAAGTCCGAACAATTCACTCACAAACATTAAAATTGGGAAAGGAAATAGGGAATGTATCAAAGCGTAAAAAAACCCGACCATAGAGCAGAAAACAGCCAAAAGCCATCATTGGGTCTCAATGTAGCGAGAAATTCTCTCCCCCGTAGGCGTCATTCAGCTGGCCCCTTAAAAATATGTATACAAGTTCAGAAATAATGGACGTCATACTAAACTCCGAATTATTCACAAGAAACTAAAGTTAAAAATCATACAAGACTAACAAAGGCCAGAGGATCGAGCCTGACTTGGGACAGGCGCAAAATTGCGGCGGGGTTAAACATGCTTATGAGATCTCAACCCTCTGATGTCAGAAGATGTAACACAAGAAATAAACAAAATGGCAATAATACATAAATAACAACAGACTATTACTCAATTTATTTCACTTGACTGGGCGGAGTTTATCCAGTTCGCTCATTAATAGTTATCCCATAAGGACGCGGTGTGTCAGTGTAAGATCACCCCGATGGCCGGAGGCCAGAGGGTAATCGAACACTGACACACCAAGTCCGACTGGGATAACTATTTTACATCCCAGCTGTTTTAGATTAGACGAAAAACCATTTACAATTTATAAAATCTAGTTTAGAACGCCACACAACCATAACAATATACTTTATATATTACTATATGATGTATACCCATTTTGAACCCCAAACACGATGAGTAGTTACATCCCAGCTCCTTTGTTCTAACAGGGGTGATCTGAGCCGGATCACCCCTACCAGATCACCCCAGTTTGAGTTTCTTTGTTATGCATGCTTTCCTTTGTTCTGTAACATTTTAAAACTTATAATTAATTATACGACTATCTATTAAAATTCACGTAGAAAAAATCCAGTGTATATGCTGGATTCGAACTCAAGACCTTTAGCATATCAAGCCACGACACATACCACTACACCAGGACGACTTGATACGAAATAATAGTAATTTGACGTACTTAAAGGAAGCAAGAATTTTTTATAAGTGGGGCGAGTTGTCAAACCTTTATTCTGTGGTGTTTTAACCATTTTCGTTAATTAGTGAGTTTTCAGACTGATTGTTCAATTTGATTTTACACTCTTTCAAAGTGAAGCAAGTCGGTAAACAAGAGTGGGACGATATTTTCAAAAAGTGGCGATATAGTGTGGGCCGATTGGCAAGTGGGGCGAGTTGACATTGTTTGATATCTACTCATCGTGTTTGGGGTTCAAAATGGGTATACATCATATAGTAATATATAAAGTATATTGTTATGGTTGTGTGGCGTTCTAAACTAGATTTTATAAATTGTAAATGGTTTTTCGTCTAATCTAAAACAGCTGGGATGTAAAATAGTTATCCCAGTCGGACTTGGTGTGTCAGTGTTAGATCACCCTCTGGCCTCCGGCCATCGGGGTGATCTTACACTGACACACCGCGTCCTTATGGGATAACTATTAATTAAACATATTTTATTGTCCAAAAACATTGACAATAGGATTAAACACAAGTTTTGCAACTTAGAACGTCTTCTCCATTACATACAAATAATAAATAACCGAACAAAAATGAAATACATAATAATAACATCATAAACAATATTATTATGAAGACATGAAATAAACAAGAATTTAAACGACATGGCTCATCGATTCATAAAAGTCGAGTTGACCGTAAATTTTTATGATGGACCTACCAAATAGGTTGTTTTATCTTGGAAAACATATTTACTCTAAAGGTAAGTTATTATAATTGTATTTTGAACAAATTAAATTAAATTGTTGTTGTCAACTGATATGATTTCATAATAAAATCAAATTGATGATCCATGTCTTTGAAAAATTGAACAATTGCATTTGAAGTCAACAAAAAGTAATTTAAATACATTATTATTGGTATATATTTAACCATAATGTCTATAAACTATGAAAAGCGATTGGTCTCTTTAATATAATTCTGCACTTTTATAAAAAATTAGCGTGTTTATGTTCATATTAAACAAATCATTGCCGTACATTAAATTTTCAAAGTCGGTTGGTATATTTTCTTCTCTAAGTTCAAAAAATAAGTTATTCCTTTGCACTGTATAATTGTTACACGACAGGAAATAATGTTGGGCATTTTCGTATAATTAACCACATTGACACATTGCGATAGGTTTAATATTTGCGTGATACAGATCCATGTTAAGGGCACTGCATTTGTTTCTTCATCTTGCGTGTAAAACATTTAAATATATATGGCCAATATTGAAATATGTAGGGGGTGATTTGTTTTTATAATATTTCTGTTTATTTTTAATTTAAACATATTTAAAGAAAGTTCAATTCTAATACTTAAATCGAGCGAATTCTACAGTTTGATACTAGACGGAATAAATGATTCCTGATAAAGAGAAAGTCTGCTAGAGGTTTTATATATATTTTGACTGCTTCGTAGATTGTAATTGTTTGTTTCTGCAACTGTAGGGGGTATTAAATCTAATAAGTATTCTGGGGCTTCCTCTTTCATAATTTTGTAATATAAAGTGAATTTCTTAACTTCCCGTCTAATCTTTAATTTGTCCCATCCCGTCTCTAAATAAAGTGATTGAGTGCTAGCATAGCTTGTTAGACCAGTGACAATACGTGCTGCTTCCAGTTGTAATTTTTCTAATCTTTCAGAATTCAACTGTCCGCAATTACCCCTATTAAACTTCAGAAGAATATTCTAGAACAGGCCTTATAAAAGTTAAGAATATTTTTTCTAAAGATTCCCTTTTTAGTCGGAATTTCAAACGTCTAAGAACATTTAATTGTTTTGATACCTTTTCTATTAAAGAATCAAGTGAACACGCTTGGTCCACTTACAGTCACTGCTAAAAAGTATGCCTAAATGTTTATGACTAGTAACTGTATCTACCTGAACTCCGCCAAAATAAAAACTCAAGTTATTTTTTTAATTTATTTTACTAAATAACATGATATTAGTTTTATTTGGATTGAATTTAACTAGCCAATCATTTGCACAGGAATTAATATTGTGTAGATCGATATTTATCATAGATTGGAGAGTAGTTTCATCTGGAGCAGTATGTCCAATAGATGTATCGTCTGTAAACATTCTACTTAATCCAATCATATCATCTGCAATGTCATTAATGAATATCAGAAATAAAAGAGGACCCAGTACCGAACCCTGTGGAACACCAGCTTTAAGATTACCTAATTCTGAAGTCATCTCTTTTAACACTACTCTCTGAGTTCTATTTGTTAAGTAACTTTCAAGCCATATTAACAGATTGCCTTTTATACCATATCTTTCTAACTTCAGAAGTAGACCCCTTATCCATACTCGATCGAATGCCTTGCTTAAATCAGCAAAAGTTAAACTTGTAAAGAATATATTGTCTAAAGCATACACGATAGAATGTTACATCTCAATTAGTTGATGAAAAGTAGAGCAGCCGGGTAGGAAACCAGACTGAAATTTATACAAAAGTTTATTAATGATTGAATATATGACATTTATATATTATTTTCTCTATTACCTTGCTCAAATTTTATAAATTTTATTAATTTCCTGTTTACAAAACTTTGAATTTTTCGAAAAATAACTAAGGATTTTCTAATCCCAGGCATAAATTACCTTAGCCGTATTTGGCACAACTTTTAAGAATTTTGGATCCTCAATGCTCTTCAACTTTGTACTTGTTTGGCTTTATAAATATTTTGGTATGAGCGTCACTGATGAGTCTTATGTAGACGAAACGCGCGTCTGGCGTACTAAATTATAATCCTGGTACCTTTGATAACTATTCACGCAAGAAAGAAGTGATACTGGTCTATAGTTACACGGCATTGACTTATCTCCATTTTTAAATAAAGGAATAACATGTGCCAATTTCCAATCTTTCGGAAATATATTTTGAGAGAGCGATTTATTAAACAGAATACATAAGGGAAGTGCAATTTCATTTTTTACTGCTATAAGCATTCTATTACCTATTTTGTCTGGACCAACAGCTTTATTTGGATCTAAAGTAGAGATAATATCTTTAACGTCTTTTATAGTTACAGTAATTCCTGACAAAATGTTAATACCTGTATCCTCGAAGTCGGACAATTTTTTTGTTTTCTTCATCTAGACTAGCTATTGAACAAAAATATCTATTTAGAATATCAACTTTTTCTTTTGTATCATAAGAAAATTCAAATTTTTTTAAATAAATGTATTTAGTTCCAATGCAAAGACCCTATAAGTGAATCAATATTAAAGTCAATATATGTTATGTTTGTGAGTGACTTGGTCCAATTTATACACCAATAAATTCATTTAAAAAGCCGTTTAATTCTTATAATGCTTTCAAATAAATTGGAGATAGGAAATATATTTTTTTTACACTTGTTACCTATATTACACGTAAATTGTATATTTATGTCACTGAATATGCCTGGCGCATGCATATATTTGCTGGTTAGCGCAAAAATATGTACTCAATGAAATTTGCTATCTGATAAAAAGAAAACTGCCAACACTCTTATTTGCATTCAAACAAATGTTTTGTGTCTTATTATATTTAAGGATTAATTTAACTTGCAGTGAAAGTATACTTGTGAACGCCGTTGTAATAATCGCCGCCATCTTGTTTTCATTTGTTACGAAATGTTCGGTACGTCTATCGAAAAATAACCAACGTCAAGATCAGCTACCAAAAGTTCTATCAACCAATCATATCAACGTTTTCCCTAATATGCAAATCCTATAGAAATTATTAAGGTATATACATTAGGAATATCTTTTCAAGAACCTGTGTGCAAAATGCCAAAATTATTGTAAACCAAATAACACATATGTTATAATGATAAACGTTCGAACAAAATACATGACTACGCAAGACAGACAATATTTTATTTTACGGGTCACCTCTTCATTTGATAAAACGTACAATTAGTTAATTAAACAATATCTTAAAACATAAACATACATGAGCCACTATAATAACAAAAATTCAAATAGAGAGACTTTCTAAAATGTATACACATTATTTACACTAAAATTAGCTATACAAGATACTACATACAATCGTCATGCCAATATATATAGAAAATCAGTTAAATCTGGGACATAATAGTCCCAGATCAATTATTTTATTAGTAAAATTTATCCGAAATCACACTACCAATAATTATAGTATGATGTGCTTTTTTCGCCTTGTAAATGACCCCATTCTCGAAATCTTATAAAATATGTTTGCACATGCATATATTGACTAGTATAGGAAAAAGAATTTCATCAAATTGGCATATAAAAAGAAGATGTGGTATGGTTGCCGACTTGCCTATAAGACAACTCTCCACAAGAGAAAAAATGACACAAAAATGAACAACTATAACCGTACAGCCTTCAACAATGAGGAAATCCAATACCGCATAGTCAGCTATAAAAGGCCCCGAAATGACAATGTAAAACATTTCAAACGAGATAACTAATGCATTTTATATATCTAATCAACTTAAAACACTTTCAAACTATTAAATGATGCACATGTTGTTATACATCAAAACTACAATGTGTTAAAATTCGCAATTGACATATTTAACCGAGATACGACAACGTTCATGCAGGCTATTCAAAACCCTTCCCTCTGTAAAAAAAACACAATGCGAGACATCTGATTGTTTACATTTAATAATCAAAATATGGAGGTTTAATGGAAGAGCCTACACAAATGGTCTACACTTATACACATCGGACATAGAATTTACCTAATCAGAATCGAAATGGTAAAATGCAAGCTATAATTTATTGTAGCTATAACATGGGTAGGCATTATATTCGTGGTTATTTATCTTCCCTATTGCTAGCGCTCGGGCACGATTATAATGCCCAATCATGTTTAAACTACGATATAGTATGGCTTGCATCAATCATCTGTAACTAGAGCATGTGGAAATCAGCACTTTTTTTTTTTTTAGATTTTCACTGCATGTAGTAATAATGATATAAACATTTAGACTGATTAATAATGATTTTGAATCTTTCATTTTAGAAATCTAACATTCAATGACATGTGAATTTAATCTAATGTAGACATTGGTTTCTGTATCCATTGATCAAAACCAATTGTTTCGATTCGTCTAGTGCATGAACTACTTATTCATATATAACACAGACAATTGATATAAGCTTGTTTGTTAAAAACGATATAACGAGACAGCTAAATTTTAACTTTCAGCTTTGGGTCACGCTGTGCTAAATTTAACCTTTCCGATATTTTCAAATGGATATTTGTGATCGATTTAAAGGTCTATCATCTTCTTTTCCTTTTATCATTTGAAACTCCGTATATTTCTTGTAATACGTTGTGAAGTTACCGGCTACAATAGCGATAGGCACTGCTAAAATAATTATTCCAGAGAGTGCACATAAAGCACCCACAATACAACCGAGTGTTGTGACAGGATATATGTCTCCATATCCGACAGTTGTCATGGTAACAATAGCAAACCAAATTCCTTGAAACATATTTGAAAACGTGAAGTTTGAAAATTCGGCATAGAATATCATGTTCGCAAAGAGTATTGCCAATGTTAGGCACATAAGTAGTAACACAGAGAGATCCTTAAGGCTATCCCACAATGCAAGAAATAAAATTCGAATTCCGCTAGATTGCAATGCAAACCGGAAAACACGAGTAAGTCTGAATATTGTAACTGCATGACAACTTGCAAACATAATGTATAATATTTGACTTTTGTAGATGGCAATGTAATAGTTCTCTAGAACAAATTTCGCAATAATTGCAATGTTAATTATTAGATCAAGTACATTCAAGAAACTTTTAAAAAATCTCTTCTTGCAGGGACAGACTGAAAAGCGAACAGTCATTTCAATGATGAAAAATAAATCGGTCATTCTTTCCAATATAGTCAGAACCTGAAAAGGTCGGTTCAAAACAAAGGTGATTACTTTTTCGTTTACATGATGGGCCTGTAAATAGATTCTCATTTCTGTTGAATTCCCGTTAAATTCACGTCTCTCTTCTCGGAAATCTTCATGAGTGCTAAGAAGAATTACAACCGTAGATATCAGGATCACCATGAAATAGAACACCATGTACACCTACAATTCAAAATGAAAATTAAGTACACATTGTCATCAGTTACTTAAAATTGGTATAAAAAGTCAAGAGACGTTCCGAAAAGTTTATTTCACAAGTTAAACAGTGAATTAAGCTATACAAAACACCATACTTTTTTTTATTAGAATAGCACACCAATGTTCACTTACTGTATCAACATGAACATTAAGTTAGTAAACTAAAAGTAATACGTAAAGTCAAGAACAGTTCCAAGGAAAATGAGCTGAACAGAGTATTAAAATACTACACAAGCCATGATTGATCACGGGAACACATGCCTTGATATATATATACATGTATACAATTTTTTTTTGTCAACATGTAACATGACAAAAAAAAACGGCAGTTCTTACTTAGCAAATAACCTACAATAACAGATATATATTGCTTTACATTAAAGTCGAATTAAAAGTACATGTATGTTGTTATAGTGTTCTCGTTTGAAATGTATAACATGTCTTTTTGGGGACTTTAATATATTGTTATACAGTATTGACTTTGATCATTGTAGCTAAAAGCCATATGTTGACCTATTAGGATCGAATTGGCAATCATAGGATATTTTTAATATAAATAAATTGTAAGTCCAACTGGATGAGAGATTAGAGAGAGAGAGATTAATTTTCCCAAGCAAGTTATAATATCTATTATAGTTCTGCCAACGTTTATCAGACACATGACTGTATTATTCCATAAAAAAAAATAAGTTTTGTCCTATTTTATTTGTAACTTGCAGCAAATACAACTGTTAAAAAATAAACAACAAAAACAGATCCACAGGGTATTATGTGCATATTGCAGTCACCTCTGTTTGTTCGTACACACAATTAGTGATCCTATCATTTTAATTATGCTGACATTTCTACCAAATAAAAACCTATATAAATATTAATCTAATCAATTATGACACAGAATGTTTATATGATTGGCTATAGACTCGGGAAATTAAACTGTTACAGTTGTCAAATTATCACTGAATTATTTAGCGATGTACAAATGTATATCTAATGCAGTTTCTCTCTAGATAGATACCTTGTCGTCATGGATACAATTTTCTTAAATGTTAGTGGAACAATATTTTAGATTTCATATTCAAAATGAAAGTTATATCTACAGGGCACACTCACACAGTGTAGATACTATTCTGTACGCTATCCGGAAGTCGCGATTTTCGAAGCGAGAACTTTTTGGATCACATTTTAAATTTGATGGGTATACTGAATTAAACGGTAAGTTGATCATCTGTACATTGCTTAATGATTAATTCAGCCGACATCGATATTCTAAAATGGTTTAGAATTAAATTCCGCACATTCAATATTCGTGTCTTTGCCTTAATCAAGAGATTTTCAAGTACATCACTAAGAAAAATCAGTCGGCCAACCTAAAAACCATCTTTTTACCCTCTTAGTGTACAAATTAACGTAAAAACCAGACTTAATTAACTCAATGAAGTATATTTTAAGCGGTGGTAAAAGTTTCAACCAGATCTTTGAAGCCAGAAATAAGAAAATTACACTTGTTTGAATTTCTCACTGTACGATCAGTCTCGCTTGTTTATTTTAAAACTGTATGATCAGTCTTTATGTCACTGTATTCTAGTGGTGATTTCAAAGTTATTTACGATACATTAGAAGGTGGCATTTTTCTAAATAACACAAATATATTTCAATACATTCACATCCTGAAAACTTATGAAACATGTTTTAGCTTGATAGGGTGTACTCGACTTACTACATTAAGTATAAGGATGTTTAAATGTTGCTAAAATAAGAGGAAGGTTTGATGTATACTAGTATATAAGTTTCAGAAATGTCCTCCGTTATACTTAAAATTGTACAAACACACAGATTTAGTTGTTATATATAAATGCATGTATTTACACACATTCGAGGCCGTACTGTAGCCTATAATTGATCACAGCTCCTTCACTTTGTTTAAGATGTAGAGTTATATAAAAAAGAAGGTGTGGTATGATTGCCAATGAGACAACTATCCACAAAAGACCAAAATGACACAGACATTAACAACTATAGGTCACCGTACGGCCTTCAACAATGAACAAAGCCCATACCGCATAGTGAGCTATAAAAGACCCCGATAAGACAATGTAAAACAATTCAAACGAGAAAAATGTCTCTTTGACACTCAATTGTACACCACTTTTTCATGCGGGGGGTTATAGTGATAAAGAAGTCCGTCTTTCCGTTCGTCCGTTGGACCGGTACAATATGATTCGCCGGTTTTGCAAGCGCATCTCCTCATAAACCACTAAATATACATTGGGGGTTCCGGCCATTTTTAAATGGAGAGGGGTCCAATCCAGGAGAAAAGGGGATTCCAAATATATGTTCCCATACAAATGAATTGATAGTTAAAAAAGGGTTTCAAACTTTTTTTGAATCCGTCACTGATATAACTATTAATTAATCTTATTCGGATTTCTTATCATAAATGATAATGACTGTATTGTGTACCGTCTATTTCGAAATTTAGTAAAAATCTTTTATGGGGTTACTTTATATAAGATGCGGACTTGAACTTTACTTTATATGGGGGCACCCATCAGGCATTTCCAACACCTCCTAAACTAATCATTAAAGTTTTCTGAAATTGCTCCATTTTTACTCGATTAATGCATTATGGACCTTCTATTTCTGTAAACTTACCAAAATTATATCATATCCATTTTTTGTTATTTTAAAAGACAAGCTTGATTTATGTTATCATCAATTGGTCAACGGCGGACGGTGTAAATAATCTTTAAAAATGTAATAGCTAAACAGGTAACTGTAACGATACACTAATAGACCTTTTCAATATCTCTCGACACCGACTAATGACACCTACAGTTTACAGGTAAAATGGATGGGTCGTCTCAAAGACAAAAAAACATCATGATAATCATTCCGTAACATATGGGATTGGCGGTTTTATATAGTTTAAGAATATATATCAACCAAATAAATATATTAATATATATATGTAAGCCGGATGCGGCCATTTATTTCGCCTAGTCGCGTTTTTGTGACTTCTCCTTTCATTTTGCAAACGCGAAATTGGGAATTCGAGAAATCGAGAAAGCAAAATCGAGAAATTGAGAAATCGGGAAATCGGGAAATCGTGAAATAGGGAAATCGAGAAATTGGGAAATAGATGAGATCGGGAAATCGAGAAATCGAGAAATCAAGAAGGCAAAACGCCAAAACATGTAAGAAAAAACACGAAAACGCGAAAACGCAAAATGAATTCTCGATTTTGCGTTTTTGCTTTCTCTATTTCTCGATTTCCCAATTTCTTGATTTCCCGATTTCCCAATTTCTTGATTTCTCGATTTCGCTTTCTCGATTTCCCCGAAAACACGAAAAGGGGAAACGTCCGCATCCGTCCACCATACATATTTCTCTGTCATATAATATTCTTATTTCGTATGTATCTGCACGACATTTCATGTTGAATTGATTAAACAAATATTCCAATCATTCAGAATCCTAACCCATTTTCTCTTCACTTTTGTGATTATGTGAGTCTTTCGCCAAATATTTGCCGCATGCCAATAACGATTTAATTTGTTGGTGTAAAACCTTTAATGATTTTTTCAAAAATGAAAAAGAATACTGGACCGTCCGTCCGTATCAAACTTGTGAACACGACCAACGTTGTGTTTTTCCACCGATCTTCACCTTAGTTGATGTACATATTCAATTTTTACATAATTACATATTGATTTTTAGGTCGAAGGTAAATATCACGTTTTTTTTTGGGGTTTTTTTTTTATCAACGACGGTCTTCTCCGCTTCAAGATATATATCTTGTTCGAGGTCAAGTTTTTCCTTGATGAATTTTGAAAAAAAAATATAATTGACCCCTCGTTTTAATGTTCCTTGTCAACCGACATAATCATTGTTTAATAAATATCAACTACAATAAAACATGATTCGTTCTTTTCGTTTTCCAAATTCAACCAGAACAGCTAGAAGCTAAACGTCTAAAAGATCAAATGTGACTTAAAATCTATCATTTTCTTTATAATAAATTAAAAAAACCGATGTCATTTGGACTCTGTAGGAAAGTTTTATCATTGTCAATGATTGAAAGCAATAAAATCAATAATATCTCAATTTTGTTTGAATTTTGAGACGACCCTTCACATTTTACCTGTCGTAGTCGTTCTCAACTGTAGGTGTCGAGAGATGTTGAAAAGGTCTAATACAAAGTCCACAAGCGAATCATGTATTACTTTTTAGGCATTCGATTTTAAATAAGACTGATGGAACAAAATACAATTATTTGGCCGTCTATAAAATTCATCAGAAATATATTTGTATTGTCTGATGAAAGTAATTACACGTTATAGTTCCCTGGATAGTTCATAATATCACATATACACGTATATACCTTCAAATTGCTGTTGTTTTTTCTTCAAAATCACGACTGGCCATACAGTCAAAAAATCTGAAATCGCTTCTAGAATACAGTCAGTTCTAGACTGATCGTACAGTAATTTATTTTGGGATCCTCAAGGAAAACATATTTTTTTATGGAAAATACGAATATTCCACTTAAATACGAAAAGAATATTGAAACAGTATATATTTAACTGTAATCTGATGCAAATATTTACAATAAAAGCTTATTTGCTTTGTACTACGAGAGCAAAATTGTCCATCGATTTAACTTTTTTCTACCAAGTTGATGTGATGCACACGTATATTTTATATTCTAATGCATGTTTTTGTTACAGTTACTCATATTTATGATGCTATTTATACCTTGAAGATGTTCAAAACACTTTGTAGATATAGGAGTAAACAAATGATGAGAAAAGTTACCGTAGGCAAAACCGTCCTGTTAGCCAGTTGGAAATCATCGCTTCGAAAATCGCGACTTCCGGATAGCGTACAGAATAGTATCTACACTGTGACTCAGTACTGTATACATAGTGTTTAGATCATACACATTTTAGTGGAAAATATAATTATATATATAGCCAGCAAAACTGAAGGAATAGTTCAAATGATGATACAAGTATGAAAATTTGCACAAAGCATCATTATTATATACTTTTAAAGAAAAATGTGCTGGCCATTAAAAAAAAACATTTGTTCAAGATGGCCACGTTCTTTTTTCAAAATGGCATACTGGTATAATTCGTAATTCATCTAATTACTCGAGACTCTTCTAGAGCTGTTTAAGTAAGTGTAACTTCTATGATGCCAGTGTTTGAAAACACGCCCATTCAGTTGCTATGCTCTGGTATTAAATGGATAAGGCGAAAAATGTGGGCTACTTTTGGTATCAATTGTAACTACAGATCAGCTACTTTTGTCTTTTGGTATCAATTGCAACTACAGACCTGCTTCTGTTTGTATTTGCTAAGCAAATTCAGTGGGAATGGCCTGATTTGTACGGAGAACATAAGTGTATCCGTCATGTTTGGTAGATTGCACATTGAAATGACTTGTGTGCACTTTTTTAACACATTTTTAAGTACTAAGTCTTAACATGCCTCAGTATAAACATGTTTAGGTTGACAATGTGTTAAGTTTAAGAAGGTTACTGTAACAGTAACTGTTAGATCGTTTCAGTTTAGAAATTAGAGTTAAGTCATAAAAACTTCAAATTTAAAACATTTAAAAGTGTTTATAATAAAGATAGTTGTACATGAACACATGTAATGTGCTTACTTCGAAAAAGTTAGATATTTATAATAGTTGTCCTAAAGAACTACAAAATGTAACTCATGACTAATTGTGTTCATTTTCTAAGCACGATTATTTATAACAGCAATAATATGACCATTTTTTCTCATTTGAATTGTGTTGCATTTTGTTATTTCGGGACCTTTTATAGTTTATAGTACGGTATGGGATTTGCTCATTGTCGAAGTTCAAACGGTGACTTACAGTTGTTAATTTAGCCGTCATCAAGTCTTTCGTTGAAAGTCATTTTCATTGACAACATACTAAATCTTTTTATTTTTATGATATATGTATAGTTTTCTAAAACAAATTTACCTTCGCTGCTTTGGATGACAATGGTTCTTCCATTATAGTCCATATCCTTCTCCGAATTCGCACACCACGAGGGAGAGTATCAAAACACTCGTGGCAAGTGTTCCGAGGTTCCTTTATTTTATCCAACAATTGAACTTGGTTTTCAAGTTTTAAGTAAGGATGTATGCAGCATGACTCCATACTGCAATCAATATTCCAGAAATGTAATTCCTTTTGAAGCAGTCTTGTACAGAGGTTTGATGAAAAATGAAGTTCACCATAGCGATAAAAGTCTAAAACCACGTTAAATATTTCTGGATTCCTATCAAAATAATACTCATTTTTTTCTTTTCGAAATTCTGAACACTTTTCAGAAAGCTCTGCTAGCCTAGTGCCCGGATGTCTTTTCAAAAGCTTCCATGAAATCTCAAAAAATGTTCCTCCAACATTTAGAATAACCGTATCCATGCTTACTAGGTTTATAACAGATGCAGTTATGTTATATGCTCTTCGCTACATTATTCGGTGCAAAACATTTAGTTACTTAGTAATTTACAAACGGTTTTGTTTCCCGCATCTGCAGCAAAATATATACTGAGGGTTTTTTTACATACTCCGTCTGTGTTAAAATTGATTAGATTAATGAGCCATTCACAAACTATAAAGGTTTTTACTGATGAGAGATATCAACAGAATAAAACTGATAATATCAGTAATTTTGTTTACGAACAAACTGAAATGTCTGCAATATGCACATACATATATTACCCTACGGATCTGTTCCTGCACAATATCATTTATGAAAATGACAAATATACAAATGTATGAATTTTAGTCTCTTTGTGAATATGTTTATAATTGAAAAATAATTAGCTTTCTGCGCAAATATTGGACGAACAATTATGGCTTACTTGGGAAATAACAATTATAAAAATAAGGCGATATGGTAGGATTGTCAAGGACACAACTATCCACCAGAGTCTAGACGATAAGGACATTAGCAATTATGAGTAATCATTACTATTCGAAAGATTAATGCGTTGCATGTCACTATGTAATCGGTATTAAAGTTTTTTTTTTATTTTTAAAAAACTTTAGTCTTAGACGCATGTCGAATTATATTAGTTTTTAAATAGCTAGCAATAACTGCAAGTACTCTCAGATCTGTACGTATAGTATTTTACTGCAAGTACTCTCAGATATGTACGTAGTGTCTTTACTGCAAGTACTCTCAGATATGTATGTAGTATCTTTTACTGCAAGTACTCTCAGATCTGTACGTAGTGTCTTTTACTGCAAGTATTCTCAGATATGTACGTAGTGTCTTTTACTGCAAGTACTCTCAGATCTGTACGTAGTATCTTTTACTGCAAGTACTCTCAGATCTGTACGTAGTATCTTTTACTGCAAGTACTCTCAGATATGTACGTAGTGTCGTTTACTGCAAGTACTCTCAGATATGTACGTAGTGTCTTTTACTGCAAGTACTCTCAGATATGTACGTAGTGTCTTTTACTGCAAGTATTCTCAGATATGTACGTAGTGTCTTTTACTGCAAGAACTCTCAGATCTGTACGTAGTGTCTTTTACTGCAGGTACTCTCAGATCTGTACGTAGTGTCTTTTACTGCAAATACTCTCAGATATGCACGTAGTATCTTTTACTGCAAGTACTCTCAGATCTGTACGTACTGTCTTTTACTGCAAGTATTCTCAGATATGTACGTTGTGTCTTTTGCTGAAAGTAATCTCAGATCTGTACGTAGTGTCTTTTCCTGCAAGTACTCTCAAATCTGTACGTAGTGTCTTTTACTGCAAGTATTCTCAGATATTTACGTAGTGTCTTTTACTGCAAGTACTCTCAGATCTGTACGTAGTGTCTTTTCTGCAAGTACTCTCAGATATGTACGTAGTGTCTTTTACTGCAAGTACTCTCAGATATGTACGTAGTGTCTTTTACTGCAAGTACTCTCAGATATGTACGTAGTATCTTTTACTGCAAGTACTCTCAGATATGTACGTAGTGTCTTTTACTGCAAGTACTCTCAGATCTGTACGTAGTGTCTTTTACTGCAGGTACTCTCAGATCTGTACGTAGTGTCTTTTACTGCAAGTACTCTCATATATGTACGTAGTGTCTTTTACTGCAAGTACTCGCAGATATGTACGTAGTATCTTTTACTGCAAGTACTCTCAGATATGTACGTACTGTCTTTTACTGCAAGTATTCTCAGATATGTACGTTGTGTCTTTTGCTGAAAGTAATCTCAGATCTGTACGTAGTGTCTTTTCCTGCAAGTACTCTCAAATCTGTACGTAGTGTCTTTTACTGCAAGTACTCTCAGATATGTACGTAGTGTCTTTTACTGCAAGTACTCTCAGATATGTACGTAGTGTCTTTTACTGTAAGTACTATCAGATATGTACGTAGTATCTTTTACTGCAAGTACTCTTAGATCTGTAGGTAGTGTCTTTTACTGCAAGTACTCTCAGATATGTACGTAGTATATTTTACTGCAAGTACTCTTAGATCTGTACGTAGTGTCTTTTACTGCAGGTACTCTCAGATCTGTACGTAGTGTCTTTTACTGCAAGTACTCTCAGATCTGTACGTAGTATCTTTTACTGCAAGTACTCTCAGATCTGTACGTAGTGTCTTTTCTGCAAGTACTCTCAGATCTGTACGTAGTATCTTTTACTGCAAGTACTCTCAGATATGTACGTAGTGTCTTTTACTGCAAGTACTCTCAGATATGTACGTAGTGTCTTTTACTGTAAGTACTCTCAGATATGTACGTAGTATCTTTTATTGCAAGTACTCTTAGATCTGTACGTAGTGTCTTTTACTGCAAGTACTCTCAGATATGTACGTAGTATATTTTACTGCAAGTACTCTTAGATCTGTACGTAGTGTCTTTTACTGCAGGTACTCTCAGATCTGTACGTAGTGTCTTTTACTGCAAGTACTCGCAGATCTGTACGTAGTGTCTTTTCTGCAAGTACTCTCAGATCTGTACGTAGTATCTTTTACTGCAAGTACTCTCAGATATGTACGTAGTGTCTTTTACTGCAAGTGCTCTCAGATATGTACGTAGTGTCTTTTACTGCAAGTACTCTCAGATATGTACGTAGTATCTTTTACTGCAAGTAATCTCAGATCTGTACGTAGTGTCTTTTACTGCAAGTACTCTCAGATATGTACGTAGTATCTTTTACTGCAAGTACTCTTAGATCTGTACGTAGTGTCTTTTACTGCAAGTACTCGCAGATCTGTACGTAGTGTCTTTTTGTTCTTGTGATGTACAAGTACAAGGCCACGTCCACTCCGTGTTTTTGTTTGATGTATTTCTATTCCTATCCATCTGATGAGTAAATCTTTTTTAACTGATTTTAATAGTTAGTTCTCATGTTGTACCTGTACGTATGTGCCTGTCCCAAGTCAGGAGCCTGTGATTCAGTGTTTGGTGTTTGTTGCAGTGTTATATAGGTGTCAGACCACCAATTAAAAATCTGATCAACCAAATTTTGCAATTTTCACAGCTTTCTAAATATTTAACCTTAAGCTCAACTTCATCGACACCAGATATATCCTGATTTGTACATGTATTACCTTTCTACATGCCAATTTTCAACCCATGTTTAAAATCTGCTGAGCCTTGAAAGAATTGCCTTTGCTAAATTTACTACTCCAAAATAACCCCTGGTTTTCTGGAAATCTTAAATTAGTACACTATGTAGCGCATTAATGCAAACTCGTAGACAAGTGAAGTTTGGCTCAAAATGGTCTAAATATATTTCTCTTTCACCAAATTAAAGTTTAATTTCTTTTTGTTTGTTTGTTAGTAAACTATTACATACGTACTGTTTAAATTGGAGGCCGCGTAATTGGCTATCTGACACCTAAATACTAGTATTTGTTTAATGTTCATTGTTTTGTACAAAAAATTGGTCGTTACTTTTCTCGTTTAAATTGTTTTACATTTGACGATTTGTCATTTCGGGGTCTTTGATAGCTGACTATATGGTATAGGCTTTGTTCAGTGTTGAAGGCCATGCGCTGATCTATGGTTGTTAATTTCTGTGTCATTTGTTATCTTGTAAAGAGATGTCTCATTGACAATCATACAATGTACCACATCTTCTATTTTATATTGATAAACAAATGGCAGAACTACATTTTTCTGTGATACAGTTTCAAAACTTTGTTTGGTTCGGCACGATTCAGAGTTTGACCTAATGATTGAATCTATTTTTCAATAATTTCATGAGGGTGTAAAAGCGTTGACCCAAAAACATTTTATATGAAGCGCTTTACTAAATATGTTTGCATGATCAACTCTTTTAAAACCCTTTAAAATTATATATAAACATTCCTGTTTATGTTACAACTTTGAAATTAAGATTTATGTCAAGTTTTGCATTTGTTTTTCACTGCATTATGTTAACATTGTCATGATAGCACGCGCAGTCCTGTCTGTTTTGTTTTATACGGAAATAAAATAAACATTGGAGTGCCTCACAATTGTAGTCGGCCAATTACAACTACAGATTCTAATGAAACATGTATCTTAACTATCTATAGATGCACGCTTACGTCGAGATGTGTGATAAAGGGGATGTTTTGTCTCGATAGGTTGCTTTAAAAAAAAAGACAAAATTGATAAAAGTCGAGAAATAAACGATTGTATAACAAGTAACACAGACAACCATTTTCTTGCTAGGAAACAATCAAATAAAAATTCAAACGAGATGACATGCTAACGAGATATGCATGAAACTACTTAGTACAGGCTGTGAGGAGAAAATGCATCATACAGTAATAATACTTAAGAGAACTAAATGCTATACACTTGCCGATCACTTTGATGTTGTTAATTGAATTATTTTCATAATTTTAACTTAGTCTCATTTTGATGATGTGTGTACTACACTTACACTGTGACTAATATGCATCAAATAACGCACTATTCTCTTTCTCTAAAAGTTTGATGTTCTACAGTTGTGTAGAAATATTACTTTGTGAGCAATTTATCAGTCAGGAATCTACTTCGTCAAAATTATCTCCCCATTACGCCAGTTAATTTTCACATTCGTAGAAATGGAAGCCATTGTAGGGATGACGCGCTGCCAATTTTGCTCTTGGAAACCGATAAATGTATCCGCATAGCACCATTACGATCCTTATATGTCAGTTGTATTATAAAAGACAAATATATGTACTTGCTAATGAGCATCAGTTATTGATCTTGTGTGCATTGATTCAACTTAAAACTATTGTCTAATCGGTTGTCAGGTGAAATTTTAAAAAAATTCATAAACATATAAAAAAATTCTCATTAAATGTTTCGTGGAAGGGCAGACTAGATT
Source organism: Mytilus edulis (assembly GCF_963676685.1). Taxonomy (NCBI): domain Eukaryota; kingdom Metazoa; phylum Mollusca; class Bivalvia; order Mytilida; family Mytilidae; genus Mytilus; species Mytilus edulis. Next base: position 1,273,221 of record NC_092349.1, read on the forward strand.
TTTTTAGTGGTTGAAGACTATAAACCTTAGTTACCACACACACAAAAAAAAAATGGATTTTTTCGAAGATATGCATTTTCATCATCCAACTTGAAAGACTGTCGTCAAGTACTTTTAGTAAAAAAATAGCTATTTGAACACATCTACTCTGTTTTTATTCATTTGATAGGTATTTCACTTGACACATATATTTCATCTTTTAATATATAAAGTCAACCTGTAGCTTTAATATATAGAAATATTATAATCTGAAGCGAGATGATGTATCAAATAGTCTTGCTTTGTACGTTTTCAAAACAAAATATTCAACTCAAACACACCCTAACATAAAAAAATGCACTCGATTTTCTCTTTTCGATACAATTGTTACCCATTTTTTAGATTTTTTTTCTTGAGTCACATAATGGAAGGGCAGACACGAAAATGACTGAACTAATAGATTAATATGTTCTCTGTCCGTGGTAAATTTTTCAAAAAAATCGGAGGTTATGCATTTTCTACATCCAACTTGATAGATACCCATGTCGTTGACTTGATATCTAATTGTTCTGCTTAACTATGAAATAGATAAATTGAAACCTTATGCAAATGGTGTTTTTAAAAAAGAACACTTCGTAATTGAGAAGAAAATTGTCATTTATTTGTTTCAATTAACTTTTATTTTTTTTGTAACTATAGTAAACATTACAGTAAGCATTTGTCGCTTTCTCTAACAAAGAGCTTCGATTCTTTTGTTCTGTTTCAAGCGGGTTTCCGCCTGTTATTATGGAACTGAGTATGGAAACGGGAAATAGCCAAATAGACAATTATGCATTACTATCATATCTTCCTTTTTTATTTTTTCTATAAGGGCCGATCTTTCAATATGTCACCGGATCACGTGGGTCGGATCCGACAAAAGAGCAGAAATCAACTTAGGACGATATCGAATATTAACAAAATAAGATGTTTTCCCACTACCATTCATTCATATTTTTATTTCCTCTTTACAGAGATTACATGAATTATATAATCATGAACAATAAATTAAAACATTAATAACAGAACATATATACATGATAAAGTTGTGAGCAATACACAATATTTACATATAAATGAAAATGATCAGTTCAAGAGCAAAAGAGTTTATATCGCGTGCTGCCGATATTACATGTGCTAGCATTGTACTATATTTTTCAAGTAACGATTGTATTCGGATGCAGATTTTGTAACATGGATGTAGCAAAGTCGCTTGAATGACTCCAACACTGACCATAGTTGAAGGGTTTTTTCCTAGACAAATTGTATATAAAGATTCATCATCACACTCACTTAGTTCAACATAGAGGTCGAGACAAAAGTTTTCTATGATTAAGTCCATCCAAGTGCTGTGCATATTTGATGTACACGTACAGCCAAAGCATGCATGCACGAAAACGTCAGTGAACGGACGGTCGCAAATTTCACAAAATTTGAAAACATGGTTTGGCGCGGTAGATACAAGTTTTCCGATAAACAATGCAGTGCGAATTTCAGAGCTGTTCGAGGGGAATTTCCACACATGAGCTGCAGATACGGATTTATGAATATATTTGAACCTCTTAAAGTCATTGTCCAAATTAATTCGATTCAGCCAGTCATTATCATGTTTTGATTCAACTGCATTTACAACAATACGTTTCCATTGCAGCTTATCAGGAAAGTTGCCATCACTAATATAGATTATAAGCAATTCATACAGATTGTATTAACATAGAGTGTTTAACATGTCCGGAATAAATCCAATATGGTTTCGTCCATCTAACAGGCACGAAAAAAGTCTTTGTAAAAAGATTTGTTTTGCAAGACAAGAGTTTTTCGTTTTACAAAGTTTTCCAAAGAAATATAGTTTACGTTTTTCAATGTCACAGGTTATATTACGTAGTCCAACCATGCTTTGACACATATCTGATCTTGTTGATGTCTGCAGACAGTATCGAATATTAACAAAATAAGATGTTTTCCCACTACCAATGCTTTCTTTCAAAGATTGTTTTATCTGTGTTTTTTTATGTTTCGTTTAATTTGAGTTCGTTTTTAGAGACAAACGTCAGCTTCAATGTTGTATGTTGTTGTATGTCGACTGTGAGAATTGTTTACCATATTGAAAAAAGATACATACTCAGTCTAGTATCATCAGTCTGGTGTTGTTGTTGCAACCATTGACATTAAACACCCAACCTCCTTTATTTCAGGACGTTAAATACTTGTAAAACAAGGTCGATATGATTTTGTTTTTTAAATTATACTTATCTTCCACAATGGTGTATCCGTTACTTTTACCTATCTTTTATCATTTTCATTTAGTTCAGTTTAATTTTATGAAGAAAAATTCTGAAATTTTGGGCTCTTTTTTAATTTTTAAGTTAAATAATTTGCATACCAGTAGCATTCAATTCCTATATTTACTGGGAAGGTAAATGCTCACATTAAATCTCGGTCGATACCGTGTGATACATGTCTTCCTCAATACAATGACTCATGGTGGTATATAAGTATAATATGTATAATTCCCGTGGTACCTTCCTCAAAGTTATGCATTAACATGTTTATGGATTTCAGCTTACTAGATAAAAAAAAGATTCTCTTCACCTGTACTTTGAGTTTCAATTTAAATCCATACGGTGTAATTAAATAGAGATTAATACATGGCCTTTTCCATATCAGCCTGGGTATCATCCCGAGACCCCCATATCAGCCCGAGACGGAGTCGAGGTGCTGATATGGGTCGATGGATGATACCCAGGCTGATATGGAAAAGGCCATGTATTAATCGCTTTATCATATACTTCCGACAATAGTTTTATGTAAGGCAAATAAACTAATGCAATAACTAAAACAGTCAAACATTTTATAAAGAAAATTAAAATTATGAATCAAATATACTATAGTTGTCCAACAACAGCATCATTAACTCCTTGTATATTTATGGTAACATTTCCTATAGAGGCACTTTGAAACATTGAACATTTGGAAGAGTTTTACGATCATTACTACTCCATGTTTGTTGTACTATAAAATGATTCATAATTGTCAATGGCATTTGTTAGCAAGTATTAAACTATCCCCACAAAAGTTCCCGTAAATTTTGACGTCGTCATAAAAAACATCTGACGTCACAATGGAAAAGTAAACAACCGATACCGGAAACACCGGAAGTAACTTGCACGAGAGGCACTGATATGGGTTTTTTGCACGAGAGGCACTTGATATGGGTTATCAGCCCGGGTGGGAAGATATGGCTTGTGCACTTCCGCCCATTACACATATGCAAAAGCTATCATATTAATGCTAAGTATATGATAAACAGATATATCGTGTTATGAAGGGGCCGTATTTAGGGGAACACATTCAGTGCTACGACTAAATTTCCCTTGTCATGCGGTTTTTGAAATTTCATAGTTTCTGGACTTGTTTTTCCGTAAATACTCCACCTTAACATAACATTATATCAAGTCTTTGGTTTGTTTTCCTATGCATTGCTGTGATATTGGCATTGAAAACACGACACCGCTCAGTTATCAATGTTGTAACTTTTGAAAATAGAGCAGTATTGTAAATGGCTTGCGATTGAAATCAGTTAAGATACATCTGAAACAAACATCGTAGTATACGTGAGGCCGCATGTTTTCGCTTTTAGATTATTTTACATTTTATCACTAGCTCCGAGTGTTTTCAGACCTTATTTCATTACGTGAATATACATGCATGTTATTTGTGACATAGTGTGTTAGTGACCTTATACGATATATACGGGGTCAGTAACTTCCATATTGGGTGAGATCGAACTCTTATCCCATATGGAATTAACTGACCCCGTATATATATAGTCAGAGATAAATACATGGCCTTTTCCATATCAGCCTGGGTATCATCCCGAGACCCCCATATCAGCCCGAGACGGAGTCGAGGTGCTGATATGGGTCGTGGGATGATACCCAGGCTGATATGGAAAAGGCCATGTATTAATCGCTTTATCATATACTTCCGAAAATAGTTTTATGTAAGGCAAATAAACTAATGCAATAACTAAAACAGTCAAACACTTTATAAAGAAAATTAAAATTATGAATCAAATATACTATAGTTGTCCAACAACAGCTTCATTAAATCCTTATATATTTATGGTAACATTTCCTATAGAGGCATTTTGAAACATTGAAAATTTGAAAGAGTTTTTCGATCATTACTACTCCATGTTTGTTGTACTATAAAATGATTCATAATTGTCAATGGCATTTGTTAGCAAGTATTAAACTATCCCCACAAAAGTTCCCGTAAATTTTGACGTCGTCATAAAAAACATCTGACGTCACAATGGAAAAGTAAACAACCGATACCGGAAACACCGGAAGTAACTTGCACGAGAGGCACTATTATGGGTTTTGTGCACGAGATGCACCTGCTATGGGTTATCAGCCCGGGTGGGAAATTATGGCTTGTGTACTTCCGCTCATTACACATATGCAAAAGCTATCATATCAATGCTAAGTATATGATAAATATCGTTTCGCACTCACCCCATATGGAATTTACTGACCCTGTATATATCGTATTATGCCACTAGCACCACCATGTAACGAATTTATCTTACCGACTATCTTTTTTTTGATGAATTACGACTAGAATTGAGTAGAGTTGTCTTATCTGCAATCATACCGCAACTTCTTATTTTCTTATAAAAGTGTTCAAGTGTTCAATTTTAAAAACCTACTTCCATTGATCTGCATAAAAAAATAATGTCAACAATAATAACCTTGATATAACAATATTAAACAGAACTTTCAATACATCAAAAAAATCAAATAGCACCAAAATCGTAACTCCACTACTATGTATTCTTCTGACTTTTCAGTCTCGTTCAGTCTCGTTGAAATCTCGTTCTTGAATTGTTTCTAAAATATGTGATACAAGTGGAAAATATCAATGAATTTTAAAAATATTATAATCAAACATAACTCTGTGAAATTAACAATGAATGTTTTTTGAGTAATGCAGTTTTCAAATTTTAAAATCAATCAAGTCAGTTATTTTAGCCAAAATTTTGAGAAAATGGGTTAGGAATACAAAAAAAAAATGATTTTACAAGAACCATTTACATCCCATATCATTTTGATCTTTTCAAATTTTTTAGATATGTATTTTTTCAATCATTTATAACAAAAAAGTTGAAATATTATGCATTTTGTTCTTAAAACTGAGAAAAATCACAAAAATACAAAATTGACAGCATGGTAAATTTTACACAAAAAAGCGTCAAAATATGATAAAACTTTCTTATATTAACACTTACCTATAGTTTTATTTATTCAGATTGGTCCACTTCATCTTTATAGAAAGTATGAAAAAAAGTTTAATTGTGGAACTGTGATTTTTTTCACGATAACAGCCCAAAAAAAGGTAAAAATCAATGAAAAATGAGAAAATCATCAAAATTGGGCATTTTCAAAGGGCCGTAGCAAAAAAAAAAGAAGTGCACCACCATATTATTTTTTCTTGACCAATTATTTTTGTTACAGTCTTATAAACCAAAAAATCAGTTTAAGAAAACAAGTTTAATTCTAGAAATTTTTGATTCCTCATAGGTGTACATCCTTAAACCGTGTTTTGAAATAAGCCCCACCTCCCTATTAACTTAATATGGAATATACAAGGTCGCCACGCGGACGCTTTTAACCAATCATATTTCTAGAAATGTATAGAAGGTTAGATACATACGTATATGTCATAGTTAAAGACCGTGCGAGGATCTGAAATACAAATGCATGCTTACATCATTGCTCTTTGAACCTTATGTTAGTTGTCACAAAGGAACTCATACCAAAACTCCGTAAATACACTTAAGGTGGTCCCTAACACTACAGGGAGATAACTCTGTAAAGTCAGCTAAACGTTTTAATTACGTTGTGTTGTAAAAGGAATATTAAGCTTCTCAATGATCAAAATTCGTGTTTGTCAAACTGCTATATATAACCAGTGTAATTTTTCTGATAAAACGGTTGGTTCAAATTTTTTGAAATTTTTATATTTTTGGCAAAGGGTTAAAGTAAACACTTTGTCAAAATTTTAAGAAAATTAAACGTGCCAAATTAATTTTAGTGAAAGTGTTAGGTACCACCTTAAGAATGGAATTAAAGTTTTACCAAATCAGTATCATACGTTTGGCTAAGTTGATGCCTTAATCTGAAAGAAAAAAGGTAAAACAACAAAAGTACCGAACTCCAAGGAAAATCTAAAACGGAATGTACCTTTACAAATGGCAAATTCAAAAGCTCAAACACAATAAACGACATGAAAACAACTGTCATATTACTGATATACACGGAAATTGCCTTATGTAGAAAGTGGTGGATTTACCTGGTTTTCAAGTAAACCTTTTACATCTTAATTTAACCTCTTACTTGTATGAAAATACAATTTATGAATTAAACTACATCTAAAAAGTTAGATCTGGACCAAAAGTTTCTTGGTGAATCGAAATGAAAAAGTTTAAGACTGATGGGGGATTGACATACATTGTTGTATAGTCTTAGGGAGAGTGTTGAATATGGAACAGAATACAAATTTAAAGTAGTTTTTGATGCAAAACACTTCCCGTTTGATATTTTGGTATTAAATCATGATATGGACTGACTGCTGTACCCCTATGTTTGACCTTTTTACCTATTATGTATGTTTGTATTGTTTACACATCGTGGAATATAATGGAATATTATGCAATTGTCATACAAGTGATAGGTTTAAATTAGGTAGCTTTGTAATCCGGTTTTATCTGCCATTTTCTACATAATTAATTGCGTATACCAAGGCAGGAATATGACAGTTGTTATCCATTCGTTTGATGTGTTCGAGCTTTTGATTTTGCCATTTAAATTTGGACTTTTCGTTTTAATTTTTTCTCCGAGCTTAATATTTTAATATGCAGATACATGTAACGGAGACCATACAATGTCTGATTGAGCATGATGAGCTAATATTTTATATTTATGTGTACAAGACGTAAGATTAATTGGTCAGGTTTTCTAACTTGCAACACACTGGTATCCGAACCAGTCTTCTTGTCAACAGATTAACTACAGGAAACCAGCTACAGGGAGTATTCCTTGTTGTTTTCTATTCCAACCTAATCCGAATAATTCAGTCGTTACATTCCGCGGATCTACGATTACTTCAGTTGAAGGAGAGATCGATTACGGGGCGGGCCTGAAATATTCGAGTTAATTCCAACAGCGATAACTTTTAACATTTCAGTTCAGTTCGGTACTCTTTTATGCAAAGTGTGTAAATAATGGGATCTGCTAAGGCATTGACCAAAACTAGAATGTTGGTATATTCTGTTACCCGTAGTAACTTCATGTCCATGGTACTAACAAACACTATATTTGTTATCAGTGTTGGTAACACACTTACTGTTTCTACCAGTAAAATAAGACCGAGAGTAACCATTGATCGCTTAATGCGATTCAGTCGAACGCTTGAAAATTGTCGTTTTACATCCGGTTGGTGATACCTTTTACATGAATGACAGTGGTGTCTAACAGAGAGACTATTTGCACTGACTGTTGGTTGTTCTGATATACCTCTTTCGTGTTTTAGCATATGTATTCCTCTTCGGAGTCGTATCAGAACAATCACGTAAACAATAACAATCAACAAATAAGTAGAAAGTCGACAGGAGATTGATGACAGCTGATAAATCCAGAAATTTTCCGCAAAAATCTTTACAAGGTTACAGGAAGTAGAATTCGTTCGTCCAGTCGAAATAAAAATGATGCTGTTGTAGAGAATGATACCTATAATTGGGATTACATACACACAAGTAAGACTATGCGTCCCTCTTTTACGTTTGGAGACAGACTGCATTGCCAGATATCGTTCTAGGCATATGAAAAACACCTGAACTAAAGAACATGACGTACATATTGAAATCACTAACGTCGAAACGAAACAAACATACGGGATATCTATATTATGTAAAGTCAAAATTATAGTATGAACTCCTGTAATTATGCACATAAAACTTGTCGTCAAATTACTGACGCTGAGATACAGTGAAAGACACGTAAACTTATGTGTACGCAACTTCGTACTTTTAACGAGAACGCGAATTGCTAAGAGATTTAGGACCAATGAGATGGATGATATTAGTAAAAAGATGATGGTTGGAAAACTAATGTTATTGTTTCCATCGTTGCCATTGGTGGTGAAATTCATCGTCAGGAAATACAAACTTCTGTCAGCCAATGTTTTAGTAGTTTACCACCTGCAAAAAAACATTATTTATCATGATTGTATTGTCAAGAAAAGCATATAACGATCAACGATTATAAGAGATCAAACTTTATCCGAATCGATTAGTTGTCAAGAGTTTTTCATTTGCTACTGCGATCTAATCTAAAATATGAATTATTAATGCATTGTTTCTACTTCCCAGCTTCCAGTTATAACTGATTTTGCAATTAAAAACAAACAAATAGTCTATATATACATAAATCATTAGGGTCAAAGCTGTTCCTTGGTTAGGACTGGATTCTTTAAAAGAATGTTATAAGTCCACTAGACGGAGAAGTATAGAACAAAATCATACTTAGTCTAGTCAGTTGTCATAGAAGAAGTGATATAATTCATGACAGTATGGATGGGGATCCTTAATTCATAGTGATATAATTCATGACAGTAGTCATGACAGTATGGATGGGGATCCTTAATTTATTTATGTTTGCCGATTATTACCCATTCTTTATATTTTAACTCCATATCATAAACGCTCATTATTCTATATAGTCTGGATTGGCGTCTATAGAATATAAACAAGTATAGGTCACTGTACGGCCTTCAACAATGAGAAAAGCCCATACCGCATAGTCAGCTATAAAAGGCCCGATAAGACAACGTAAAACAATTCAAACGAGAAAACTAACGGCCTTATTCATATAAAAAAATGAACAAAAAACAAATATGTAACACATAAACAAACGACAACCACTAAATTACAGGCTCCTGACTTGGGACAGGCACATACTTAAATAATGTGGCGGGGTTAAACATGATAGCGGGACCCCAACCCTCCCCTAACCTGGGATAGTGGTATAACAGTACAACATAAGAACGAACTATAAAAATCAGTTGAAAAAAGGCTTAACTCATCAGATGGTCATTATTGACCTATAGTTGTTTTAAATGTCTGTGTCATTTTGGTCTCTTGTGGACAGTTGTCTCATTGGCAATCATACCACATCTTCTTTTTTATATATCATGCATATATAGATGCACTGACAAATTTGAATTATTAGTCAAACTATTTATCTTAACAGTAGCGGATTGTTGAAAACCTTATTGTTAAATATCTCAAGCGGCACAGGTCGTTGGTTTTTTGCCTCCGAAAGGCAGGTTTTCGTCACCATAAAAACATGCAATCAACATATTGCTAATAGCACTGACAGTGGTGTTTAATACCAGATATCTATCAAACATATTGTTGAATATCCATCGACTTTTGGAATTAAAGTCGTCTTACGACCTGACTACGTTTATACTACGACCAACATTCTCATTGTCATTTTTACATTACATATATTAAATCTCTCCAGGTATTGTTTGTTTAAAATTGAGAATGGAAATGGGGAATGTGCCAAAGAGACAACAACCCGACCATAGAAAAAAACAACAGCAGAAGGTCACCAACAGGTCTTCAATGTAGCGAGAAATTCCCGCACCCGGAGGCGTCCTTCAACTGGCCCCTAAACAGTATATACTAGTTCAGTGATAATGAACGCCATACTAATTTCCAAATTGTACACAAGAAACTAAAATTAAAATAATACAAGACTAACAAAGGCCAGAGGCTCCTGACTTGGGACAGGCGCAGAAATGCGGCGGGGTTAAACATGTTTGTGAGATCTCAATCCTCCCCCTATACCTCTAGCCTGTATGTAATTAGAACTTCTTGTCCATTTTCTCTAATGGCTCAACCATGCTTTACACATCTGTGTCATCTCTGCTATCGATACCTAAAATATCGTCATTTGAGCTTAATGTACCAGCAATAGGTTGAATTTAGATATCGATACCTAAAATATCGTCATTTGAGCTTAATGTAACAGCAATAGGTTGAATTTAGATTGAATTGGTCCGACATCTCTGCTGGATCATGATTCATTACTATCAGAGCTCCATCTGCCTCTACATCTGCCCCTACCACCCAGCCCACGTGTACTAGTATATTTTGGTGGAATGACTGTGCTGTTTCCGAGACGTCTATGTATTGATAAGAAATAGAAGGAATGGAACAGTATTGATATGGAACACGATGTTGACGTTATAGCTGAGTACATAGTAAGATCGTGGTATGAACGTAGTATAATCGTGGTAAGAACGTGCTATAATTGCAGTGGAAGCGTGGTAATATCGTGTTGCAATTGGATTACTCGTGGTATAGTCGTAGTGAGAACGTAATGGGCGTAGTAAGATCATGATAATCGTATAAAAAAGCGTGGTTAGAACGTGGTAAAATTGTAGCGGTATCGTTGTAGAAGCGTAACGAGGAAGTAGTATCATCGTGAAAACAACGAAAATTTACATTTCCATGCCGGTCATACCGCGACCTCACCACGATCTGAATTTATATTAGATCGAGGTGAGCGTGGTGCGATCGTGGTCTAGTTGGACTGGGGCTGTAGATAACGTAAGTAAGTCACGGAATCGTTTACATATACTACGATATGTCTCAACCGTTTTAAAAACCTTGATTATTAAAAAGGTCACCAAGCCTCGCGCTTTACATTTTAAAATTAACCGTCTCGAGTGGTGAACTGAATAAAGTAACACACTTGTTGCAGTGATGCAGTTTTTTGGCGTCAGTATGGCGTTCATTATCACTGAACAAGTATATATATTTGTTTAGGGGCAAGCTGAAGGACGCCTCCAGGTGCGAGAATTTCTCGTTGCATTGAAGACCTATTGGTGACCTACTGCTGTTGACTGTTCTATGGTAGGGTTGTTGTCTCTTTGACACATTCCCAATTTTCATTTTCAATTTTTATTTGATAAAGCTAATATTTCTACATATGAACACAATGTTTATTGTTGTTTCATGGTGAAAAGGGCACTCAATAGGGTGGTCACAGCTGCATGCGGGATAAGCCTTCATCATAATACAGCACATATATCTATTTTTTAAAGAACTGCGCATATTGTTAAAACGTGAATGCATGATATTTAGTTTTCTTTCACGACAACTACAGTAAGAGAGTGGCTTTTCTAATTTAGTTTTCATCTTTAGTTTGAACGTATTTTAAGGAATAACTTTTAATTTACTCTGAAGAAATAACATAAAAAATGATGTGCACACTAAATAAGATGAGAAGTGGGTTATTTGAAAGTGTGCACCACTTTTTTTTAAGGTAACCAATTTCAACAGACAGAAACAAGTTACAGTCATTCTTTATAATTTAATTCTAAATTCCAGTTTTAAGTAGTAAATCATGAAAAAAGGTTGAAGACAGCACGGTTACAAAATTATGTTTATGAGCTGATATTAAAAAACAACTTGTAGGCTATTAAAAGACGTGTTATATACAAAATATGTTATATATATGTCTTCACCATGATTAATACAAGTTTCAGCCCCAACTTATAATTGTTCACGATAGCCAGGAGACAAATTTTACCGCATGATTTCAAAATGTCAGTAACATCAGGGGAAGAATAACAAGACAATATCACAGCCTTCAACTCATTAGAATTAAATTTTGGACCATGGTGAGATTTTGTTCACAATCCCTGTTGAAGACATCTTCTATTATAATAAATACTGTAAAGACAAAAGGATGTGTCATCGACAAACTTCCAATTAAGGATGTGTCATCGACAAACTTCCAATTAAGGATGTACTTATAGGTGACCGAAGGTAAAACTAGATAAATCAAGAATTCAAAATTGACAATTTTACCTGGCAAAGTATTACATGTAGTTAAGGATCAAAATAAGCTAAAAAATTTGATAGGTCCTTTTCGAGATATCTGATTTATAAAATATGGCGGGAAAAGGCTGACTCGGACTTTTACCTTAATATATTTGCATTGGTATCAATTGGGTCTCAAATCAAAAGAAAAATTCAAAAATCTGCTTAATTTTGTGAAATGACCTTATATGAGCTACTAAGTCTTATGTTAAAAAATAAATAGGTGTTATGGGGCAAAATATTTTACCTGGAATCGTATGGAAAAACACCAAGGAGTCCGAACTTTTGACACTTATTTCAAAACTTCACCGAAGTACATCCTTAAGTCATTTACATAGATAAGGAATATTATAATAGTTAACTAGTTTATATACTCGTCTGGTTAAATGATCTATACAATTAAACAAGAAGACCTCATTTTGTGTGTCGCTTCTCTTCCTTCCACAATAAATCAATCATCATGCCTCTGTGTCCTATAGGTATATACATGTCCTGATATGATTCCGTCATCAGACTCAATTTTAGTCATAGAAAAGACTTCCGGTTTGAAACATGCACAAATACAACCAATCGTATGATAGATAACAAAAATGAAAAAATAAATAAGCCAATCAGAGCGTTCTCAATATCATGGTGTTTAGATCGCAAGAACCACAACTATTATACCTCCTTATAGAGGACAATTATTTTTCGCGTTTGTCTACATGTAAACTACGATTATCATATCCAACTATAGCAGTCATCACGTGACTTTGACGACATCACACATCACCCGTATTAAGCCCAAGTAAAATGTATAGAAATGCACAGAGGCTTTCAATAATCGATAAAAATAAAGTACTTTAAGTTCATGATATAAAAAGTGTGGGAATATATAGTAATTCCTTATATATTAAGAAATATATTTATGCCTTTTGAAAAAAATTAAATTTTGGTCTTCTCCCTTCCAAATGCTTTTGAAAATTTGTCTTGTTGCCTCGATAAGTTCACACTGTTAATCATCCAAATCCGATAAATATTTGATTTTCTGTCGTATTAAACCTAAAATTGCAGATGGAATAATTGTGGGAATATGTGCTTATCACTATATTCATAAATATTTCAAATATCGTATATGCAATAGTTTAATTTTTTATTATGTCCCTTCCAAATTGATTTGAAAATCAGTCATTTTCAGAAAATCTGGTATTATTTTTCAAGATGGCGACCTCATTGACTATGGAAAGCCAACGGGGTCAAAATTCTTAATTCGTAACTTGTCAATTCGTAACTTGCAACTGTGCAATTTCTAAATTGTTAATTTGTAATTTGTTAATTTGTAACTTGTTACTGTGAAATTCATAATGCTTAATTCGTAAATTGTCAATTTGTAACGTGCACCTTTGTAGTTGCAACATTCTTAATCGGTAAATTGTCAGTTTGTTACTTGTAAGTGTGCAATTTCATGAATGCTTCATTCGTAAATTGTCGATTTGTAACTTGTATCTTTGTATCAAAAATTAAATTCAACATTCTTCATTTGTTAATTGTCAATTTGTAACTTGTAGAATTCGAAATTCTTTATTGGTAAATTGTCTTGTTGTATATTGATGTTTTGTAACTTGTAACATGTGACTTGTCGATTCGTGAATTGTCGATGTGTGAAATGTCGAAGTGTTAAATGTCATCGTTGTATTATGCTAACGATCATTATGACGACAGATGGCGCTCGGCTTCTTCTTCTGTGTATAAGCCTCCTTTAAGTAGGAACACCGCCATATGGAATACATACCAAAGGAGTATAAATCAATTATGTACAGCGCATACATATAAAAGATAACAAATAGATAAATACATTGTTTGTTTTATATGGCATGTATAAAAGGGACTCGGTTTTATATTGAGGTAACCTCGTATACACATGTTTGTTTACTGTACTGGTCACCAAACCTGCAATGAGGTTTGTCACTTCCTTTATTAAGGTATATAGATGTGTCACTGGAACGGGCTTCCTTATCAACTTCGCAAATATATTACTGTCACTTGGCAAGAAATTTCTACTTAATATTTAACCTGGTCAAAACAAGACTAAAAACATGAAATATAAGACGGTGCTGGAAAAATACTAATATTGTCCTGGGCCCGCAAATTAGGACTCAATGTATAATGGAAGAAATGGTTTGACAACCATCATTCATTAATATTATAATCTCAATATTAAAATTTCAGAAAAGAATGTTATTACCTAATAATATGTTTTAATACAAGAAACCAATGGACGAACAGTCTTTATTTATTTGGCTCCTGAGTAATGAACATAAATCAGGAATCTGATGTACAGTAGTTGTCGTTTGTTTATGTAATTTAAATGTGTTTCTCGTTTCTTGTTTTTTATAATATATATATATATATATATACATTAGACTGTTGGTTTTCCCGTTTGAATGGTTTTACACAAGTAATTTTGGGGCCCTTTATAGCTTGTTGTTCGGTGTGAGCCAAGGCTCCGTGTTGAAGGCCGTATCTTGACCTACAATGGGTTACTTTTATAAATTGTTATTTGGATGGAGAGTTGTCTCATTGGCGCTCATACCACATCTTCCTATATCTATAAAAAAATGTTTAATGATATCATATAAGTTTTTTTGTAAAACAAACTGAATGAAAAAAAAAATATTTTAAATGAGCCACTTAGTTAATGTATACTATATATCAAAACTGTGTTGAATATGCACTGTTTTGTTCTAAAATCTAAAGGAACCACAAAAACTAATCGAGGCCCTAAAATTCGAGATATTGTCAACCGGAATGCGAGAAAACCGCATATATTTTAATGGTCAGGTCAATAATGGGATATCATATCGTCAATAGTATGGGACCAGTTCACATCTACAATCATCAATAAGCTTAAAAGAATACAGCGACAACCTGTGACATTTATAAAAGGAGAGTACAAATCCAAAGAAGTTGGTTGCGTCTCAAACACGATCACCAAACTGAAACTACAGGACATACAGACAAGACGCTCAAGTCAGAAGCTAATATTTCTGTACGAGGTGGTCGCAGTGCTATAGAACCAGACAATTTAAAAAAAAAAAGCTCGTCCAAAAAGAACACTAAATTGCCAAGGGCCCGATTTGACAATTATCAGTCAAGAAATGTTGTGGACAAACATGCAAATAAAAAACTACACGAAGTGTTTTTAGGTCTCAACGAGTAAAATACAACAATATTCTAACTAATTTTTCGTATAAACAGTATTCGAATAGAACCACATTGAAGAAGCGTAGTGTGTACACCAAGCGTTGACAGCCGTTATGAAACTACTCTCGTGCATCGTCAATACATCGACGGCGCTCTCTCTACCGTTGTATTAAAGCCGGTATTTGTATCCAAAACGTTCTCCTACAGATACAGATCTAAAAGGATCATGGTACAAGATCGAAATATACTAGGAGGTGTTCCCTCTATATTTTTTAATGACCATGATCGTTAAACTATGAAACTGTTTATTTTTTACTACACGCGTCACCTACATAAATTTGAGAATGGAGATGGGGAATGTGTCAAAGAGACAACAACCCGACCATAGAGCAAACCACAACCGAAGGCTACCAATGGGTCTTCAATGCAACGAGAAACTCCCGCACCCGGAGGAGTCCTTCAGCTGGCCCCTAAACAAATATGTATACTAGGAAGTTGCGGGGGGTGTAATGACCCGTCCGTCTGTCTGTCTGCCTGTCCGTCCGTACGTCAGTCCATCGGTCCTGTTTCTTGTCATCGTAACTCCTCTCAAACCACACAACAGAGCTTCATGATAATAAGGACATACTAAGTAGATTTGCATATCGACAAGAAATTACAATTCATTTTTTTTTCTAGAAGTTACGCCCCTTTGAACTTATGTGCTTCGATATACCTCTGTAACAGTTTGTCGTCGCAACTCCTCTGCAACCACACCACAGAATTTCATGAAACCTTGTAGATAATAAGGACATACTATGAAGATGTACATATCGACAGGAAATTATGATTCATTTTTTTTTTCTTATACAACTTTTTTTTCTTACAGTTATTTTATTTCTCCAGTGACAATGTGGGGACGTGGGGCATGTGAGCGCGCTCACTAAGGTTCTTTAATTTTATTTTTCCACGAAAATATTTGCACATTATTTGGGGTTTGGCCAAAGGAGTATGTATTTGGTCATTTTTAGAGTAAAATGATAGCCTGGGATCCTGGCTGACTGCTTGACAGAAGAGCCAGGCGGAATACAACCTGGTTTGTCAATAGGATATTAGGATGTTACGAATTCATTGCAAATGATTTTTTATTTCATATTTGATATGCAAATTAAAAATAAATAGGTATATTGATTAACATCGTGAATCATTTCAGTTAATTAACGATTGACAACATGTTAGATTTAGTAAGGTTGCCGGGCTATACGGAGGTGTGGCACCAGGTGGGGTACATATCGGGAATACGGGGCATTAAGCAGCTTTTGAGATCGAGGGACTCGTGAATATTTTGGTCATTTTGGTCGTACATTTTTATTGTAGGAAATCTGGTAGCGGCAATTTTTAAGCTTCTTGTCAAGAAAAATTCAGTAGGCATATATATTAATACATAAAATTGAGAATGGAAATGGGGAATGTGTCAAAGAGACAACAACCCGACCATACAACCGACAACAGCAAAATAGAATATATATGTCAGCCCTTTTCTGTCAGAATAAAATGGTCCGATAATAGCATTTTATGATTAATAGAAGTTGTTTATTACTAGTACCTGGGGTTTTCAGTAATGATGTAGCCTTTTAAAGCCGACTATATGGTATACGGTTTTGTCATTGATGAAGGCAGTAGGTTGCCTATAGTTGCTTACATGGACTTTAATTGTACTTCGCGTTGGTGGATAGTTGTCTCATTGGCAATCATACGATTTATTACCACATCTCTTTATTGTATATACCTGAATAATCCAGTCGTAATATTCCACTGACCAACGACTATTTCATTAACCTCGTAATTAGAAGAGATCAATTATTTTAAGGGACTGAACTAGTCGGGATGTTTTTTTTTTATATAGTTTCCGAACGAAAGTCCACGTCAGTAATAAAAATAAAACTGGGATCCTGTAAACATGCAATTTTTGTTTTGCTTTTTTTTAGACGCATTTGCTGTAATTAATAGATTAAAATTACTTGGGTATATATTCCACATGGAGGTACTCCGACTTACAGGAGGATTATACACCGAAGAACCCGAGCGCCATCTGTCGTCATAATGATCGTTAGCATAATACAACGATGACATTTAACACTTCGACAAGTCACATGTTACAAGTTACAAAACATCAATATACAAAAAGACAATTTACCAATAAAAAATTTGGAAATCTACAAGTTACAAATTGACAATTAACAAATGAAGAATGTTGAATTTAATTTTTGATACAAAGATACAAGTTACAAATCGACAATTTACGAATGAAGCATTATGAAATTGCACAGTTACAAGTGACAAACTGACAATTTACCGATTAAGAATGTTGAAACTGCAAAGGTGCAAGTTACAAATTGACAATTTACGAATTAAGCATTATGAATTTCACAGTAACAAGTTACAAATTAACAATTTACGAATTAATAATTTAGAAATTACACACTTACAAGTTACGAATTGACAAGTTACGAATTAAGAATTTTGACCCCGTTGGCTTTCCATAATTGACAGCGTGGGACGACTTGGTAAAACATATTTTGTAAGATTGTTACATTGAAAATCAAATAACCGTTGGATGCTTGCGTTTTCAGTCATTGTCTTACCTTAAAGCAGCATAGAATCAAACATTGGTTCCTTTTGATAAAGCTGTTACATGCTGTTTATTTTATAAAATTTTGAAAAAAAATGGCGACCAAATAATTTTCAAACGTGGACGATGTTCGACACTTATTTTGTACATGCACATAATTCAATTTAATTTCACTGATTACATTGAAAGGTGTTATATATTGTTTAATTTTCTTTAAATCATTCATCGGGTAACCAGTAAATTTTACATAATCCTAATCAAACCAGTAACATGCAGAGTTATCGAACGTAATTATGACTGGAATAGTTGCATATGACTACTTCAATATATAGAGACTCTCTGTATTCTGTCTACTGTTTTCTTTGAAATGTTAATGTTTACTATCGAAGGGGTCATACCTTGCATATATATATATTAAAATAAGTAAAACATGTGACACAAGTACACCCAATCGTATGATAGATAACATAAATGAAAAATGAATAAGCCATTCAGAGCGTTCTCCATATCATGGTGTTTAGATTGCAAGAATCACAACTATTCTACCTCCTTAGAGAGGAGAATTATTTTCGGCATTTATCTACATATAATTTAATTTTGGATGTAACACGTATTCTGATTAGCTGACGTTATTTTGATATGAGCCCATGTGACCGTGACGTCATCAACGTTTATTCATGGTTTTCTACGGTTTAAAACGGAATTTAGAATTAAATTATAAGAAATGACTGTAATATTTTTTCTGTCTATGAAGAAATAACATAAAAAATGTGGTGCACACTGTTAATTAATCCGCTACGCGCGTTATTCAGACTAAGTGTGCACCACATTTTTGATGTTATTTCTTCATAGACAGAAAAAATATTACAGTCATTCCTTAAGTAAACTACGATAATACTACTTTAATATATAGAGACTCTCTGTATTCTGTCAGGAACTTTCTATGTTAGTATAGAAAGTCCCTGATTCTGTCTACTGTTTTCTTTGAAATGTTTACTATTTAAGGGGTCAAACAATGTACCACTTGCATATACATTAATAAGTAAAACATGCTCAACTTCATCTAAAACTACCTCGACCAAAAACTTCAACCTGAAGCGGGACAGACGGGCGGACAGACGGAAGGACGACCGAACGAACGAACGCACGGATGCACAGACTAGAAAACATAATGCCCATAAATGGGGCATAAACATTTATGGTTAAAAGGGAAAATAGTGATTTGGCAAAAATGAAAGTAAGAAAGAGATTAAAGGGAGGGAGGACCTTTTTCGGGGAGTCGGGATCGGGTGTTTTTAAGCTCGGGATTTGGGGACTGATCCTAACGGAATCAGGGAATACATTTTTCGATTTCGGGATTTCGGGATCAGGACCCCTCCGACCACCCCTCAAATTAGCCTGAATTAGTCTTAGTCATTTATACATTATTCATATCCTACCATTGGTATGTTAATAAGGCTCTCAAAAGAAAAGGCGCTGATGTATTGTCATAGAAGCATATTTTATTAAACCAATAATGGTCTATATATAAGCAGTTACATTTATTTCATGTTTGAAACGGTCCAAATTTTTAATTTGATTTGCCTTTAACCAAAAGAACCAGTGTAGAAAAATAATTGTGGTCTGAGGCCAGAAACACGAAAATAATTAAATTTAACAGAAAGGAAACAAATATCAGACTTTGGAAAAAGGGAGAGGGCTTTTGATACCTTTTATGAAAATTCTCCATACATAATATCTTTTACAAAAAAAAACATCCTACAACAGTTCAATAGCTGTATATGCCCGCGATTTCGCGGGTGTGTTCTAGTAATCTTTATTGCAAAAATTTACCCATAAGGGTCAAGCAATACAAACATACATTTTAATACAATGTAATACAAGAACATATTTTAAGAGTTCATTTATAGATGTGTGTAAAAAACACAATCATGAGCTTTTCTGACATAGGTCTGTCCCCCTCAGTTCTAAAAACTGCTTAATAAAGACTCCAATATGACAAACAAGTTAAGGGATGGGATTAAGAATGTGTTTTATTTTATTAAATGCATCACGATGTTGAAATAATTAATGGTACATAGTCTTTTAGATAAGCAAACAAATTAGAACGCAAAAGGACATTCTCTTCTTGTTTTATATTTGTGCCTCTTTATTTATTTTGGTTCTCACATTTTTGTTTTTTATATTTTTTTCACGGCCAGACGAGTTCAATCGGTGCACATTTATTGCTCAAACGCAAGAAAATGCAGACACACTGCATTTAATCATCTAATCCTAAAAAAAAAAGATTTTTTTTTTTTATTTACATCAGAATCTCTTAAAATCGTTTACATCTTTATAAATATATATATATATATTTGTATTCGCGTATATATGTATATATAAATGTCCACCGATTGAACTCGTCTGGCCGTGAAAAAAAAATATAAAAACAAAACAAAACGTGAGAATAAAAAAATACAGAGGCACAAATATAAAGTAATATATACAGTAAAACTGCACATAATCGAGTAATTGTCTCATGGTCGATGTATGGGTTTGTGTTTCATGTCCAGTGGCGAATATTACATCATATAAGAACAAGAAAGACCACATGTTAACTGATATCATATTGAACCATTTTTGCACTTAATTGATACCTTGAACCGGATTTTAAAGTGCTTGTTTACAAAGTAGCTGTTTATAAGAAGATGTGTCACTCAATCTGACTTTGAGAACAGACAAGTCTGGTTTAACTATTATATATTAGCCGAGCCTACCATATCTCCCGTTTGGGGTGAGTACACTACTACGAGAATTCTGACGAGGTTTTATAATAAAACATAACATAAACATCTTGATATCTTTATTCGTATTTGGTCAATCTCAATTATCAAGAACAAACTTCAATGTAGGTTGAAAGGTATTTACTCATAGTCTGCTGACTCATTTAATTCAATTAAGGGAGATACCATTTGAATTGTATTGGAGGGGGAGGGGGCTAGTTTTTTAGTTGAAATCTTAGTCCTGCCTTTTTATTTTTCACTCCATTTGGTCCTGCCGTTTTGCCAGGTTGCTCAACCTGCTTTTTTATAATTTCACCCTAGGCATCCCCCACACTTCCGCATGACAATCAAATGGTTGCCCCTTGAAATGCTCAGTTTAAACATATAGTTTGTGAACCTATGTCAAACACATTTTATCTGATATGTTTTAGAATAACGTGAACACATTTTGTGTAAGCAATGTGTTGGAATGATTTTTGGAATATTTTAACACACCTCGTCGGATATGTGTTGGAAATTTTAATAACGCGATCATGCACACTTGGTCGGATATTTGTTGGCAAAACGAGATGATCAGGCTTTGTTGGATATGTGTTGGTATCAAATGGAAACATTTTGTCGGATATGTGTTGGTATCAAATGGAAACATTTTGTCGGATATGTGTTGGTATCAAATGGAAACATTTTGTCGGATATGTGTTGGAATAGAATAAGGGCGAAATATTCTAGAGGGACATTTAAACTCCTATATCGAAAATAAACTGAAAACGCCATTGCTTTAAAAGAAGAAAAAAAAAGACAAACATTAGTACACAAGACACAACATAGAAAACTAATGACCAAGCAACTTGAACCCTACCATAAACTACATGTAGGAGTGATCTCAAGTGCTCCGGAAGGGTACGCAGATCCTGCTCCACATGTGGCAACCGTCGAGTTGCTCGTGTTATAAATATCAAACCCGGTAAATAGTCTAATTCGTTAAAAAGGAATGGGATTGTATTTACGACACAAATAAAATAAAAAGCATGAACACACTTTGTCAGATATGTGTTGAATAACGCACGAATACCCATTTGTCGGATATATGAACTTCAGAAGGTATTATACATAAACACATTTTAATTGAGACCTTATTTGTGTAACGTGACTATACTTTTTCAGACACATATTATATTTTTCTGAAATATGAGCACACTCACGACAGCATGTACACGTATGTTGCAGAAACACAAATACTTGTTTCCGTCGGAACCATGTAGAAGAAAACTGACTATTAATTTCAAATGAAATAGAATAGAATAAAGTATCTAATTAGAATAAAATCAATTAACTATTTTAGTACTGCTGCCAATTATTCCGGAGAATAATTAACATGTATCAACAATAGCGAAGAGACCGTTGATTTCATTTTAATGCCGGCATGATGATGACAAGAGGCTGTTGAACATAGTACTATTATTTACATGAATAAGTTTGAATAAAGAGTCAGAAACTCGAGATCGTGTTGATTTTACAAGAGAAATAAAGAAAGAATGCTACTGCATGTGTTTATCACTGTTCCTTGGCAGTAACGTGTTGATAAAATTAGTCCCTATAGCAAAGCACCCCTTACTAATCTAATAAAGTAATCAAAACGACTGGTGGTCCTCTCTGATAATTTACCAATAATTATCGTTCTAAAAAAACTTTACGACTACTTTAAATATGTATACAATTGCAGCAAATATTATTTTTTTAAAGCTATTTGATTTTAAATTTTGGCGTTTAAAATTCTACATTTTCCTGGTATACAATGTATGACTCAATTTTTCTCTTCAGTAAAGAGAAATGTGTTTTTCCTCTGCATTTCGCCCAGTGGGATTGCAAGTTTCTGTACAGAAAAAGTCTAAACGAGACCCCACTGATAAAAGTACATGTACCCGAAAGTATGGTTGAGGGACTCATTAAAAAATAAAACTTTGCTATATAAAGAGGCACCAAAGAGGACTTGCAATATAATGTGTTTCTATCAATAATCAACATACATATGTATGTTATACTTATCTTTGTTTCTGTGGTAGAATGGACTAAGAAGTTAAAATTTATCTGTAACATTAGCCTGCCAACACTGAGATTGTAATTTAGAATCTCACTTGTGACAGGTGCGCTCGGCTCCAATCTGAGTGACCAGAATTAATTAATGTTCACTTCAAACATTTACAAGAAGTAACTTTTTAGAAATGTCGGGACTATATGTGTTTTTTTTTTCAGATTTTTTTTTAACTGACGACGGATATTTTGTTGCTGATGAGTTATCATAAATTTGTTCTCCGACGTCATAAAGGACTTTCGTTTTTAACGTTAAATATGAACCGAGGTCAGGGAAGTAAAATAATACATAGATCGATCTTTTCCCTTTACATGGAATTACTGTCAATGACATTAATATTGTTAATCATCTTCAGGATTCAATACAGTCTGTGACTTATTCTATAACTTGTGTAAATCAAGGATATAATAGACAATGCAACTTTTTTATCATACAACTTTATTGAATAATTATCCAATGGTAATTTCCACCATTTGCTGACAAGTCTTGATAAATAGAACTAATGAACATTTTATTAACTGTAACGAATTGTGGTAACGTACAAATCTGTCTAAATCTTCAAAAAATAAACGTGATTCGTGTATTAAATTTACAATGGATATAAACGTTCAAATGTGTACAATACCATTTAGACATATAAAGAAGATGTTAAAGTTATGGATGAAATATATATGGATTGAAATTTCTTCGTGTTAAAATTATCTGATCACTTGAAAGATAAGTTGTTCGTGGAATACTTCGAATTAATAAACAATCATAAAAACCTATCATTCCTTATAAATTGATCGTTTCTAGAATTCAGTGTATAAACAATGAGCCATAACACACGAGCTTCTTTTATTTGTTTTTTCTAATAAGTTTGAAACAATACACTTTTATAAAAGTCACCAAATGTAAACCATTATACTCATCGGTGCTTTGCTTTTGAGGCAATTGGCATTTCATTTGCGCCAAAAAAATCTTGGAATTGCGCCACAAACCATATTTCACTTGCGTCATAAATTAAACCATTCATTTGCGCCATTTTACTGGTAAATACAGGTAAATACAGGTAGCTATAGATAAATACAGGTATATAGTCAAGGCAGCAGTTTTAAGTCCCTTGTAGAAAGGTGGTTTTCTTCCATTAGAAACCTTTATCCAAAATATTTTTCAGCACACAGAGAACAAACGAAGAAAAACAACTATTAAGGCAGCAACCATTTGATTTTCTGGGGGGGGTGGGGGCTATGGTTTTTTTTCTTAACAATCTATTTTTTTCGCGACAAGTCGAAAACAATTTTTTTTTCAATTTTAGCATTACATATAGTGGTAGCTGAGGGTGAAACAAACATTTTTTTTTTCTCAGAATCAAAAACAAATTATTTTTTTCTCCAAAAACTGGAAACAAACTTTTTTTTCCAAAAAAAACCATAATACCTGAATTGACAATGTCCATCTTGACACCTCATACTATATAATTCTAAACTTTAGTGACTCTCAGTTTTGTAATATAAATGAGTTTGAACTCCTTCAACTAACCAGGAGAATACTTTAGAAAAATACCGTGTTCACGTCCAAGTAATGAATATTTAACTTTTCCTATATGCAGTATGTAACCAACAGGTCTTCAATGCAACGAGAAATTTCCGCACCCGGGGGCGTCCTTCGACTGGCCCCTAAACAAACATATACTAGTTCAGTGATAATGAACGCCATACTAAACTCCAAGAAACTAAAAGTTAAAATGATACAAGACTAACAAAGGCCAGAGGCTCCTGACTTGGAACAGGCGCAAACATGCGGCGGGGTTAAACATGTTTGTGAGATCTCAACCCTCCCTCTATACCTCTAGCCAATGCAGAAAAGTAAACGCATAACAATACGCACATTAAAATTCAGTTTAAGAGAAGTCCGAGTCTGATGTTAGAAGATGTAACCAAAGAAAATAAACAAAATGACAATAATACATAAATAACAACAGACTACTAGCAGTTACCTGACATGCCAGCTCCAGACTTCAATTAAACTGACTGAAAGATTATGATTTCATCATATGAACATCAGGCACAATCCTTCCCGTTAGGTGTTTAGTATCATACCATCATAACATATATGAGAAGAACATAACCCGTGTCATGCCAACAACTGGTTTATTAATAATAAATGTGTTTAGTTCCGATGCAAAGACCCTATAAGTGAATCAATATTAACGCCAACATATGCAATCTTTAATGTCCTGACATGTGAATTATATTAGAAAGGAGCAAAGACTGGCGTCCAGAATATGAACCAGCATACAATGAATTAAGTTATGTAAAAATTAAAAATCTGTTCGGCTAAAGATGTCAAACGCTATCCGTATTATTTATACGAAAAAGATATGGTAATATCTTATGAAAAAATAAAAATGATCCACAAAACAATATATAACCAACTGAACAAATAAACCTGTGACAATTATGCTTCTATTGGTACCTAGTTGCCAAAAATGACCCCAAAATATTTTTTTGAAAAAAAAAATAGTTTAATATAAAATACATAGGAAAAAATCTCAAGTGACGAATACTTTTGGCCACACTTTTGTGTACATTACCTGTAAAATGGCACAACGGTTTTTTTTTTGGCGCAAATGAAATATAACCTTGTGGCGCAAATGAAAGATTGGATATTTTAAAAAATTGCCATACTCATTGTTTAAGACCCTACGGTGATCGATATTTGTATAATGTCTGTAACAATGTTGTCTCTTGTGAAGAGAAGTCTCTTTGTCAATCATACCACATCTTCTTATATCTTTTATAAAATGTTTTCGCTTTAATATATATATGCAATTATTATTTGTATAATAAATCACGAAGACATTTCCGACTTTCAAAGGCAAAATTTACAGTATATAGACCCTGCTTATTTCAACAGCTCCTCAGTTGATATTTATACAATTGTTACTTATTACGGTTCTAGGGTTAAGGTAAAGGTGGAGAAAAGTAAAATCACAAAAATACTGAACTTAGAGGAAAATCAATTCGGAAAGTCCATAATTACATGGCAAAATCAAATAACAAAACGCATCAAAAACTAATGGACAAGAACTGTCATAAAGCCTTTTGAACACCTGTAGACGTACACTAAATTTAGGGACATATTTTCATTATCTAAGAACTTATATGTGTGCTATTTGAACTTTAAACATAAAGCGAACAAAAAGACATTTGA
Source organism: Mytilus edulis (assembly GCF_963676685.1). Taxonomy (NCBI): domain Eukaryota; kingdom Metazoa; phylum Mollusca; class Bivalvia; order Mytilida; family Mytilidae; genus Mytilus; species Mytilus edulis. The sequence continues at coordinate 1,299,047 of NC_092349.1, forward strand.
GCATAACGACATATGATTAGTATAATTTGTATACAAGCTGGTTCAGTTCGATGTAAACATAGTACCATAAACGTATAAATTGACTATTCGATCGTAATAATGAAACAATATCTAGCTATAATGCCTTTTTTTATATCCATCGTCTCTCTCAATCTCATTCTTCTACGGTGGCTTATTAATAAACCAATATTTTAAAAATGAAAAATCTGCGTTATATTTATGTGCTACTCCCATTGTATTTACACTGTCACAATGTTCTTGTAAAAACTATCACAGTTTAAAAGGACAATGCAAACAAAATTTACAAAGTCCTTTTCATCTTTAATGTTGTGTCAGTTATTCAAACATTAATATCGAATTTCACCTCCTTTTTTGTATAGAAAAAAACATTGATAGGTATTGAAGCAAGTTATTAGTTGCGATGAAATTGCTATCGAATACAACAAAAAATATGCTTTAATGCAATAAAATCAAAATAAAGCTTTTAATTTCATTGATTAACTATCTTAAGTAAATAAGAATATTTTATAACAACTTAATCATACAAGTTTCAAAATCCCTGGTTTGTATCAACGCACTTAAATTCTTTATTTAAATGTAACTAGGTTACAATTTTTTTACCAACTGATTTATTTGCAGGCAGAAATTTACTTACATGTACTTCTTTCAAAATTCAAACTTCAATCTAGGATGTTCCGATCGAATAAAGGCAACAGTAGTATACCGATGTTCAAAACTCATAAATCGATAGACAAAAACAAATCCCGGTCATAAAACCAAAACCGAGGAAAACGCATTTAATACAAAAAAAATGACGACACAACATTAAAATGTAACACACACAGAAACGAACAATGCATTAGGCAAAATCCGATGCGAATAACAAATATAACATCAAAACTAAATACATGAATTTGGGATAGAAAAGTACCGTAACACGTCTTATAATTATGTGAATTCACACTCAAATATAACAGAAAACAAACGACACAAAAGAAAGACAACGTTAAAATGTAACACACACAGAGACGAACTATCATATAACAATGACCATATTCCTGACTTGGTACAGGACATCGAAAACTTAAAACACGTTATTGTCTCTACCGAAAAAAAAACTCAAGTCAAACGGTTGTTGTTCACTTGATGTCGTTGGTTAGTTTCTGTCAAATTTCGTTTTCGTTTATTATATTGTTGTAACAAATTAAGTTGTTAATTTTTCAAAATTTTTCAAATTGTTTCCTATTTTTTACGCTGGGAACTTGCCGATAATAGGTTATGGGTTTTTCTTATTGTGAACAAGGAGGAACAGTTTCCTATATACATTCACTTTATTTGAACATTTATAGATAGATGTCTCATTGGCATCCATATTACATATCCGTTTTTTTTTTTATTTAACAACAAAAAATAAAAAACAAACATTTAAATAAATACTCATGTAATATAATACTTAAAAAAAAAAACAAATACAAAAAATACAAGACATGTTTTGACTTGAAAACTTGAAAATTAATATTATTTCCACAAATTAAAAAAAAAAACAATAACCCAACCATATTAAAATAAATATTAACCTACAAAGTAAAAGGAATACTCACAGTACAAAGCATGACAAAGCAATGAACAAACAATTTACAGCCGTAATCATTGGTAATATACACTATACATCGTGACTTGCTTCCTCAGTTGTTTTATCTATATCAGTTGTATTGTCTTCATATAAATCTGGTTCGATCAATATCTACGTCATTACTACATAGACAAGTGAAACTGTAACCTTGTTTGCAACAATTATCAGACGAATTCATCCAACAATGGCACTCTCAAATCAATAACTCATCGAGGGGGGAATATTACGGTCTTTTCAAAATTGACTTTGGCTTAGAAAAATATTTATTAAGACTCTCATCTACAGATCGTAAAAATGTAACTAAGCTGCGATGCTGTAACCTAAAAATACCAATTGAAACAGGAAGATGGAATGGAATTCCTAGAGATGAAAGACAGTGGCATCCCTGCTCCTTGTCAATTGAACATGAGTGTCACTACTTATTTGAGGGGCAATCTGATCTTGTTAAAAATATCAGATAAATATATATCGGAATATTACCGCATTTATCCATGTGTTGAGAAAATGAAGGGACTGATTTATTTTTTGAAATATCAAAGTTCAAATTTTCATTGTTTATTAAGAAATTAGTTAAAATATTGTAACTTATATGATTATATGTTAACATATATATATATATATATATATTGTTTTGTAGTAATCATAAGAGTCCAGCTGATTCGTGCATTTTTTTCAAAAGAATTGTGAGTTTGATTATAAAAGCATAACACTTTGCACAATATTAGATCTATATACAGTAGCCAATCTAAGCTATGGACCCAACCTGAAAAACCTAATATGACGGCCAATTTTTAGATGGCTGCCAACCAGAAAAAAATCTCAGTTACCAATTTTTAAATTACAGCAAATAATATTCAAATCTAATATTTTTAAAGCATAACCAATGTGATTCAACGTTTAAAGTAACTCATGGCGGTATTTTAAAATTTTAGAAATTTTAAAAGGCGGACATTTCAAAGTGGCCTTCAAAAGTGGGAAAAATAATTTATCTTAACTAAAACATGGCTCTGTTGATATTCTTTTTATTCTTAGAATTGCTATTTGCAGTTAATACTTCGTTCTAAGGATTGTGTTTCCATAATACTTGGCTTGCAAAATATTTTAATCAAAGATCTCATAAATGGAAAAATTTGAACGTTTTCATGACGCCTTTATCATTTGTTTGACTGTGTACAATCTAAGTCACAAATGGTGATTTTAAATAGACACTATGTGGTATGAAAGCTAATGCGACAAATCTCAACAAGAGACCAACTGTCACAAAAATGACAGCTATAAGTCACCAGACGGCTTTCAACAATGAGTAAAGCCAATACCACATGTTCTATCTCTCCTTGTCCGATTTGTTCCTTATTTTTTTCATATCTGTGTTGTCAACAAATGAGTTTTTAAAGCAGTAATATCCATTATACAGAAATGGGAAACCTGATTTCATTTATAGCACAAAGCCACTATGTTATATGGGATAATAAAATGCCAAGAACCACAGAATAAGCAGCATTATAACACTTTTATACATTAGAAGGAACACTATCTTAACCTTCTAACATAAACATTTCTACTTCAATCATTAATGTTACAAATTAGTAGAGGTGACGTAGACTCAATTTATCCCAATTAATTCTTTCTTTGACTGTTACATAGTTTACCACTATTTCGTTCCTCAGTTAAAATTATTTTAGGATCTTTTTATAAGAAGGAGAAATAAACATGCTGTATCTTCATGGATATATCTTGTTCATTATGCACGAGAGCCTGTGAAAAAACAGCAATTCCCTTAAAAATAATATTTAATAAATCCCTACAACAATGCAAATTTCCCACCAGCTGGAAGATTGCTAATGTAATAGCATTTTTTAAAAAGGGAGATAGTTCGTTACCATCTAACTATAGGCCAATATCGCTTATAAGTTGTGTAGGGAAAATAATGGAGCGAGTTGTTTATAAACATGTCTTCAATCACCTACATAGAAATAAGTTAATATATGAATACCAGTCTGGTTTTCTGCCAAAATATTCGACAGTTCATCAGCTTTTAGAAATTTATAATTCTATATTAAATTCATTAGAAAATAAAGAAATTGGCTGTTTTGTTTTTTGTGACTTTTCTAGAGCATTCGATAAAGTTTGGCATAAAGGATTGCTACATAAAATGAAGTCACACGGTGTTGACGGAAATTTATTAAATTGGTTTCAAAGTTACCTAAACAACAGACAACAGCGAGTTGTTATTAAACAATCTTCCTCTGAACTTTGCAGTATTTCAGCTGGTGTCCCACAGGGTTCTGTTTTGGGACCGCTGTTATTTATTATCTATATTAATGATATTGCTGAACACTTAATTTCTTTATGTAGATTATTTGCAGATGATACATCTCTGGGCTACTCTAGTCGTGACACGACACAAATACAATCAGTGATCAGTCACTACCTGAGTGAGCTCAGCGATTGGTCTAAGAAATGGCTGATGTCCTTTAACCAAGCAAAAACAGAAATAATGTTGTTTTCATACATTGAAACTCCAGAAATGAATTTCACTTTCAATGGTAAGAGGATTGAAGTTACAGACTTCCACAAACACTTGGGTGTTACTTTTAGTAAAGATGCTAAATGGAACACCCATGTGGAAAATATCATAAAAAATGTATCTAAACATTTAAATGTACTTAGAAAATTAAAGTACAGGATAAGTAGGAGAAACTTAGAAAAGCTTTACTAGACTTTTATTAGACCGCTTCTCGAATATGCATGTGAAGTTTGGGATAATATGGGTGTGGGTTATTGTAAAAAATTAGAACAGCTGCAGCTTGAGGCAGCCAGAATTGTAACAGGTCATTCTTATTTTTACAAGTAATAGAATTATTTATGATGAGATTGGTTGGGAAATTTAGCTGAACGAAGAGAAAGAAGGAAGTTACAATTATTTTATAATATTCAACATAATAATGCACCAGCCTATCTTTGCAATTTAATTCCACCAACAATCCAAAGTACAGCTGTTTATCCATTACGTAATGGGAATGATATAATATACCCTTTTTGTAGACTTTCATTAACCCAAGCGTCCTTCATACCTTCAACAATACGACTGTGGAATAACCTTAATGTGGTGACACGCAACATTGACTCTAGGTAAATTTAAAACCGAACTAAAAAACCTTAAATTGAATTCAAAGCCCAAGTACCAAAACATCATGACTTTGGCAATCGTAAACTCAATATTATATTGACACAACTTAGGTGCTTAGCTTCTTTTTTGAACTATGATCTTAACAGAGTCAACATTATTTCAGATCCGTCTTGTAGTTGTGGTTCTGAGTTCGAAGATTCACGTCACTTCTTTTTTTATTGTCCTAATTATTCGAATATAAGAACAAAATTATTTAATAATCTACATTGGTTACCAGATAACTCTCTACTAAATTTGAACACCTTAACCTCCGGCGATAAGTCTTTAAGTAATGTTGAAAATGAAAGAATTGTAAAGAATGTATATGAATTTATTAAAGAGTCTAAGAGGTTTCTAATTGTGTAATGTAGAACATAATAAAGTGCAAATACATGCATATAGTGTATTACCACTCACATCATCACACACCATCTTTTCAGAGTTCAAATAATTTATAAATATATACATAATGTATAATTGTTTGTATGCATGCTTTGTAAATATTCTATTGTTATAAATTGTTATGGGAGAAGACTTTATAAGTTTGATTAACTTGTGTCTCATCCCTTTTGCACATTTACGCAAATAAAATATGTTTAAACTAAACTGTGAAAAAAATCTGCTGTTCACAAAAAGCTATGTTCAATACAGCTTTCAAACCAATCACGCAAGCTTCTCAATAATGCCATTACTATATATATATCTAAAGCAAAATGTTCTGCATGTCCCACTGTTCCAATTTTGCATCAGCACCAACAAAAAATTATTGATCACAAGTAATAATTGATACATGCCAAGGAAAACATTGGGGTGATCTTACACTGACTAACCGCGTCCTCGTGGGATAACTATTAATGATCCTCAGCTGGCCCTTAAAAAAATAGTATACTAGTTCAGTGAATGGTCGTCACACTAATCTTTAAAACATGTAAATGAACTAAAATAAAAAAAACCATACAAGACTATTAAAGGCCAGAGGCTTCTGGCTTAAGTAGGCGCAAAATATGCGGTGGGGTTTAACATTTTTTGTGAGATATCAACCCTCCCCCTATATCTCTAGCTAATGTACAAAAGAAACACACAACAATACACACGGTAAACATGATAAAACTCAGTTTAAAAGAAGTAACACTTTTTTCGTTTTTTTTTATTTTGATCTTGAATAGGATAATATTTAAGCGTTGATAGATGTGTATTGAATTTCGTGTGTTTATAGATATAAGAAGATGTGGTGTAAGGGCCAATGAGACAACTCTCCTTCCAAATAACAATTTATAAAAGTAAACCATTATAGGTCAATGTACGGCCATTCAAACGGGAAAATATATAATGTCTCTCGAACAATTGTGGATGCTCTCATAAAATTTGGGGTTACACAGAATTTAAAAAAAAACCCTATTCTTATCATATTCCCTTGTATATAACGGGTTGGATTGGGTTTACAGAAAAGGTAATAATCAGCCAATACAACAGATATAAAAATAATAAGGGGGACGATGGAATAGAGAAAAAAATAACAAAAACAGAAACATAGGAATAAATAAATAAAAGGGAGTATTTGCTAAAAAAAAAAAGAACATATCAAGAAAGAGCCCCGTGTAGATCCTCTTGTATAGCCGTTTACTTGAAACAAACAAGTCTGCAGACATTCACAGAGCATCATTATATATAGTTTAATTACCGCTATTGCGCCTGGTGGGATTAGCTTATATGTATCTGTGAATAATATTTTATACATTTGTCAGACGTCAAAAAATGTATGTAAATGAAATCCAAAGACATTAAAAACAGTATGACACGATTTTAATCAAAATAACATCATTAGATAGGATTTGGCGTATAGCGTGATTACACTGACTTCGGATCAAAGGATTCATGATGACAAAACTATTCGCTGTAAATATATTATTTCCATTTATAGACGTTAAGGAATCTTCTTTTTGTTTGTTCACGATACATTCATATCTTTGAGTTCGGATCAAAGGACTCATGATGACACAATAAATTTGCTGTAAATATATTATTTCCATTTATAGACGTTAAGGAAGCTTTTTTTGTTTCTTCACGATACATTCAAAACCTTTGAGTTAGGTCATTGAACAAAGGAATGCGTTTCTCAACGTCTGTACACTAAATCCGTCCGATGTGTACTGATTGGTGACATTTTATATTGAGTTAGTTGAAAAGGGCTTTTAACTAGTTTTTTCTTACTGTGACTACTCTTATTTCGGTGATTTGTGCTTTTATGTTAGTTGTTTTTGTACCTCGTATCGACCTTTTTAAATTCCATCTATTTACAATTATCATTAGTTCCTCTGTTATGCTGATACAACTTTGTACCAGGTAAGGGGATTGATTGTTACGGAAGCGTATTAGTGCCACAACACTTTTTTTTGGTAATATTTCTTCCTATGTTTGCGTTAAAAAACCTTTGCGAAATAACTAAAAAAATTGCGATATAAACCTTTGCGAAAAGCAGCAGTTATAAATTGAAGAAGCTGCATATATCAAAATGTATCTCTTTTGGTACTCATTGCAAAATAAAATGCTTGAATATTTAGAGAATTTCATTTACTAATAATGAGTAGGATAATAGATATAAGAAGATGTAGTATGAACGTCAATTAGACAACTCTCCATCCATTCATTCATATCTTTATTTCCTCTATGAACAATAACAAAATAAAGTTCTGTACTTATTTATATAACTGAAGATAATTTTGACAAAAATTGCTCTCACTAACGACGGTTCATGCACTGGCACATTAACGAATCGTTGTTCTCCTTAATCTACTATATGCAGCGACACAGTGTGCAACGTGCACATGACAAAGATTATAAAAACTGTCGGTGTCTATATTGTTCGTTGTTATGTGCTTCCCCAACAGAATGCAATATAACTCTTCATCGTCGTATGAATAAAGTTCCACAAATAAATGCAATGGGAATTTTTCAATTATAAACTCCCACCACATATCTCTGATTAAATGAGTTCCGCTACAGCTACAACATGCATGTACATATACATCTAAAAACTGAGTGTTACATAGTTCGCATGTACCTCCAGTGGTATTTGGAATGTCGATTAGCAGTTTAGTAATATAATAGGAGTTTACGATTTCTCTGGATGATTTAGAACTTTTCCAGAAGTCTGGAACTCTAACCGATCGGTGAATACTTCTAAAGCGAGAAAAGTTATTATCGTTATGTAAACGCCGAGTCCATTCGTCAGTTTGTACTTTGTCAACTGTAAAGGGCCCCACACATTAAAAAAAATATACAGTACATGTAAACAATGTATATATTACAAACAAAAATGAGTTAATTGAAGTTATATCAAAGAATTTAAAAAAAATCAACCCTGCTAATACACATATATCCAAACATACATGTAAATATACTTCCAAAGTAAGCTCTCGTTTGAGGATTGTGTAAGGTTGGTTAGATTCAAACAAGCTACCTTTTTCGCAATTAAAATGAAGATGTTTTATTATTAAAATTATATTCTCTCCATTCAAATTGCTACATTTACCCAAGTATCTGCAAATAACTTACAAGATTGAAATGAAAATTTCACGACTTTCTATCAAAGAATCTTTATCATATTCTGAGATTTACAAAAACAATTTATTGCATCAAAATTTAAAAAAAAAATATAAATTTATTAATAATTCATTTTAAAGCAGAAATATCATTTTGTCTATTTAACTTGACAGATTCGAAATTTCGTGACATAATTTTTGCTCTTTCAACATGTTCAATTAGATTATGCCTACACAATATCTGGTTTCTTGTTACATTTATTAATTTCCTGATACACAAATCATTCTTAATTTATTAATAATTGCACTTCAAGTATTCCCTTATCCTATGCATACTTATTATAATGATTTGGCCTTATATTTATGGTTTTATTTTTATCTACTAGTAAGTCACAACCGAAATGAATGACAGACGGACATATATACAAAACTTAATGAATAATTGAAATCAAAATATTTGCGTAATAACGCAAAGGTTCGCAAAAGTTTGCATTATTTCGTAAAAGTTTTGCGTTATTTCGCAAATGTTTGCATTATAACGCAAACTTAGGAAGAACTATTAAAAAAAAATTGTGTGGCGCTAATACGCTTCCGTAGATTGTTTGTGTTTTAACGCTCTTTAAGCGCAACTATTGGGCTATTGCGTGGCGGTCAGTGTTTATAGGCGGAGGAAGTCGGAGTGCCCGGAAAATAACCGACCACCGACAATCCTAGTCAACTAAGATTGGAGTCGAGTGCACCCGCATGAGCGGGTTTCGAACTTACAACCTCTGGCAAGGTAAGGGGTAGAATGAAAACGTCCAAAACACTTTTCTTACACACTTCAATATCAAGATCGGTAAAGATTTAACAATTGAACAGAGCTAATAAGGTAGACAATAACTCATTTTTGTTTAGTTTCTTTGGTTACATGTACCTTTTCTGACATCGGAAGGACTAATTGTAAACAGTTACTAAATTTTAAAGTGCGAATTGCGTTGTGTTTGTTTTTCTATATTGGCTATAAACAGCAAGATATATAGGGGGAGGGTTGAGATTTCAGAAAACATTTTAAGGTTTATTACCCCTTCTGATCCGTAGCCATAAAATTACGAAATTTTCCAACTGCAATTGTATCAAAACAGCAGAAAAAATGATTAATATAGATTAGCCATTTTGTACATTAACCAAAAGGAAACGTCGTGCAAAGCATTATTATTCATTGTAACATGGCATTTAATAGAAAAGGGGGATTTTGTGGAAAATCCACAGACTTTGAAACCGAGATCTTTGTTATAAATGAAATTAAAATACTCACTTATTTTTCTATGATGTCTCTGCTAGCGTTAATTGTTTACAAAAAGTCTTAAAGTTTATGACCCCTTCTGTAGCCATTTTTGTACTAATTTTTCAAACCTCAATTGTATCAAATTTACAGATATGGCGAATAATAGAGATATGCCATTTAGTACATACATTTGAAAGAAGGATTACTATTTGATGCATTTATATGTTGTAAACAGTTACATAGCTCTAATGTAAATACATGGTATTCTAGTATAGATTATATTCAGAGAGAGATTGAATTACCAAATTTTGACCAATCAATTGGTTCTTTATGTCAGTATGTTAAAAATAAACTATGTAAAAGTTATTTCACATTTTGGAATAAACTTAAGTATCAAACAATTAACTCCCAAAAAGGGAAGCTTGGTACTTATTTTTCTATAAAAAATTGTTTTAAAAAAGAAAAATATTTAGAATTGCAGGACTTCAAAAAAAAAAAGACAGTCAATTTGTAAATTAAGAATAAGTGCTCACTCTTTAAAAATTGAGACAGACAGATATTCAAAAAAGCATATAGAAAGATCTCAGCGTCTTTGTTCTAATTGCTCACTTGGTAAAGTTGAAAATGAGCTTCATTTCTTATTAGAATGCCCTCTTTATGATATTCAAAGGGACGATTTTTTTAAAGACATTTCTAGCAATTGTTGTAATTTTATAAATTTAAATAAATCTTCTAAATTTTTATGGCTCTTGACCCAAGAAAATGTTACTCTTATGGAAAAACTGGGCTGTTATATTTGTGACTGTTTTGAATTAAGGAGATCAGGTATGAACACTGACACTAAGTCAAGTAAATAATTTGAGAATAAATACATATACATGTATAATGTAATTTTATTATTCTTTTATTCACAATCTATACAATGTATGTAGTTTTTAGCTTGATTCTGACCAATGCTTATATTCCAAATATATATGTATATGCCTCTATTGTTGTTGTTACCAATTATGTAAATCAATTGTATCTGATTTTATGCCCTTTATGGGCCCTGTAATTTGGGAAATAAAAATATTCTATTCTATTCTATTCATACACCAATGGGAAACTTGATGCCAAGCATTATTATTTACTATTTCATTTCATTTAATAGAAAAAGATTACTTTGTGGCAAATAAACCAAGATTTTTTTTAGAAAATCCACAGCCTTTTAATACAGAGATTTTTGTTTTCAAATTTGAATCATTATAGATTACTCACTTGGTTATCTATGATGTGCTAGTGTTTATTTTTTACAAAAAGTTATAACCAACCTGTATATTCCAAAATACCTCGTGCTTAGTCACTAAAGTCGAGCGCACCATAAAAGGTGAACTTGTTTTGGTCCATATTTTCATTTGTTTTAACCAATAACTACATAAATAAACTTGTTTTAAGGAAATCAATGCTAGTACTGCATGCAATAACCCTGTATTTAACAGTCATCAAATTGCCAAATATGAGACTACAAGGATACAGGCTGTGTATTTTCTATAAAATTTCCATATGTTTAGCATTGAATCAACAAAACGGTACATTATCCGTAAGCCTGTCACATTTTTGCGCCTGTCACAAGTCAGGAGCCGCTGGCCTTTGTTAGTCTAGTATGAGTTTTTATTTAAGTTTCTTTTATATATTTCGAAATTTAATTTGCCGTCCATTGTCATTAAACTAGTACACACTTTCGTTAAGAGGCCAGCTGAAACACACCTTTATCGCTGTATTGAAGCCCCGTTGGTGGCCTTCGGGTGTGTTTTGCTCTTTTGTCAGTTTTGTGTCTCTTTGACACATTTTCCATTTACATTCTCAATTTGTTTTTTTTTGTTTTTTTTTTTTTTTTTATATAAAATGAAAATTAGAAAAATAAATAAACAAAAGTGACTGTGGTCGTTGTATCAACTGACTGAGATGGCCCCTTTTTAAAAAGGTTACCTGTACATGCTGTACATAGGCATAGACGTAAGTTCAAACGTCGGTATCGAAATTATTTCGAAAATGTCTTTGGAATGAACAACTTAAGTACATGTATTTTAGTCCTATCAACCAAATATCAAATAATTTACATGTAGATATACACCTGGAGTCGATTTCACAAAACAACTTACGACTAAGATTGATCCTAAATAATGAATAGTTCAGTATTCATACGATCAATCTTAGTCTTAAGTTTTTTTGTGAAACCGACTCCTGTTTTTTTAAGTTAAATGTAAACATTTGTTTATTTCTTCTTTGCAAAATGAAGATACATGTACACGAACCAAGTGTATTTCATTCTTAATTGAATGCATAGGTTTTTAGTTTTAGCTCAATAGGTTAGGTACAATATATCCAATATATTCACCGAGTCGTATATTTTTATATAAAATACTGTATAATTGGTCTTTTTGTAAAATTGTTTTTAAAAGCTTCGGAAAGAATTTTGTTTTTAAAAGCTTCGGAAAGAATTAACATGTTATAATTATTTAATGATTGAACGATCCGATCAAGTATTGTTAACTTCCAAACATCCATTTACAAATAGTTGATGCATCTTCAGGACAATAACACATCAACAATACACACACTAGAGATACTCTGTAAGGTTCGGGTTTGATGGAATGAAGTGTGGGTTATTTAAATTGCTAACTGAACATAAGGACATGATGGATAAGGACATAGAATTTGCCTTACAACATGCCCATTGTTAGAACCTCGACACATACCATACAAATATCCGTGTAGTACTATAACAGCATGACCTACAATTGCCTATTTATCAAACTAGTTATACAAAATAGTAGCTGCAGTATCTAAAGATATGAACAGTAAATGGAATTTTCACAACTCAAATATAACGGAATAGAGCTACAAATGTAGATATCCACATATAATACCCAAGAAACATCATTCTAACTAAAAGTAATATTCTATATTCTCGCTCATTTTAATTGGATTTAAGAAACATTTCACAAAAACAATTTAATCAATAATTCAAAACTCACTAGCCAGTCAATACCGAGGTAGTGACGGTGCACTCGACTCCAATCTTAAGGTTCATGTGGACCCTTTGGCTAAAATGGCTGAATTTTCACTTCAATGTATAGACAAACCTGTGCATCTAGAAAAGTTGTAAGGCATATCACGCCCTAGATAACAAGAATTCAAATGCATTGTATGATTCAGAAAATTCATAACTCAACTGGATTTTTTGTCCCTGTAGACGATGATAAAATGAACAAACAGTTGAGTTTTGCTTAATATGGTCCACTCCGGTACACAGTTTAAATCAACAATAACTGTCAAGTATCTATTGTCCAACTATTGTCCATAGCAATCAAAACAGCTCACTTCAATTATTACCTGTGGGTAAGATCTCAAACCTCTTTCCAAACTTAGTTTATTTTGGTACCTTCTGGAGGAATGAAAAAAAGTGCACTGCAAAATCCTGTTAAGTTATTTTTCTAAAACATAAAAAATATTTGAAATTTATTCATCTAGGGCATGCTATGCTTTAAAACTTTTTCAGATGCTCAGGTTTGTCTGCACTCAGAGTAAATTATGAGGTGAAAATATGGCTATTTTAGCCAAAGGATCCACATGAACCTTAATTGACTAGGATTGTCAGTTTGCCTATCGAAGGTACAAATGTAGGTAGTTTTATCTGGGCACTCCATAAATAATAATCAAAACTCAAGTAAAAACTATCGATTGATTTATACAATTGCACGGATATTTTTGTATGGTATGTCATGTATGTGTCGAGGTGCTCATAGTAACAGGGGCGGATGCAGGAATTTTCGAAAGGGGGGGGGGGTGCTAACCCAGGGCAAAAGGGGGGGGGGGGGGGTGCATGGGGGTGCAAAACATATGTCCCGATACAAATGCATTGATCGGCAAAAATAAAGGGGGGGTGCGCACCCCCGGAACCCCCCTGGATCCGCCACTGAGTAACTTATAAATACAATACGTTCTGCTAAGTATATACATATATCATGTATATGTAAACATTATATTGTTTTTTTTAACATATAATTGCTAGATGTTTGTTTGTTTAGATACATTTGTAATATAATGTGTTGCAACGCACAGAAAACTATTACGCTACACTGAGCAAACCCAACCTACTTATGAAGTATTATTTGTCATCATTGTGACTAGTTCAATTAGACGTAATTCTAATAATAGTATGGGGTAACACCAATTAAGAGGCATAATGTTAAAGTTCTTATCAGATGCTTAAGTGTAGAATAGTAAGATGTGGGTTTATTTGTACTATTTTGTTATACTTAATAAATGATGCAACACACAGACAATAATACGATATGCCCAGCAAACCCAGCGTCTAAATGACATACATGTACCACATATTAACCCCAGAGAGAACTGATTTGTAAAGGAGAATTCGAAATATGAAAAAGACGCGATATAGACAAACTGTATGATTTAGTTTATATTTTCAGTTCATCACATTGTATGACATTTATTTGCCAGTTTTAGTCGTTTCATATTTGAATTTTAATCGCCTGAACTACATGTAAGTGCAAATACATGGAAACATAGTTCTTGATGGATTTTCGTAGTCATTGCACACGTATGTCATTTCCTGTCTATCAAACTAAAAGTGAAAGTGAAAGTTGGTAATTTATTTTTAGATGTTCTTTTGTTTTTATCTTACCGCGCAATAATCTGTATTGTGTATTTGTGACTTTTCCTAAGGTAAGTCGAATGATTTTATAGAAGCTAATCATACTAATTATTAGTTTATTTTCTAGCTTGTATAGTTATTTGTATATTTCAGGAGGGGGATATATTTAAATTAGTTGGAAGTACTTATTTCTTACATTTGAAACACATAACAAATTTCATAAAACAGCGCGTTAAATTACACATCACATATGAAATATGCTAGATATGCAGACATATTTCTTTAGGAAAGAGTAATGCAATGTTTGAGGATCACTTTATTATAATTCATTTCTCAGGAAGATTGATGGTTATTATTGTTTTATCACTTTCGAATTTTTCAGTCATAATTTTTTAGTGACGTAAATTTTTTTTTCGTAATATGTTTCTCTTCTCAACCAATCAGAGAGCTCGATTGAGTTCCCGCGGAAATTATCTAGTGCAGTGATTAAATTCTAAAGATCATTCCAAGCTCAGATTCTCAAGTGTGTAGACGTATGTACAGGCCCGTAGCCAGGATTTTCCAAAGGGGGGTTCGTTTGACTCACAAACTCGACTTTAACAGTCACAATTCGAACAGAACATCGACTTTAACAGTGCTTATTAGTTTTCAAGGGGGGGGGGGGGGGGGGGGGGGGGGGGGTTCGTCCGAACCCCTCGAACCCCCCCTGGCTACGGGTATGATGTATATGTACAGAGGGAAGTTTTTACCTTGTACGGATTTTTAGGGGGTCTCGGTGAGGAATCTGGCGCTATTTTTGTGTGAAGAAAATCTGTATTACGACTTTTTCTAGGTAAGAAGTTCCCCTCCAATTTGAAGTATATTTTGTTGACTAACACTGGCTACACAGGCAAATTTTGCTCACGTGAATTTCACGTGAATCTCATTTCACGTGAATTTCACATAAATTTCACGTTAATTTCACGTGAATTTCACATGAATTTCACATGAATTTCATGTGAAGTGATTTCACGTGAAATTAACGTTAACTTTTTACGTGAATTTCACGTGAAATTCACATTAAATTTTCACGTGAATTTCACGTGAAATTATTTCACATGAATTTCACGTAAAAATTTCACGTGAAAAAATAAGAATGGTGTCTAAGTTATAAAAAATTAACTGAAAATCAAAAATTTTCTCAACATCTCATACCTTGTATTATATGTATCATATATTCCCTGGGAATCTATTTAATTTTAAAAATTCTAATTTCACGTGAAATTCACGTGAATATTTCTCGTGAAATTCATGTGAAAATATTCATGTTATATTCACGTGAAAAATTTCACGTTAAATTTACGTGAAAAATTTCACATGAAATTAACATGAATCAAAACCCCTGTGAAAGTTATGTTTCATTTTATCTGAATTAAACCATGAGTTAATAAGACAAATTTAAATTTATGCAATTATGAGAAACAAATTCACCTGAATTTTACACATACTATTATTCATTCCAATTTCCTTTTTTTTCAAAATTGAATCATTTCAAAGCTGTTATTCTTTGTGTCTCAAGAAGTACATCAATGTAAATGATTAATATTTATCCTTTCTTAAGCATGAATTACCTCCCTTGATAATGGGTTAGATGCAACTACAAAAACATGTTGGTTTTGAATTATATTTTCTATCACTGTTTATATATATATATATCTAGTAGAGTCATTAAATTGGAATTTTGTATACATGTGTATCTTTTATTTGAATTTCAAATTCATAGATGCATATATTATATTGATGAACTAATTGATTTACTAGTAATATTACTATAATTATTAATTAGTAAATTTAATTACTTTTACACATCTTATGTCTTCTTTACTTTTATACTTTTAAAAAATGTTGAAGGTGACTCCAACTTATGAAATAGATTACTCACTCACAGTTACTGTCGTAGATTCTTTACTTCCCATAATTGCAAAGAAAAAAAGGGTAATATATATATATCATTTACTTCCAAACATGAGTTATCTCCCTTTTTGACTGTGCATAAAACTTTTCCTCAAACTAATAAATGTCAAGAAAATTTGTGAGCAATTTGAATTGCACATAACTTTAACAGTATGACATGTGAATAAAAACAGTTAGTATACAGAAAAGAATTTTATCTGTACTATACTTTGTTAATAAATGTAAATTTAAATGTTTATTAATTTCTTAAGAGTATATTTAAAGTGCAGTATAAAACTGCTATGCTTTTACAAATATCAAAAATGTTTCATTGACAACATGCATTATAAAAATGGTGAATGTTAATAACTTGATCCCTCACCCAAATTAAGGAAGTAAAATATTATATCAGGGATTATATGTGTATTGACTAGATAGCAATTTATTTGTTTAAATTGTACACTTTACAAATATTCCATACTGTTTTTATACTGTTAAAGATTTCTCAATTTTCATTAAGACTTGATTAGTTATGTCCGGGTTTGTCAATTAATTGGGAAAATTTAAACTAAAACATGTAAAAAGCTTTATCTTTATTTAGTTTTTATAATTTTTGGTATTTTAAATATTAGGTATATTTTAAATAGTTTATTTAGGATTGTCCTTATTAACTCTGGAAAAAAGTTAATGTAAAATTTTGAGTGTCCCCATTCTTATGGGAATTGTTTTCCAATCAATGTAGGAAAATAGTTTCAGAAAAAAAGGCAAAGTAAATAAAGTTGCAATTATTGACAGATATGGGTCCAGGATATTGAAAAAGTGTGAGAAGACTTGTAAAAAGAAAAGGTACCGTGGGAATGTGGTAAATCCCCCCCACCCCCTTTTTCCCATAAAATCTGCTTTAGAAATGATTTCAAATTTTTAATTATCTTTTTAACTTTATTTATAATGAATAAATTTATGGTCTTTAATATACAGTGTCTTAGATGGATTAGTAGGCTGTTTATTGTCTTCTATTTGGACAGGTTGTTGTCTCTTTGACAATTGTTTTCCATTCTAAGTTTTATGTATGTTATGAAAACTAATTGACTGACAGTAAAATATTATTTCAGAGGCGGATTTAGGGGGGGACCTTTTTGGGAAAAAAAATTGGTTGCTTATATAGGGAATCAATGAAGCGTGGCTTTGGCAGTCAGTGGTCCCCCACTTATGAAAATTTCTGGATCTGCCCTTGTATTTGAAAGCTAAGGCAGCAACCATTTGATTTTCTGGGGGGGGGGGGGGGGGGGGCTATGTTTTTTTTTGGAAAAAAAAGTTTGTTTCCAGTTTTTAGAGAAAAAAATAATTTGTTTTTGATTCTGAGAAAAAAAAATTGTTTGTTTCACCCTCAGCTGCCACTATATGTAATGCTAAAATTGAAAGAAAAAAATTGTTTTCGACTTGTCGCGAAAAAAATAGATTGTTTTTCGCCACAGTCCAGAAAAAAAACCATAGCTCCCCCAGAAAATCGAATGGTTGCTGCCTAAATGTATGGTAAATGAATTGCTAATTGGACAAGGCTGGGTTATTTCTCATTGAATTAAAGTTAAACATTTATCTTTATATATATATTATTTTACATAATGAAATCACAGTCATAATCTGTAATTATGCTAACTAATGATCACTAATATAACAGTCCCTTAGTCATTAATTGAAATTATAGTTAAATAAGTTATTATATTTTATAAATTAAAGGGTGTTAAGGGTTGTCCATGTGGAGGTGCTCCTTTGTAAAGGATGCTTATAAACAAAATAATTATTTATATGTTCCAAGAATTTGTATAGTATATCCCAAACAAAAAAAATTGAGGAACAAATCATGGTAACAAATGATAAACAAATCGTATGATTTCTTTGTGATTTGAAAGTGATAAAATTTCACATGCAAATGAGCTAACAAATCACAATAACAAATCACGAACAAATTGCTTACAAATCATAAGCAAATCAGGGTAACAAATGATAAACAAATCGTATGATTTCTTTGTGATTTGAAAGTGATAAAATTTCACATGCAAATGAGCTAACAAATCACAATAACAAATCACGAACAAATTGCTTACAAATCATAAGCAAATCATAAACAAATTGCCAAGAAATTGTTTTGAAATCATTTACAAATCAGAAGCAAATTGTTTTCAAATCGTTAAGAAATTGTTATCAAATCTTTAACAAATCAGAAGTAAATCATATTCCTACCTCAAGCAAATCACAAGCAAATCGTAAATAAATTGGCATCAATCACCAATTCACAGATTATATCATTAACATCCAGATCAAAGATAAGTTCTGCCCCAGAAACCCCAAAACTTTGAAACGCAAGTGTCTTCATTTTACCTTTAATAGCTACTCCACTAATTGTAAAAAGAAGTACTATCTTTGGTTGCGATGAGGGACAAATTGTTCTTTGTGAAGTTTCTCTTACTTTTTACCCGAAATTTGAAAAAAAGCATAGGCAACCACGTGTACTTAGTAGAATAATGTCAAATAGGTGATGGGTCTTAGTCTTGGTCCAAATCTGCTACATTGTAATATATATATAGCTTTGTCCATTTTGTCCGGGACCTGGTCAGTAAACAACAATTAAAACATGAAACTTAGCAGTGAATTTTATCTGCTGTCGCGGGAAGCTAGTCTTGAAATGTTTTGATCTGTTTACACATCTTTTACACATTTTTATTTTTTAAATTAATCCTAACATCACTAAACTATCATGATTATAACGAGATACTGAAATGCAGAGTTTCTGAATTTTAAAGGTTAACATTTGAATAGTATTAGTTAAATATGTGAAAATATAAATATAAAGATTCCTTACCACCGTCATCTTTCATAGACTGAATAAAACTCCCCATCTTGCAACCTTCTTTGTTCAGTTAATATAGAACAGTATTTGAAATTTGAATTTGACCTCAACCGGAAGTCAGAGAGATAGATAAACAAAGAAACCTGGAATGCATTAACATTTTATTCATTGTAGCAAATCATCAATGAATCACACCAAGATAGCTAAGAAAGTTAACAAATCATTTTCAAATCATTTCATATGATATTCAAAGTTAACAAATCATAACGAAATCACACCGTTCTAGCTAACAAAGTTAACAAATCTCTTTCAAATCATTTCAGACGATATTCTAAGTAAACAAATCATAAAGAAATCACACAAAAACAGACACAAATGGCTTACAAATCATACCAAAGAAAGAAATCACATAGAAATCAGATTTAGGGAATTTGGAAAATTCTGATTTGTTTATGATTTGTTTAATGAATCGCAAGCAAATGGTACCAACAAATCGCAGAATCACGATTTGAAAGAGATTTGAATACGATTTGAAAGCAATTTGTTTTTTTATTTTTCTGTTTGGGATATTAAAAGAAGGGGGATACCTTTTTTTTATATGGAGAAATGCTTTGACCATCAGCAAAATATCCGCCAATCTCTAGTCCGGATTCGCATTTTTTAAAACGCTTGAAAGATACAGATTATGACGCGTTTTGAAGAGAAGGACGCAGCCGATTGTCAACAACAATAGTACTTGGTTTGGCTAATTTAACAAGACAACCAATATCAAGGAGCTATGAATAGTAATAAATACTCCAGAATATACTACAGGTAACTCAAACAAATGATTTAATAGTGCAGGAATAAACAGAAATCTGCAATGACTGAATGTTTTCATCTTCGAGTTTGGTATAGTGACTTACATCAATACATGTAGTGTCCGTTCGACATGATTCACGTTCGCCCAAGTACCTGTTTGCCCATGATCGATTCGCCCTGATTTTTTTTTATATGTTATCTACTTGCATAATGTTTATTATTTGAACAGAGTATGGCAAAGAATTTTGAAAAATGGCGAATATGTGTATTGCTGCAAACAAAAAATTATTTTCCCTTTAATTTTGTTTAAGTACTTTAATATCTTTATTGATATTTGTTTACTGTTACAATTCATGCAGTATTATAACAGAGACATATATAATAAATAAACTGTCTGTTTGTTGTCTCTTTGACATCATTCCACATTTCTATTCTCAATTTTATCAAAATACTTTTCATGTTTTACAATTCGTATGTACATGTATACATTGTATGTACAAAAAATGTACATCATTGTTTTTACTCATTTTTGACTAGTTTATCAAAACAAAACGTAATTTACGGTCTCACTAATTAGCGACAAGTGAAGAAGAATATTTGTTTACGATTCAAACCGATACTACATTGTACATGTTGTACTACATGTATCTTATCTATGATTAACTCAAAGTAATATATATAGATAACAAAACACGTGCAGTTTAATATCACATACATTTGTACATGACACAGGACAATCACTGACAAGTTTCAAGACTTGCTAGCAGTAACTGAAATCCAGCACAAATACCTAATCTGGTGTACACTCTTATTCTGCAGGTGGCTGTACCTCACTTTTTACATTAGATACCATTTAACGTCATATCATAAGGAAAACAATTGTGTTGATTTCTCTTAATCAAACATATTTGGATAACAATTTATAGAAAACTACCACAAGGGCCAGGGGATTTCCAGTTAGGGGAGGGAAATGTTCCCATACATTTTTGTAAGTCTTGAACTGGCAAAATGGTATGAATCAATAACCATGATAACTATATATTGTAATATATATATAGCTTTGTCCATTTTGTCCGGGACCTGGTCAGTAAACAACAATTAAAACATGAAACTTAGCAGTGAATTTTATCTGCTGTCGCGGGAAGCTAGTCTTGAAATGTTTTGATCTGTTTACACATCTTTTACACATTTTTATTTTTTAAATTAATCCTAACATCACTAAACTATCATGATTATAACGAGATACTGAAATGCAGAGTTTCTGAATTTTAAAGGTTAACATTTGAATAGTATTAGTTAAATATGTGAAAATATAAATATAAAGATTCCTTACCACCGTCATCTTTCATAGACTGAATAAAACTCCCCATCTTGCAACCTTCTTTGTTCAGTTAATATAGAACAGTATTTGAAATTTGAATTTGACCTCAACCGGAAGTCAGAGAGATAGATAAACAAAGAAACCTGGAATGCATTAACATTTTATTCATTGTAGCAAATCATCAATGAATCACACCAAGATAGCTAAGAAAGTTAACAAATCATTTTCAAATCATTTCATATGATATTCAAAGTTAACAAATCATAACGAAATCACACCGTTCTAGCTAACAAAGTTAACAAATCTCTTTCAAATCATTTCAGACGATATTCTAAGTAAACAAATCATAAAGAAATCACACAAAAACAGACACAAATGGCTTACAAATCATACCAAAGAAAGAAATCACATAGAAATCAGATTTAGGGAATTTGGAAAATTCTGATTTGTTTATGATTTGTTTAATGAATCGCAAGCAAATGGTACCAACAAATCGCAGAATCACGATTTGAAAGAGATTTGAATACGATTTGAAAGCAATTTGTTTTTTTATTTTTCTGTTTGGGATATTAAAAGAAGGGGGATACCTTTTTTTTATATGGAGAAATGCTTTGACCATCAGCAAAATATCCGCCAATCTCTAGTCCGGATTCGCATTTTTTAAAACGCTTGAAAGATACAGATTATGACGCGTTTTGAAGAGAAGGACGCAGCCGATTGTCAACAACAATAGTACTTGGTTTGGCTAATTTAACAAGACAACCAATATCAAGGAGCTATGAATAGTAATAAATACTCCAGAATATACTACAGGTAACTCAAACAAATGATTTAATAGTGCAGGAATAAACAGAAATCTGCAATGACTGAATGTTTTCATCTTCGAGTTTGGTATAGTGACTTACATCAATACATGTAGTGTCCGTTCGACATGATTCACGTTCGCCCAAGTACCTGTTTGCCCATGATCGATTCGCCCTGATTTTTTTTTATATGTTATCTACTTGCATAATGTTTATTATTTGAACAGAGTATGGCAAAGAATTTTGAAAAATGGCGAATATGTGTATTGCTGCAAACAAAAAATTATTTTCCCTTTAATTTTGTTTAAGTACTTTAATATCTTTATTGATATTTGTTTACTGTTACAATTCATGCAGTATTATAACAGAGACATATATAATAAATAAACTGTCTGTTTGTTGTCTCTTTGACATCATTCCACATTTCTATTCTCAATTTTATCAAAATACTTTTCATGTTTTACAATTCGTATGTACATGTATACATTGTATGTACAAAAAATGTACATCATTGTTTTTACTCATTTTTGACTAGTTTATCAAAACAAAACGTAATTTACGGTCTCACTAATTAGCGACAAGACAGGGCTCGACATTAACGCTTGTCCGATTGTCCGGGACAAGTGTACACAGGTGTCGGGCAAGTAGATTCACCATACTACTTGTCCGATGGGACAAGTGAAAAATCAAGGTCAGATAAAAATAGATCAAATTCAAGACTTATACATTCCTAAAAATATGAATGATTGTTTTATTGATCATACTTAATGAAATAATTATTCATTGATTAAACCAGAGACATATAAAACTTGTATAATATGTCTCTGATTTGGAGTATTGAACATGCTGGCAGCCATTGACCAGGGGGATATAAGTAAGGGGAAAGAAACCAATGTTAATGTATCTTCTTAGTATAAGCTTCCTTGAATTAGGAGCACCTCATATGGAGTTTTACCTAAACTTTAAAATATTAAATTAAAGTATGTTTCATTTGATTTTGCTTTTATGCATAACAATACATTAAAAGAGGTTTTATTTTATAAGATCTATGACATGTGATATAAAAATTTTAGATGAAAAAAAAAAAAAAAAAATCTAAAAAGGCAGATTTTTTAGTGAAATGTGTATGTACTTCATGATCATATATCAATGTATATACAAATCAAAATAAATTGTAAAAGCTTGTTTTGACATCAATAAATTAAAAAGGTTTACTCATATACATGTTCAAGGTGGCCAGGTGTATTTACATCCTTGGTTTAACCCATACCACTACTAAAGAATGAATAGGTCCATAGGGGAACGTAGTGGTTTGGGAAGAAATGATGATTTAATGATTGACAAATGATAGTGACATTGAGTCAGAGAACACAGTCTTGCAAAAAAACTTTCATTCTGAAATAATGAAATGTATTTTGATGCGGTATTCATATAACATTACAAAATGCTCCTTTTATTAGGTACAATCATGACAATCAAAGCCCAAGTGTTATTATTGCATTAATCATCAATATGTTAGATTTTCAATTATGAATTCGGACAAGTGAGTTAAGAGTTCGGACAAGCTGATTTTCTTGCCACTTGTCCGAAGGGACAAGTTAGAAAAAATGTTAATGTAGAGGCCTGCAAGAAGAATATTTGTTTACGATTCAAACCGATACTACATTGTACATGTTGTACTACATGTATCTTATCTATGATTAACTCAAAGTAATATATATAGATAACAAAACACGTGCAGTTTAATATCACATACATTTGTACATGACACAGGACAATCACTGACAAGTTTCAAGACTTGCTAGCAGTAACTGAAATCCAGCACAAATACCTAATCTGGTGTACACTCTTATTCTGCAGGTGGCTGTACCTCACTTTTTACATTAGATACCATTTAACGTCATATCATAAGGAAAACAATTGTGTTGATTTCTCTTAATCAAACATATTTGGATAACAATTTATAGAAAACTACCACAAGGGCCAGGGGATTTCCAGTTAGGGGAGGGAAATGTTCCCATACATTTTTGTAAGTCTTGAACTGGCAAAATGGTATGAATCAATAACCATGATAACTACAACAAGATGATACAATATAAAAAAGATGTGGAATTGATTGTCAATGAGACAACTCTCCACAAGACACCAAATGACACAGAAAGTAACAGCTTAAGGTCACTGTACAGCCTTCAACAATAAGCAAAGCCAATATCACATACTCAGCTACATTTACATGTATGGGAGGCAGGGTTGGCAAAGTATAACCCGCCCGGGTTTTACTGGGGCGGAAAACCCGGGTATTCCCGGGCTGGGCAATACTCCCAAAAATGGGTAATACTGGGCAATATGATTTTTCAAGCTTTTTCAACAATAAAAGTAAAGACTTGTTGTAGTTTCATAGTATTATAGCTAAATATATACATTTTATACAGATAACCATTGAGAGTCATTTAAAAAATTTAATTTCATTCTCTTCTCTACTTAACTTTCATGTAGGCAAAAGACAAGACTTACACATTTTAGGATTCTTTGTTAATTTGATTTCCAACCATTGTTTCAATAATCTAAACATTTTATTGCAGTGTTTATGTGGATTGTAAATTAAATTGCTAGTATACATGTATATGCAATCATGATTGCTAAATAAACACCCTACAGGGTCTTGTCATTAACTCGTATAGAAATGAAAAGGCTGATTATTGTTATATAAACATATCTTTGTTCTTATCTGAATAATTACTTGTCTTATTACAATGTATTAATTAGTTGTGTACATTTGTACATATAAATTATTTCAAAGTAATTTTTATACGCCCGTCGTCTTTTAGACGGGACGTATTATGGTATACCGTTGTCTGTCCGTCCGTCCGTCTGTCCGTCGTCCACACTTCGGACAATAACTCAAAAACACTTTCACCAATTTCCATGAAACTTAAGTGAATTGTTTATATCTATTGACGTAAGCTCCTTTTCGTCTTTTTTTAATTTCAGATTTTAAGTTTTGGATTTATGGGGCTTTATTCATAAAAAAAAGGGTGATTTTCAACACTTCGGACAATAACTCAAAAAGGCTTCGTAAATTGTTGTGTCAGGGATTTCGATACCATAAATTACTTAAAACTTTTACTAAATTCTTTCATAGATACAAAGATTTGATTAGTAAATTTGGCTATACCTGTAGAAAGCTTATTAAAAATGGTATTTCACATCCTAAATTTTATGGTAATATTGTACTTAAAGCGAGGAAATCACTATGTGATCCTTGTAAACTCATCGAACCTTTAAACAAACTTATAAGTAAGGGTTATCGTACCAATATTGTAATTACATCTCTGAATATAGTTCACATTGGCACTAATATTGATATTGTCATTAGCAAATTAAAACATAACTAAATTTCATTATCTTTTGAGGCGAGATGTATAGAGACACAGACACGTTAACTTTTATTTCTATAGAAGTCGCTCTTCACTATACTACTACCTGTCGATACATTTATTTTTGGCATTGCACAAGTCATGTCTTCTTTGACTATTAATGACGTTAAAATACTAAATCCCTGTGATGTGTTTTAGTCGATTTTAGTCTCTGATGCATGATTTTTTATTATTAATTGGTTTTGGCTTTTAACTAGCTGTCAGTAACTGCGAGTACTCTCAAATCGTATTTTCTTGTTAATTCGACCTGTTGATACTGTTTATAATGCTTTTTTGTTATTTTTATTTATATGGATCTTGTCTGTACACCAGCTTTGATTATTTGTAATATCTTCAATTTTTCACTTATTCTTACAACATTTGTATAAACTTCAAGATTATAAAAAAACCGGTTTTTTTCTAAAGTGAACATTGATTGGTTAAATATTTCTCAGTCATGTCCTGTTTTTGAATTTGTTTGTTAGCTTTTTGGTCATGAATGTTTGTCTCTAATATTTAATTAACTGTGCATTTGTATTTAGATATCGCAGATCAAATTTATTCGTTCATTGTTTAATCATACGTTTTTTGATTGAGTTAAGTCTGCCAATTGATATTTTATCGTATGTTTTTCTTTGTTGTGATGTTATGCTATTGTTTCAGAAAAAGGGAGAAGGTTTGGATCCATTAAAACGTTTAATCCCGCTGCAAATGTTTGCACCTGTCCTAAGTCAGGAATCTGATGTACAGTAGTTGTCGTTTGTTTATGTAATATATACGTGTTTCTCGTTTCTCGTTTTGTTTATATAGATTAGACCGTTGGTTTTCCCGTTTGAATGGTTTTACACTAGTAATTTTGGGGCCCTTTATAGCTTGTTGTTCGGTGTGAGCTAAGGCTCCGTGTTGAAGGCCGTACTTTAACCTATAATGGTTTACTTTTTAAATTGTTATTTGTATGGAGAGTTGTCTCATTGGCACTCACACGACATCTTCCTATATCTATTTCACCAATGTCCATGAAACTTTGGTGAATTATTTATATCTATTGATGTAAGCTCCCTTTTAATTTTTATAAATTTCAGATTTTAAGTTTTGGATTTATGGGGCTTTATTCATAAAAAAAGGGGGATTTTCAACACTTCAGACAATTACTCAAAAAGGCTTTCACCAATGTCCATGCAACTTTGGTGAATTGTTTATATCTATTGATGTAAGCTCCCTTTCAATTTTTATAAATTTCAGATTTTACATTTCCGTGTTATGAATTTTTATGCTTAAAAAAGGGGGGATTTCCAATTTTGGGACAATAACTAACACTTTCACAAAATTTTATGCAACTTTGATAAATTGTTTATATCTATTGACATAAGCTCCCTTTCCATTTTTATAAATTTTAGATTTTACGTTTTCTTAAGTAATGAATTTTTGGAAAATGACGCAGTCATTGTTCCATTACTGGCGACCTGAACTTCATTACATTTCTCTGCCTACCGCGCTTGGTTTCGTATTTACTATTTTCTATACAAACTGGAATTTGCTTGTGTTATCATTATGCATGCGATATATGAGGAGAGGTCATTGTGTAGTAATCAGCCAGGAACCAGTTTACAAACTAACTGGTTTCTGCTTGTATTCCACTACACTCGAACAAGTGTTGTAGTTTGACGGGAACCAGTTTTGAATTTGTAAACTACAAAACGTAATCGGTTATTGTTCATTCCGTTTTGGTGTTTCATACCGACTTTTATGGTTTGAATAAGCTTAAGACCCTTCAAACATTAATGTGATAGGTATATTAAAGACTGTTTTACAAAAAGATGGAACTGTTTTGCTTTCAAAGTCGTACTATAGTGATATCTGTTATGTACGGATTTCCACTCTCACCGGTTAATTTCTTCTTTTACACGTGCTTTTGAAACTTCCTGTTTAAACATCGCAAGTTTTAAAATTGTTTTTTGAGTGAATTTAACTTATTTTAACAATCATGAAGCGTTCCAGAATCATTTTCAAGCAGTTTCTTCTTCTCTTTGATGATGGAAAATAGGTTTTTCTCAAGAAAATACCACAAACGATCGCAGAGGAATTGAAACGTACAAGTCAAGTCGGCACCTGGTTAAATTGGCATCTAGTCAAATCGGCAGCTATTTGACGTCAATTCGGCATCCAATAATATTTGTTATAATATTTTCTATTCAATTAATTAATAACTGTTACCAAGTACATAGTGAATATGTTGTTGTGTATTTAGGTAAACAACGAAACCAAAGTGAAATTATGTTGTTGTGTATAAAGGTAAACAACGAAGCCCTTACCCAAGCTGTTGTTTTAACAATTAGACAATTATTAAAATAAAATGGAAAACTATGAGTCCCTTTCAATAAATCAAACTTTCATGCCAAATAATAAGCAAATTTAAGGTGTTTTTTTTTCAGTAAAGTTTAAAAAGCATTAAACAAACAATCCTGTAAAATGCTCAACTGGTTTAAATAATGCATAAAAATATCCAATATCTCATGTATTAGTCCAAATAATTATGACGTCTGGCAAGGCTATTTTATTTTTTTTCTGTGATGTCTTCCTACGAAGTTCGTAGGAAGGCTTCGTAGGAAGGCGTCCCAGAAAAAAATAAACATAGCCTTGCGGTCATAGAAAGGTGTCCCAGAATAAAATTAAAAAAGCCTTGCCAGACGTAATAATTATTTTGACTACTCAATATATATCATTAAAAATACACCAAAAAAGTCATTAAGTTGAGAAAAATAAATATATACAAAATGTACATGAACACCCAAAAATGTGAAAGTTAGTATTTAACTCTTTTTGCTTAAATACTGAAAAAAATTCTGGCAACCCCTTACTTATTTTTACTCTTTTTGCTTAAAATACTGTTAAAATTTATATTTAACATGGGTGACGAATTGACTATATCAGGTGTCGATTTAAACAGGTGCTGATTTGTCCAGGTGCCAATTTAACCAGGTGCCGGTTTGACTAGAAAACATTGAAGATTTTAAAGGAAAAACACAAAAGATAATTGTTTTTAACAGCTTGGTCCCTTTGATCCGAAACAACGAAACAATAAAATATAGGAACCAAAATATAGCAATCCACTATTATAACCAAAACATAATAGAATCTATTCAACACACAGAAAAAAACATAGTCAGAATCTCACTTCATTTTGAAAGAAGTCAATGAAACAAAGTTATAGCAATACACTAACCAAAACATGATTAAGAGTTATTCAACACAAAATAAAACGTTGACAAAATACCACTTTATTTAGAAAGGATTATTATAATTTTTAACAATACGCTATCTAAAACATGATTAAGATTTATTCAACAACAAAAAAAATGCTGTCTCACTTTATTTTGAGACAATGACAACAATTATACTTATAAGAAAACACTTGCTTACAGAGTTATTAAACACAAAACCAATTAAGATTGGGTGCGAACATGTAGGGTGTGAAAGTGAAAGGGGCGAACATGAGTGGACGCGAACGGACCCGGATTCAGACTATGTACCAGTGAGAAATATACAAGCCTTTCTACAGTATTTATTTGTACAATTCAGGTAGTCTTGACCTATTCATTTGTCTTAAAAAACATCCAGTTGTCACCTTCACTTCACACACACACACATATACGAATATCAATTATATGCTTACGAGACATGTTGCATTGTTAAACTAATTACGGTATGTGAAAATCAAGACTTGCATAAAAACTATCCCAATATTAGAGACAGTGGCGTCATTTTTCTTCAGAGCTTTCAGCTCTTTGATTATACTTAAAAAAGGGGGATTTTATGAAACTTTGGTGAATATATTAATGTAACATCCCTTTTGATTTGTATATATATTTCTAGTTGATCATATAAATTCATTTAAAGCATAAAAGACAAGTTAAAAGAGCAACGGGCGTATCATGCGCTAAAGTGCAGCCCTTTATTATTACATGTAATTGGTCAATTCTTTATATTAGCTATATATAGTTGAAAACAAAAATCTCAGAGTTATTAGAATAATTCTTTCTCAAATGTATAGTATACACTTGTACATGTATGTCTTATAGGACTCTCAAACAAGTAAACGTACAAAATGTACATGTAGTTGTTCCAGACCGTATGAGTATTTGGACCGTACGCGTACGGTCTGGACCGTATGCGTACTTTTTCAAAATACGCATACGGTCGGACCATACGCGTACGGTCTGACTGATATTAAGAAGTTGGTCAAGCTTATTAGATACAAATGTATATAACAGATCAGCATGACTTATATCTCCAATTGATATAAAAAGTTCAACAGCATTTGACATAGAAACTTAATTAATATATTAACTATTTAAAAAGATCACGCTTATTTAATCTGTTAATCTCCTGTATTTTGCAGGCCGGTAATTCATTAATTGCAGCTCAGTATGATCATTGAAATTGAAGTTATCGGAAGTAAACATAATGTGGGAGGACAACTGTTTTAGAATATTTATGAACTTTACAAAAGAAATGCATACGCAAAGGAACATGCATTAACAAAACATGTAAATGTGAAAAAATACGACGTTCTTATTAGAATCAAGTGTCACCTTCGGCGAGAGTAAAAAAATAGAATTCACGGATATACAATTAAGCAAATATTTAATTTCAATTGTTCGCTTATTCACTTTATCATCGGCCTTCTATTTTGTAATAATAACAATTTGTATAACTAAAAATAAAGATTTTGATAAATGTTTGTTTAAATTTAACCAATATGATCCCAAAACGTATGATCAGCTGGACCGTACGCGTACGGTCCAAATACTCATATGGTCTGGAACATCGTTATAAATAAAAATAGATTTATATATATCTTAAAAATGTATTGCATTTGTGTTTTATAAATGAATTCTCTTTAAAATTCAGGCCAGTATTCTATATTACCAAGTATTGCCCAGTATTACTCAGTAAAACCCAGTAAAACCCGGGTTTTCCCAGTATTTCCCACTGGGCTGGGCAATACTCATAAAACCCGGGTTTTTGCCAACCCTGATGGGAGGTCCCAAAATCACAAATGTACATGTAAAAAATTAAAACAAGAAAACTAATGGCAGAATTAATAAACAAAAAAATGAACAAAAAACAAATATCATTATGTAACAAACAAAGCAACAAAGAAGAACCACTGAATTACAGGCTCCTGACCTGGGACTGGCACATACATATACAGAAAGTGGGAGGGGGGGGGAGGGTTAAACATCACCCTTATTATAGATATTTTTATTTTAGATTATGACAAGCAGTAACAAGTTTACAAATGAAGCTCTAAATATTCTGTTCAGAAAAAACAACTTCAGATGTTTTATTTTTGCAGAGCTATGTACTAAGTTCATGCAAATAATCAGTTTATTTCTTTTTTTGGGGTTACATGTATATATGCTTGAAGATATTGATCTGATTATTATGATTTATCATGATTATTGTATAGTTTTTCCATGACAAGTTGCATATCAAGTGTAACATTTGTTTCAGTTCAGACTATTTTATTTTAGCAGAAACTGATCTGGAATTATGGTCCAAAACAAGCATTTTTCATGTTTCATGGCAATAAATTGTGTATGTGTAGGATCTCTATAAAATTGTACCACTTTGTACATGTAGCATTGTAAGTTCCATACCTCAAAAGGAAGATTTGGATTACTTTTTGGGGTAATGGACTAAACCTTTTTATAATTATGGGTATAGTAAATTAAAAATAAGGAGATGTGGTAGGATTGCCAATAAAAAAATGATCATGATCAGCCATGTTCAACATGAAGGGGATGCAAGCACTTTTAAGCTACTTTTATTATGACCTTCAACAATGAACAGAACAATACAGCTGTTAATGATCCTGACAAAATGTGCAACAGTTCAATCTAGAAAACTAGTACTAGTCATTTTGCTAGTGATGTTCACTTATTGGTTGTAAAAAAAAATCAATTGTTTTCTCTGTTAACGTTGCAGTCTGTGCCAAACTGACTAGGGTTTGTCTGACCGAAAGAGAAATTTGATTTTTTTCCTCTGTTATGTCTGTATGTCAACCAAGAAATCTAAAAATGTCTGTGAGTGTCTGACCTAATTATCCGATTCACTGCTCTTGGCAAATATTTTAAATTTTACAACAGTTGGTTGTGTGAATTTGACATATATCTAAGGTAAATGAATTTCCAGTTGTATTCCTATTTTTTTATTTGGAAAACATTTATCAGGTTCAATGCTTATATATTTATAATAATTAATCATGTTAATGGAATTTAAATTTTAACAATTACATATTTGTAGCTCCCAAGATGTAAGTGGAAGTGAAGCTATACAATAAATGAATGAATTGATTAGATATACATGTAGAGGAGACTCTAGATCAACAGTACATGTAACTTAAACTGGTATGTATTTGTTACAGTATTTGTAGTCAAAATGGTATATAACAAAGATGCAGAATCCTGTCATGCCTGTGCAAATTTAAAAAGGAGTCGACACAAACTGACAAAATAAAAAAAATACTATCAATCAACAGATCAATGGTAAAGTTAATCTGCTATATACATGTATGGAATTAGGCATTTAGTTACCATTTTTCAGTCCATATAAATTTATGAGAATATAATTTTATTATCTGTATTTCCTAGGATTTCAATTCTTATTATACCCCCGCTTTAAAATTATACCCCCGCTTTAAAAAAGGGGGGGTATACTGTTTTACCTCTGTCTGTCCGTCCATCAGTCCGTCAGTCCGTCAGTCAGTCCGTCCCATGAAACTTTCGTCACATTTTTCTCAGGAACTACACATCCACCCTTTCTGTAATTTGGTATCAACATTTATATATGTCAGCCATACCGTGTGATGCGTTTTCAGATTCATCACTCGACAACTTCCTGTTTACCGAACACTTGTATGATTTTACACATGATAGCCAAGTTGAAAATTTTCGTCACATTTTTCTCAGGAACTACAATACAAGGATTTCTGAAATTTGGTTTCAGGATTTATATAAGTCAGCTATACCGTGTGATGCGTTTTCAGATTCATCACTCGACAACTTCCTGTTTACCGAACACTTGTATGATTTTACACATGATAGCCAAGTTGAAAATTTTCGTCACATTTTTCTCAGGAACTACAATACAAGGATTTCTGAAATTTGGTTTCAGGATTTATATAAGTCAGCTATACCGTGTGATGCGTTTTCAGATTCATCACTCGACAACTTCCTGTTTACCGAACACTTGCATATTTTTACACTATTAATATTATCCACTTGCGGCGGGGGTATCATCAGTGAGCAGTAGCTCGCAGTTTCACTTGTTTCATATTGATATTCCCATGTGTTATGCTTGTTGTTTGAGGAAAATTATCAAAAGAGCTTGACCAAGATTAAACAATTACTGGTATCATGAATCATGCCATTTTTGTCTTGTCTGCAACTGATTGTATAGTGTACATGTCTGTCTGGGCAGGGTTCATCTTACCATGACCTGATATTCATGGTTCATCATTCATTGGTCAATAATAAGTTTCATATTTTGGTCTGTTTGTTGTATACTATATACAAGCTATAATTAATTAAGAGATCAACTATATTTGGTGTAGGTAAGGATTGCAAGGTGCACATGTCTGTCTGCCTTGGTTTTTAAAGCAATTGCTTTTATGCTATCGCGTATGGCCATCTTTGTGACCCAGATCAGAGACTCCGCCCATATCAAGCCATAGTATTTTGTTAAACAGGCTCCTGGTCTGTCATTCTTTAACACCTATGTATGTTTTCTAATGCAATACATAGCTTGAAACTTTAAAAAAACGTTAGTGGATTTAAGAAGTTTCAGAATATGTTCTTGTAGATGTATTTTTGTATTTAAAGGGTCAACCGTTTGACTATCAAATAACATAGAAGTCCGAGTGAAAAAAAGTACATTTTTATAACTGCGATTCCGTTTTCCGCCGTTCGTACGATGTTTCAACAAAATATGGATTCATTTCAGTTGTTGATTTAGTATTGAAAATTTAACTGAATTATCTCCTATTAAATACGGTTTTATATGTTTAATTTGTGTTTCTTTAAGAGGTCAGGTGCTCTTGTTCATTCATAAAATTATCGTTCATTCATACATTTATCGTAAAATCAAAATCACTACACAGGTTAATGCGTAGTGTCAAATGATTACCTGTAATCTAAAAATAGACAAACTTTGTTTGCGCAAATAATTTAGCGGAACGAAACCCTTGTTGAAAACAAATAACAATAAGTTCGTTTTCCTTTTCTGTCAAACTCCGTAATATTTATCGATCACCTTACTAATGAAATGGACCCGTCCAAACGTAGTAGATGCCAAGTCGGTCCAGATGAAGAGATATTTCAATTTGGAATTTTCTAGTTACATAGATTGAAAAAAAGTACGTCTTTTTAAATATCATGATCAAAACTGGGAATGCATAACAAATGTCAGATGAAACCATTATCCTCGTCTTTTCAGTGAACAAGTCTACTACGTTTGTTGACACTCGACGGTCCACCGTGTTAGCAATTTTATTTCACATGTTTTCGAAATATTGAAGATCATTTTTCGCAATGTTTCCTGAAAATTGATAAATGTCAAAGCAACGTAGAGCTGTTTGTTCTTGTTCGTATAATAAAATTGAGAATGGAAATGGGGAATGTGTCAAAGAGACAACAACCCGACCATAGAAAAACATACAACAGCAGAAGGTCACCAACAGGTCTTCAATGCAGCGAAAAATTCCCGCACCCGGAGGCGTCCTTCAACTGGCCCTAAACAATACATCAGTGAAAACGATTTAATGTCATGTTTGTCTGTGATGACCCCCCCCCCCCCCCCCCCTTTTCGGGATTGCATGAGAATTATAGTTATCTCGTACCCACATGCACTTGTTTCTATCCATAGGAAGGTCGGCTATCCATATAAAACTATTTTGGATAGAAACAAGTGCCTGTGCTCGTACCGCATCAGAAGGACATACATGTATATCAACTGAGCAATAATGTTTGGAACTTAGTTTTAAAAATGATGACAAAGTACCATTATGAAAATATTTTTATTAAGCTGAAATATATATTTATTCTTTACATGTTTATGTCTTGTAAGATATTTTATTTCTTTCCCGTTTTTTAACATTTGCGTCTGGAAAGTTGAAATGTTTTAACTTAATCATTTGTGTTAATGGTTAAATATAAATTGATAATGAAAATTGTTAAAATTAAATCAATAAAGGAAATTATTGCCCAGTTACAAACACTACCAGGGGATAATCCATGATGATTTCTTTTTGAGTTATATGTTTCAGCACATGTATATTTGACCCCAACTTTAGCCTGGTAAACGTGTTGTCTCCTTGTGAAATATAAAACATATTAAAAATGACTTTCTGCTAAAGTCTTTTATTTATATAAAGTTAAAACCTTCTTACTTCTAACTAGACAACACTCATGTCAGGTTTAATTATTATATATATGTGGATGAAAAATAAAAGTCCCCAAACATTAACATGACAGCAATTGCTTTTACAGCCTTTAAGGCTTTGATTCTGACCTTGGACTTGGTATTATTTGCTTGACAGTATTTGTTTTATGGGTCATTGTAAAGATTGTTGCCAATCTTTAATTTAAAACAATATCTTTGGTTTCTGGATATTAAATAATGACTAAACAACTTTTAAAAGTATCAGAGATTATTATTATCAATAATAATAAATACAGGTAAATGAAATACAATATGTTAAAACGTTTGAATGTGTTTTTCGTGTATGCGTTATTACCTCTTGTATTCTTTCAAGCTCGGTTCAAATTCGTTTCGTTATAAGAAAAGTCCGGTTTTTATACGTCCGCAAAATTTGAAAAAATTTTCGTCGTATATTACTATCACGTTGGCGTCGTCGTCTGCGTCGTCGTCGTCCGAATACTTTTAATTTTCGCACTCTAACTTTAGTAAAAGTGAATAGAAATCTTTGAAATTTTAACACAAGGTTTATGACCACAAGATGAAGGTTGGTATTGATTTTGGGAGTGTTGGTCCCAACATTTTAGGAATTAGGGGCCAAAAAGGGCCCAAATAAGCATTTTCTTGGTTTTCGCACTATAACTTTAGTTTAAGTTAATAGAAATCTATGAAATTTTGACACAAGGTTTATGACCACAAAAGAAAGGTTGGGATTGATTTTGGGAGTTTTGGTTTCATCAGTTTAGGAATTAGGGGCCAAAAAAGGGCCCAAATAAGCATTATTCTTGGTTTTTGCACAATAACTTTAGTTTAAGTAAATAGAAATCAATGAAATTTAAATACAATGTTTATGACCACAAAAGGAAGGTTGGTATTGATTTTGGGAGTTTAGGTCCCAACAGTTTAGGAATTAGGGGCCAAAAAGGGACCCACATAAGCATTTTTCTTGGTTTTCGCACCATAACGTTAGTATAAGTAAATAGAAATCTATGAAATTTAAACACAAGGTTTATGACCATAAAAGGAAGGTTGGTATTGATTTTGGGAGTTTTGGTCCCAACAGAATAAGGGGCCCAAAGGGTCCAAAATTAAACTTTGTTTGATTTCATCAAAATTGAATAATTGGGGTTCTTTGATATGCCGAATCTAACTGTGTATGTAGATTCTTAACTTTTGGTCCCGTTTTCAAATTGGTCTACATTAAGGTCCAAAGGGTCCAAAATTAAACTTGGTTTGATTTTGACAAAAAATGAATGGGTTGGGTTCTTTGATATGCTGAATCTAAAAATGTACTTAGATTCTTGATTATTGGCCCAGTTTTTAAGTTGGTCCAAATCGGGGTCCAAAATTAAACTTTGTTTGATTTCATCAAAAATTGAATAAATGGGGTTCTTTGATATGCCAAATCTAACTGTGTATGTAGATTCTTCATTTTTGGTCCTGTTTTCAAATTGGTCTACATTAAAGTCCAAAGGGTCCAAAATTAAACTTAGTTTGATTTTAACAAAAATTGAAATCTTGGGGTTCTTTGATATGCTGAATCCAAACATGTACTTAAATTTTTGATTATGGGCCCAGTTTTCAAGTTGGTCCAAATCAGGATCTAAAATTATTATATGAAGTATTGTGCAATAGCAAGTCTTTTCAATTGCACAGTATTGCGCAATGTCAAGAAATATCTAATTGCACAATATTGTGAAATAGCTATTTTTTTTTTAATTAGAGTTATCTTTCTTTGTCCAGAATAGTAAGCAAGAGATATCTAAATGCACAATATTGTGCAATAGCAAGAATTTTTTTTAATTGGAGTTATCTTTCTTTGTTCAGAATCAACTTAAATCTTTGTTATATACAATATACAATGTATATTCACTTTTTACTACCAACTGATAAATTAAAATAATCTTTACCATTCAGTGATAACAAGCAGTTTTTTTTTACATCTTAATATTTTATGATGTATTTAAATGAGTAGTTATTGTTGCAAACTCCATTAGAAATTTTAATTGAGATTAGTTTTGGAATAAGGGAAAGGGGGATGTGATTAAAAAAATTGGGTTCAATTTTTCTCATTTGAAATTTCATAAATAAAAAGAAAATTTCTTCAAACATTTTTTTGAGAGGATTAATATTCAACAGCATAGTGAATTGCTCTAAGAGAAAATAAAAATTTTAAGTTCATTAGAACACATTCATTCTGTGTCAGAAACCTAACGCTGTGTCAACTATTTAATCACAATCCAAATTTAGAGCTGAATCCAGCTTGAATGTTGTGTCCATACTTGCCCCAACCGTTCAGGGTTCAACCTCTGCGGTCGTATAAAGCTACGCCCTGCGGAGCATCTGGTTATAGTTCTTAGCACGCCTTATCCTTGCGTGTAAGAATATAGTTCCTTACCGGTCAAGGTTTATCATGTAAATAACTGTCAGTACGTACATAAATATGAATTATAAAGAAAGCAAGCATGATTTCGTACGTCTCGACACCGATTTAACAATATAAAGCATGTAAATACAAGTAACTTAAAGAAATGTAAGGTTCATAACAAGCTAGAAAACAAAGATGCTATTCGAACGCCACATGTTGGCGGAATTTCGTAACGTTAAATCAGCAACTGTCAAATTTGCCGGTAACGACGTTACGTTTACAAAAAGGTACTGCCGCGATATTTAACGTTCACAACAGTCATGATTGGTTATGTTAACTGGGTAAATAATAATCACCATCAAATCACCAATTGATCATGTCAAAGCTTAAAATAAATTACAGTTATCTCCTTTTATAAGTTTGATAAATCATTGGAGATTAAACATGTTAAATTGATGTAATCTTTTTTGCTTGACTACAAATACAAACATGCTGATTTTGTTATATTACAGGAACTGTAGGAAGTATTCCAAGAGTCTGATTGCTAAGTATGCATTACAGGATTTTATTATTGGAGCAACATCTTAGGATGATAAGTGCAAATGTATAAAGGAATCCTTGGGAACAAAACGCAATTATATGCAGAAGAGGAGTCTTAAACATTATTAACAGAGTCAAAGTAGTGGTGTATTAAAGAAGTGTAAACCAACTGGAATTAACTATTGTGTATATTTTTTCAACCTCAAGTACTTTCAGAATTATAATACAATTCAAATTATTGTGTCAACATACATGTTACAGTAAAAAATGAAAATGTTTTAAAATGAATTTTATATAAAAAAATGAAATAACAATTTTTTTTAGCTTATTGTGCAGCCAAGCTTTGAGATCAACATTATGCATTAACCTTAAGATCAGGGTTAAAATGAGAAAAACAAACTATTTTTGCATATATGAAATAAGAAGTAAATGATTGTAAATTACAGAGAGACTTTCAATATGGTACATTTGTATATCAGCTATATTTCACAGAACTTTCTATTTTAGTTTATTAGTACAATAGATATGAGGTAAACATCAATCAGACAGCAATGAATACTACAACAAAAACACCTGAAGGCATTTAGGTTCTAACATGCAGTCCTCAACAAAAGACCGGTGTCTTAAAGATATGCCACGATCTATGAATCGAGAATAGCCATCAACATCAAATTCCTTGAATATTTTCTTTTAGTTAAGATGAAATTTAATACAAACACTGAAACGCTTTCTGGCTTTAAATGGGTACATGCATATGTTGCGAGGTGAACTGTTTGTTCTTCTTTAAAACCTTCTTAAAAAGAATTGGCATCTTGTGCAGGTACTTTTCCATATTATGTGATTGGTTTGTGTCAAAACTGATGACCACACAATATGACTTATTCATACATACATAATAAAAATCAACTGAAATGAAATATACATCAGTGCAAACATCTCCTATAAAGTCCATAAATCATTTACAAATAAGGATTGAGACTCCAACACAACCAAAATAGTTCTAGGAGTGAACTAAGGTGCCCTGGATATTATTTATAACCTGTGATGATTTTATTGCTTTCTTCGTTTAAGACCAAAAACATTTGGAAACAAAGAAAGTAGAAATAGGATGGAAGTACGAACACATGGTCAAGACTAAGAAGAATGTTAAATTAGCTCAAATCCTGTGAAATTTGTGTGATTGAGGCTGAATTCACTTTAATTTCATTTTTTTTAAAAGAAGCTCGATTTACGTTAATTTCACGTGAAAAGTTCACGTGAGTTTCACGTGAAGGCTCAATTCACGTGAATTTCACATGTAAAATTTCACGTTAATCTCAATTCACATGAATTTCACATCAGATTCACGTGAAATTCACGTGAAAAATTTCACGTGAGTTTCATGTATAAGCTCGTTTGAGGTGAATCTCACGTGAAAAATTTCACGTGAAATTCACGTGAATTTCACGTGATATTTACGTGAACAAAATTTGCCTGTGTAGCGTTGTACATTTAAGCGGAAACTTTGAATATTTATATGTACTGAAACGAAGTTCATGTCGAACGCGGTTCGTTGGTTAATTGAGTTAAATTATGAGCTTAGCTAGATGTGTGTTTGTTTGGGGAATTGTATTATTTTGTTATCTTTATAAATGTTAAAACATTTTCCTTGACGTTATCATTTTTGTGCTTTACACTTTATTGTAAACATGTATTTAAAGAATGGATTATAATAAAACTTATAACACTTTTTTTCAACAACCAGGTGTTCATTAAGGGATGAAAATAGGTTTGAAATTTGTGTTATAATTTAAATTGCTATCTATGTATCGATTTTAGTTGCAATATAAAAACAATACTAGTAGTAGGTGAATGTCATTAAATATAAACGGGTTTTGTATTCGGCACAAAACTGGGAAATAGCTCAGTAAAACTCAGCCCTTCACCAGTTTCTCAGCCTCATACAAAAAAGTTTATATTGATTTTTCTGACATTGACCTATTATTGTATATTAATCCGGAATAAGATCTTAGTTTTTAATCTGTTGAGTTCTCGGAGGTATTTAAACGACTTCATGATGGCAACAAGGCATTGTTAAATGATGTAGTTTGTCTTGAATAATTCAAAGTCATTCTGCTTCCAGAAACTTTTATTTATTTATTTTGGAATGTTGGATTTGAATATATCTCATTAATTTGCGCAGTCATATGATTTTCAACACGCAACGAGGTGTCATCGAACCAGCGGAACTATTAAAAACATTTTTTTTTAAAGGACAACGACTACACGTCTTCGTTATGTTTTTTTAGCAGCCAGCTTTATAAACAGAAAATCCGTAATTTCATGCCTGTACTTCAAACATTCGCGATTTGTGGAAAAAGGAAGCTGAATGTAGATTTAAACAAGAATTATTATGACAGACGCCATCAAACGCGACTATTTCATAATTAAAAGCAACAATCACGTCAGAAGAAATATAGGATAGTTTAATAAAAATCAAAATGAATCACTTAACCTGACAGTAAATAATTGAATTAGAGTCGGCGACACTTTCCAATCTAATTGTTAAAATGCTTAATTTTAAAATTGAAACAATCCCCGGTGAAATCCAAATTTACATTTGATTTAACTGAATTGAAAGTTTACACAACAGCCGGTTGTGTGTAGCCTAGTCAGGGAGAATGTCAAAACCTCAGAATCAGTTAGATTCGTAAAATCAGATAAGCTGTGCCATTCATTATATAATTTATGAATAACTTTAGCAACCATTTTCTCACAAGCAGAAAAGAGATGTAATATTAGTTCAGTCAATTTAAAAAAAAAAACCGCCAGCGTGCATATTATGTTTATTAATTTATCACGTTGAAATTATAATCAAATGCAAGAGTTGAAATAGATTCTCTTTATGTCAACAATTGTGTCCATGATAACGTCACTCACTTGTGTGCTTTACACTTGATATTACACACGTATACAAATACAAATACAAATATTTTTATTGGCACAAACTCATTAACAATAAATGGTTAAGACCTATGGCATTACATACAACTATAATAATTGACATGGTAGAATGAAAGGTTCCATGATAACATATCATGCTAAATTATGAAAAGTTACAAAACGATGTATTATATAAGTTCACTATTTCTTATATTTAGACATTCTGATATGTAAGAGGAAGACAGTCTAAGTAATAATGCTGAGCTATTATTGACCAATAGAGATATTTTTTCATCAGCGGTAATGTTACGCTGTATTTGAAATATTACATTTATTTTATTTTCTAATATTTCTCGCTTTGAGGTATATCTATTACATTTTAATAAGAAATGTTGTTCATCCCCAATTTCCCCATTTTTACAGACAGGACAGTATCTTTCCTATCTAGGAATATTAAGATGTCTTCCCCTTTCAATCATTAAAGGATGTGCACTAATATGCGTATTTTGCATATTGCTGCTCTATCATTTAAATTGTTTAGTGAATCAACATATGATGGTCTTTGACCCATTTTGTAGACTTGACGAAAGAAACTGAGCTTAGAAGACTCCTGTATGTTTGCATTTTGATTTTGCAAGCACTGATCATAAATTCTCTGTTTTACTTGTCCCAAGTGCTGCTTTGTTAGACAACTTTTTTTCAACAAGATATGAATATCCTAATTTTTGTAAAGTGCACTGAGTTTTTAGGATCCAGGGGTTTGAAAATCTTGTTGCATAGAAAATTTGATTTACAAGTGTATTTTCTGATGAAAGTATATGCTCTAGAAAATTTATGCTTGAAAAAACAATTTTATTTTTGAGTTGAATTCTACCAAGCTCAGCACGACAAGCATCATTTGAAGCCTTGCAATGAACACCAAGTGCTTCTGTAATAAATTTAATATGTAATTTTTCAAAGGGTTCAGAGTCCCTTAATGATGAGTTAACACCCCAAATTTCAGAACAGTACATCAGTATAGGTGATATTAATATATCGAACAATTTTTCAAGTAGTCTACATGGATTATTCAGACCAACAGTTTTCTTAATTTTGAAATAGGCCTTTCTTGCCTTTTCCATAAGAGTATTAATGGCTAAATTGAAATAACCATTACATTTTATTACAATACCTAAATAAGAATAATGACTAACAGTTTCAATACAAGAATCATTGTAAGTAAATTCGTCCAAAAATGTTTTACCATTTGAATTAAATACAATAATTTTGGACTTATCTGTGTTAACTTGTAGTTTCCAACAATCACAATAATCATATAAAGCATTAAGACTATTTTGTAGTCCTTTTTTACTTTGAGACAATAAAACAATATCATCTGCATAAAGAATAATATTTAAAGAAAAGTCCCCAATTACAACTGGATCAGAATTACAATTGACTAAAGCATTAGTGAGGTCGTTAATATAATAATTAAAAAGTGAAGGGCTCAGTACATCTCCTTGTTTTACTCCTTGTATATGACCGTATATGAAGTTGAGATTAGAATAAAACTTATAACCAATACTGTTTATATATATCATTTAGTTTTTCTTTCTCTATAAACTTGAATTATAAAAGCCTTTAGTCTCAGCCTTAAGTAAGTACAGTTTCACGGACATGATCCGTGGATAGTGCGTAGTCATTGCACAGATATGTTATTTCCTGTAAATCAAACTAAAAGTGAAAGTTGGGAATTCCCTTTTTCAAATATTTTACCGCGCACTAACGTGTACATGTATAGTGTACATCTGTGACCGTGTCTGAGGTAAGATAAATTATATCATATCACTTGATATACACATTATTCGGTTGTGTGGACAAAATACACTTCTGGCGTATTAAAATTTTGAACTTGTTGCCTTTTGTTGGCTGTTGTTCGTGTGATTCTTTGTCAATTGTGTTCTCCAATTTATTTATATTGTAGTCCTGTGTTGTCATTTTGATGTTATATTTCACATGGCCATATAAAAGTGCGAGGTTTGGCATGCCACAAAACCAGGTTCAACCCACCATTTTTCCCTTTAAAAATGCCCTGTACCAAGTCAGGAATATGGTCATTGTTATATTATAGTTCGTTTCTGTGTGTATTACATTATAACGTTGTGTCGTTTGTTTTCTCTTATTTTTGAGTGTTAATTCACATTGCGATAAGACGTGTCACGGTACTTGTCTATCCCAAATTCATGTATTTGGTTTTGATGTTATATACATATGTTATATTTGTTATTCTCGTGGGATTTTGTCTATGTGTGTTACATTTTAGTGTTATGTCGTTGTTCTCCTCTTATATTTAATGCGTTTCCCTCGGTTTTAGTTTGTTACCCCGATTTTGTTTTTTGTCCATGGATTTACGAGTTTTGAACAGCGGTATGCTACTGTTGCCTTTATTTATCATTAGTTCTTTCGACGAACTAATTTCATAAAGTGTAATTTTGATTGAATATTGAATCTTTAGTAGCGAACAGAACATTCAAATATTAACAAGAAGAAATTTGTAATCGATTAACAAGTGAAGTGTTTGTTTCAAAGTTGCTAAACTAAAATTATAGAGTCTGTGTAATATAACTTCATTGTGGCTAACATATCTTGTTTCATATTTGAAAAAAAAATACTTGAAATATACTAAGATTGTAAGGCGATATGCATGTTACCTAATCATTTTAATAACGCTGACATACTTCAATATAGGTTAGATACGATTTGTAGTATTTTTAAGGTTTTAACAAACTACTTCAGATAGAGTTACATATTTTGAATTTTGCAAATAATGAACGACAATAAAAAAAAAATAATTACTATGTCGCCTTCAAACGGGACAATATTTAGAACCACAACTCGGCATGCGTATCTTTTTTTGATTGCAAATGTGCAAAACCCACCATGCTAGTTCAAAGGCAGTCATAACATGAGCTACCATGAAACAGCGTTTTGATAACAAAAATGGAAAAAAGATACGAAACAATGCTTCAAACATATGACATTTTTTTTCAGATAACGTGTTTGTTAAATATCCTTTTGGTCGACACAAAAGGTTTTCTAAGCCATTTTAGAACAATGTTTAGCTGCCTTTCCTATAAAAGAATTTAAAAAAAAAAAGAAAAAAAAAAAGAGTAAGTGAAAAACAAACTTAAACGAACAAGGTAAATGCGCTACCAATAAAACCAACGTAATCCCCCAATAAGAACCTAGTTATAAATATATGACAAAAATCATCGGTTCAATTATTCACTGAATATTCAGCTTGAAAAATAAAATCACAAAAAAACTGAACTCCGAGGAAAATTCAAAACGAAAAGTCCCTTTTCAAAAGGCAAAATAAAAAATAACACATCAAAAGAATTGACAACAACTATGACATTCCTGACTAACACTAGGTACTGGCATTTTCTGATGTAGTAAATTGTTGATTGAACCTGGTTTTATAGTTAGATTAACCTCTCACTTGTATGACAGTCTCATCAAATTATATTATATTGACAACGATGCGTGAACAAAACAAACAGATTTGACAGGTAAAATTGTCAAAAATAGGGGCACAACAGTCAACATTGT
The DNA here is from genome assembly GCF_963676685.1 of Mytilus edulis. Taxonomy (NCBI): domain Eukaryota; kingdom Metazoa; phylum Mollusca; class Bivalvia; order Mytilida; family Mytilidae; genus Mytilus; species Mytilus edulis. The sequence goes on from NC_092349.1 coordinate 1,343,340, forward strand.
TTTATAATCTTAATCACAAAAAAAATAAAAAAAATAAGTATAGATTATAATATGGCTTTTTCCATATTGGCCCTGGTATCATCCCGAGACTCCCATATCGGCCTCGAGGCTTTAGCCGAGGGCCGATATGGGTCAAGGGATGATACCAGGGCCAATATGGAAAAGACATGTTATAATCTATTTATCACATATCTAAGTTCTGCAGAATAGAGACATAAAGTTCAATTATACCAATTTAATGAAACATAACAGGTAAAATTATAAATTTTGTATCACAAGAGTGTCGTCAAGGACGCAATGACGTGACGTCATTTGGAATCCGGGCACAATATCAATATCGTCTTTTTTGCCCCGGGCAATTTTGAGGTTATTGCATATGCAAAACCCAACGTATTCGTAACAAATATGTGATAATAACGAATACACAAATTTACCACAGTACAATAATACTTACAAGTACAGAGCCACGCTATATGTATCGAAGTAACACCGAGAGGCATATAGACAAAGCACATTATCAAAAATAAACAAATCCATCCTCATATGTGTAAGTTATAATAAAGTTCACTGGTAAAAGCTAGGCAAATAATGACAAATTCGAAACTGGTAAATTCAAAATACACACACACAATATACGAAACAAACAAATGCAGTTATTCATTATGTGGTATAGTGGTAAATTCAGTGAATAAATATAAGTCATCAGATAACACCAATTTGGGTGAGTGATTTTTGTATAACACTGAAGTCCTCTGCTTTTCTGATTGTTAGATAATGTTTGTAATAAATATGTTTTGATAGATGTGTTAAACTTGGTCCATTCAAAACAATAATTTCTATAGGGTTGAAAAACAATGGGGGTCAGTGCATGAATTAAGTGTTAATCTACAATGTTTATAAACATGACATTTTTTTTATGAAATCTTTTTTTTGTATTTCTTCATTTGTCTAAGAAGAATACACTACATGTTTATTCATTTTGACCTGTCAGTGTGAGCGCTTTTATCAACACCCCTCCCAATACCCCCCCAAAAAACCATAAACAAACATTAAATAAACAAAAACAAACATGACAATTTGAATGGCTAAAAAATGACGAGAGACGTTTACTAGTTATCATTGATATGTATATGATTATAGATAAACTGTTAAAAATTTGATTTTTTAAAAATCTATTTTTTCTTTCTCAGGAAAAGATTATCTGTATTTATCAAAACTTTCAGGAATCTTTTATCCTCATTGCTCTTCAACTTCGTACTTTATTTGGTCTTTCAACATTTTTTTATTCGAGCGTCACTAATGATTCTTTTGAAGACGAAATGCCCGTCTGGCGTAAATATAAAATTTCAATCCTGGTATCTATGATGAGATTATATTTATTGTTTCATAAGGTGGTACTATATTTCTTCTTTAACGCATGCTACATGACAGCTTCTGATATCTAAAGGTTAATCAGGTATAAATGTAATTCAAGACATTAGTTTGCATTTAAGTCAATTGGGGATTTTGTTAACTAAATTATCTACGTATAAATAAGGTATACATACTGTATATGTCAAAGTCCTGCAATTTATAACAAGAACCATTGCATTTTGTTTTAGAATAATTTCCCGAAAACAGATTGTTCAATGAACAGGATGGAGCGGAGAGTCCAATCAAATAAATGCAGCGGCAATGAAAAAGGAACAAAAAGGAAATTTAAGGTAACATGATATTTTAGAAGATAGTGAAAGGGTAATTTTGATCTATCCATTACACATTAAGTTTGTATGATATTTCAAAATAATCCATTGGAAATAGTATGTTATGAATGATATGAGATGGACATGGAGTAAATACGGTTCATATGAATAAAATTTGGGATGTAAATTCAATGAGGAAATTAACAGTTGAAAAAAATGAAATAGGTTAAAGTATGAAATAAAACAAGTACAGTTAGGCTAAAATATATGAATGAGTATCTATGTATTTCAAGTGGGACCAGTTAAGTGTATACCACTTTGATAAAATGAATAACAAGGAAGCTTGGTATACATTCAATGTATATACATGTAACATGTATAAATGAAAAAAAAACTAGATACGCATTTACTAATTTTTGTCCGAAGTTGTTTTGCTTCTGCTTTGAATGTGTTGTTGTGTTGCTTTGCGATTAGACTATTTGAAAGTGTATTCCAATCTATAACAACATACTAAGGATGTTCAGTCAGATCCTTTACTTTGTTGGTACAGACAAAATAAATAGGTTTGATCTATCTTTTAAATATGAGTGACTAATCCTATTATGTAATAATGTGAGTGTTCTAATCATGATTGCTTTACTTTATTTTCGATGTTTAGAAAGCTAACAAACAATAGCTCTGACTACTTTATTCATTTAGAAGACACAAAACAGTTTTTTATTTTCTGTCTATTGCAGCATGCTGAAAAATCTTTCGCGCCTCCAATCATCTGTCAATACAACCGTAAAAGATCAAATTTAATGATATTTCCCAAATTTCTTGCAGTCTTTTATAATATATATACCTTAATACAGAAACATTCTTTTTTAATAATTTTAAGGATATTTCAGTATAATGACATTTCAAGATTTGTATACCAGTTCCGTGTTGTCACCAGTCAAAACAACTACAATTAGAATATTCTGGTAAAATTTAAACACAAATGTGTCCATTGTACACGGATGCCCCATCCGCACTATACTTTTCTATGTTCAGTGGACCATGCAAACGGGGTAAAATCATATCATAGGGAACATGTGTACCAAGTTTCAAGTTGATTGGAGTTTACTTCTTCAAAAACTACATCGACCAAAAATTTAACATGAAGCGAGACAGACGGACGAACGGACGGACGGATGCACAAACCAGAAAACATAATGACCATAAATGGTGCATAAAAACAGTTTCCACATTAGGAAATATACCATATTTTTAATTTAGCGAACAAACTAGGAAGATAATTAGTACATCAAATTATCGAATGATTAAGTATAATGTGTTCTAGTCATTTTCGTGATCTACTGTTAGTGTCTACCGTTTATGGAGAGGGGGTATTTGGATTCATTTTGTTTCGTAAATTTAGGCGACAACAGCTGACTTTGTATAAGTTAGTAAGAGGAAAGTAATAATCAAACCCAATCAAGCAAACAAAAACTAAAGAAAACAAAAAATCTAAATATTAAATTAGTATAAAAAATCTAACTGCAAAAAGCATGATAAGTGCATCATAATATTTCTGCAATAACATAATTCACAGGTGTTCCAGATTCTCAAAGCTTCTGGTATTACAACAACAATAAAATATTTAAAAATGCTATGGTAGAAAGTAAACCGTTTACTTTGATGACACCCATATATTTATAAAAGTCTTTTACAGAGAGAAGGAGAGCAATTTCCATCTGTTAAAGTATCTAAAATGGACGGGAAAAGAGTTGGTAATGAAATTGCAAAATCAAGTGCAACAAGAAGTACGTATCTACACCTTTTTACAAGGTTATTCTATTTTAAAATTTGTGGAGGATAACTATCCTCACTTCAATTAATGTAAAGCACATCTAGCGTTAGTTATACACAGGAAGAGACATAAATAAGAAACTTTTCAATGTTTAAGGAATCTACCAAGAGCACGCAATAAAGCAGGAACCGGTTTTTAAGTTATTGTCGTTTGTTGTCGGACCTCATAAATTTGAAAGCCAATGATGAATAATAAAAGTAAATTAACAAAAATACAGAACTTTAAGGAAACTTAAAATAGTAAAGTTCTCTTTGTAAGCTTAAAAACATCAAACAAATGGTACACAACTGTCATATTCCTGACTTGGTAAATGCAGAAAATGGTTGATAAAAAACAGTGTATAGCTACAAAAATACATTTAAACCATCATTTGGATGTAAGTTGTATTAAATTTAATTATATTACCAACAATGTATAAGCTAAACACACAGACATAATACGTTTAAAAGAATGAGACACAACAGTCAACATTGTGTCATAATGTTAATCACTACAACAACAAATGACAGTTTCAACAAAGAAAAACACTTGAAGAGCTTTATGACTATGACAAAAAAAAACGTTGAATCTTCTTCTATTAATGAAACGTGGTCGGCAGTATTTCTATCAGCGACCACCAAATACAACTGTAAAATGAATGTCTTTTCCCCATGGAACAAATCAACGCCGACTTATGTCGAATGCATTTAACAGATCTGACAGTGAGAACGAAGTCCTCAGACACAAAACAACGCACATTGGAAAATTTAGATTTTTTTTAAGAACATCAATCAATCAATCAATTTAGCTTAAAGGAAAATACTCACACATACTCTGAAAAACTGTAAGGATAATTATCTACAGTATCTTAAAATCAATTAACTGTTCTTTATTTGACTGAATTATGAGGGCAAACATTTTTTTTTCAGACACAGTTTCCACACATTGATAAAACATATGATAGAAATAATTGATTACAGAAGCCTGTTTTTTATTTTTCTAGTTGCCCAACCAAAATACGAAATAGTAGGATAATCAATTGAAGAATGCTTAGAAGACTATCCTGTTTTTAAAAAATGGGTTGAAGAAAACCTTCCATCTCATCATAGAAAGTAAGCAGTATTACGTTTGCCTCTATTTGAAGATATACACAATACTTTATGATAAAACTTAACAGCTAATGAATAGCAGCAACTATGTTTGAAAATTTAGGACATAATGCTTTTGTTGATAGTGTGTGTTTAATTTATTATAATTTGCTTGTTAATTATCGCATTTCACAAACACACATGATTACACTTTGTTCATGTTGTATAATACATAAACTATAAGCGTTGAAATATAGTACTTTACTTTTGCTAATTGAAGCCGAAACAGTAACCAGAACTTAAGAAAATAAAGCGTTATTTCCTGATTTTCACTCGATTTATCCCTTTCCTGATCTGTTAATTATTTCTATTGGGTTCGTTTGATCTCATGTTTTCATTGGTCGAAAATTGTTTCTTGTTTTCCTCTAAAACTCTTATGGTGCCGTCATTAAAAAGGACGACAATGACTGAAAATTTTCCGAAAACATCTTCCGAAAAGAAGGAATATGATTGTCTGCATATCGACTACAAATCATTAGAACAAAATATTCTACCACCAAATGTCGTGCAATACAATAATTATCCTCTCTCGACAGTTATATTTAAAAATTTTTACAATATTCGGCAATCCTCTCGTTTTAAATTCTAAGATCTTCTGTCTCGAGTGGATAAATATCGTAAAACATTCGATTCAGTGGACGTATAATTCATATTAATCTAATTTCTGATGAACTTCCTTTGTTAACATTTGCAATTCTCAAATACGTAAATACGTACATTGTTTGTCTGTAATGTTCAGTTAAAAATCTATTTGGTATTATGAATAAAGCACGAAATATACAAAATGAGGTTCAATGTGACTTATTCATGCTTACACACTTGTGTATAGTAAACACTCCTTTATTATGAAATCATTAAAGAATTTAAATTACATGACTGTGTAAGTGGGTTACACACTATTCGAAATCTTAACCTCGGTGTAGATTAGACTCCACAGGTTTCTAATTTAATTGCAGACAACTAAAACATGTTAAATATAGTCACATAACTGAATATTCATATAATTATATGAATTTTGCATGATATTTACTTCTTGACAGATCACAAGGGGTTAATTGGATCTCCATCGTTCGGGGAAAGGATAACTATTTACAAGAAACTAAAAGAATCCAATCAGTAAAGTCTGCTTTCAAAGGTACCAATATAGTAACGACTAAAACCTTGAAGACGCTTGCTGAAAAGTTTTCTTTGACCAAAGGGAAATGGATGCTCTTCGGAGAAACAGGAAACATCATCGATCGACTCTGGAGAGCCATTGCAGATGGTATTATTAGAGGAACAATTCCCGCTGTTTCTGCAATAGTTAGCGCTACAGATGACGATCATGTTATTTGTATTTACAATAACAACTTCCTAAATGAAGCAAATACTTTTGCGTTAAGAGATGGCATCCGGAATGTTGGCATTCAAAACTCATTGAAATACAAGCCAGATATATATAAGCATTTGGGAATAGGTGACCAAAACAAATGGGGGATAGATCCAATCTTGCATCGAGGTAGGCTTAATGTTTTGAAATCAGTCATTTGGTATGTAAAATCTGCTTCTTTGTGCAATAAAAATTTGAAAAAAAATCTTGCTTATTAAAAGTTAAAATATTATCAAACTAACAGTAAGTGTTGTTTTTAAACTTATTAATGAAAAGCAACGTAGGAGGCTTATAACATAGATTGACGTTAATTTGTTATTCGTTATGATACAGGAACAATACGTATTCCAAGGTAGAGCAATGAATGCCTTAGGAAATGCCTTCCACAAGCCGAAAGTACACATGGCTCATCACTGGTATGGTTGTCTCTACTAATATTGTATTTCATATTCATTATTTAGGCTCGATATAAGAAATACATACACTTCATAGGTATTTAACAGAAATTACAAAGGGATCATTTGAAACGGCATTTGAACTATTTTGGTCTCTTGTGAAGAGTTGTCTTATTGGTTATCATATCACATCTTTGATAATCATTAAACGGTTGTTTGTTTTTGTTTCTTTCTGTGAACAAGACATTTTAGATAAGTAGATTCTCGACGATTCTTTCAGTTTTGTACGGTTGATATGTTTATTAATGAAACATATACTTATTTTGAATCAGTATTGGATCATTTGAAATGATTTTTCGATAGCCCTTTTTTAATTGTCATAAAATTGTTAAAACTAAATGTCGATTGAACTGGAAGAAATTCGTGCTTAAACATGTTAAAGACGAAAATAAATATCTTTTTTTCAGATGAATCATTATTTGACTTGTCATTCGATGAAGAAGCTAGCAGATCAGCTGTAAGTACAAATACCGTTGATTTGTTATTATATAAATCAAACAATCAAAATCACAGATGATATCGGATATGTTCCTTATGTCGTAACCTCAACCCCGTTCCCTTTTAACGAATGCGACCTACTGAATTAGACCATTTACAGGGTTTGTGATAACATGAGCAACACGACAGTGGCCACATGGGAACGGGATCTGCTTACCCTGTGCACCTTAGATCACTCCAAGTTTTTGGTGGTGTTAGTGTTGCTTAGTATTGAGTTTCTATGTTATGTCTTGTGTACTACTATTTGTCTATTTTTTCGATCTATGATTTTGAATGTCCCTCTGGTATCTTCGGCGTTCTCTCATAAGAAAGATTACATTTGAGATCTTAACCTATTTAGGATAATAATATTGTGAACGAAAAAAAAACTAGTTATGACATTGCTGTTTTGTTTGTTATGTATTATATTTATGAAAAATACTAGCAAAGTACGATCAGTCAAAACTGGTTTTGCTTCAGAATAACTGCAAAGTAAAGTATTATTTGTAGTAGAGTAGTCAAGATCTTAAAAATGTACGGAAAATCCGTTGACCAGATGAATATTTCAAGGCATCCCATCTTCTAATATATGGTTAGACCCTAAAATTCAAGAACACTGGTGATCATGAGTAAAATCCATACTTTATAACAAAGTGTGTGGTTACAAAAAACTACTCTTAACTTCATTCTTTCAAGATGAACAAAAAGATAAGATGTTATATAGTAAAATAGAACTATATTAGTAAAGTTTTCGAATTAATCGTTGATATGTATACGCCAATTAGGCAACATTGTAAATGTTGTACACATTTTATTGAATGTCAACAAAATATCAACTACATTTATAGCATTTAGTCATGGTCGGCAATGAATGTGTCTTATCGAAAATCTATTCATAACAACCGCTTATTTAATCGTTTAAGTGACCCTTTTCATAGAAAATAATGACATCTTTAGATCTATTTAAAATGTATTATAATTCATTTGACTTTGTTAAAGGTATCTGCTTAGTTCCCTGTTCACCTTAAATCACCCCAATTTTTTGGTGGGGTCCGTGTTGCTTAGTATTTAGTTTACATGTTATGTTCTGTTCTTCTATTTGTTAATATTTTTCTATCTTTGATTTTGAATGTCCCTCTGGTATATGGTATATGATTCTGTTACAGGTACATACATGTTCTTAAAATGTAACAATTATCCACGCTCTACTGACATTGTATACATGTATGTAACATTTAGAAAAAAGCAATTCTAATGAGCCCAACTTACTAAACGATGATTCATGGAATAATAATATATTCACCAGTATTCCATTCGGGAAATCCAGCTGGTAGTGTGCTCTCAAACTGTGGACTTTTTTTTCATATAACCGACTTTTGTTTCCAATTATAATTTTTTTACGACAGGTTACCAAATTTGTTGTGAGACGTCATGGTACTCAGTCAAGTAGGAACTACCAAAAATAAATAAAATCAAACATTAAAACTGTACACTTTGGGTGAAAGTTTACTTTTTTCATACTATTTTGTCGTAAGGTACATACATGTTCTGAAAATGTAACAATTCGGCATATAATATCCACGCTCTACTGACATTGTATACATGTATGTAACATTTAGAAAAAAGTAATTCCAATAAGCCCAACTTACTATACGATGATTCATGGAATAATAATATATTCACCAGTATTCCATTCGGGAAATCCAGCTGGTAGTGTGCTCTGAAACTGGGGACTTTTTTCATATAACCGACTTTTGCTTCCAATTATAATTTTTTTACGACAGGTTACCAAATTTGTGGTGAGACGTCATGGTACTCAGTCAAGTAGGAACAACCAAAAATAAATAAAATCAAACATAAAAACTGTACACTTTGGGTGAAAGTTTACTTTTTTTCATACTATTTTGTCGTAAAATGAAAACAGGAGTATATGGGTCATTTTCAAAAAATGTCGAATTTTGAAATTGAAAATATTATTAAAAGTTACTTATTCAAACAACCCTCTACATAAGCAAATCAAAACAAACAGTACTTTAAGAACAACATATTAAAAGATGCAATCTTAATGATGTCATACAAAAATATGTTGAAACATTTTTTGATCGGTGGTACATTATTTTGTCTATCCTGTTACCATTTTCAAAAGAAATTTTGGGTTATTAAGAAAAGGTTTAGATAAAATGTTAAGCTTGTTTTACGTAGACAATTAGATGGTTTTCAAGAGAATAAACTTCTATATATATTCATTCTGTAATATAATAGATTATTTGCCAATTTAACAGGTTGTACTGAAAAATGCCTCTAAAAATTGGTTTTCAAAGGTTGTAAAAATTATCACCAGTAATGCAAGTCTAAGATAGCAATTTATATTGTTCGGCATTTTTTCACCCTTTCAAATAAACCCAACATCAAGTAAATCCCTCATAAGGTAGTTTACTTTTCTCTATATTTCATTGGTAACAGGAACGTACGTTTCTGATATATTACTATATAAAAGTCTATCCTGTTACCTTTTTGTCTATCCTGTTACCGATATCAGTATTGCACCTGCGAATGTTTAATTGGGAAGATTAATACGTTATAACCTTAAGATGACTTCAAACAACGAAATATTTCATTCGTTTTGCACCTATATGTTAAGATAAAAAAATTAACGACGTTTTTGTCTACAATTGTCTATCCTGTTACTGTAACCATAGCAACCATAGTAACAGGATAGACATAACAGGATAGACAAATTTCTTCGTTTTTGATTGCTGTTGTGAAATGACTACTCCCTTTGGTGAAGTGATTATGTTTTTCTATTGTGAATTTGGTTTCCAACACGTTATTGCACTTTTTACAAGTATACTGTTGGTGTATTTAATCAAAATTGGTGGTAACAGCATAGACATGAAAAAAAGTACGCTATATTTTTTTCACTAAATGTCTTGAAATTTCTTTTCTCTACACTGTCGTTCAAGAAACGAGGCGTTTTAAATGTAAAGATTACTTTGCACTTTTGAGATCAACACTGACTGATTCAATATTCATAGGGAGAATAATTTCACGGCTGATTTAAGTAGCGGTAACAGGAAAGACATGAACCTCCTGTACGCAGATTCAATTTAGTTTGTAGGTAATATGTTACATACAATGATATAGAAGCTACGATTTTTCGTTAGAGTAATATTAAACGTTCTTAAAAAGTCCCTTTTGCAGATATCAAGGCGATCAGAAAATCGCAAAAAAATCATTTGAAATGTGTTTTTCTGACACTGTACGCAGACAAATACCCCCAAAATGGGTCTTAAATGCAGTTTAATCTTATCAAAATAGATGTAAGGTGTGTTTATTATTAATGTTCTGAATCACAAATCCGACAACCTTTCATTTAAACCATTACAACTGAAATTTCCATTAGAAATAAAAAAGTTAGCATGGGTGTACTGAAAATTCGACATTTTTTGAAAACGACCCATATCCTAAAAGAATGACCGACTTTTCTTTACATTGCTCTTAGTTGATCGAGTACCAGGATATCCTACCGCAAAGCAAGTACCATGTCGAAAGAATATAAACTCTTGAGTTCAAAGTCAGTAATATGAAAAGTCTTATATAGTTCGCTTACTTCATTTTGATACTTAATGGTGTCTGCTGAATGTAAAGTGTCAGATGCATGTGTTATCAAGATACAAAGTGTATGTTTATACCTACAACGACTTCAACATGTGCGTCTAGCATGGCTAGTTGAGTTTGATATTAAGCTTTATCTGTATTTGGTCTGTTCTATGCGCTTTTATGGAAATAGCGTTATCAGGAACGCTAAACGGTTTGATTGGTTGTATATATTTGTGTGTATGTGTGTGACCATTAGGGGTAATGTATAACTGCATCAATTGATTAAAAGTTAAAAAAAAACCCATAAAACATACAGCTATTATACTTACATCACTTAACAAATTATGTTTTTGTAAATTTGCAGGTAGCTGGTATCACACTTACACGAAAGTATTCTCCTATACTCTCTTTATCTGAGCCAAGCGAGAAGAGTCACTATCCAATAACGCTCGGGATCAAAGCGATTTCACCTGTAATAAGATACGGGAACGACCATGACGATATAAAAATATCCATTGTATTCCACGATGGAAACACTATTATGAGAGGGGTTGCTTTTGGAGATGCGGCCCGAAAATTTAAAAATAAATTGAAAGTAGGTCACACATACACATTTCGGAATCACAAAATTGAAGTAAGCGATAAATATTATCATAACACAAAGTATGAAATACAGCTTCGAGAAAATACCACCATCAAGAGAATAAAACCAGGATATGCTGAGGTACCAAAAGTGAAAGGAAAGAAAATATTAGAAATAAACGAAAGTTATAAGAACTTGTTGGTTTCAACATTAAAAGTGAGAATAGATAAAATTGGAGAGTTGTTAAAACCAGCAAAAAATTTTCTGCGAGATGTATTCATTAGCGATGAAACAGGTGAAATGAGGGTTTTAATGTGGTCATATAAGAAAATCGAATTTCCTCATAGTGTTGGAGATCATGTTATACTGAGATACATGACTGTTAAGTTCGAAGACCAACATTGTTTTCTACACAAATCTGATAACACGAGAATTGTGAGATGTCAGGCACAGTAAAATGAAGCATGCTTAGAATAATAACTACATATGCGTACATACATAGGAAGAACATAACTGTTAGTAATTGTAGGATATAACTTTGGCTAAAGTTGACTTTCGTACTAAACATCTTCTACGACATTTACGATGAAAGGAGCATTTGTGTTGAATGTGAATTTTCTTTATGCAAATTAAAAGTTCTTGTTTTTATGCTTCATAATTTGAGTAGTATTTTCTTTATTCAAATATCAACAAGGAGGGAAGAAAATTAACAAGAACTATCTTTAAAAAAGATATCCGACGTATTTAAATTTGAGTATATGTTTAAAGCTATCATTTCGATAACCTCCAGAAGCACAAAGATACCATCTAAATAACGTTTTCTCTGTTTGTGTTCAGTATTCTCGGTCCTCGTATCTTTTTGTTTACATTCACCAAAACCCCGCGGAAATCTCACATGCGTAGGTGCGTTCTAAAAGTCATGTACGTTCGTACAACAAAGTTGACATTAAAAATTATATAATTGTCCCGAATAAACAGCTGTCACAGATGCAAAGAGCTATTGGAGAAACAATTATTTTAATAAAAATATAAATCTTTGTAAGATCTAGTTCAAATATTTATAGTTTTTCACTTGCTTTCCATCACGATATAATTAACGAGACGTTTTTTCAAACACAACCAAATCACCCAACATGACAGCATTTTGTCCAATCACAGAAAGAATTTCGAGCATGCATATTCTGTTGCCATAGTTAAGCGTCCTTAAGTTCAAAGGGCACAAACCGAAACTATACCGACTACGTCGGAAAAATTGCGGTTAGTTCAAATCTCAGGGTTAAGACAATTATACTGACTGATTGCATGATAGCAGGTAGTGTTACCAACATATGGCTGACATCTGTAATTATAAATTCTAGGACGTACTCTTTTGGCCAGTTTTGACGTTATTTTTTCTATATTCTTACGACACTTTGATATGAGCGTCACTGATGAGTCTTATGTAGACGAAACGCGCGTCTGGCGTACTAAATTATAATCCTGGTACCTTTGATAACTATTTACAGGAGACCTTTAGTTTTGCCAAATTTTTGCAAACTTGTTTATGAAATTAACACCAACCATTGATTAGTCAGATTGGATTTAGTAAGATAAACCATTTCATTTACATTGTGTCACTATAAAACACATCATCTACCTAAAGAATATTGAAATGTTTGGTGTTGAATATAGCATAACCTTAATTGTCTCACCTGTTAAAACAACAGGTGCCGCATAGTCTACTACCAATAGACGGTTGAAGTGATTAAGTTGTCTGAACAAAAATCTCTATTTCATTTTTAACTATAGAAATTCAACCAATTTTCGAACACACTTTTTATAGATTTGAACATTTTTGCATGTCACCGTAGCTACATGTCAAAATATTAACACTTTTAATAGGAGTTTATGGATGGGAATCATTTAACATTAAACTTTTTTCTATACGAACATGATCAAGTTGAACAGGTTTCGTCTAACTTGGGGTGCCTTAAGATTGTAGAGAGAGAGTACCAAAGGAGTTTTTCAGTTGTAGTGGCTAACTGGTATAGATGTTTTCCTGTTGGAAAACTACAACTGCGAGGAAAATGACGTTCCCCTAGATCTAGAACTAGACTATCTACAAAGGTCTGACCAAGGCAAACGAGAAAAGTTATGGTGCAAATAGAAATCTGAACAATTTCAAGTAGATTTTAAAATAATTTTAAAACACGGGTGATGCATTAACACTGCATGGGCCAATTCTAATATTTTGAGAAAAGCTCTCAACATTATAAAGATAAAAAAATACATATTTTAAAATTCCTGAAATTATTTAAACAATTTTGCGAAAGTCAGAGATACACTTTTGAAATTATAATCTCTTAATAGGTGGCTCACTTTTACTAATTATTATATCCTTATGTAATAATAGAAAGGAAATTTTCCGAATAAACAATGCCCCATATATCACCTTGATCACCTGAGTTCAAAGGGCAAAGCCACAATGAAATCATAAAAAAATCGCACCACGTCGCTGATAGTAACACACTTTAATTTCAAATGTCATAAGTCAATGTCACACGATATAACGGAATTTCCCTATTAGAAAAGGAAAAACGCTAAAAAAAAAGGTTAAAACAGTTTACCCGGGACAAACTGACCTTTGATGTTTTGTAAGCAAGCACTCGAAAATGTTAATAGATATACAATAACTGTACTAAGCTAGGAAACGTGTGTAAAGCAAGCTTCTGTGAGCTATTGGTACTTATTCAAGCCAATTACTAGCACAGCTGATATTGAAATATATATTTTTTTAAATATTCATAATCAACTGCTGACCGGTTCGCAAAAATAATCTCGCATTGTCAACAGTATCTTTTGCGGTTTGCGGATGGGGTTTACGTATGTAACTTAATCGTAGTAGACCCGTTGTTTTTCGTACTAAAATCTATAATATATTGAGAGTTAACGGATTACTAAGAACCGAATGAGTTGACTAGTTATTTGACGAAGAATGACATGAAAAATTTGCCAAATCCTTCGAAGTCAACTTTTCCTGAGAATTTTTAAACGTATATAATGTCAATACATCGTGAATAAAACAATGGAGATATGAAGGGAAATGTTTCATGTCACAATCGTTACATTTTTGCAAAGTTATACTTCTTTTGGATACGTAAACGTTTGCCTTATATTGAATATTGACAACTTTATTTTCGATTTACATGCATAACATAATGTAACTTCTGTTTAGAACTATATTTCGTATTTTAAAAATAAACAATTTATGTGGTAACTGTGAACAGTGCGTTATACTATCTTTATAAAAAAAAATATATGAAATGATTTCTTAATGTTCAATACGTAGAAATATCTTTAGCTGGTAACTTTATAAATGTTATGTACTTTTTTTTCATTTGCAAATCAATACCTAGTAGAAAATATTAATTTTTAAATGTATAATTTGTATCGCAGTACACTGCATCGATTAAATAAATGTTGTTATCGGTTTATCAGTGTAAGGTCAATAAAGGGATTGGTTAAGCAAAGTATAACCCACCAGGGAAAACCCGTGTCTGAAATACTCCTTGAAACTTGTAATACTGGGCAATACTGGGCAATGTACATTTTGAAGCTTATTTTTATACAATATAGTAATCACTTGTTGTAGTATGATAGCTAAATATACATATTTTATACAGAAAACCCTTGAGAGTCATTTCTAGAGAATTGAAAATTCAATTTCTTACTTTTCGTCTTAAAAATTTGACGTACACACGTCCTATATTGTAACAATTGGTGGGCACTATCTTTCTATTTTTTAGTTGGATTGGCAAACACAGGCAATGACTTTTTTTTTACTTAAGGCAGATAAACAGGGGTGCCATTATTTTGTACAGAAATTATGCCGTTAGTTTTCACTTTTGAATTGGTTTACATTTGTCATTTTGGCGCATTTGATTGCTGACTATGCGGCATGGGCTTTGCTCATTATTAATAGCTGTATGTTGACCCTAAGTTGTTATTTTCACAACCAAAGAGAAAACAGCCATAAAGATCTATGAAAGATTATGTATGTTGGTTTTCATCACAAGGGAAAGGGAAATTGAAAACAGAAAGTGTTTTCTCAGATGGTGAAATGAAAATGCTAAAACAACACATCAAACGAGTGGGGTACCAATGTCATATTCTTGACATGCTACAGACATTACCGTATGTAGAAAATGACGACTAGTATTACTGTTATCATAGCTATCCCTTGTATGTCGGTGCATTATATTGAAAAAAAAAGATAAAAATGGTGAAGCTATCCAACATTTAAGGAATAACTGTAATATTTTTTCTGTCTATGAAGAAATAACAAACAAAATTTGGTGCACACTGAATAACCCGCGTAGCGGGTTATTTAACAGTGTGCACCACATTTTTTTTAATGTTATTTCGAATAGACAGAAAAAATATTAGTCATTTCTTATAACTTAATTCTAAATTCCATTTTAAACCGTAGAAAACCATGAAAAAACGTTGATGACGTCACGGTCACATGACTAAGTTATGTTTATGGGCTGATAACAAAATAACGTCAGCCAATCAGAAGACATGTAACATCCAAAATTAAATTATTGTGTTATAATATTTATTGCTATAAAACAAATAGCGAAATGGACAAAGGAAAAATAATTGTTATTCGGAATCTCTTTAGACAAAGAAAACACACAAAAATTAAAGATAATAATACAAGAGTCCTTTGCATAAAACAACGTGTAAAAGAATGGCGGCATGTATAAAAACCGAACTATGAAATATGTTTTGTTCACATAAACAATGGACTGAAGGTAAAGTTGTAGAATGATATAATTTTAGGCGACTGTAAAACAAGTGCGAGGTTAAACTAGCTATAAAACCAGGGTCAATCTGTTCGACACAAGGAAATACCTCTGCAAAGCCAATAATTTGACATATGTTTTGAATTCATTCTGTGTGTTTCGGCTTTTGATTTTACATTTGATAATGATATTTTTGTTGTGAATTTCAATGCAAATGGGAACTTCAGTCAATTTTCGTTTTTTTTTTTAAATGAATGTAGTTTCATGCTGTGTATTATAGTTGTTTAGTTATATTGACAAAATATGAGTGAATCATTCATACAGACGAAAATGATTTATGAGACAATAACTGTTGAAACTGACATATACCTGCATCACAGACGTACACAACATTTGACTAAACAAATCAATCAAATATACAAATAAGTCTAGCAAGGACACTAACAAGAAAGATATAATAATTGTTATAATACTTGGTTAATCTGAAAAAGACACAAGAAATTGACTTGATAGTACATACAGTATATAAAGCACAATGCATTACTAGTATAATGTTTATATGTATATATGTTTCAAATCAGCATAAGCCTATAATCAAACAGAGTTCAGAAACAAATTCAGAAAAAATGCACTATTTTGTTTCCCTCCATGTTTTGACATGCACCAGAAACTGGAGTTGTAACACAAGACTGGTACCTAAAGTAATGGGAAAAATTCCTGAATAAACAGCTGATTTTTTACGGAATTTTAAATTGGAAAGTAGATATTCTTTTACATGTTAGAAAACAAAAATTTCAAATCAACAAGGACACTACTCCGGTTTATTAGTAATTAGTAAAGCCAAATTGCAGTAGCTTATTATCTTTTAAGCTGAAGGTTGTTACGTCATTTTGTACGTAGTGATATGTAATTATCATTTTATTTACAGATTTGTAACTGTATATGCTCTGTATGAGTACAAAATACAATGGAATATCTGAAAACATCTGATGAGTTTAGTCTTTTTCAACTGTCTGTACGATTACCTATAGTTGTTAATTACTGTGTCATTTGATCTTTTGTGAAGAATTGTCTCATTGGCAATCCTACCAAATCTTCTTTATTATATGTAAAAACCTTGTATTTTAAATAGTCACTCACCCAAAGTATGTTCATGAAGGCGAACCACTAGATGGAGGCCTAGAAGACGATAGTGACTTTAATGAATGGATAGAGAACAATCGACCATCTCATCATCAAAAGTAAAAAAACATATCTTTTGCCTTTCTTTAGACTTCAATGAAATATGTCGTGATATGAGTATATTTTTTTTTATGGAAATATACGTAATGAGTTATCAAACATTTTCCATTTTTATCTAACAATAAAAGATAAATTATACATAACTATTTGATTGTACGGTAGTGATTCGTATAATCCAAAATAAAACATAAAAATTCAGATCTTGCAAAGCAAAACAGCATAAATGGAACAACTAAAGTAGCAAATGTATACAAAACGTTTGCAACTGACTTTTAGCTGACTACTACAGTACAATGGTACGGTGATCAGACTGGATATTTTAAAAATTAAATCGTCAAACATAATATATGGCTGTGTTATATATCATTGGATTTGTCTTAAAAAGTACTTTTGAAATATAAATGTCGTCAAACTTTCGAAACGTCGATTTTATAAATATTATCATTACCATTAAAGCGGGATGCCACAAAACCAGGTTCAACCCACCATTTTTTCATAAAATGCCCTGTACCGAGTCAGGAAAATGGCCATTGTTACATTTTGGAGTTGTGTTTCTGTGTGTCGTAGTTCTCTTATATTTGAAACGTTTCCCTCAATTTTAGTTCGTAACCCGGATTTGTTTTTTCTCTATCGATTTATGAATTTCGAATAGCGGTATACTACTGTTGTTCTATTATCAAAGATCAACACACATTTATTGATGTTACATTAGTTTCCTTGCCTGATATAAATGAGAAATTTTGCTTTTCTTAAAGTCTGCAACATTGAACGCGTATTTGACTATTTGGCTATTGGTACTTTACGGAACGGAACGGAACGGAACGGAACGGAACGGAATTTCATTTAAGGTATCCAAAGGGGGCATTTATCAAAATTTCGAAAAATCTTTAAAACAAAACAAACTTTAGAATTTCTGTGTTTTACGGTTTTCCATATACAAATAACACAAATGTATACTTAATCTCATCTTCACAGGTGAAATGTGTAATAATGTATAACATCGGGAAATATTCTGTAGATGAATATGTCGGATTGTCCTGATAAATTATCATGAAATTAACGCATTTGCAATTCATGCATTATGATATCTAGACTGACCTCACGTCGTCCTTGATTAGAGACAGTGATCAAAATGAATCTGATTTAAACTTTTTAATTTATTTTTCCGTTCCGTTCCGTTCCGCAAAGTACCAATTGCTCTGAGGAATTGGTATTTAACGGAAAAAACGGAAACAGACATCTTTAATGTAATTAAAGCAGTATGATAAAAAAAATTGTCTGACACCTCTTTTTGCATGAGTGGTATGCGTTTTAGATAGCATTTTCGACTTGATCAATAATAAAAAATTTAACACAAAGGCAGGTTACACAAAAAGTCTTTCTCCTTCCATCGGTAATTATATTTTGAAAAAGAGGCCTTCAACAGCCCGTTCCGACGATGATTAGAGACAGTGATCAAGTTGAATCTGATGTAAACTTTTTAATTTATTTTTCCGTTCCGTTCCGTTCCGCAAAGTACCAATTGCTCTGAGGAATTGGTATTTAACGGAAAAAACGGAAACAGACATCTTTAATTTAATTAAAGCAGTATGATAAAAAAAAATTGTCTGACACCTCTTTTTGCATGAGTGGTATGCGTTTTAGATAGCATTTTCGACTTGATCAATAATAAAAAATTTAACACAAAGGCAGGTTACACAAAAAGTCTTTCTCCTTCCATCGGTAATTATATTTTGAAAAAGAGGCCTTCAACAGCCCGTTCCGACGATGATTAGAGACAGTGATCAAGTTGAATCTGATGTAAACTTTTTAATTTATTTTTCCGTTCCGTTCCGTTCCGCAAAGTACCAATTGCTCTGAGGAATTGGTATTTAACGGAAAAAACGGAAACAGACATCTTTAATGTAATTAAAGCAGTATGATAAAAAAAATTGTCTGACACCTCTTTTTGCATGAGTGGTATGTGTTTTAGATAGCATTTTCGACTTGATCAATAATAAAAAATTTAACACAAAGGCAGGTTACACAAAAAGTCTTTCTCCTTCCATCGGTAATTATATTTTAAAAAAGGGGCCTTCAACAGCCCGTTCCGACGATGATTAGAGACAGTGATCCAGTTGAATCTGATGTAAACTTTTTAATTTATTTTTCCGTTCCGTTCCGTTCCGCAAAGTACCAATTGCTCTGAGGAATTGGTATTTAACGGAAAAAACGGAAACAGACATCTTTAACGTAATTAAAACAGTATGATGAAAAACAAATTGTCTGACACCTCTTTTTGCATGAGTGGTATGTGTTTTAGATAGCATTTTCGACTTGATCAATAATAAAAAATTTAACACAAAGGCAGGTTACACAAAAAGTCTTTCTCCTTCCATCGGTAATTATATTTTAAAAAAGGGGCCTTCAACAGCCCGTTCCGACGATGATTAGAGACAGTGATCCAGTTGAATCTGATTTAAACTTTTTAATTTATTTTTCCGTTCCGTTCCGTTCCTCAAAGTACCAATTGCTCTGAGGAATTGGTATTTAACGGAAAAAACGGAAACAGACATCTTTAATGTAATTAAAGCAGTATGATAAAAAAAATATTGTCTGACACCTCTTTTTGCATGAGTGGTATGTGTTTTAGATAGCATTTTCGACTTGATCAATAATAAAAAATTTAACACAAAGGCAGGTTACACAAAAAGTCTTTCTCCTTCCATCGGTAATTATATTTTAAAAAAGGGGCCTTCAACAGCCCGTTCCGACGATGATTAGAGACAGTGATCAAGTTGAATCTGATTTAAACTTTTTAATTTATTTTTCCGTTCCGTTCCGTTCCGCAAAGTACCAATTGCTCTGAGGAATTGGTATTTAACGGAAAAAACGGAAACAGACATCTTTAATGTAATTAAAGCAGTATGATAAAAAAAAATTGTCTGACACCTCTTTTTGCATGAGTGGTATGTGTTTTAGATAGCATTTTCGACTTGATCAATAATAAAAAATTTAACACAAAGGCAGGTTACACAAAAAGTCTTTCTCCTTCCATCGGTAATTATATTTTAAAAAAGAGGCCTTCAACAGCCCGTTCCGACGATGATTAGAGACAGTGATCAAGTTGAATCTGATTTAAACTTTTTAATTTATTTTTCCGTTCCGTTCCGTTCCGCAAAGTACCAATTGCTCTGAGGAATTGGTATTTAACGGAAAAAACGGAAACAGACATCTTTAATGTAATTAAAGCAGTATGATAAAAAAAATTGTCTGACACCTCTTTTTGCATGAGTGGTATGTGTTTTAGATAGCATTTTCGACTTGATCAATAATAAAAAATTTAACACAAAGGCAGGTTACACAAAAAGTCTTTCTCCTTCCATCGGTAATTATATTTTAAAAAAGAGGCCTTCAACAGCCCGTTCCGACGATGATTAGAGACAGTGATCAAGTTGAATCTGATTTAAACTTTTTAATTTATTTTTCCGTTCCGTTCCGTTCCTCAAAGTACCAATTGCTCTGAGGAATTGGTATTTAACGGAAAAAACGGAAACAGACATCTTTAATGTAATTAAAGCAGTATGATAAAAAAAATTGTCTGACACCTCTTTTTGCATGAGTGGTATGTGTTTTAGATAGCATTTTCGACTTGATCAATAATAAAAAATTTAACACAAAGGCAGGTTACACAAAAAGTCTTTCTCCTTCCATCGGTAATTATATTTTAAAAAAGAGGCCTTCAACAGCCCGTTCCGACGATGATTAGAGACAGTGATCAAGTTGAATCTGATTTAAACTTTTTAATTTATTTTTCCGTTCCGTTCCGTTCCGCAAAGTACCAATTGCTCTGAGGAATTGGTATTTAACGGAAAAAACGGAAACAGACATCTTTAATGTAATTAAAGCAGTATGATAAAAAAAATTGTCTGACACCTCTTTTTGCATGAGTGGTATGTGTTTTAGATAGCATTTTCGACTTGATCAATAATTTTTAACAATTATTTAAGAGTGCTCAACTAAATAGAAATTTGTATAGTGAAAAAGTCTTCTCTATAATGATAACAATTATCTTTGCTGTTTCTGAACACCTCAAATATATGTACACAACTCTTAATATGGGCGATCTAATATTAAACAGAATTTTAATTTAACTAAACAAGTTGTACTATTACACCATTGCTCTTGAGGGGATAGAGCGCTCACGGCGACTTGAACAGCGCCTCATTATATAGATCAAGATCCGAAATCGGCAGCTTTTAATTATGCGTGTTATATTTGTTTATTGCTTTTTTTTTCTAGAAACCGGAAACGCTGTTTTTCTCGCTTTTTATTGGTTTACATTTAGTAGTGAGTGCAAGTAAAGGGGTCTCTTATAACTTACTATCATATTGGATGTGCTTTGTTCATTGTTGAATGCCATTAGGCATACGATGTTTTATTGGGGTATACATCTTTATTAGTTCGTCTTTTGATAAAAGTTGTCTCATTTGTAATCATACCCATTATGTCTGCTATGTTTATATAGACTACACTGCATTGGCTCTGCGATTCCAGTTTCCTTCTGTCGTCGTCAGGCAAGTATAATATTACATGAACATTCCTTCTGTCATCGTTGATTGAATTTATTTCCAAAAGAAGAATCATGAAATTTATAGTAGGATAAACAAAGAAGATTAACACATAAATTTTTATTTATATTCAAACCAAATTAAATCAAAATTCAAATCCCGTGTCTACTCTTAAAAAGTTTGCGTACAAGGATCTGACAACACTCCGTTTTACTTTCTGTCCTGGTAGTTTTTACATCAGCTAATAAAAATTTAAGCTTTCAAATTTTAAAAGTGTGTATTAATCCGACAAATTAAGAGAACCTCAAAAGATCTTTAAACAGAAAGTAAAATTGAGCGTTTTCAGATCCTTATAAGCAACGTATCGACACATTTTATATGATCTTTAGGGACGGACCATTTAACTTGCAGAGGGGGAGGCATGCGCGCATTTTTTTTTTTATTTTTGGGAAGTGGCGCGACAAATTATTTTTTTCAAATTTAACATTATTTTTTATGGTAAATATCCTGTCAAAATTTTTTTTCTCCCTTTGCTGGCCAAATTATTTATTTTCTCTATTCAGAATCAACATATTTATTTACGAAAAAAAAACATGCCCCCCCCCCCCCCAATTGCAAGTTAATTGGTCCTTCCTTACTTTAGTCCGATTGTATTCAAACTGACGAAAAGGTCAGTCATTCGATTTTTTGGCCTTCGCAATAAGGTAATATGTCCCGGGATATTGAATTTATGTCAGTTTTCAAATTTCTTATGAAAATGAGATGAAATAATGAATTTATTTTTCTTTCAAACTAAACCCCCAATAAGGTTCTCGTATTGCTTATCTTTTTTTAAAAGATAGCAACCTGTTTTAATTACGGAGTGCAGGACTCCTCCAAATACGCGCCTGAATACAGTGTTTTTACTTTTAAAATTGCATTTAGACAGTACATATTCCAACTTGTTTGAGCACGCCTAAAGATTTTTGACGTGAAATTATAAGTGTATAATGATAACTTGCAGATTGGATGCATTTTATGTTATAATTGGCCTTATTGGAATTACGATCCATGTCAACTTTAACTTGCATTAACCTCGGGGTCATTCGTATAAATAAATAAATAAATAATTAAATAAGAATAAATAAATAAATCTTTATTTAAAGAGAGTAACTCATTTGGATTAAATCAATTTTCAATAAGGCTCTCTATAGACACAATATTAACAACATGAATAAACATAATCTACTACTACGGGTTTTTTTTTAACGACCTTGACAAAAGCCCTTGCACGGTTGATATAAACCAAATCAATCTCGCAATACACAATGATGAATAATAGTATACATATTAAATTACATAAACAAATACATGAACAAAACGGATTACATGATAGTGTTTTGAGTTTTATTGTTAAAATATATAATGATTTGTAAGTATACTTGAATGACGATACATTTTTTTGATTTTTTGATTTCTTTGGATAGTGAATTCCACACCTTTTGACCACTAAAAGAAAAGCTTGGTTTGTATAATTCTGTATTTGATTTTGGAACAATAAAATTATCTGAAAATGAGAGTCGAGTACTGTATGACTGTTTGCTATTTGTAGTTACAATAAGATTTGACAAGTATTGGGGTACCAATCCATTGTTTTATTCATACATTAATAAGGACTTGTGGTATAATATTCTATTACATGTATTTACTGGAATTATTCCAGATTCTTTAAAAAGTTCAACAGATGGTTTTTGAAAATCGTGTTCATTTAAAATAATTCTAGCTTCCCTTTTTTGTAATTTAAGCAAACTGTCGATTAAAAATGTGTTACAGTTGCCCCATATTGAACAACAGTAGTCAAAATTTGGAAGAATGTATGCATTATAAAATAAAATTCTTGCATTATGATTTAAATATTTTTTGATCCTTTTTAGTAGAGCTAAAGGAAGAATTTACCTTAAAGTTTTTAATAACATATTTGATATGATCAGACCAAGACAGAGTTGCGTCCACAAAAATACCAAGGACTTGTTCACGCTGACTTTCATTAATATATTGATTATTAATGAAGATATTAAAAGGTTCATTACACATGACAGAAAGTTTGTGTTTTGAACATAAACACATTTTCTTTGTTTTGGATACATTGATTAACATTTTGTTTTCATCACACCAATGAGAAATATTTTCTAACATAGTATTTAGTGTCTGGCTATACAACTTTTGTTTTTACCAGTAACAGAAATAGTACTATCATCAGCCAAAAGATCACTGTTATGATTTGGATTACACAAAGGCAAAAAATTAATGAATAATAAGAATAATATGGGACCTTAAAAACGAACCTTTGAGGTACACCTGTTTTTACTTTTAATACACCTGAAAAAGTATTTGAAATGTATACAACCTGCTGTCTATCAGTTAGATATGAAGTAAGCCAGTGCAGTGAAGAATAAGAAAATCTGTATTTTTGTAATTTCTGGAGGAGCAGTTTATGATGAAGAACATCAGAAGCTTTACAAAGATCCAGAAATACTGCTCCTACTAATTCGCCTTCATTAATTGCTTTTAACCATTTATCTAACAAAGTTGTCATGGCAGTTTGACAGGAATGGTTCGAACGAAAACCTGATTGCAGGACATACAACAGATTATATGTGTCCGTATAGTTCATTAAATAAGTTTTTACGTGTCTCTCAAATATTTTAGATACTAATTGTAAAAATGCAATTGGTCTGTAATTAAATACATCATTTTTTAACATTTATTTTCAAAAACTGGTATGACTTTAGCTAGTTTGAATAATGATGGATAAACTGATTTTTTAATGCTTGAATTAAAAATTTGACATAAGGGAACTGAAATAAGATGAGAAGTAATTTTTAAAAACTTTGCACTGATATTATCAAGACTGCTTTTATTACATTACAGATGCCTGTTTCCGTTCGATTCCGTTAAATACCAATTCCTCAGAGCAATTGGTATTTTGCGGAACGGAACGGAAATCAGATTCAACTTGATCACTGTTTCTAATCATCTTCGGAAGGCCCCTTTTTTAATTTATAATTACCAATGGAAGTAGAAAGACCTTTTGTCTAACCTGTCTTTGTGTTATTTTTTATACGTCCGTCAATTTTGACGGGACGTATTATGGTATACAAATGTCCAGTGTCCGTCCGTCCGTCGTACCGTCCGTCTGTCCGTCTGTCCGGTGTAAACATGTCGCACCGTAACTTGAGAACGACTTATCCAAATTTCATGAAACTTAACATAGTTGTTTCTTATGATGGTAAAATGATCTGTATACTTTTTTGTGAAAATAAGATTACAACTTTTTGAGTAACGGCACTTTGTAACTAAAACAGGGGTGTGTTTTTTTCACATGTCGCACCGTATCTCAAAAACGATTCTTGATTATGGCTTAAAACTGTAAATACTTCTTAGTTATATTAATCTTAATATCTGTATACTTTTTGGTGATGATTCAAAATTTCATTTTTGAGTTATTGAGTATTTTGTAAAAAAAAAAAAGGGGGGGTTTACATGTCGCACCATATCTCAAAAACGATTTATGATTATTGCTTAAAACTTTACACACTTCTTTGTTATATTAATCTAAAAATCTGTATACTTTTTGGTGATGATTCATTTTTATATTTTCGAGTTATTGAGTTTTTTGTAAAAAAAAGAGGTTTTTTTCACATGTTGCGCTGTATCTCTATTGCTTAAAACTTAACAGGCTAATGTTGCGTCGGGTTTCCAAATACATCTTGTACAATCTTCCTATTGAGCGGGAATAAGGAATGAGTCAGGATATACTAAGCATGACATCCTGTACAACCCTGTGTTATTCAAAAAAGATTTATGTTTTTTCACAAGACGACGGGCGTATCATGCGCTCATGGCGCAGCTGTTTATTTAAATATTGATCAAGTCGAAATGCTATCTAAAACACTTACCACTCATTCAAAAAAGAAGGGTCTGACTTGTTTTTATCATACTGCTTTAATTACATTAAAGATGTCTGTTTCCGTTTTTTCCGTTAAATACCAATTCCTCAGAGCAATTGGTACTTTGCGGAACGGAACGGAACGGAAAAATGAATTAAAAAGTTTAAATCAGATTCAACTTGATCAATGTCTCTAATCATCGTCGGAACGGGCTGTTGAAGGCCTCTTTTTTAAAATATAATTACCGATGGAAGGAGAAAGACTTTTTGTGTAACCTGCCTTTGTGTTAAATTTTTTATTATTGATCAAGTCGAAAATGCTATCTAAAACACATACCACTCATGCAAAAAGAGGTGTCAGACAATTTTTTTTATCATACTGCTTTAATTACATTAAAGATGTCTGTTTCCGTTTTTTCCGTTAAATACCAATTCCTCAGAGCAATTGGTACTTTGCGGAACGGAACGGAACGGAAAAATAAATTAAAAAGTTTAAATCAGATTCAACTTGATCACTGTCTCTAATCATCGTCGGAACGGGCTGTTGAAGGCCTCTTTTTTAAAATATAATTACCGATGGAAGGAGAAAGACTTTTTGTGTAACCTGCCTTTGTGTTAAATTTTTTATTATTGATCAAGTCGAAAATGCTATCTAAAACACATACCACTCATGCAAAAAGAGGTGTCAGACAATTTTTTTTATCATACTGCTTTAATTACATTAAAGATGTCTGTTTCCGTTTTTTCCGTTAAATACCAATTCCTCAGAGCAATTGGTACTTTGAGGAACGGAACGGAACGGAAAAATAAATTAAAAAGTTTAAATCAGATTCAACTTGATCACTGTCTCTAATCATCGTCGGAACGGGCTGTTGAAGGCCTCTTTTTTAAAATATAATTACCGATGGAAGGAGAAAGACTTTTTGTGTAACCTGCCTTTGTGTTAAATTTTTTATTATTGATCAAGTCGAAAATGCTATCTAAAACACATACCACTCATGCAAAAAGAGGTGTCAGACAATTTTTTTTATCATACTGCTTTAATTACATTAAAGATGTCTGTTTCCGTTTTTTTCCGTTAAATACCAATTCCTCAGAGCAATTGGTACTTTGCGGAACGGAACGGAACGGAAAAATAAATTAAAAAGTTTAAATCAGATTCAACTTGATCACTGTCTCTAATCATCGTCGGAACGGGCTGTTGAAGGCCTCTTTTTTAAAATATAATTACCGATGGAAGGAGAAAGACTTTTTGTGTAACCTGCCTTTGTGTTAAATTTTTTATTATTGATCAAGTCGAAAATGCTATCTAAAACACATACCACTCATGCAAAAAGAGGTGTCAGACAATTTTTTTTTATCATACTGCTTTAATTACATTAAAGATGTCTGTTTCCGTTTTTTCCGTTAAATACCAATTCCTCAGAGCAATTGGTACTTTGCGGAACGGAACGGAACGGAAAAATAAATTAAAAAGTTTAAATCAGATTCAACTTGATCACTGTCTCTAATCATCGTCGGAACGGGCTGTTGAAGGCCCCTTTTTTAAAATATAATTACCGATGGAAGGAGAAAGACTTTTGGTGTAACCTGCCTTTGTGTTAAATTTTTTATTATTGATCAAGTCGAAAATGCTATCTAAAACACATACCACTCATGCAAAAAGAGGTGTCAGACAATTTTTTTTTATCATACTGCTTTAATTACATTAAAGATGTCTGTTTCCGTTTTTTCCGTTAAATACCAATTCCTCAGAGCAATTGGTACTTTGCGGAACGGAACGGAACGGAAAAATAAATTAAAAAGTTTAAATCAGATTCAACTTGATTAGTCTCTAATCATCGTCGGAACGGGCTGTTGAAGGCCTCTTTTTTAAAATATAATTACCGATGGAAGGAGAAAGACTTTTTGTGTAACCTGCCTTTGTGTTAAATTTTTTATTATTGATCAAGTCGAAAATGCTATCTAAAACACATACCACTCATGCAAAAAGAGGTGTCAGACAATTTTTTTTATCATACTGCTTTAATTACATTAAAGATGTCTGTTTCCGTTTTTTCCGTTAAATACCAATTCCTCAGAGCAATTGGTACTTTGCGGAACGGAACGGAACGGAAAAATAAATTAAAAAGTTTAAATCAGATTCAACTTGATCACTGTCTCTAATCATCGTCGGAACGGGCTGTTGAAGGCCTCTTTTTTAAAATATAATTACCGATGGAAGGAGAAAGACTTTTTGTGTAACCTGCCTTTGTGTTAAATTTTTTATTATTGATCAAGTCGAAAATGCTATCTAAAACACATACCACTCATGCAAAAAGAGGTGTCAGACAATTTTTTTTATCATACTGCTTTAATTACATTAAAGATGTCTGTTTCCGTTTTTTCCGTTAAATACCAATTCCTCAGAGCAATTGGTACTTTGCGGAACGGGACGGAACGGAAAAATAAATTAAAAAGTTTAAATCATATTCAACTTGATCACTGTCTCTAATCATCGTCGGAACGGGCTGTTGAACGCCTCTTTTTTTAAATATAATTACCGATGGAAGGAGAAAGACTTTTTGTGTAACCTGCCTTTGTGTTAAATTTTTTATTATTGATCAAGTCGAAAATGCTATCTAAAACACATACCACTCATGCAAAAAGAGGTGTCAGACAATTTTTTTTTATCATACTGCTTTAATTACATTAAAGATGTCTGTTTCCGTTTTTTTCCGTTAAATACCAATTCCTCAGAGCAATTGGTACTTTGCGGAACGGAACGGAGCGGAAAAATAAATTAAAAAGTTTAAATCAGATTCATTTTGATCACTGTCTCTAATCAAGGACGACGTGAGGTCAGTCTAGATATCATAATGCATGACTTGCAAATGCGTTAATTTCATGATAATTTATCAGGACAATCCGACATATTCATCTACAGAATATTTCCCGATGTTATACATTATTACACATTTCACCTGTGAAGATGAGATTAAGTATACATTTGTGTTATTTGTATATGGAAAACCGTAAAACACAGAAATTCTAAAGTTTGTTTTGTTTTAAAGATTTTTCTAAATTTTGATAAATGCCCCCTTTGGATACCTTAAATGAAATTCCGTTCCGTTCCGTTCCGTTCCGTTCCGTTCCGTTCCGTAAAGTACCAATAGCCTATTTGACAAAATCTCATGTTTTATAGCTAATAGCTGGTATGGGTTTTGAACTTGTTGAAGGTAATTGGTGTCCTATATCTGTAAAATTCCTTATACTTTTGTCGTTGGTGGATAAAAATAAGCTAACTCATTAATAATCATACCACATCATCTTATTTATTTTTTTAATCTGTAAGAAAATGTTGGGTATTTTTTCTACCTGAAAAATATTTGAAAAAAAATAATTCAAATTACAGTGTTAATGTGTAATTCTACTCATACTAACAATTCTTTATTTCAGCACTTATTAACTTTCATTTCGTATACTTAATGTTAGACTGGCACTAATAAGTAATGGAGAAAATAGGATAAATCAACATGGAATACGAATTTGAGTGATTTTCAATGCAAACTTAATTAAAGTCTTCTTAAAGTCAGACGATGCAAAGTTTCATAAGAACCCCATTGGGAAACAATTTCTCCTACCACGTAAATCAGCTTTAAGATTATTGAAATATTAATCACAGAGAATTAAAAATTATATTTCCCTTAATTCTGAATGTTTAACGACTCAGAATATCATCATCTCATTATCAGAATATGGGAACTAATAGAATAAGAATCGCATGATTTTTAGGACATATGAGAGAGAACAAAAATCATCGTGCAAACTTCAAAACATTGAAATGTTAGAAATTCTTTTAAGTTCAGTACACAGAAAGGGCGACAAGAGTCACTTGAATTGCAGGATATGAAAGAAAACACACAATTAGTTTCCTTTAAACTGCTACATTATGAAACTGAATTGTAAACAATCAAGGACCCAAGAAAGTGAGAATATTCAAATAAAAACAAACTGTAAAACATCAATTTCAAAACACAGTTGTGAGAACAATCAGTATTCCGAAGATGTCGGAAAACAGGATTTGGAATAGTTACCTACATTTTTAGTGACAACAATCGGTGTTATCATTTTTTATGTGTCGAAATGCTGAAATCGATTCACGAAGTATTGAAAAAAAAATAAAGCTAAGAAAAGAATTACAACTCTCTCAGCATGCTCAGCAAAAATTGACATGGATGATCTCGAAATTTGTCATGCCCTTTTTACCCTAATAGCTTGTCAGCTTCTTCGGTTTTTAATCAGCCTTGGCTTATCAACGTTTAGATTGAAGTACAAATAACAATAGATCAACTTCTATTACATATTCAAACCTCATTCCAAAAACCTAAAAATATGATAGATATAACAAGTATTGAACATGTTGAATGAATGCGTATTTTACACATACGCTTAATTTGCTTCATAAATTATTATGCATTCTCTGCTGATATATTTTATCTGTTTGAGAATTAAAAAAAAGCGAGGCTTTCAACATTCTAAGAAAGGATGACCATCAAAAGCTTGATAAATTTCAGCTCATCCCTCTTCTTATGTCTAGGTGGTCAAATGGTAACATTGTTGTCTTAACATGTGCAAGATGGCAACTTACCTTTTTTTTGTAATTTAGTTTTATTGTATCTGAAAAACTATAAGAACACAGGGTTTGTGATCAACATACAATGACAGGGATATCATGGACAATTGAATCGTAGCCATAATAACCGAAAAGACAAAACAGCGGCAAAAAAGTGAATAATATCTATTTTCGTAAAAACTGTTTGAAATGTTATTACTTAACAAACATTTTTTTTGTTATTATTAAACCTAAAATGAATCTACTTAAACTAGGTATTTGTTACATCAACTTAAATTAGGATTGATAAATCATGATTTGTTTTAGTATTGCGCCATGGACAAATAAAGGGGTGGTTTTTTTCGTTACCCGTGCTCAGAAAGTACACCTTTACTTAACGAAAGTGAAAGTAGGAAATCCCATAATATTTCCAACTGCGTAGTAAATTTTAATTGCGTACAAGAAGCCACAGGTAAATTGATTTTTGTTAAGTTTCTGTGAATGCTCTGAAATTTGTGATGTACACAACTATTGATAATTGAAAAATACAATTGTATTCCACAGACAGTAACATGAACCAATCGGGGAAATTGTTATGAAGTCGCAATTGTTACTTTTGTTTCAACATAATACTTTTAGATATATGTACCTGAACTAAATTGAGTACTGTCAACAATTATTTATTTTTCTTCGAGTAAGATATACAATATTACGTAACTGTATAATGTGTAGAACCATGTTTAATATATTAAATATTTTGGCGATACTTTTTTATCTGATCATAAACAATTCATATGCAATGGTTTGCCATGATTCTATAAATAAATATCATAAACACAAAAAGGAACATTTACTTCCACTAGGTGGTCGAGACCGAGACCACAATTGTCGTCCCTTGATTTTCGTTGTTCACGAATATAGTCCCTAGTGTTGACAGTGGGTTACTTGCCATTAATTTTTATACCCCTTCCAAATTTATTTCTCCATGTTTAATGCCTCATATTGCAAGTAGGGGGGTGAAATTACACTGTAAAAAAATTTGGGTCCAGAATTTTAAAGGAAAGTAGTGATTTGGTCCAGCTGAAAAAGGTTTAAAATTAGCACTTCGGAAGCTGTCAAAAGATTTCAAGACGCCCTAAACATAGAATTGTCCATATTTTGAGTTAGAGCCGATGAAGTTTTCTATAATTTTGATATAATTTGTCCCAAAAATAGTGCAACACACTGTAAAATTTTCTTTGAGAAAGCGCAGGTGGGATTTTTTTATTTTCATTTATGTTGTAAAAGAAATGCACTACGAAATAATTGTGTTCTCGGACCAGGGTACCGTTTCACAAAGCCTTCGTAAGTCTACGTGTCATCGTAAGTCCATCGTAAATAAATCGTAGGATTTACAGCCGTTTCACAAAGCCGTCGTAAGTTAAGATGATCGTAAATAAAGCGTAAATCCTTGAGTAACTTACTACAGCTATACCCAGTCGTAACTCCATCGTAGTTTTTCTACGAAAATAAATTAATCCATCTAACATGGCTGCAGCGTTCTTTATTCTTTGTCAAGATGCCTCAAATGTTAGAAGACGAAGAAGAATCTTCAATATTATAGAACTACACTTGAAGTCTTTCTCCGTTTGATTATTTGTATATTCAAGCAACTAACTTAATGCAAATCTAAGGTATTAATCATTGTTTACTAATCTTATTTCCTACCGGCGTACGTCTTCACAATTTAATAAATAGGCTTTCTATCACGTCCGCGTTCTGAAATCTATTTATAATTATATCACTACAGGCACAGTGGTAATCGATAAAACGTTTAAAGAAGGATGCTGTATTCCCATTTTTAAAGTTATGTGTACAATATAAATCTGAAATCAGTGTTTCACAGTCAAACCAGATAATAATTATTTTTTTTGTAATTTCGGCCAAAAAAAGAAATGTATTTTAATAAGAATATCGAAATAAATATCTGACTGTAATTAGTTCCGTGGTTAATGGAACTTATTGCAACTGTTTAGATATATATGCCTTTCGAGTGACTATTTTTGAATCGAATTTAATCTAGATCACATATACCAAAACTAATAGGGGTAAGCTTCAGATCAATAAGACTTTCGTGTAGATGCGACATGTCTTCAAAAATTAATACAGTAGAAACAAATTTGGAAGCGGGAGGGGAAGTTAAAGATTGAAAAGTGAAGCATTTTTTTCTGTTTACTTTATTTTTTATTTAGGGACATCGCCACATGCACCTCTTTCTATCAATGGGAAGGTCGACTATCAATATGTAATATATATATGGATAGTCGACCTTCCTATTGATAGATCGAAACAAGTGCCTGTGCACATCTCTCCTCGGTCCTTCTTCTTTTAGGCATATTATTTAGGGAAAGAAAGACAATTATTCTATACACATTAGCCGTTTTAGCTATACAAAACTGTTGGAAATGAAGGTTATACGTTAATAAGACAGCAACCAAATGACAAAGACAAACTAAGGACATCCAGAAGGCAACATAGTATAGTATAGTTTTCAACAATATAGATAGATGTCTATGTTCCAGACCATATGAGTATTTGTACCGTACACGTACTTTTTCAAAATACGCGGCATGCGTCGGACTGTTCGCGTCAGATTTTAAGAAGTTGGTCAAGTTTTAATACAAAGAAATATATAATTACAGATCGACATGACATAAATCTCGAATTGATATAAAAAGTTCAATTGTAATTGGAATAAACACTTATTGTTTTGACTATTTTAATAGGTCGCGTTAATCTAATCTGGTAAGCTTCTGTATTTAGCATGAAATTCAATATTACTCACTGAATTGAAGCCGACAAAATGGGGGTGAAAAGTTTTTAGAATATTTAGGATTTTTTTCTAGAAAAAACGTCAAAACAGCTGTTTCCTTGTGAGACAACAGATCAATTTCTAGTTTTAATATAAAAATAAAATTTGATAGAAACGATACAAAAAATAACATTAAATCGCAATTCTCCAAATAATGTAACAATTTTGGAAAAAAAGGAAGGAGCCTAAATGTAAAAAAAAGTTATTAATTTAAAATTACCAATTTTTAACTACATAAACGCGTACTTCCCGCTTTACGTTACACTACAAGAAACTTTCCTAGGAGCCGTGGATTGCGAAATATCGTCTGTATAATTCCAAAATATTTACGTAAATTGATGGCGTCGTGTGTTAAAACATTTATTGGCCAATCAAATCGGTATATATTATTTAATATTCACGGTTGGGAACCCCTTTAACCCGAACTCCTGCGTCGTAAAAATTACATGCTTTGCATATTTTTTAGCTTTTATATACTGCAAGCCTTTTTGTTGGTTGGTTGTAGCATAATATTCTCATGCACCGACTTTTAAAAGAGACCATTAAAACTCTACTTGTGTATACTCTTATAGTATTAAGCATCCTATCCCATTAATAGGCGCTTGAATACCAGATATTTATTTGAAATAACTCAAGATATATGAGGTTGTGAATGAGGTTTACAGAATAGAGAATAATGCCCCCCCCCCCCCAAAAAAAAAAAAGAGAAAAAAGAGAGAGAATATAAAGTAAAGTTGACAAAATAACTGAACTCTGCGTTTTCTGCATACCAAATTAAATATTGATATACGTATATGTCGTATATCATTTGGAATGAAATGTTGAACTGGTCCTTATCAGAACTGGTTCAATGATTTTAGCCAAGCAAATTATGTTCATTAATAAGCATCGGTATTTTCGTCCACTATTGCAGACTTAGTTAACCTAACATCCTTCTCCTACATTGTGTCAATAATAGTTACAACAAGTTATATATATATAGCACGCCTTTTACGAATTAACTTATGATCAAATATGTTAATGAGTAAGGCGTGTCTATATATGATTTGTAACATTAATGGGCTACAGGGTTAGGGTTTAACCTTTAACACATTATCCAAGATTTTATAAACAGTTTTTTTTTTATTCTGGTCAAGCAGATGACAAAAAATAAATTCTGAATCCAGATTTTCCTCATACCTTATAGTGTTAAATATTGGGGAAAAAAATTTGAAAGCGTTGAAAAACTAAATAAGATTGATCACGCTTTTTGCGAAAACAAATTTCCGACTGAGACAAAAAAAACATAGCCCCCATGAAGTTCAAATGGTTGCTCCCTAAATACTACCCCAAGGAGTCATTAACAAATTTTGAGATGGAAGTTAATGCACTGGTTTAAGCTCCTCCCATTCTTTGCTTTTCAAACGAGAAGTTCTCTACGGTGGGATTGGAGAGTGAAATAACTAAAAAATCATCCAGTTAACGCACTCTACTAA
The DNA here is from genome assembly GCF_963676685.1 of Mytilus edulis. Taxonomy (NCBI): domain Eukaryota; kingdom Metazoa; phylum Mollusca; class Bivalvia; order Mytilida; family Mytilidae; genus Mytilus; species Mytilus edulis. The sequence continues at coordinate 1,377,894 of NC_092349.1, forward strand.
AAATAACCGAGTTAACTCACCCGAAGATCAAAGAAAATTTACCATCCATGTTACAATGAAATTTCGTGAAAGAGTTCCGACAAAAATAACCATTGACAACAAAAAGCTCTGTACAGCTGGAAAAAAACATACAACAACTAGTCATACAATCAAAGAGCTATAATTCTCTATTTTTGGAACGAAGCATGCACAAAAAACAGAAACAGTTGAAGAGCTATCAGACCAAATAGAACCGAATAAATAGCCAAATCGTGCAGACGAACATCAACTTTGTCTATTGGAGTTGAAACCTTAGTTTCTTTATAATTTCAAAATTTATGGATAATTTTAAGGGAGTTGCA